>NC_053036.3:261876571-262522196 GCF_002575655.3 Aegilops tauschii subsp. strangulata | reverse complement strand
GTAATGGAGGAAAGGTGAGAGAGTCTGTATAACTAACAGCCATGGCGATCTCCACGGGCTGTGCACGAGGCGTAATCTCAGGATCAGAGCTACTCAGACGCTTCTTGATCTGCGGGAGAGTCTTAGGACAATGTATCAGTCCATCACCAATGGCTTGAGAGCCATGGGACCTCCCACCACCAGATATCATCACCAGCTCTGTATCAAAAGGATCTTGGCTCGGGTTAAAGTCCTCCCCTTTCATCGCTTTCCCCTTGTATCTGTAACACACAAGCTTGTGGTGGGATGTCTTGTTGGTGAAGTTCTCTGGATCATCTACGTCAGACTCCGTGAATGGCTTGGCCTTCTTGTACGGGGCCATATGGGCCATGCCATAGAGGTCGAACATACCTGGCACAGGCTTCTTGTGGTGGTGTGCCTGAGAGACGGGAACAAAATATTAGTTAAGGTCATTTTAGAGAATGATATTGCTATGTAAATAGGTCATTTTGGAGCTAAGAAAGGTTATTATGCCATTTTGGACCAAAGTATTAGTTATGTCATTTTCGAGGAAAATAAGCTAAGTTTAGGTCATTTTCGAGGTAGCCAAGATTATTATGCCATTTTTGACCAAAGTATGCTAATTATGTCATTATTGAGCTATCCAAGGTTATTATGTCATTTTAGAGCTAACTATAGCATATTAAGTCATTTTATAGAGCTATCTAAGGTTATTATGTCATTTTAGAGCTAAATATGGCATAAATGAACTATCCAAGGTAGTTATGCCATTTTTTAACTAACTAAGCATATTAATTAAGTCATTTTGGAAGGGATAAATGCTAGCATGAAGAATGAATTGCATGAATCATGTAGCAAACCACATACCCAGTTATCCCCGAACTCAAACAGGTTGGAGCTCCCTTGATGGTGTGGCACACCTTCCATCTCGTGACCGGAGTCTTCTGGAACGAAGACCCCGTGACCGGAGTCTTCTGAGACAAAGACTCTGGGACCGGACTCACGTGGGGCGAAGGATCGGCGACCCGAGTCTGGTGGGGGGAAGGATCAGCGATCGGAGGCTCATGGACCGGAGTCCGAGACGGGTCCACGTCAGACGGAGCACTCCTGTGGTCGGGTGAATCAGCTAAGGGTGGCGGCAAGGAAGGCGTAACAGCCTTCCTACCTCTCCCGCTGCCACGTCCACCTCTAGCAGGCTTCTTCGTCCTCCCCCGACCTCTCCCAGCCGCAGAGGAAGCGCCCGCCGCAGTTGTCTGCATACTGTCTACCAGCGCTCTCCGGAGGGGCAGGGGTGCAATAATGGAACCACCCCTCCCAGTAGCGCTCGCAGGAGGATCGGAGCGCTCTGGACCCTTGCCCACCATCCTTTCAACACCTGCAATGACAAAAAGTAAACGAAATTAGTACAACATAAAAAATTTGGATACCTGACATGAACATAATAATATGTATATAATTTAAGTGTGTCATAATCATGACCATAATAAAAATACACCCGATCAACACAAATATATATGGGGTCGGGGTGTGGTGTCGGGGTGTGGTGTGTCGTGGTCGGGGTGTCGTGCCGGGGTGTCGTGTCGGGGTCGGGGTGTCAGGGTGTCAGGGTCTGGGTCGGGGTGTGGTGTCGGGGTGTCGGGGTGTCGGGTCGGGGTGTCGTGCCGGGGTCGGGCCGGGGTGTCAGGGTGTCGGGCTCGGGGTCGGGGTCGGGGTGTGTTGTCAGGGTGTCGGTTGGTCGGGGGTCGGGGTGTGGTGTCGGGGGTCGGGGGTCGGTGTCAGGGTGTCGTGCCGAGGTGTCGGGGTGTCGGGGGTCGGGTCGGGGCCAGGGTCTCTTTTTTCCTTTTCTTCTTCTTCTCCTCCTCTCCTCTTTCTTCCGCTTCTTCTTCTTCTTCTTCTTCTTCTTCTTCTTCTTTCTCCTCGTCCTCCTCCTCCTCCTCTTCTTCTTCTTCTTCTTCTTCTTCTTCCTCCCCCTTTCTACTTATTCTACTTTTCTTCTTCTTTTTTCACTAAACCTAAAACTAAACCTAAACAAAAAAAACAAAAATAAATAACCTAAACTAATTAAACCTAAACTATTTAAACTAAATAACCAAAACTAATTAAACTAAATAACCTAAACTAGCTGAACTGAAAAAACTTAAACTAAATAACCTAAACTAAACAAAAAAGAAAAACAGAAAAAAAAACAGGGGCAGGGGCTCACTGTGGGGGCGGCAATGGGTCGTGGAGGGGGCGACGACGGGGCTGCGGCGAGGCAGGGTGGCGACGGGGCGGCTAGGGCCGGCGACGGGCGGCGCTCCTCGGGGGGCGTAGGTGGCCCGATGGAGCAAGGGGGCGGCGGGTGGTCGGCGCGGCGGCGGGTGGCTGGTGGTGGGGGCAGCGGCGGTTGGCGGTGGTCTCGTCGGGGAGAGAGGACAGAAAGAGAGAGAGGGGGCGGGGTGGGGAGCCGTTAGTTAGGTTATCTCTTTGTCGTCCGCCCCCCTTTGACGTCCGCTTTTTTGCTCTTTGCCGTCCGCTCGCAGACGGCAAAGAGGGGGCCGTTAGGTTTTTTCTGAATAGCTCGTGAGTGGGGCCCACCTCCCTCTTTGCCGTCCGCCAGCAGACGGCAAAGAACTGCCTGATGGCAAAGACATTCTTTGCCATCAGCCAGTTCTTTGTCGTCCGTTTTTTGCAAGCTGACGGCAAAGAATGGCAGACGGCAAATAAGCAAATTCCTGTAGTGCACCTCCCACTTCGTGTCAGCGGGGCGGATGCACGTAATGATTGATACTTTGGTCATACATGCATGTCGCCATGACCTACCATAAGACAGACCAATGAATCTATCATTTGGTCAAATGACAGTTGTTGTTGTCGATAAACCGCTTGGGACAATAGATTGAACCATCATAAACATCACACGAGAGGGACAACAAAACCAGCACCTCTTGCATGCGGCCCAAAATGATGTACGTTGGGAAGGCGTGATGTGTGTTTTCAATATAGAATAATGTACAATTTAGATGTGGTGCCTACCTCTCGATACAGACAACAACCATGAAGGCAACATAGATAAGGAAGAGATACATACGCAGGGTTTTATGTAGGTCGAACCCAACAATCCGAGCATCTGGGAGGGAATCCTGACAACGCATGAGCTCGAGCTTTGGTTGACCGACATTTGACGATGACCGGCCCTAACATGAACTAGGAGGAATCCATTCATGGCCAACACATACCCCTCATTATCGGTCAAAGGGATGATATATATACACTCGGGGAGCCCTCATTATCGGTCAAAGGGATGATATATATACACTCGGGGAGCCCACAGATACCTGTGTCATCGCAAAAAACCGCACAAGGGAGACGTGGTCGATCAGAAGACCCCGTATACAATGCGTGCGGCCCAAAAATATGTATGGGTATGATGGTGTATGATGTGTTTAAATCCCAAATGCACAACTTCGATGGGCCACGCCAAGTACATTACAAACCGAACACCGTACCCGACTCCAAGCCTGGTTCAACACCTACGATGTTAGTTTCCCAACTTCGAGCCGACAGTGGGGGGTTCGTCCCACGCATGTGCTCAAACTTTATTTTGTCTAGCATGGGACACATCTATATATATCTATACATCTATATATCTATACACCTATATAGTGTGCGAATAACTATGAAAGTTGCTCGTTGGATGAAGCCAATCCGATGGTACAGAGATGGCAAATCCGAGCACTACTAGCCGTTGGATATCATCTACATTCCACCAGATTCTGCCACATGTACAATCTAGAAGACTCCATGGTTGAACTTAAGCATAATGCACAAACCACAAACCACAAGCACTTCTCCTTTGTTCTCTAGAATCTTCCATATCTTAATTGCACAAACCTTTTTTTTCTAAATGAATTGTCACTTTTTGTTTTTACCTTTACAATGCACAATTCAATGAATATTAAAATAGTTTTTTTATAAAACTAATTGATTTTGGATGAGATGAACTATAAGAATTGAACGAACATCTACCTCATGCATATCTGGGAGAAGAGGCGGGAAACCGATGAGATGAGTGGCGAGAAACGGTAGCCTATTTTCAATGAAAACCTAGTAGAGAAGGAAGCATGAGCTACACGACGCATGCGCACAGTGCTTACCCATGTACTGCATGTGATGTCGAAAGGGCTCAGGGTTGCCGTTCGATCTGGGAGCATCCAACGGTGCACACGTACGATCCGTGGGGTTTGGGTTCTGGCCAGCCAGAACGCAGGACTCGGATCGCGCGCGCAGCGGGGGGGATATCATACGGAAACCAACATTCGGTGGAAACCGGTGAAAACCAAGAGAAAAAGATGTTTTGAAGTTTCAAAAAAATGCGGGATGTTAAGAGGATGATGTTTTATTGGCACACAAAATTTCAAGTTGAAACACATTAAGAGATGTGAGCTATGAAAAAGACAAAATCAGTGTTGAATAGTGCAAAATAGTAATGTCACTATTCAGGGAGGAATTTGTCTTTTTCATAGCTCACATCTCGTAATGTTTTTCAACTTGAAATTTTGTGTCAAAATAAAACATCACCTTCTTAACATCCCACACTTTTTTTCAGATTTTTATGAAACTTTAAAATATGGTTTCCACAAAGTTTTCATTGAATATCGGCTTTCGTGAGTGAGCCGTGTGCTATTAGAAAACATTTCGTGAGAAGAATCTCGGTTTTTAAATCCCCGTAAATCCAAAACTAAGCTGAAAATCATGAAACCTGCCATGGTGTCACGACATCGCACTTATATGTCGAGGAATTTTTTTCGTCCATTGTGGTGCAAGTTTTATTACAAGCCTCTTACAAACCGGAGCTTCTCTCAAAGAAGCCTCGTGGTTCCAATAGGGTAACGTGTCCCCCTTGTGGGCGAAACGTAATCACTGCCTCTTTTCACCTTGTATTTTCTTCTACAGACAACATGGAACGACAGGATATCCGTGCTGAAATTTAAACTTATTCAGGGTTCGTTTGCCCTTTTTATACACGAATTGAGTTTCCTAGGCATTTAATGTCCATAATCCAAATCTGAACTACAAATACATGCTCAGGTTCACCAAAATGGCTAGAAAAATTATACATGTGTCCTTGGGTGCCTGTTTAGGTCCCATGCCAGGAATGGGAACGAATTACAACCGTACTAGTGTCATGGCTCGTACTCAAACATTTCGAATCTCGGTTTTTAAGTCCCCATAAATCCTAAACTCACCAAAAAGTCATCAAAGGTGGCATGGTGTCATGTCATGGCACATATATGTCGTGGTAAAATCATTGTCCAATTTGGGCCAAGCTTTATTACACACATCTTACAAAAACTTGAGCTTCCCTCAAAGAAGCCTCGTGGTTCTGATAGGGAAACGTGTTCCCCTTGTGGGCGAAACGTAATCACTGCCTCTTTTCGCCTTGTATTTTCTTCCACGGGCAACATGGAACGACAGGATATCCGTGCTGAAATTTAAACTTATTCAGGGTTCGTTTGGCCTTTTTATACAGTAATTGAGTTTCCTAGGCATTTAGTGTCCGTAATTCAAATCTGAACTACAAATACATGATCCAGTTCATCAAAATGGCTAGAAAAATTATACATGTGTCCTTGGGTGCATGTTTAGGTCTCAGGCCAGGAATGGGAACGAATTACAACCGTACCGGTGTCCTGGCTCGTCCTCAAACATTTCGAATCTCGGTTTTTAAGTCCCCATAAATCCTAAACTCACCAGAAAGTCATCAAAGGTGGCATGGTGTCACGTCATGGCACATATATGTCGTGGTAAAACATTACCAATTTGGGCCAAGCTTTATTACAAACCTCTTACAAACTGGAGCCTGTCGCAAGAACCCTCGTGGTTTCGATAGGGAAACGTATCCCCTTGTGGGCCAAACGATAATCACCCTCTTCTAGCCTCGTATTTTCTTCTACCCGTGACACGGAACAACTGGAGAATCGCACTGAACTTTGAAATTATTCAGGGTTCGTTTGACCTTTTTTATTCATTAATTGAGTTTTCTAGGCATTTAACGTCCATCGTTCAAATCCTAACTACAAATACATGCTCCAGTGCACCAAAATGGCTAGAAAAAATACATGCACTACTGCAGGATGCTGCTAACACGACACTACGATCAGAGACGCTTCGAGAAACTGTGTGCGATGCCATATTCGCAAACGGTGTTGTATGAAAACCATCAGAAATGTATAAAACATTTGCGATGACGAGTGCATCAAACACGGTTCAGGTTTTAGTTGCGTGTGCGATGAAGGGCATACGTTTAACCCATTCGAACTGTTTGCGATGAGGCAGAACAATCGAAACGGGCAGCCATATCAATGTGTGTGCGATATACGCCATACAGTTCGCTACGATGAACCGTTTGCTATTAGGGAGTGCAACATAAATGGTTAGCCAGATCATGGTGTGTGTGATATAGGGCATACGGTTCAATCGGACGAACTTTTTTTATTAGCGAACGCAACAGAAATACAACACAGGCGGTTAATACAGTTAGTTCGTGTGCGATTCTGTGTGTACAAAAAACTTTGAAAAATGCAAACTAGTTGCTTGCGGTGGCTAGGAATAACGCACACGATGCATCTGCGAGTACTCGTGTGCGATGATTAGTAAGTAACACATATGTTTCCTTATGTTAACACTTGTGTGATAAATAACATGTGGTACCGGATACGGTATTCGGGTTGTGTGTGTGCTCCACTTAGTCTTCTCGCGCTCCAGCAAATGCTTCCCGCGCTCTAGCGAATACTTCCCGCGCTCCACATGGATGAATTGTAAAATCCACGCCTATTCCCTCACCGGTTTCCCGCCACCAGCTAACGGCTTGCTGCATATAACCCAGGCGGCAACGCACCGCCGTGACACTCTGCGGAGATCTAGTCCTCACCCATCTACCATTAGTTATTCCAAGCATACCAGGCAACGACCAAAGCTTCGACGTCGACGCCTACCTGCGTTGCATCTTCGGCGAGGAGAACGAGACGGAGCAGGTTGGGGAGCAAGAGCTTCATCGGCCGGTGTAGGCACCATGGCCCATCGGCAGCGATATCGGCGTCACAGTCCTTGGGAGCACAATCGACATATTGCAGAGGAGGTGTGATGAGCAGTTTGGCATCCACCGTGCAAAAGATCCAGAGCTGCTCGGCGGCATGATCGACAACCCACCTGAAGAGCCGCCGTCACCAGTGCTCATCGAGAGCCTGATGCCCCGCAAGGAATTGGTAGAGGACCTCTGTGATTCTGTCAAGATAAAGGCAGCCTACGGCTTCATCATTGCCCGTGGCGGCCGTGTCAACCTCGATCCTGATGATGTGGTGGCCAGGCTCGAGCGCATCCTTGGCGTAGTTAACGTCCCCGACGAAGTAGAACATCGCCAACGTGATATCTTGAGGATGCAGGTGATCGACGGAATTTGCTACCAGGCCAGAGACATGGAAATGGAGCGGTTCAGCGGAGTTGTCATGCGTGCGATTGCACGCTGTCAAGCTCTTCTGGAAGAGGCCCAGTAGCCCCAAGAGCCTCCCTGCACCAGCAGCTCCGTAGGCGGAGGCGGGTCGCGACACTCGGAGTGAACGACCGCAAGGGTGCTATGCTATTCATGGAGTCCGAGAAGACCATCGCCGGAAGGCCGCCAGCTTAGCCTTTTAGCTTATATTTTATTATAACTGTATGCATATGTAGGTCGTGAGTGTTCTGGGCCTTGTCGCATTTGGCATTTTAAATTATCCTGAATATGTAAGACAATTATTAAGAATTATGAACAGTTTCCATTGTAACTTTGCCTCAACGACGAGCAAAGCGCGCGTAGGGACGCCAGAGCGGAGCACGCCGCGGCCGCCTCAATGGCGAGCAACCACGTGGTCAACCTTCTGCCATCAATAAATTTTGACCTTGTTTCTCGTCACATTGTTGATTACAATGCAATAAGTAATTGCAAATCTGTTCACACCTATCAAACTAATATGTGTTCACACTTAGCACCGGGCTATAAAAACTACCCACTCGAAAATTACTTCACAGTTCCTCTCCTCATCACCCACAAAACTGGTTTTCTCTGTCAACTCATTCCGCCATGACCGGTAGGAGGAGTATAGGGTGGACATATAACCAGGCAGCAAAGACCAAGGCCGCAGAAGCACTAGAAAGGTCCCGCCGCGAAGTCGCAGCCGCAGCAGAGATGTCCCGGCGCGCCGCGGAGCCCTCGAACGAGCTCTCACAGGCATGCGAGGGCTCTCACAAGCGCATTCACGGCGTCGGCCATCGTGACGAGCCGGTGTTCCTGAAGTCCTTCGCTGGCGACAACGACATTCTTGCTGGCGTCACTACGCAGCAGGAGCTGGTCGACGGCTGGATGAAGCTGCTCAAGATCAGCGATGCCTCGGTTGGCAAGGTGACCGGCCTCGTCGAGCAACTCATGGATGACAATGCGAAGCTCCTCAAGTTGGTCGCTGAGAAGGAGGAGGAGGCCGCCGGTTGGAAGATGCTGCATGAGCAGAGCAGTGCCTCGGAGATGATGCTGAAAGCGGTCGTTGAGGAACTGATGAGTGGCTTGAGGAAGCTCCAGCTCGAGCGCGAGCAGGAGGTGGAGGAATCCGTGGCTACTTTCAAGCAAAGTCGTGAGGAATTGAAGAAGGAGCTGGACGATTTCGCCGCCCGGCGATCCACTGATGAGTAGAGACAGTAGCGACGCAGATCGTTGTCTGCAATTTCCTTCTTCTCTTGCCCCGTGTCTTCCGGGCTTTGCCGCATGTGGCATTTTAAATTATCCGGAATATGTAAGACAATTATTATGTGCGCCATTGTAAATTTGTCTTCGTATTATCCGTTGCCATTTTATTTGTGGTCGTATTATCCGTTGCCCTATGTGGCAATTTAAATTAGGGCGGAATACTTGTTGAAAACACGAACAAAGCAAATGCTGCCATGGGATCACAAGCAAACACCCTCCGTCCAAGTGCTATAATTAACCAATTAATGGAGAAGTTGTGAGCGAGGCGGGCGGTGGCTGGTGCATGGAGGTCAAAGAGCTTGCTTCCCGGTGAGCATGGGCGGCCTTGCTGCTCGCACGTGTCCCATCGAGCCTGCGAGGTGGATAGGATGCACGCGTCCCGTCGAGCCTGCGCGGCGGACTACTCGCACGCGTCCCGTCAAACCTGCACGGCGGACTTCTCGCGATTGTCCCGTCTAATCAAACAGCTGCACGCACGCCACCGAGTATGGTTAAATTTCGACACGTTAAATATAATACAACCGTTTGCGATATTAACGTGTCACCTTTTTGTTTCAAAAAGGAGTTCGTTGGCAACTAATGTGTGCGCCTCTTCTCAACCTGGATGATTTTTTTACCACAGCATATATGTGCCATGTCATCAAACCATGCCAAGTTTCATGGTTTTGGGTGACTTTTTTATTTACTGGGATTTAAAAACTGAGATTCTCATTGTTTCAGGACGACGACAAGTTTGTAATTCATTCTCATTTTTTAAACGAGACCTAAACATGCACCCAATGACACATGTACGATTTCCCACCCATTTTGCTTCACTGGAGCATGTAGTTGTAGTCCTAATTTGAATTATGGACTACATTAAATGCATAGAAAACTTAGTAATTAGTAATATATATACAATGGCCAAACGAACCCTGAACGGTTTCAAATTTCAGCTCGACACTCCTGTTATTCTATGTTCCCTGTAGAAAACAAAGTTCAAGGCGAGAAGAGGCATCGATTATCGTTTTGCCCACAAGAGGGGCATGTTTCCCTACCGGAACCACGAGGGTTGCGACAGGCTCCGGTTCGTAAAAGGCTTGTAATATAGCTTCGCCCAAATTGGACAATTATATATACCATGTAGTGACACCATGCCAAGTTTCATGATTTCCTGGTGAGTTTTGGATTTACAGACATTTAAAAACCGAGATTCGCAATGTTTGTGGCCAGGCTAGGATGGCGAGACGGTTGAATTCGTTCCCATTCGTTCCATGGGACCTAAACATGCACCCGAAGGAAACATGTACATTTTTTCTAGCCATTTTGGTGCACTGGAGCATGTATTTGTAGTTCGGATTTGAATGATGGACATTAAATGCCTAGAAAACTCAATTAATGTATAAAAAAGGTCAAATGAACCCTGAATAATTTCAAAGTTCAGCGCGAATCTCTAGTTGTTCTGTGTCGCGTGTAGAAGAAAATATGAGGCTAGAAGAGGGAGTGATTATCGTTTGCCCCACAAGGGGACACGTTTCCCTATCGAAACCACGAGGGTTCTTGCGAGAGGCTCCGGTTTGTAAGAGGTTTGTAATAAAGCTTGGCCCAAATTGGCAATGTCTTTACCACGACATATATGTGCCATGACATGACACCTTGCCACCTTTGATGACTTTCTGGTGAGTTTAGGATTTATGGGGACTTAAAAACCGAGTTTCGGAATGTTTGAGGAAGAGCCAGGACACCGGTACGGTTGTAAATTGTTCCCATTCCTCGCATGAGACCTAAACATGCACCCAAGGACACATGTATAATTTTTCTAGCCATTTTGGTGAACTGGAGCATGTATTTGTAGTTCAGATTTGAATTATGGACATTAAATGCCTAGGAAACTCAATTAGTGTATAAAAAGGCCAAACAAACCCTGAATAAGTTTAAATTTCAGCACGGATATCCTGTGGTTCCATGTTGCCAATGGAAGAAAATACAAGGCGAAAAGATGCAGTGATTACGTTTCGCCCACAAGGAGAACACGTTTCCCTATCAGAACCACGAGGCTTCTGTGAGAGAAGCTCCAGTTTTTGTAAGAGGTTTGTAATAAAGCTTGGCCCAAATTGGACAATGTTTTTACCACGACATATATGTGCCATGACGTGACACCATGCCACCTTTGATGACTTCCTAGTGAGTTTAGGATTTATGGGGACTTAAAAACCGAGATTCGAAATGTTTGAGTACGAGCCATGACACCAGTAGGGTTGTAATTCATTCCCATTCCTGGCATGGGACCTAAACATGCACCCAAGGACACATATATAATTTTTCTAGCCATTTTAGTGAACGGGAGCATGTATTTGTAGTTCAGATTTGAATTATGGACATTAAATGCCTAGGAAACTCAATTAATGTATAAAAAGGCCAAACGAACCCTGAATAAGTTTAAATTTCAGCACGGATATCCTGTCGTTCCATGTTGCCCGTAGATGAAAATACAAGGTGAAAAGAGGTAGTGATTACGTTTCGCCCACAAGGGGGACACGTTTCCCTATCGGAACCACGAGGCTTCTTTGAGAGAAGCTCCGGTTTGTAAGAGGCTTGTAATAAAACTTGCGCCACAATGGACGAAAAAAATTCCTCGACATATAAGTGTGATGTCGTGATACCATGGCAGGTTTCACGATTTTCAGCTTAGTTTTGGATTTACATGGATTTAAAAACCGAGATTCTTCTCACAAAATGTTTTTCATAGCTCACAAAAGCCGATATTCAATGAAAACTTTGTGGAAACCATATTTTACAGTTTCATAAAAATCTAAAGAAAAAAATGTGGGATGTTAAGAAGCTGATGTTTTATTGCGACACAAAATTTCAAGTTGAAAAAAATTACGAGATGTGAGCTATGAAAAAGACAAATTCCGCCCTGACTAATGACATTACTATTCGGCACTATTCAACACTGATTTTATCTTTTTCATAGCTCACATCTCTTAATGTGTTTCAACTTGAAATTTTGTGTGCCAATAAAACATCATCCTCTTAACATCCCGCATTTTTTTTAAACTTCAAAACATCTTTTTCTCGTGGTTTTCACCGGTTTCCACTGAATGTTGGTTTCTGTATGATATCCCCCCTGCTGCGCGCCTGATCTGAGTCTTGCGTTCTGACTGGCCAGAACCCAAACCCCACGGATCGTACGTGTGCACCATTGGATGCTCCCAGATCGAGCGACAACCCTGAGCCCTTTCGACGGCAGATGCAGTACATGGGTAAGCACTGTGCGCATGCGTCGTGTAGCTCACGCTTGCTTCTCTACTAGGTTTTTATTCAAAACAGGCTACCGTTTCTCGCCACTCCTCTCATCGATTTCCCGCCTCTTCTCCCAGATATGCATGATGTAGATGTTCATTTAATTATTATAGTTCATCTCATCCAAAATCAATTAGTTTTGCAAAAAACCTATTTTAAGATTCACGGAATTGTGCATTGTAAAGGTAAAAACAAAAGGTGACAATTCATTTAGAAAAAAAAGTTTGGGCTATTAAGATATGGAAGATTCTAGAGAACAAAGGAGAAGTGCTTGTGTTTTGAGGTTTGTGCATTATGCTTAAGTTCAACCATGGAGTCTTCTAGATTGTACATGTGGCAGAATCTGGAGGAATGTAGATGATATCCAACGGCCAGTAGTGCTCGGATTTGCCATCTCTATACCGTCGGATTGGCTTCATCCAACGAGCAACTTTCATAGTTATTCGCACACTATATATGTGTATAGATGTATAGATATATATAGATGTGTTCCATGCTAGACAAAACAAAGTTTGAGCGCATGCATGGGACGACCCCCCCCTGTCGCCTCGAAGTTGGGAAACTGACACCATATGTATTGAACCAGGCTTGGAGTCGGGTACGGTGTTTGGTTTGTAATGTACTTGGCGTGGCCCATCGAAGTTGTGCATTTTGGATTTAAACACATCATACACCATTGTACCCATACATATTTTCGGGCCGCATGGAGTGTATACGGGGTCTTCTGATCGACCACGTCTCCCTTGTGCACTTTTTGTGACGACACGGATATCTGTGGGCTCCCCGGGTGTATATATATCATCCCTTTGACCGATAATGAGGGGTATGTGTTGGCCATGAATGGATTCCTCCTAGTTCATGTTAGGGCCAGTCACCATCAAATGTCGGTCAACCAAAGCTCGAGCTCATGCGTTGTCAGGATTCCCTCCCAGATGCTCGGATTGCTGGGTTCGACCTACATTAAACCCGGCGTACGTATCTCGTCCTTAACTACTTTGCCTTCATGGTTGTTGTCTGTATCGAGAGGTAGGCACCGCATCTAAATTGTACATTATTCTATATTGAAAACACACATCACCCCTTCCCAACGTACATCATTTTGGGCCGCATGCAAGAGGTGCTGGTTTTGTGGTCCCTCTCGTGCGATGTTTATGATGGTTCAATCTATTGGCCCAAGCGGTTTATCGACAACAACAACTGTCATTTGACCAAATGAAAGATTCATTGGTTCGTCTTATGGTAGGTCATGGCGACATGCATGTATGACCAAAGTATCGATCATTACGTGCATCCGCCCCGCTGACACGAAGTGGGAGGTGGTGGGCCAAGCATCCTAGCTAGGTACGACATTATGTCATTATATATATCCTAGCTAGGTGGTTGTTAGGGTTCTTTCGGGTTTGCGAGGCAGGTGCCACCAAAGTTATGCATTGTGTATTTAAAGTTTTAAATATCCCCAATATTCGTACATATATTTGGCCACTTCCAGGTGGTTCTTCACTTCTGGCCCCTCTCATCGATCTTCAATGACACGTCCAACCATGGGCCCGCGGGGTCAAAGTTGTGCATTGGAATTTTGAACATCACATACCACCCTTTTCACTCATATATATTTGGGCCACATGCTGGTGTGGCTGTCTTTTGACCCTCCCTAACGTTATTTTTTTCTGCAAAGACTCTGATGATCCTCAATGGACACGGGGTATAATATCTAAACCATGTACGATGCAAGTGCGATGTGAATCACCACAACCGCGCAAGCACGAGCAAATTAAGGTGGAGGTACTGGCTCAACCGTGTGCGATGCAAGTGCGCTGAAATCACCACGACCCCGCAAGCACGAGCAAAGGGTGGAGGTACTGGCTCAACCGTGTGCGATGCAAGTGCGCTGAAATCACCACGATCGCGCAAGCACGAGCAAAGGGTGGAGGTACTGGCTTAACCGTGCGCGATGCAAGTGCGCTGCAAAACCACCACTTGTGGAAGCTAAAGGCGGGTAAGTTTATTTGGAAATTAGGACGAATCGTGTGTGATAGACCAGCTAGCTAGAAATATAAAAAACAAACTACCCGCCTTGAGCGTTGCAAAAATCGGCGAATCCGCGCCACTTTTCCTTATTATCATACACGCATATTGTTATTGGACCGTGCGCGATCTTGGGCACTCCCGCCCCGCATCAATTCCTTAACCAAATTTTAGTAGTCGTCGTACTTCAACCGTCGCCCACACTCCTCCAGCACCGACCTTATAGTAAAATTTTAGCAGCCGAGGCATTTGAACCGTCGCCCTCCCTCGTCCACCACCATCTCCACCCACCATTACTAAAATTTTAAGTAGCCGCGACATATCCTCAAACACCACCACCCCATCCACAGTCCCCCACCAGCCCCCCCTTCGAACCCAAGCTCACGGCCGCCACCGGCGTCGCCACCAACCCTGCAGGTCTGCCCGTTCCTCCTAGCTTAGATAATAAAGTTCAGGTTATCCAGTGATTCCCATACCGTCGCCCCACTCCCCTGAGTTTTTAGATGAGGCCTGCGGTGACTGTAACATCCCAAATTTTCAATTTGGAATGTTATACATAGATCATTCATGGATATCATATTTCGTTGCATTTCGTTTCGCGATCCTCGAAATCCTAAGCAACTCAAGGATCCTCGGAGAGAGTTGGGGATTTCCCTGTTTTCATATTTGAGTTTTATCAAATATTGAAATGAGGATTTTTGGTTTTAATTATTTTCTCTCCGAAAACATTTCATATTAAAAATATATGAGAGGAGATAATATGACTTCTCCAAAATAAATGAAATATTGGAGGAAAAATATTAAAATCAAATATTTGATTTTATTCGGATTTTATTGCTATTTTATTTGCATTACAAAAATTGCACGTCTTTCAATGTTGCATTTTAGGGCCAAGAAAATGTTCATCTTGTTCTAAATATTTTATTTAGACGGTGAAAATTTGTTTTGGCATTTTTAGATTTTTATTTTATTTTCTAGGATTTATTTAAGTTCCGGCGAAATTATTTAAAAAAAATCTCCAGCGCCCGACTGGGCCGAAGCCCAGCCGAGCCGGCCCACATCCCCGCGCCTCGTCTCCCTCCACGAGACCGAGAGGCCGCCGCCGCCCGAAGCCGAGTCCGGCCGGGACTCCTCCGCCACCGCCTTGCCCCCTCCCCCAAGCAAGCCCCCCTCCTTTTATAGCGCCGCCCCCGCACCCCACACCACCACCCAAGCCGCCCCAACAACCCCGCCGCCTAGCCGCACCGCGCCGCCGCCCTTTGCCGCTGCCGCCGCCGCCTAGCGCCGCTGCCGCGCCTCGCCGCACCTCCCCGCCGCCGCCCGCCGCCCCGCAGCCCCACCCGGACCCCGCGGAGACCGCCGGAGCTCGCCGGAGCCCCGCCAAGGTAGTCGCCTCGCCGCCGCCGGTTTTGAGAAAAAAACCGATCCGGGTTTTTTTAGAAAACCCTAGGTTTTTTTAGAATAGATCGGTTTTATTTTGTTTTCCGGTTTTGTTTATCTAGCGGACGTTCGTCCGTACGTTCGTTTTAACGAACGGTTTTCGCTCGTTAGTTACAGACAAGGAACGTTCGTTCGTTAGCCTGTTCGTCAGTTTTTCTTTTTCTCGGGTTTTTCGCAATTATATTCGATCGCGATTTCTGATCCGATTTTCGTTTTAGTTTATCTTTTCGCTCTTTTATCGGAATCAGGCGATCCAAGCGCCTAGATCTTCGTCTCGAAACCCTCTTTCTATTTAATCAACTTGAACAAGATTTTGGTAGTGTAAAATTTGACTCTAGTTTAGATTAGTAAACGGATCTTGTTTCTTTCGCAGTTTGAGTTTCGTTGCTCCGTTTGGTTTGATTCTTTTCGCAAACTGGAGTTCTTAAGTTGAACTTTCTGGTTATATATTCTTATTTGAGTTTTACTGGTGCATCTTTGCTTGATTTCTTATGTATGCTATTGTTTGTTTGTGATAGAACACCCGGAGTGCGAAGCGTGCTACTACGAGTCCCTAGGTTTTGTGGACCGTCAGCAAGGCAAGTAACACATTGATCATACTCTTTTCATACCCAGTTTTTATGCATTAGTTTCAACCCTCAAACACTGCATGATTAGGTTGTGATTAATTTGTGGGTATTGGGAAGTAGTTGATGAGGTAGAACCTATTGCCCTGTTACTATCAAACCCTTGGGAGTTACTTCTAAGTATTGCTTATATTACTATGCTATGCCCGTAGACGTGGTTTGGGTGAGTGAATCTATGAAAGATGTGAGATTGTTAATTAATGGTTCAACTTAAGGTGGCAACTTTAATACACATCTGGGTGGATTGCTTGTCGGGCACCTGGAGAATCCAGTGTTGTCCTAGGATATCCCGGAGTACCCGTGTGATCATCCTAAGGTCCGCCACCCAGGCTCAAAGGGAACTGAGATATTTTCATGCTAGAAACTTCCGTGTGCAGCCACAAGCTATTATGGGCTATAGGATAGTTGAGTAAGTTGCGTGAGCTCTTGAAGACGTGGATCAACAGGTAGAGGGATGTAGGTTTGGTATGGTCTGCTCGGAGTAAAGAGTTAATGTTTCTGAAAGACTGTGTCTCGGTCATCCGTTTCTCAAACACCATGTAGTGCGAGAAATCCAACGGAGGAGATCGAGTCTTGTGTGGAAAAGTGCGCAAACCTCTGCAGAGTGTACAATCTAATCATGGTTGGTCGTGTCCCCGGTTATGGACAATTTTGAGTATCTAGTACTTGGATTATCATAAGTATCTCATCACTCTTAATTAATATTGTTGGGTTGATAATTACTTTAATTGGGATTGAGTTGGAGGAACCTTCTCAATGATGTTTCAACTACCATGATAGTTAAAATAAAACTTATTCCTTTGTTGTAGGGAAAAATTGGCTTTTCGCAAAACTATAACCATAGAGCTTTTCACCAGCCAAATATGCATGTAGTGGTAGCATTATTCTGTTCTTGCTCTACTGTGTTATATTGCCAGCATATTCCATGTGCTGACCCGTTTCGGGCTGCAACATATTATGTTGCAGACTTTTCAGACGAGGAGTAAGGTTCGTTAGGTCGTTGTCGTGCAGCTCAGCTATGCCATTGTAGTTGATGGACTCACTTTATCTTCCAAGCCTTCCGCTGTTATCATATTAGATGGCCTTAAGCCATATTTATTGTAATAAGTTCTCTTCTGAGACATTCGATGTAATAAGTGTGTGATTGCTACTCTGTTATAAATCCTTCGAGTATTGTGTGTGTCAGCATTACCGATCCAGGGATGGCATTGAAGCACAGAGACTTGACTGTTTGAGGTCGGGTCGCTACAGTGACCCTCCCCGCCAGATCCACATCCCCTACTCCAGAATGCCGCAGCCTAAGCTCGACCACGTATCCCAGGGAGCCCGACGAGTGTTCGGCCAAGAAGAGGTTTATCATGGCCTCTCCGGCGGACGTTGGTAAGGTGGCCGCCGTTCGCCCCGACCTGTCGATCCCGGATTAACACGTCGCCGCGGAAGCCGGCGAAGACGTTGACTATGTTGTCATGTCGAAGGCTTCATGTCAGCGGGCTAGCGTATTACTGTATCTTGGGAAAGCTGGCTATGACATCAAGCTCGTCCACACCGACGGCTTCACGCGGGCCATGTCACAAGTTAAGTGGTCCATCCCCAACCCCTCTGGTTCAACTGCCGTCGATCTCTTCGATGGCCCTGCTGCTGATCTCATCCGCCAAGCGGTCAAGGATTTGCGAGCTTCATACGCCATAGAGCCCATTTTGTCACTTCTGAAGGACACGTTCTACAGTGGCGGCTTGGGATCCTCAATTGCCAAGTCAGATCTCATCGACCACGACCACGACCACGAGGAGGGCACCCACGAAGGTTCTTCCAAGGTGAAACAGCTCATCTATGACATCAGAGAGCGCACCATGGGTATGTGCTCTTCCAACTGGAAGGATCCCGTCCATGAAATGTGAGGCAACATTCTATCAGCAAATATTACCTTTTCTAGCTTACCAACCCATACCCTTTGTTGTAGTAGCATTTGTCGTGCGGTGCTTTAATTGTGCCGTGTTTAATTATTTCAGTTATGCAAAAATGTATTGTTCAATAGGTCTATGTGATGTTTAAGTATGAATTGTCCACTTTAGTTTCACGAATGGCTATATTTGGTTGTTTATAGTGAGTAGATGCCTTGTTTATCTGTATTTGGTTGTTAGGTTGGTTGGAGTGAGCATTTTTTCAGTTATCGAGCAAATGCCTTGTTTATCTGTATTTGCTTCTTAGTTTGGTAGCAGTGAGTATTTGTCCAGTTATCAAGCAGATGCCTTGTTTATCTGTATTTGGTTGTTAGGTTGCTTTTTTTATAGCATTTGTCCATTTATCAAGCAGATCCTTGTTTATCTGTATTTGGTTGTTAGGTTGCTTTTTTTAGCATTTCTCCAGTTATCAAGCAGATGCCTTGTTTATCTTTATCTGCTTGTTAGGTTGGTTGCAGTGAGCATTTGTCCAGTTTTCAAGCATATGCCCTGTTTATCTGTATTTGCTTGTTAGGTTGGTTGTAGTGAGACTCTGTCCAGTTTTCAATGGCTATATTTGGTTGTTATACTGGTCATTTATGCCTTGTTTATTTCATTCATTCACAATGTGTGGTTCATTATGTACAAGTCGGAACTGTGCCGCTCGACTACATCAATACCAGTTTGAACGGCTATATTTGGTTCTAGTTATTCCTGGTGTAGTTAACACATGCCCTTTATTTCAGTTTTACATATTTATCCAGTGTGATGTTTAAGCATTACCTACATTCTATTCATTTTCAACCATACCAGTTTGAATTGCAATATTTGATGGTTGTTAAGCCTGCTGTCGGTAACATTGCCTTCCATTTTATATCTGCTTTAACAGCATGCTGAAACCAACACATTCAAGCTATCATTTGGAGATGATATTGTTTACGTTTTCTATATTTGTTTGATGTTAAGATTGCTGTACTTATCATGCCTTTCCACTACTTATGCAGGACAACAACGGGAGTGGCCAGCATTTTCCGCCGAGGTTAGCTTCATCCCTCGGCTTGTACTCCCCCAGTCGTTCCATAATGTAGTGCATATAGATCCAGGCCTGGACACTAGTTAGCTTCTAATATTGACTTGTTGCTTGTAGGTACATATGCCCTTGGCAAGGGTCCACGCATCGACCCTTTTTGCGTATGGGGCAATGAGATATTGATGAACAAGCATCAAGTGAGGAAACTGATAAGGATTATTAGAAAAAAGATATGAATGGTGGCAAGAAAATTATTTGTTTATGCTCTATCCAACACAACAGTGAGCTATAGGATGGTAACTACAAACTCTGCAGCCTTCTCTTTTTACTGCCCATAATGAGTTGTTTGTAACACCCCGCATGTAACTTTCCATATTTGTAACTCCAACTCTTGCCATTTTCGGCTATGTGCTATGATGTTCCCTCCGTGGTCGGGTTTTGTATTTCGTTTTGCATTTTGTTCATGTCATGCATTTCATATCATGTCATCATGTGCATTGCATTTGCATACGTGTTCGTCTCTTGCATCCGAGCATTTTCCACGTTGTCCGTTTTGCAATCCGGTGCTCCCATCTCCTCCGGTGCACCCCTTTTGTTTCCTTTCGTGAGCGGGTGTCAAATGTTCTCGGAATGGACCGAGGTTTGTCAAGTGGCCTTGGTATACCACCGGTAGACCACCGGTCAAGTTTCGTTCCATTTGGAGGTCGTTTGGTACTCCAACGGTTAACCGGGCATCCGCAATGTCCATTTGTGTGTTGCAGCAAAACCACCCTCAAAACCAGCCCAAAACTCCTCTAAGTCACTTCCATGTTGTAGGTCGTTTGATCACGATCGTGTGGGCGAAAACCGCACCTCATTTGGACTCTCCTAGCTCCCTCTAGCTATATAAGTGCATCCCCCCCCCCAAAAACGTTCGCAGATCAACCTCGCGCCCAGACAAATTTCCCCGCCGCCGGACGTGTCCGCCGCCTCCGCCCGACGAATCCACGGCCGCCACGTGGCGCTCCGCCGCCCGCCGCCTCCGCGGCCCGGGAAGCCCACGTCGGGCCCCCGCGAGCCCGCGCCGCCCGCGCCTGCTCCGCCGTCCACCGCGCCGCGCCTGCCCCGCCGCCTCGCCGCGCCGCCGGCCTGCCCCGCCGCCCCGCGCCGCCGCCGTGCGCCGCCGCCGCCTCCCTTCGCCGGTGCCGCCCCGCCACCGACCATCGCTCCGGCGCCGTCGCCTTGCCTCCTTCCCCCCCAACGCCGGCCGCGTCGCCCTTCCTCTCCCGTCGCCGGCGAGCTCATCCTCGACCCCGGCCTCGATCTGGATCGAGTCAACTGCGAAGGTTGATTTTTCCCCGTACCCCGAAAATTTGCTGTCTTTGAATTTTTACGATAAGTGCCCATGTTCATCATTGCATAACTCTGCATATATCTCTGTTTCATGCGTGTAATATGTCAAATTGTTCGTCTCGTGATGCTCTACATTTTGTTCAATTGCACCATGTTCATTAGAGTCCATCTTGATGCCCAAATCTCTGGTGCAAGAGTGCTAGTTGCTGTTATCTGCTGGTTCTTATCAGAACTTGGAGATTTGTTATTTTTGTATGATTTAATCTGTGCATCTTATGGTCATGAGCTCTACATGTGTTTTGTTGTATGCCATGCCATCTTTCCAGTGGTGTATGCCATGTATTTTTGTGATCTCTGTGGTGACTAGCACAAGCATGCAAACTAGGCCCCGTAATGTTTCTGATTTCAGGGACTTAGTGATTTCTCTAAGTCCTTGTCTGCTGTTATTTTGTTGCCTTGTAAACTTGATGCTAAAGAGAGATCCATGCATATTTTGGAGATGTTCAGTAAGTATGTTTTGTAGATATTGTTGTAGTTGATCCATTCCTGCCCTTTTTGCAATTATGGAGTGCCATAGCATGACTCAATCTTGCTCTACTTCTGCTATAAAATATTTCTGGTAGATTCTTAACATGATATTCATTTTTGCCAAGCTTGTTGTAGTTGATCCATACATGCTATGCTTTTGTTCTTGCCATGGATAGCTTCATAAACATGCCATCTTGCTGTAGGTATGCTTGTTTTGTCATTAATTGCTTTCTGGTGAGTGCATCAAGCTCACCAAGTGCTAAGTCTGGAACCTGATAACGAAACTTGCTATGTTTACGTGCTTGCCATTATATCTTCTGGTCCTTTTTGGCTTATGGTAAGTACAGGACTTTTGTCATATGCATTTAGTGGAACACTGCCATGCCTTGTTTTGCCATGTTAAGTTCCTGTAGCATGTGGATTTCGTGCTCTGAACATTGCTACCTGATGATGTTTCTGTCATGTCCAGTAATTTCTCTGTCTGTGAACCTGTTATCTTTTGCACTTTTGCCATGCTTGTTTGAGCTTGTTATGTTGTGATCTAGCCGTAGCTCAGTGTTCATCTTTTGTCAGGCATCTCCTGTAGATTACTGTCATATGCTTTGTTGCTATGTTGGAGTGCTGTAGCTTTGTTACCTGTTGCATTTTAAGTGCTATCATGCTGTTAATCGCATATTAGTGTCATTCTTGTTTTGCTTGCCATTTGCAAACCGTGCATCCGTTTCCGGTGATCATTATATTGATTTCGACCGAAATCATCTCATCTTTCCAGTGGCATGCTTGGTTTGCCAAGTTACTGCCTTGTTCATCATTTTCCTCCTGGAGCACGCATATGCATCGCATATCATATCTCGCATATCATACATGTTTTGCATCATGTTGCTTGTGCTTTCTCGTGATTGATTGTTGTTCCGTTGCTTGTGTTCTTGTCTTGGATAGAGCCGGGGGATGAGTTCGTGAACGAGGAACCTGTTGAGTACGCTTACGAGGATCAAGCTTTCGACAACTCTGAGAACCTTGCAGGCAAGATGACCACCCCTCGAAATCACTTCTATCTTTGCTTTGCTAGTTGTTCGCTCTATTGCCATGCTGCGCTACCTATCACTTGCTATATCATGCCTCCCATATTGCCATGTCAGCCTCTAACCACCCTTTCCTAGCAAACCGTTGTTTGGCTAAGTTACCGCTTTTGCTCAGCCCTTCTTATAGCGTTGCTAGTTGCAGGTGAAGTTGAAGTTTGTTCCATGTCGGAACATGGATATGTTGGGATATCACAATGTCTCTTATTTAATTAATGCATCTATATATATTTGGTAAAGAGTGGAAGGCTCGGCCTTATGCCTGGTGTTTTGTTCCACTCTTGCCGCCCTAGTTTCTGTCATACCGGGATTATGTTCCTTGAGTTTGCGTTCCTTATGCGGTTGGGTGATTTATGGAACCCCCTTGACAGTTCGCCTTGAATAAAACTCCTCCAGCAAGGCCCAACCTTGGTTTTACCATTTGCTACCTAAGACTTTCCCCCGGGTTTTCGCGAGCCCGAGGGTCATCTTATTTTAACCCCCCCGGGCCAGTGCTCCTTCGAGTGTTGGTCCGAACTGAGTAGACTGCGGGGCCCCCTCCTGGAAACTCGAGTATGGTTTTACTCGTAGGATGTCTCATCCGGTGTGCCCTGAGAACGAGATATGTGCAGCTCCTATCGGGATTTGTCGGCGCATCGGGCGGCTTTGCTGGTCTTGTTTTACCATTGTCGAAATGTCTTGTAAACCGGGATTCCGAGACTGATCGGGTCTTTCCGGGAGAAGGTTTATCCTTCGTTGACCGTGAGAGCTTATGATGGGCTAAGTTGGGACACCCCTGCAGGGTATTATCTTTCGAAAGCCGTGCCCGCGGTTATGAGGCAGATGGGAATTTTTTAATGTCCGGTTGTAGAGAACTTGTCGCTTGATCCCATTTAAAATACATCAACTGTGTGTGTAGTCGTGATGGTCTCTTCTCGGTGGAATCCGGGAAGTGAACACGGCTTGAGTTATGAATGACGTAGGTAGGAGTTCAGGATCACTTCTTGGTCATTGCTAGATGACGACCGTTCCGTTGCTTCTCTTCTCGCTCTCTTTTTGCGTATGTTAGCCACCATATATGCTTATTGCCGCTGCAGCTCCACCTCATTACACCATCCTTTCCTATAAGCTTAAATAGTCTTGATCTCGCGGGTGTGAGATTGCTGAGTCCTCATGACTCACAGATTCTACCAAAACAGTTGCAGGTGCCGACGATGCCAGTGCAGATGATGGGATCGATCTCAAGTGGGAGTTCGATGAGGAACGTGGTCGTTACTATGTGTCTTTTCCTGATGATCAGTAGTGGAGCCCAGTTGGGACGATCGGGGATCGAGCATTTGGGGTTGTCTTATTTTCATCTGGATTTTGACCGTAGTCGGTCTATATGTGTGTACTTTGGATGATGTATGATTTATATTTATGTATTGTGTGAAGTGGCGATTGTAAGCCAACTCTTTATCCCATTCTTGTTCATTACATGGGATTGTGTGAAGATGACCCTTCTTGTGACAAAACCACAATGCGGTTATGCCTCTAAGTCGTGCCTCGACACGTGGGAGATATAGCCGCATCTTGGGCGTTACATTGTTAGACAACAATGTCTGGATCTTTTTCGTTCCTAGTGGTTCCCGAAGCAGTTCACTCAAGATTACCTCGCAAAGTACATGATTGGTGGACACGCAATGAAGGTTAAAGTATTTCATCCAGACTACAATGAGCATCGAGAAGTCCTAATGAAGACAGTGAAGGATGGATGGGCAGCAATCACAAGGGGTTTGCCTAGAGTCGTGCGTGCCTTACGCAGGGAGGAGGGCACAATATGCGCATTCCGCTTCACCTTCTCCAGCAACCAGAATGTCTTTCGCCTCGCTCTTTATAGTCTTTAGTACAACTGTGGTTCATCATTCTTTACTTGGTGCTTCTGTAGTTGTTCAGTATATGTACATGTGCATTGAATTATGGATTCGTGGTTGAACCTATATTTGTAATAAACATGGTTGGATATGAAATAAGTGATTGCCTACTTTCAAATTAATACCATATGATTTTTAAATTAGGTATTAATTGGATTAATTATGGATTAATTATGGATTAAATAGGGATTCCACTGCACACGGTTTGCCAAAGCGAAACGTCTGCGATATACGTGGAGATCGGAAACGTTTCTAGTATCCACTACGTGTGCGATCAATCTCCACTGCACACACAACTTTCTCTTGAAAATTGTTTGTGTTAGGCCACCTTACACAAACGTTTATCACATAAAAAGTGTGTGTGATGGACAGCCATTTCCACACAGTTTCTTCTACGCACCGTGTGTGATGCATTTAATAACGCAAACGATAAAATTATTAATATCGTGTGCAATGGCAACGCTATCACAAATGATTTAACGGGAAAAATTGTGTGTGATGTACCTGTGAACGGAAACGTTTTCCTTGGAGCGACTGTGTGGGATGTACATACGAACGGAAACGTTTAGCGGGGACTGACTGTGTGGGATGTACTTGCGGTCGGAAACAATTTCGCCCTATAATTGTATTTTTTAGCTCTACTGTACGTATTTCCGTATTTGAGCGCTCGCCGGTCGCACACGATCTCATTTTGCCGAACCTGTGTGCCAGGAGGGCATATCCCCGACGGTTTCTGGGTCGTGTGGGAAGGACCCCCCTATCGCCCACACTCACTTGGTGACGGTTCCAGATGCCGTCGCGGAAAGGGGTTAAAAACCGTTTGTTTAGGACCGACGCGCACCAGTGATGTTTCCTTGGGGTGCATGTTTAGGTCCCATGGAACGACTGGGAATGAATTCAACCGTCTCGCCATCCTGGCCTGCCACAAACATTGCGAATCTTAGTTTTTAAATGTCTGTAAATCCAAAACTCACCAGGAAATCATGAAACTTGGCATGGTGTCACTACATAGTATATATATTTGTCCAATTTGGGCGAAGCTATATTACAAGCATTTTACAAACCAGAGCCTGTCGCAACCCTCGTGGTTCTGGTAGGGAAACATGCCCCTCTTGTGGGAAAAACGATAATCGGTGCCACTTCTCGCCTTGAACTTTGTTTTCTACAGGCAACATAGAATAACATGAGTGTCGGGCTGAAATTTGAAACTGTGCAGGGTTCGTTTGGCCATTGAATATATATTACTAATTACTAAGTTTTCTACGCATTTAATGTAGTCCATAATTCAAATTTGAACTACAACCACATGCTCCAGTGAAGCAAAATGGGTGGGAAATCGTACATGTGTCATTGGGTGCATGTTTAGGTCTCGTTTAAGGGATGAGAATGAATTACAAACTTGTTGTCGTCCTGAAACAATGAGATCTCAGTTTTTATATCCCAGTAAATAAAAAAGTCACCAAAAAACATGAAACTTGGCATGGTTTGATGACATGGCACATATATGCCGTGGTAAAAAAATCGTCCAGTTTGAGAAGAGGCGCACACATTAGTAGCCAACGAAGTCCTTTTTGAAACAAAAAGTTGACACGTTAATATCGCAAACGGTTGTATTATATTTACCGTGTCAAAATTTAACCATACTCAGTGGCATGCATGCAGTTGTTTGATTAGACGGGACGAGCACGAGAAGTCCGCCGTGCAGGTTCGACGGGACGCGTGCGAGCAGTCCGCCGCGCAGGCTCGATGGGACGCGTGCATCCTGTCCACCTCGCAGGCTCGACAGGACACGTGCGAGCAGCAAGGCCGCCCATGCTCACAGGGAAGCGATCTCTTTGACCTCCATGCACCAGCCGCCGCCTGCCTCGCTCACAACTTCTCCATTAATGGGTTAATTAAAGAACCTGGACGAAGGGTGTTTGCTTGTGATCCCATGGCAGCATTTGCTTTGTTCGTGTTTTCAACTCGTATTCCGCCCTAATTTAAATTGCCACATAGGGCAAGGGATAATACGACCACAAATAAAATGGCAACGGATAATACAACGACAAATTTACAATGGCACAAATAATAATTGTCTTACATATTCCAGATAATTTAAAATGCCACATGCGGCAAAGCCCGGAAGACACGGGGGCAAGAGAAGAAGGAAATTGCAGACAACGATCTGGGTTGCTACTGTCTTTACTCGTCGATGGATCGCCGCGCGGCGAAATCCTCCAGCTCCTTCTTCAATTCCTCACGACTTTGCTTGAAAGCAGCCACGGATTCCTCCACCTCTTGCTCGCGCTCGATCCGGAGCTTCCTCAAGCCAACCATCAGTTCCTCGACGACCGCTTCCAGTGTTATGTATGAGGCACTACTCTGCTCATGCAGCATCTTCCAGCCGGCGGCCTCCTCCTCCTTCTCGGCGACCAACTTAAGGAGCTTCGCATTGTCATCCATGAGTTGCTCTACGAGGCCGGTCGCCTTGTCAACCGAGGCATCGCTGATCTTGAGCAGCTTCATCAAGACGTCGACCAGCTCCTGCTACATAGAGACGCCAGCGAGAATGTCGTCGTCGCCGGCAAAGGACTTCAGGAACGCCGGCTCATCGCGATGGCCGACGCCGCGAATGCGCTTGTGAGAGCCCTCATGTTCCCGTGAGAGCTCGTTTGAGGGCTCCGCGACGCGCCGGTACATCTCTGCCGTGGCTGCGGCTTCGCGGCGGGACCTCTCTAGTGCTTCCGCGGCCTTGGTCTTTGCTGCCTGGTTATATGTCCACCCTAAACTCCTCCTACCTGTCATGGCAGAATGACTTGACAGAAAAAACCAGTTTTGTGGGTGATGAGGAAAGGAACTGTGAAGTAATTTTCGAGTGGGTAGTTTTTATAGCCCAATGCTAAGTGTGAACACATATTAGTTTGATAGGTGTGAACAGATTTGCAATTACTTATTGCGTTGTAATCAGCAATGTGACGAGAAACAAGGTCAAAATTTATTGATGGCAAAAGGTTGACCACGTGGTTGCTCACCGTTGAGGCGGCCGCGGCGCGCTCCGCTCTGGCGTCCCTGCGCGCGCTCTACTCGTCGTTGAGGCAAAGTTACAATGGCAACAGTTAATGATTCTTAATAATTGTCTTACATATTTATGATAATTTAAAATGCCAAATGCGGCAAGGCCCAGAACACTCACGACCCACATATGCACACAATTATAATAAAATATAAGCTAAAAGGCTGAGTTGGCGGCCTTCCGACGATGGTCTTCTCGGACTCCATGATCAGCATAGCACCCTTGCGGCCGTTCACTCCGAGTGTCCCGACCCGCCTCCGCCTACGGAGTTGCTAGCGCTGGGAGGCTCTTGGGGCTGCTAGGCCTCTTCCATAAGAGCTTGATAGCGTGCAATCGCGCGCATGAAAACTCCGCGGAACCGCTCCATTTCCATGTATCTGGCCTGGTAGCAAATTTCGTCGATCACCTACATCCTCAAGATATCACGTTGGCGATGTTCTACTTCGTCGGGGACGTCAACTCCGCCAAGGATGCGCTCGAGCCTGGCCACCACATCATCGGGATCGAGGTTGACACGGCCGCCGCGGGCAATGATGAAGCCGCAGGCTGCCTTTGTCTTGACTGAATCGTAGAGGTCCTCCACCCATTCCTTGCGGGGCATCAGGCTCTCGATGAGCACTAGTGATGGCGGTTCTTCGGGTGGGTCGTCGATCATGTCGTCGAGCAGCTCTAGATCTTTTGCACGGTGGATTGCAAACTTCTCATCACACCTCCTCTGTAATATGTCGATTGTGCTCCCAAGGACTGTGACGCCAATATCGCTGCCGATGGGCCATGGTGCCTGCACCGGCAATGAAGCTCTTGCTCCCCGACCTGCTCCGGCTAGTTCTCCTCGCCGAAGATGTAACGTAGGTAGGTGTCGATGTCGAAGCTTTGGTCGTTGCCTGGCATGCTTGGAATAACTAATGGTAGATGGGTGAGGACTAGATCCTCGCAGAGTGTCGCGATGGTGCGTTGCCGCCTGGGTTATATGCAGCAAGCCGTTACCTGGTGGCGGGAAACCGGTGAGCGAATAGGCGTGGATTTTACAATTCACCCATGTGGAGCGCGGGAAGCATTTGCTTGAGCGCGGGAAGACTAAGTGGAGCACACACACAACACGAATACTGTATCCGGTGCCACGTGTTATTTATCACACAAGTGTTAACATAAGGAAATGCATGTGTAACTTACTAATCATCGCACACGAGTACTCGCAGACGCATCGTGTGCGATACTCCTACCAACCGCAAGCAACTAATTTGCATTTATTAAAGTTTTTTGTACACACAGAATCACACACGAACTAACTGTATTACCGTCTGTGTTGTAAATTCTCATCGCAAACAGTTCATCCGAGTCGGCTGTTTGCCATGTATCACAAACATCTTGTTAAGTTGAACCATTTCTGTTGCGTTCGCTAATCAAAAATAGTTCGTCCGAATGAACCATATGCCCTATATCACACACACCATGATCTGGCTAACCGTTTATGTTGCACTCCCTAATAGCAAACGGTTCATCGGAGCGAACTGTATGCCGTATATCGGAGACATATTGATATGGCTTCCCGTTTCTGTTTTTCTGCCTCATCTCAAATAGTTCGAACGGGTTAACCGTGTGCCCTACATCGCATACGCAACTAAAATCTAAACTGTGTTTGATGCATCCTCCATCGCAAACGTTTTGCACCTTTTTTGATGGGTTTTTTACATCCCCGTTTGTGATTAATACATCTCACACAGTTTCGTGAAAAGGGTCTCTGATCGTAGTGTCGTGTTAGCAGCATCCTGCAGTAGTGAAGGGATATTAAGGCCTCCTTTTAATAGAGAACCGGAACAAAGCATTAACACATAGTGAATACATGAACTCCTCAAACTATGGTCATCACCGAGAGTGGGCCCGGTTGTTGTCACTCTGGGGTTGTCGGATCATAACCGAAGTAGGTGACTATAACTTGCAAGATCGGATCTAAAACATGGATATAATGATGAGTTCATAAACGGTTCAGATCTGAGTTCATGGCACCCGGGCCCAAAGTGACAAGCATTAAGCATAGCAAAGTCATAGCAACATCAATCTAAGAACATAGTGGATACTAGAGATCAGGCCCTAACAAAACTAACTCAATTACATGATGAATCTCATCCAACTCCTCACCGACCAGCGAGCCTACGAAGGAATTACTCACTCCCGGTGGGGAGCATCATGGAATTGGCAATGGAGATTGGTTGGTGATGACAAAGAACGAAGATCCCCCTCTCTGGAGCCCCAAACAGACTCCAGATCTGCCCTCCCGAGGAAGAACGGGGCTTGGCGGCGGCTCCATCTCGTGGATCGCGATAGTTATTTCTCCCTGATTTTTTTTGGAATAATGTGATTTTATAGTATCATGGGGTCATCATCGGGGCCACCAGGTGGGTACAACCCACCTGGGAACGCCAGGAGAGGGGGGCACGCCCTGGTGGGTTGTGCCCAACCAGGGGCCCCTCTCTGGTGGGTCTTGGCTCCAGAAATTCTTATTATTGGTATAAAAAATCCTCGCAAAGTTTTGTTCCATTCCGAGAACTTTTATTTCTGCACAAAAAGAACACCATGGTAGTTCTGCTGAAAACAGCGTCAGTCCGGGGTTAGTTTCATCCAAATGATGAAAATTAGAGTCCAAAACAAGAGGAAAAGCGTGAGAAAAAGTAGATACATTGGAGACGTATCATTGAGCATATGAAGTATTTTATGAATTCTAGAGATCTATTTTTAGCACTTAAAAAATGTAGTTTCATAGGAGTATAAAAGTGCAGACAATGTAATTCTCAGAAAAGAAACTGCAAGTTTCAGTTTCAGATAAGAAACTCCAAGTTCGGTTTCAGATAAGAAACTGCAAGTTTCAGAGGCAAAGCATTTATATTAACACAGCCTTTTCAAACAGGGATAACATCATGTTGGAAGTTTTATTCATGGTCGAAAATGGAACTGCCAGCCAGTTAACATCATGCTGATCACCATTCATGCATAGCACATCTTCATATGATGCACAGTCAAAAAGATATGCTATTTTCAAAATGCCCACACAATGTCGAGTGTGCGAAAAACAGAGAAAACGAGGGACGAAGTTTTGGCAAGTGTTGGACGTGGTGTGCGTAGATGACAATGGGGACCCACATGTCAATAATGGCAGAGGCAAAAAAATTCGAGATATTTTCCCTGCATCAGGTGGAATCGAACCCGGGCGGAACAGCGGTCGGGTAGTGTCACTTGGCCACTGGGCTACTGCACCTTTGTACGCTCGCCGCGGCGCCATTTTCTGTCGTTGTGAACATGCTGAACAAACGAGAGGAATCTAGAGAGGACTGTATGTGGAGAGGCGGACAATCGGGACCCACCAGGTCTATGGCCGTACGCAAGCAAGTGCCTCATTGAAAAAAATACTTCCTCCTAATGCTATACTGACGTTGGGGCCCACGGGTTTGTCAACATAGTTACATTTTTTTGAGGTGCTTCAACGTAGTTACTAAAGGAGATAAATTTACAACGAAGCTGGGGAGCTGGCAGGTATCATTTATTATCAGTGGGCCAACAAGTATCAGCTGGGTTGTGGGCTGCCCCGTCTAGGCTTTCTTTTTTTAACATGCGTATCCCATGACATGCCGGTTTGTATTTTATTGAGGGCCGTCATGTATCGACCGGCCTATGGACCTCCCATCCGAGGTTTTATTTTTCCTGAAACATCGGCAGCCCAACTTATGTATTTTTTTGAAGAAAACGCAGAGGTCTGTTCTATTTTTCTATATAAGAATAGGAATTCCAGGTCCAACTTATGTTTCCCTTCTAACTATATTGTATATATTTAAATTATTTTATATGTTATAATATATTATTGTTATTGTCATCATATATGTAACACATGCTTACATATATAAGAAAATACTATCCCACATCTTATTAACTTATAAAAATAATTTCTTAACAATAAAATCATGGATTTTTTTACATTAAGGCAACGAAAATCCTGGTGATTGTGTACAAAAGCTTGGTAAGATTTAAGGAGCAATGTAATAATAAATCACTTATTATTTAAATATATTTATAACAAAATGCTCAGCTCCTTTTTATTTTTTGATAACATTGCTGCGCCGAACCCAACATTATAATTAGAACCAGCCCAGCAAAATCATGTATTTCGAGAAAGTGCAAATGGCCTGTAATTTTTTAGGAAAAAAATATGGGCCGCACGGACGCTACATTATTTGTTCAGCCAGCCCAGCAAATTCATGTATTTCGAGAAAGTGAAAATGGGTTGTAGTTTTAAGAAATTGGGCCGCATGGACGCTACATTATTTGTTCACCCAGCCCAGCAAATGGGCTGTAATTCTCAAAAAAAGATCAAATGGACTGTAAATTCTGAAAAAAAATGGGTTGAATATGTGCCACATTTCTGAAGGCTGAAATGTGCGCCAATAGGTCGAAGCCAACGCAAGTCGCTGTCAACTTAGTCAACAAATGATTCTGACATCGTTAGCTGTTGGATTTACATCCAACGACCGGCATCCATCTTCAATCTCTCGTCTTCTTCCTCCAGCGCCACCGGGACCACCTGCTCCCGCCTCCTGCTGCTAGCAGCTCTGCTTAGCATGCTTCGCTCTCAAGCGCTACCCCACCGCCGGCCAGGACATCCCTCCACCCCTCCACACCTCTTGTTCTTCTCCACCGACTACCGAACCACACCGCACCAGAACCAGTTAACCCTCATACACCTCTCCGTCTACAACTCCACTCCCACATCTTCCCATCTCTGGCTCATTGCTGTCCGGGGCTTCGCCCTCGTGCACCACCTTGGATGCGCTCGGTGCGGCATGGTCAACACACAAGAAAATGAATACCCCCCTGCTAGCTAGGACCCACCATAGTGGGAGGCTGACTTGTGGGCCTACTAAGTTGACGCAGACGGAGGGCTTTGTCAACTTAGTCAATATGAACGATTCTAGCTCAAGTGACCATACGATGTCCATCCAATGGGCGTAGTGCTTCTTTAACCTCTGGTCTTTTTGCTCCAGCCGCCCAAACCAGCGCCGGTCGTGCCGCCTGCTCCTGCCTCCATGGTAGGTTGTGCTGCCGCAGAGGCCTCACCGCCCCCTACTAGTCCAACCGCTGGCCAGGCCATCCTTCTACTCACCCACACCCCATGTTATTCTGCGGCGACAACAGCCTCACACCACAGCTGAACCAGTGAACCCTCATACTCCTCCCCGCGTGGGCATCCACTGCCGCATCTTCCCCGGCTCTGCGTCGTCCCCTTCCTAGGCCTCGCTGTCGTCCACCGCCTTGGTGCTCTTGGCGCGGTGTGGTCAATGTGGTCAAGGAATGACTTCCATCGGAAGAGTACTGTATGTGGAGAGGCTGACAGCTGGGTCCACGGCCGCAGCAAGGATGTGCCTCCTTATTACGCGGAAAATAGTGATTCCTCCACCTGACAGCAGGGACCCACCAGACGGGCCATCGTATTTCACAAAAAAATGTTTCCCCCTGACTGCTGGGACCCACCAGCTACATCTTCGCATGCCTCCTTATCCTCCCTGATAGTCGAGACCCACCTGGTCGAAGCGTACGTAGCGTTGTCATTTTGGTCATGAACGTGTACGTACATACAATCGATCTGTCTACAGGCTGCAGCGATGAACCGTGGCCGAGTAAGGAAGGGCACGTGTCGTAGTAGAGGCGCGCACGTAGCACATCACGCAGTCCCGTTAATATCGTGTACACGTACGTACAGCTAGGGTGCAAGAAAGTAAATACGGCCATGTACGTACATACGGGCGGGGTCTCGAACGCCTACTTGCGCATACGTACGGCCAGGGCTCGTGTACATGGAGAGGCAGCGACGGTGTCCTGTTCATCGGCAGCCAACCGGCTGGGTCGGAACGGAGAAACTGCGTCGTCTTGTTCATCGGAAGGCAACGGAATGCGTCGTGTTCATCGGGAGCCAACCGGCTTGGACGGAACAACCGATCGAAACGAGGCCTGGTGTACCACAGAACGGAGGAAACTGCCTTATGTTCGACCACCTACGGTCAAAACGGGATCCTGTCGACCGGGAGGGGTGTGGCGTACCGCAAAACGGAGGAAACGGACTTCTCTTGGACCTCCTACAGTCGAAACGGGGTCCTTTTGATCGGGAGGGGTGTGGCGTACCGGAAAACAGAGGAAACGGACTTGTGTTGGAGCGCTGCGGTCGAAACGGAGGTCCTGTTCATCGGGAGGGGTGTGGCGTACCGCAAAACAGGACCCCACGGGCTACTGTTCATCTCCACCGTCGACCTTCTCCAGCCTCCACGGGCTACTATTCATCCACCATCAACCTCCTCCAGCCTCCACCTGCGACTGTTCATCCACGGGCTCCTATTCATCCAGCCTCCACCGCTCCTCCACCGGCTACTGTTCAACCAGCCCTTCTCCACGAGGTCCTGTTCAACCACCCCTCCACGGGCTGCTGTTCATCCAGCCCTCCACCAGCTACTATTCAACCAGCCCTCCATGGGGTCCAGTTCATCCACCCCCAACCGGCTCGATCGGGGTCCTGTTCATCCACCCCCAACTGGCTAGATCGGGGTCCTGTTCATCCACCCCCAACCGGCTCGATCGGGATCCTGTTCATCCAACCCCCCACCAGGAACTGTTCATCCAACCCCCCAACAATGCTCACTGTTCATTAAGAGGCAGCTGGTCTGATCAACTTCAGTTAGCAGTAGTAGTGAAGGAATCGCTCGATCGAGTTCAGTTAACAGCCAGATCGATCGATCGCTCGGGTTCAGTAACTCGTAGCCTGCAGTGCAATCGCCCGGGTTCAGTAGGCGAACGCCTCGCTCAGGTTCAGTTAGAGCCCAATGCCTCCCACCCACACATGTATGTGTATGAGAGAAACGCGCATCTCTCGGCCCCCGACCACCTACCGTAACCGAGAACTCCCTGATATTTTCCTCGCCCTCGCTTCTACCCTGGTTTTTTCCGCCATGGACCGCCCAAAGAATGTCATGCCGCTGCGTCTCCGGCCCGCCCAGGACGAAAAGCCCATTTTCTGTCATGATTTTTTGTTATAGAAGTAGGATCCCACCACATCTATGATGATACCGGGTTTTGTCACAATTATCATCATAGAAGTGTCATGAGCATGACAGAATTTTTTTTCGTTTCGCCCAAAATGTCATGGATGTGTCTTTTTTGTAGTGATTGTTAACATAATCATTTTGCCTCCTCGATTTCCGTGCATGCTGCTACCTCTTGAGCACTGCGTTGGTTTTCCCTTGAAGAGGAAAGGGTGATGCAGTAAAGTAGTGTAAGTATTTCCCTCGATTTTTGAGAACCAAGGTATCAATCCAGTAGGAGACCACGCTCGAGTCCCATGCACCTACACAAACAAATAAGAACCTCGCAACCAACGCGATAAAGGGGTTGTCAATCCCTTCACGGTCACTTATGAGAGTGAGATCTAATAGAGATGATAATAATATTTTTGGTATTTTTATGGTAAAGACTAAAAGTAAAGAAAGCAAAATAAACGGCGCCAGAAATAGCTTGTTGTTCGCAGATTAATATGATGGAAAATAGACCCGGGGGGCATAGGTTTCACTAGTGGCTTCTCTCAAGATAGCATAAGTATTACGGTGGGTAAACGAATTACTGTCGACCAATTGATAGAATTGAGCATAGTTATGAGAATATCTAGGTATGATCATGTATATAGGCATCACGTCCGTGACAAGTAGACCGACTCCTGCCTGCATCTACTACTATTACTCCACACATCGACCGCTATCCAGCATGCATCTAGAGTATTAAGTTCATAAGAACAGAGTAACGCTTTAAGCAAGATGACATGATGTAGAGGGATAAACTCATGCAATATGATATAAACCCGATCTTTTTATCCTCGATGGCAACAATACAATACATGTCATTTCCCCTACTGTCACTGGGATCGAGCACCGCAAGATTGAACCCAAAGCTAAGCACTTCTCCCGTTGCAAGAAAGATCAATCTAGTAGGCCAAACCAAATTGATAATTCGAAGAGACTTGCAAAGATAACCAATCATACATAAAAGAATTCAGAGGAGATTCAAATATTGTTCATAGATAATCTTGATCATAAACCCACAATTCATCGGATCTCGACAAACACACCGCAAAAAGAAGAGTTGCATCAAATAGATCTCTAAGAGAATCGAGGAGAACTTTGTATTGAGATCCAAAGAGAGAGAAGAAGCCATCTAGCTAATAACTATGGACCCGAAGATCTGACGTAAACTACTCACACATCATCGGAGAGGCTATGGTGTTGATGTAGAAGCCCTCCGTGATCAATGCCCCCTCCGGCGGAGCGCGGAAAAGGCCCCAAGATGGGATCTCACGGGTACAGAAGGTTGCGGCGGTGGAAATAGGGTTTTGGCTCTATTTCTGATGGTTTGGAGGTACGGAGGTATATATAGGAGGAAGAAGTAGGTCGATGGAGCCACGAGGGGCCCACGAGGGTGGAGGGCGCGCCCAAGCGGGGTAGGCATGCCCAGGTGGGGTAGGCGCGCCCCCTGCCTCGTGGCTTCCTCGTCGGTTGCTTGACGTCCACTCCAAGTCCTCTGGATCACGTTTGTTAAGAAAATCACGTTCCCGAAGGTTTCATTCCGTTTGGACTCCGTTTGATATTCCTTTCCTTCGAAACACTGAAATAGGCAAAAAAAATAGCAATTCGGGCTGGGCCTCCGGTTAATAGGTTAGTCCCAAAAATAATATAAAAGTGTATAATAAAGCCCATTAAACATCCAAAACAGAATATAATATAGCATGGAACAATAAAAAATTATAGATACGTTGGAGACGTATCAAGCATCCCCAAGCTTAATTCCTGCTCGTCCTCGAGTAGGTAAATGATAAAAACAGAATTTTTGATGTGGAATGCTACTTAGCATAATTTTCAATGTAATTCTCTTATTTGTGGTATGAATATTCAGATCCGAAAGATTCAAGATAAAAGTTTAATATTGACATAAAAGTAATAATACTTCAAGCATACTAATAAAGCAATCATGTCCTCTCAAAATAACATGGCCAAAGAAAGTTATCCCTACAAAATCATATAGTCTGGCTATGCTCTATCTTCACCACACAAAATATTTAAATCATGCACAACCCCGATGACAAGCCAAGCAATTGTTTCATACTTTTGGTGTTCTCAAACTTTTTCAATCTTCACGCAATACATGAGCGTGAGCCATGGACATAGCACTATAGTGGAATAGAATGGTGGTTATGGAGAAGACAAAAAAGGAGAAGATAGTCTCACATCAACTAGGCGTATCAACGGGCTATGGAGATGCCCGTTAATAGATATTAATGTGAGTGAGTAGGGATTTCCATGCAATGGATGCACTAGAGCTATAAGTGTATGAAAGCTCAATACTGAAAACTAAATGGGTGTGCATCCAACTTGCTTGCTCACAAAGACCTAGGGCAATTTGAGGAAGCCCATCATTGGAATATACAAGCCAAGTTCTATAATGAAAAATTCCCACTAGTATATGAAAGTGACAACATAGGAGACTCTCTATCATAAAGATCATGGTGCTACTTTGAAGCACAAGTGTGGAAAAAGGATAGTAACATTGTCCCTTCTCTCTTTTCTCTCATTTTTTTTAGTTGGGCATTTTCTCTTTTTTTATGGCCTCTTTTTTTCTTTTTCTTTTTTTTAAATTTTTCGTCCAGAGTCTCATCCCCACTTATGGGGGAATCATAGTCTCCATCATCCTTTCCTCACTTGGGACAATGCTCTAATAATGATGATCATCACACTTTTATTTACTTACAACTCAATACTTAGAACAAAAATATGACTCTATGAATGCCTCCGGCGGTGTACCGGGATATGCAATGAATCAAGAGTGACGTATGAAAATTATGAATGGTGGCTTTGCCACAAATACGATGTCATACATGATCATGCAAAGCAATATGGCAATGATGGAGCGTGTCATAGTAAACGGAACGGTGGTAAGTTGCATGGCAATATATCTCGGAATGACTATGGAAATGCCATGATAGGTAGGTATGGTGGCTGTTTGGAGGAAGGTATATGGTGGGTGTATGATACCGGCGAAAAGGTGCGCGGTATTAGAGAGGCTAGCAATGGTGGAAGGGCGAGAGTGCATATAATCCATGGACTCAACATTAGTCAAAAGAACTCGCATACTTATTGCAAAAATCTATTAGTTATCAAAACAAAGTATTACGCGCATGCTCCTAGGGGGATAGATTGGTAGGAAAAGACCATCGCTCGTCCCCGACCGCCACTCATAAGGAAGACAATCAATAAATAAATCATGCTCCGACTTCATCACATAACGGTTCACCATACGTGCATGCTACGGGAATCACAAACTTTAACACAAGTATTTCTCAAATTCACAACTACTCAACTAGCATGACTCTAATATCACTATCTTCATATCTCAAAACAATTATCAAGCATCAAACTTCTCATAGTATTCAACACACTTATAAGAAAGTTTTTACTAATCTTGGATGCCTATCATATTAGGACTAATTTCTCAATTAAAGCAAATTAACATGCTATTTTGTAGGACTCGCAAAATAATATAAGTGAAGCATGAGAGAACAATAGTTTCTATAAAACAAGCCACCACCGTGCTCTAAAAGATATAAGTGAAGTACTAGAGCAAAAACTATATAGCTCAAAAGATATAAGTGAAGCACATAGAGTATTCTAATAAATTCCAAATCATGTGTGTCTGTCTCAAAAGGTGTGTACAGCGAGGATGATTGTGGTAAACTAAAAGGCAAAGACTCAAATCATACAAGACGCTACAAGCAAAACACATATCATGTGGTGAATAAAAATATAGCTCCAAGTAAAGTTACCGATGGACGAAGATGAAAGAGGGGATGCCTTCCGGGGCATCCCTAAGATTTGGCTTTTTGGTGTCCTTGGATTTACCTTAGGGTGCCTTGGGCATCCCCAAGCTTAGGCTCTTGCCACTCCTTGTTTCATAATCCATCAAATCCTTACCCAAAACTTCAAAACTTCACAACACAAAACTTAACAGAAAATCTCGTGAGCTCCGTTAGCGAAAGAAAGCAAAACACCAATTCAAGGTACTGTATTGAACTCATTATTTATTTATATTGGTGTTAAACCTACTGTATTCCAACTTCTCTATGGTTTATAAACTCTTTTACTAGCCATAGATTCATCAAAGTAAGCAAACAACACACGAAAAACAGAATCTGTCAAAACAGAACAGTCTGTAGTAATCTGTAACTAACGCAAACTTCTGGAACTCCAAAAATTCCACAAAAATAGGAAGACCTAGATAATTTTTTTATTGATCTACTGTAATTGGAATCAGTATTTTATCACGTTCTGGTGATTTTAAACAATTGTTTTTGTGAACAGAAAGTTTCTGGAATTTTCAGCAAGAGCAAATAACTATCATCGAAGAAGATCCTATAGGTTTAACTTGGCACAAACACTAATTAAAACATAAAAACACATCTAACCAGAAACTAGATCAAATATTTTTTTCCTAAACAGAAGTAAAAAGCAAAAAACTAAAATAAAATTGGGTTGCCTCCCAACAAGCGCTATCGTTTAACGCCCTTAGCTAGGCGTAAAAGCAAGGATAGATCTAGGTATTGCCATCTTTGGTAGGCAATCCATAAGTGGCTCTCATAATAGATTCATAAGGTAATTTTATTTTCCTTTTAGGAAAGTGTTCCATGCCTTTCCTTAACGGAAATTGGAATCTAATATTTCCTTCCTTCATATCAATAATTGCACCAATCGTTCTAAGGAAAGGTCTACCAAGAATAATAGGACATGAAGGATTGCAATCTATATCAAGAACAATGAAATCTACGGTCACATAATTCCTATTTGCAACAATAAGAACATGATTAATTCTTCCCATAGGTTTCTTAATGGTGGAATCCGCAAGGTGCAAGTTTAGAGAACAATCATCAAATTCACGGAAACCTAACAAATCACATAAAGTTTTTGGAATCGTGGAAACACTAGCACCCAAATCACACAAAGCATAGCATTCATGATCTTTAATTTTAATTTTAATTGTAGGTTCCCATTCATCATAAAGTTTTCTAGGTATAGAAACTTCCAACTCAAGTTTTTCTTCATAAGATTGCATCAAAGCATCAACGATATGTTTAGTAAAAGCTTTATGTTGGCTATAAGCATGAGGAGAATTTAGCACGGATTGCAACAAGCAAATACAATCTATCAAAGAGCAATTATAGTAATTAAATTCCTTGAAATCCAAGATAGTGGGTTCATTGATATCTAAAGTTTTAACCTCTTCAATCCCATTTTTACCAAATTTTGCATCAAGATCTAAAAACTCCGAATTTTCGGGACGCCTTCTAACTAAAGTTGACTCATCGCCAGTCCCATCATTATCAAGATTCATATTGCAAAACAAAGATTTAATAGGGGACACATCAATAACTTTTAGATCTTCATCTTTATTCTCATAAAAAAATTCCGGTTTAGCGGTCATCTTATTAACTAAGGTGGCCTGCTTATCCGAGATTTCTGCTATTAATTTTTCAAGATGAGCAATCTGAGATTTCAAACCATAAAATTCCTTAGACATATCATCGAGCTCTTTATTCATGTACCCCATAAAGATTTTTTGTTCCTTAAGCTCATTTCTAAAGAAATTATTATGCTCAAATTGTAAAGGCATAAAACTTCTGACGTTGCTTTCAATCTCTTCTAACCTTTTAAGGTGAAGATCACCAAATCTAGGTAGAGCCATCATGACAAGCAAGCAATCCAACACAGAAGCAAACAAGAGGCAAGAGAAAAAGAGGCGAACGGAAAGAGAGGGCGAATAAAACGGCAAGGGTGAAGTGGGGGAGAGGAAAACGAGAGGCAAATGGCAAATAATGTAATGCGAGGGATAAGAGTTTGTGATGGGTACTTGGTATGTCTTGACTTGTGCGTAGACTCCCCGGCAACGGCGCCAGAAATCCTTCTTGCTACCTCTTGAGCACTGCGCTGGTTTTCCCTTGAAGAGGAAAGGGTGATGTAGTAAAGTAGCGTAAGTATTTCCCTTAGTTTTTGAGAACCAAGGTATCAATCCAGTAGGAGACCACGCTCGAGTCCCACGCACCTACACAAACAAATAAGAACCTCGCAACCAACGCGATAAAGGGGTTGTCAATCCCTTCACGGTCACTTACGAGAGTGAGATCTAATGGAGATGATAAGATAATATTTTTGGTATTTTTATGGTAAAGACTAAAAGTAAAGAAAGCAAAATAAACGGCGCCAGAAATAGCTTGTTGTTGGGAGATTAATATGATGGAAAATAGACCCGGGGGCCATAGGTTTCACTAGTGGCTTCTCTCAAGATAGCATAAGTATTACGGTGGGTAAACGAATTACTATCGAGCAATTGATAGAATTGAGCATAGTTATGAGAATATCTAGGTATGATCATGTATATAGGCATCATGTCTGTGACAAGTAGACCGACTCCTGCCTGCATCTACTACTATTACTCCACACATTGACCGCTATCCAGCACGCATCTAGAGTATTAAGTTCATAAGAACAGAGTAACGCTTTAAGCAAGATGATATGATGTAGAGGGATAAACTCATGCAATATGATATAAACCCCATCTTTTTATCCTCGATGGCAACAATACAATACGTGTCGTTTCCCCTACTTTCACTGGGATCGAGCACCGCAAGATTGAACCCAAAGCTAAGCACTTCTCCCATTGCAAGAAAGATTAATCTAGTAGGCCAAACCAAACTGATAATTCGAAGAGACTTGCAAAGATAACCAATCATACATAAAAGAATTTAAAGGAGATTCAAATATTGTTCATAGATAATCTTGATCATAAACCCACAATTCATCGGATCTCGACAAACACACCGCAAAAAGAAGAGTTACATCAAATAGATCTCCAAGAGAATCGAGGAGAACTTTGTATTGAGATCCAAAGAGATAGAAGAAGCCATCTAGCTAATAACTATGGACCCGAAGGTCTGAGATAAACTACTAACACATCATCGGAGAGGCTATGGTGTTGATGTAGAAGCCCTCCGTGATCAATGCCCCCTCCGGCGGAGCGCGGAAAAGGCCCCAAGATGGGATCTCACGGGTACAGAAGGTTGCGGCGGTGGAAATAGGGTTTTGGCTCTATTTCTGATGGTTTGGGGTATGTAGGTATATATAGGAGGAAGTGTAAGTGCATCTAGTGCCACCCCTAGTTGGTTTTGGAGTATTGACGACAAACCTGGTTGAGGGACTAATGTGTTTGTGAGAATTGCAGGATAATACAGGTAGTGGTCCCTCATTGATTCGGTTTACCTACCGGAGATGACCCCTAAAAATGTATGAAGACATTGAAGACAATGGTGGTATGTGAAGACAATCACATCGACGCTTATGACTCGAGAAGACATTCATGTGAAGACTATGGAGTGTGAAGACACAGTTGTTTCACAGTTTCCTTTTCTTCTTTGTTGAGTCGTAGGAATCACCGTACTGTTAAGTGGGGTCCAAGTGAGCAAAGTCAGAGTGACTGAAGTGATGCTCAACCAAATCCTTTGTCTTCGAGCAAAGACAATGAGAGCAAATCTTATCCAGAGCTGGATGAGTCAGCTTTACTTGTAGCCCAAGTCAAGCTACCGCATGTGTTTGAAATCTGACTGTTGGTACACGTGTTAGTTCCTTAGTGACCCAGGATCATTTCGGACAAATCAGGTCGGGTTGCCTAGTGGCTATAAATAGCCCACCCCCTACACCATAAATTGGTGGCTGCTCAGAGTTAGTGCACGGCTTTTGTCGTTTTAGAGCAACCCACCTCCGAAGCTTTTGAGAGAGAGAAATCATTGCGAGGACAATGCCAAAACACCCAGAGCCAAAGAGTGTTAGGCATCACTGAAGTCTTTATGTCCGCGTGACATAAAGACTTGTTACAATTGAGGACTGTGAATCCTCCAGCCGGTTAGGCGTCACATTTTGAGCATCCAAGAGTCATTATGGATTGCCGATGAACGAAGTCTGTGAAGGTTCGGAAGTCTACCTTGAAGACTTACCAGAGTGATTGGGCGAGGACTGGGTGTCCTTAGCTCAAGGGGAATAATGTGAAGACGCGGTCTTCTGAGTTGAATCTCAGCCTCCCTAACCAGACGTACAGTTCTCACAGCAACTGGAACTGGTCCAACAAATCCTTGTCCTCACCAAGAGACTGGTTCTATCTTTTCCCTCTCTTTACTTATAGTTTGTCTTCGTGAAGTCATTGCCTGCTTGCACTATTTGTTTGACTTCTCTGTGTAACTACTTGTTCTGATTGGCTTCATACTATCTTCCATCCTGATCCATACTGCCTAGCTGCTAATAGTCTTCGTGCTTTCACTTCATTGAATACTTGACTATGGCTTGCCTAGTGTAGTCTACCTTCCGCTGCATGTTAATAGGTTCATTGCTATTGTTTGTCTTTGAAACTTCCATGTTTTGAAGACTTTCATAAAAATCGCCTATTCACCCCCCCTCTAGTCAATAACAAACACTTTCAATTGGTATCAGAGCACGGTACTCCCTTGTTCTGTGTGATTCGGTTTAACCACCTAGAGTTTTAGCTATGTCGACTGCAGGGATAATCAAAGTCTCCGCTGTGTGCCCTGTCTTCGATGGCACTGATTACCCCTACTGTAAGAATAAGATGCGCATGCACCTTGAAGCCATTGATGTCGATCTATGGTATGTCGTCAAGAACGACGTTCCCAATACTGGTGAAGGTGTCACCCCTGCTGATGTCAAGAAGTTCATTCAACTGGATTCTACTGCGAAGAACATCATCTGTGGTCATCTGACCAAAGGACAGTATGGCCGTGTGAGCGCTCTGGAAACTTCGAAGCTAGTCTGGGACTGGCTCTCCAAGGTCAACGAAGGTGTCTCAACCCAGAGAGATCAAAGGATCAGTGTTCTTCGCAACCTCTTCAACCGCTTCAAGAGAAAGAACAATGAGAATGTCCAGCTCACGTTTGATCGCCTCACTGACATCACCAATGAGCTTCATGCTCTTGGCGCCACTGAGATCACCAAGCATGAAATCGTCAAGACACTCCTAAGATCACTTGACAGCTCGTTTGACACCCTAGCCCTGATGATTCAAGAACGGCCTGACTTCAAGACACTCGATCCATCTGACATACTTGAGAGGCTCAACACACATGAGTTTCAGCTATCTGAGAAAAGAGACATCTATGGTCCCAACTATGGCCGAACTCGTGCTTTGAAGGCAAAGGTTGTTTCCTCATCTGAAGAAGAATCTGACTGCAGTTCTGGTGATCCTGAAAACATTGGAAAGGAGCTTGCTATGCTTGTGAAGAAGTTCCAGAAGTTCACCAAGAAGAAAGGCTTCAGAAAGTCTTCTCGATCCAGCTCAAGAAATGATGAAGCTTCTACTCATGACCACAAGAAGAGAACATGCCACAAGTGCAAGAAACCTGGTCACTACATCTTTGACTGTCCACAATGGGACAATGAAAACAAGAAGAAGGAAAAGAGCAAGGAATATGATTCTGATGACAAGAAGAAGAAGAAATCCTCAAAGTCTTCTTCCAAATCTTCATCGAAGTCTTCATCACACAAGAAGAGCTCATCTAGCAAGGCTCGTGCTTTTGTTGGCAATGGGATGGATTCAGAGGAGGAGTGTGCTTCTGAGGAGGTAGAGGTGGAGTCTGAGGAGGAGTCCGACTCTGGCGTTGCAAGTCTAGCTCTAGCTAAAGCCTATGTTGCCAAGTCCATCTTCAACACTGAAGACAATGGCTCCATCACCAACGTTGATGCTAATGACAAGGACGACTCCGCTCCCACCTACTGTTTCATGGCATGTGGTGCCAAGGTAAACTCACGTGATGCTTACTTTCAAACATCAAGCGAAGATGACTCCGATTGTGAATCCAAACCCAGCTACAAAACACTTGCTAAAATTGCAACTGAACAATAGAAAGCTATGGAACATATTCAAAAACTGTTAGACAAAAGCGATGACCTGTTGGACGCGGAAATGACCCGATCTCAGTCCTTAATTGAAGACATAAAAGATCTTCATGTTAAGTACGAGGAACTTGAAAGTCGTCATGAAACGCTCTCAACAACTCATGAAAAGCTTTCCTACGATTATCTTCAAAGGAAGCAAGAACTTGAGAAATTGAGAGCGGCTCATGAAGATCTCCAAAAAGAGAATGAGTCACTTCGCGCTCAACAGATCAGTCCCGCTTAGGAAGGATTTGAACCACCATGTCTAAAATGCCTTGAGCGTGATAATGCTACTTCTGTTGTTGAATGTTCTACTACTGCTACTGGTGCAATATCTTCAACTATTGATGTGGTAACTAACCCCTCTGCTGAGGATGCCACTACTATTTCTAATGAAAATGCTAGGTTGAAGACATTGCTTGAGACAGGGATGTACAAAAGTCTCAAAGGGCATCAGCCACTGTGCGATGTCCTCAAAAAGCATATTCTGAACCGAAACCCTAGAAAAGAGGGTGTTGGGTTCGAGAGGAAAATGAATGTTGATGGTTCTTACTGGAAGCCTGAGCAGTACCCCAAAACCACATGGGTTGCTACAAAGGGACCTTCAGTGGATCCATCCACCTTATCTGGCTTCACTTGTGCTAATCCGATTATCATTGATGAATCCTTTGATGCAAACTATAAATTTTTTAAGAATCAGAATGGTGAAGTGTTTGCCAGGTATATTGGTACTAACTGCAGGAATGGACCACCTATGAAGAATATTTGGGTGGCCAAAAAGTGTCTTGAGAATCTTCCTGTGAATGTCATCATGACACCACGAGGGAAGAAGACAAACCCCAGACCAAAGGCTTCATATGGCCCAAAGGCTTCATACAGACAGAAGACTCACCTGAGTCACCCTAACGCCAATGTTTTGCAGGGAAATCATACTCAAACTTATGAATATGAGCGCGTATAATCAAACCGCTATGTTCATAAGACTAAGAACTATTCTGCTTATTCATATGAGTACTATTCACCTCCTGCAAGGCTATTTGCTAGGGCTTCAAAGCTGAAGTTCTCAGATGCTGCACTTAGACTCATTGCTTCTAAACCACCCCTGAAAATGTGGGTGGTTAAGAAAAATTAACTTACTTTTGCAGGGAAAGGTCTCCAGCCGGAAATCAAAGGCGTCCGATGCTTTTGCTAGGGACCTAAAACATCTTGTAGGGGGCAAGATAAAATGCCCAAATGGTCTTACAATGTATTTTGTTCCTGAATCGCTTGCCAATCATCCTATCAGTCCTAACCTTGATCTGAGCTTTGATAATCCTCTTGTGCGTCAAATGTTATGCTTCACAATACTATTGGTGAAGCCTATCCCCCTAACTGTACTATAGGGTATGACACCTCATGCTTCAGAATGGATTATGGACAGCGGATGCACTAATCATATGACTGGTGATCAAAGTCTTCTAATGGACTCAACCTTACGTCCATCTGACAAGAGTCACATCACATTTGCTGACACTGGTAAAAGCAAGGTATTGGGTCTAGGTAGAGTTGCAATCTCAAAGGATTAGCACATGGATAAAGTGATGCTTGTTGAATCCCTTGGTTTCAACTTAATGTCTGTCTCAATGCTTTGTGACTTGAACATGATTGTGATATTTGGAAAATATCGTTGCCTTGTACTAATGGAATCTGGCAAGTCTCTAGTCTTTGAAGGGTATCGAAAAGATGATTTGTACATGGTAGATTTCTCAGCAGGACCACAGCTGGCCGTATGTCTACTAGCAAAGGCTTCAGAGTGTTGGCTCTGGCATCGGAGGCTAGGACATGCGGGCATGAGGAATCTATGCACTCTCGCTAAGAAGAAACACGTCATAGGCATCGAGGGCGTCAAGTTCAAGAAGGATCACTTGTGCGGTGCATGTGAAGCTGGAAAGATGACGAGGGCCAAGCATCCCTCGAAGACAATCATGACGACATCTCAACTCTTCGAGCTGCTACATGATAACCCACAAGTATAGGGGATCAATTGTAGCCTCTTTCGATAAGTAAGAGTGTCGAACCCAACGAGGAGCTAAAGGTAGAACAAATATTCCCTCAAGTTCTATCGACCACCGATACAACTCTATGCACGCTTGACGTTCGCTTTACCGGAAACAAGTATGAAACTAGAAGTACTTTGTAAGGTGTTTTTGGATAGGTTAGCAAGAAAATAAAGAGAGCGTAAATAAAAGCTAGGGGCTGTTTAGATAAAGACTCAACTAAATTAGTTTTAGTAAAGAGCTTTTTGTTACGAGAAAGTTATTTGTCCCTAGGCAATCGATAACTAGACCGGTAATCATTATTGCAATTTTATTTGAGGGAGAGGCATAAGCTAACATACTTTCTCTACTTGGATCATATGCACTTATGATTGGAACTCTAGCAAGCATCCGCAACTACTAAAGATCATTAAGGTAAAACCCAACCATAGCATTAAAGCATCAACTCCTCTTTATCCCGTACGCAACAACCAACTTACTCGGGTTTGTGTTTCAGTCACTCACGCAACCCACTATAAGCGAATCATGAACATATTGCAACACCCTACAGTGGGGATCCCTCACGCTTGCGCGACATGGAGAGCACCATAGGACAGCACCAATAATAAAACATGCAACTCAAACCAATCTTGATCATCAAATAACCCATAGGACAAAACGGATCTACTCAAACATCATAGGATAGCCATACATCATTGGGAAATAATATATAGCGTTGAGCACCATGTTTAAGTAGAGATTACAGCGGGTAAGAGAGAGGTTACACCGCTGCATAGAGGGGGAAGAGTTGGTGATGATGGTGGTGAAGTTGTTGGTGAAGATTGCGGTGATGATGATGGCCCCGGCGGTGTTCCGGCGCCACCGGAAGAGAGGGGGAGAGAGGCCCCCTTCTTCTTCTTCTTCCTTGACCTCCTCCCTAGATGGGAGAAGGGTTTCCCCTCTGGTCCTTGGTCTCCATGGCGTGGGAGGGGCGAGAGCCCCTCCGAGATTGGATCTGTCTCTCTCTGTTTCTGCGTTCTCGTCTGCTGCCCTTTAACTGTTTCGTATATATATGGAGATCCGCAACTCTGATTGGACTGAAACCTTCGCCGTGATTTTTACCAAAAATGAGCTTTCTTGCGGCCGAAGAAGGGCATCAACCGCCTTACGGGTGGCCCACGAGGGTCAGGGGCGCGCCCCCCTGCCTCGTGGCCACCTCGGGCACCGTCTCGCGTTGATTCTTCTTCCGGAATTCTCTAAATATTCCAAAAATATTCTCCGTCCGTTTTTATCCCGTTTGGATTCCGTTTGATATGGATATTCTGCGAAACATAAAACATGCAATAAACAGGAACTGGCACTGGGCACTGGATCAATATGTTAGTCCCAAAAATAGTATAAAAAGTTGCCAAAAAGTATATGAAAGTTGCATAATATTGGCATGGAACAATCAAAAATTATAGATACGACGGAGACGTATCACTACACATGGACTTATTTGGCCGTACTCACTACTCTACTCGCACTACTACTGCTTGTCTCTATGGCTTCGTCATTGTTGATGATTATTCAAGATATATGTGGGTGCATATAATCCTCTACAAGACTGAAGTGTAGGATGTCTTCAGACGCTTCGCCAACCGAGCCATGAATAAGTGTGGCGTCAAGATCAAGCATATCAGAAGTGACAACGGCACAGAGTTCAAGACCACCGGCCTCGACCTTTACCTGGATACATTGGGCATCACTCATGAGTTCTCCTCTCCATACACACCTCAGCAGAATGGCATCGTGGAGCGCAAGAACCGAACCCTCATTGAGATGGCTCGGACGATGCTTGATGAATACAAGACTCCAAGAAAGTTCTGGCCCAAAGCCATTGATACTGCATACCATGTCATCAACCATGTTTATCTTCACAAGCTTCTGAAGAAGACATCCTATGAACTCCTGATTGGTAAGAAGCCAAATGTCAGTTACTTCAGTATTTGGTGCTAGGTGCTGGATCAAGGATCCACATCACACTTCAAAATTTGCACCGAAAGCACATGAAGGTTTTATGCTTGGTTATGTAAAGGATTCGCACTCCTATAGAGTCTTCAACCTCTTTCACTATAAAGTGGTTGAAACTGTAGATGTGCGGTTCGATGAGACTAACAGCTCGCAAAGAGAGCACCTGCCAAATGTGCTAGATGAAGTTCCACCTAGTGAATCCATCAAGCTCATGGGAACTGGAGAAATCATACCTTCTGAGGTACAGGCTGAAGAGGAACTCATCATTTCTGCACCTAATCAACCTGAAGCCAATGCTCAGCCTGAAGACAATCCTCCAAATGATGACAATGATCAGCAAGAGCAAAATCTTCGTCCAGTTCATCCTCGTGTTGCAAATGAAGTACAGATTGAGAAGATAATAGATAGCATCAATGCACCAGGTTCAAGAGCAACACAGCTAGCAAATTTCTGTGGGCACTTTTCATTTGTCTCAATATCAGAACCCAGGAAAGTTGCTGAAGCCTTCATGGAACCTGAATGGATTCAAGCTATGCAAGAAGAGCTTCAACAGTTCAAGCTGAACAATGTGTGGGAATTGGTCAAGTGTCCTGATCCTCGTAAGCACAATATCATTGGCACCAAATGGATATATCGTAACAAGCAATATGAGCATGGTCAAGTTGTCAGAAACAAGGCTCGTCTCGTTGCTCAAGGATACACTCAAGTTTAAGGGATTGACTTCGATGAAACGTTTGCTCCTGTGGCTAGGCTTGAAGTCATTCGCATACTACTAGCCTACGCAAATCATCACAACATCCTTCTGTATCAAATGGATGTGAAGAGTGCTTTTCTCAATGGCAAGATTGAAGAAGAAGTGTATGTTGCACAACCACCTGGCTTTGAAGATCCAAAACATCCGGATATGGTATACAAGCTTAACAAGGCATTGTATGGCCTCAAACAAGCCCCTCGCGCTTGGTATGACACACTCAAAGACTTCCTGAAGAGCAAAGGCTTCAAACCTGGTTCCCTGGATCCCACACTCTTCACGAAGACATATGATGGTGAACTGTTTGTGTGCCAAATATATGTGGATGACATTATCTTCGGCTGCACTAACCAGAAATATAGTGATGAGTTTGGACACATGATGCAAGAGCAATATCAGATGTCCATGATGGGTGAGCTGAAGTTCTTCCTTGGTCTTCAAATTCGTCAGCAGAGCAACGACATCTTCATATCTCAAGAGAAATACCTCAAAGACTGCCTGAATAAGTTTGGAATGCAAGAATGCAAAGGTTACACAACGCTAATGCCAACCAAAAGTCATCTGGGTCCTGATGCCAATGGTAAAGAGTTCAATCAAAAGGTATACTGCTCCATGATTGGTTCTTTACTTTATTTATGTGCATCTAGGCCAGATATAATGCTTAGTGTTTGCATGTGTGCCCGATTCCAAGCGGCACCAAAGGAATTGCATCACTTAGCTGTGAAGCGAATTCTTCGATATTTGGCTTACACCCCAAATTAGGATTATGGTATCCAAAGGGCTCAGAGTTTGATCTAGTTGGATTCTCGGATGCTGATTATACTGGTGACAAGGTGGATCGCAAGTCTACATCAGGCACATGTCACTTTCTGGGACGATCACTTGTCTGTTGGTCTTCAAAGAAGCAGAACTGTGTATCTCTCTCCACTGCTGAATCTAAATACATTGCTGCTGGATCTTGCTGCGCTCAGCTCCTATGGATGAAGCAAACTCTCAAGGACTATGGCATCCATCTAAAGCAAGTACCACTCTACTGTGATAATGAAAGCGCCATCAAGATTGCCAACAACCCAGTTCAGCACTCGAAGACAAAGCACATTGAAATTCGTCATCACTTTCTCAGAGATCATGTCATGAAGGAAGATATTGATATTATTCACGTCAACACTGAAGAGCAATTGGCAGATATCTTCACAAAGCCCTTGGATGAGAAAAGGTTTTGCAAGTTGCGGTGTGAGCTAAATATCTTGGAATCCTCGAATGCCCTGTGATTAGGCACACGTTCTAACACTTATGCATGTTGATGACTTAGATGTGCAACACACGAAGTAATGTATATCTTCAATCAATGAAGACTTACACTCTGAGTGTGAATACATTAATGCGGAATTTGACTTCAGAGCGCCACGATAATTGTGCGCCGTGTCTGGGTCTAATACTTCCTATATGGTGGGTAACGCCACCACCAAATTCTTGTTTGGAGTGTTTTCTCTTGGCGTTACATTTGCTAAGTCTTCGCATTTGATTTATCTTCAACATTGATTTGTCTTCATGATGATCTTCACTTTGTTGATTTAGTCTTACTCAGATATATACATATATTTGTGTTTTGTCCTCTACAGCATTCACTTATGGCTATGTCTTCTCGTTTGAATCTTTTGGACTAAGTGAATGTGATCGGACCCTTACCTCTTCTATGCCTCTACCTCAAATTCTATCTATCCAAATCATATGCATTCTATTGAAACCGGCAAATGTCTTCTCTGCGTCCTTGTCAACAGAAGATACAGAGACAAACATTGAATCTGTTTTAAATGCTCAATCCTTATTGCCTGAAACCCGGAGAAGCCGGAACGACCACCCGACAGTCCAGGCATGCGTGGGAACATGGAACAACTTCCAATGTGTTGCATGTTCGCCACGTGTCCCTCAGATGTGAACCGCCAGGGGCACCTGCGTAATTGCGCTGAGATGTCCCTCTCCTTATAAATACACATCACATCGCGGTCAAAATACTTCTTCCACCTCTCCACCTCAACAAACCCTAGCGCCACCGCTAGCTCTCGACGACGCCGGCGACGAAGCGCTTAGCTGCCGCGACTTCACCGACGCCGTCCTCACGCCGGCCGTGGACCTCGTCTTCTCCGCCGCTGCCGTAGGTGTCTTCCGTCACCAAGTTAGGGCACAGAATATCGAACTGCTCGGCCTCCTCTCTACTCCATCTAGCAGTTCTTCGTGTGGTAATTAAAACTCACTTTTTACTGCCTTTTTGATCTGATAGATTCATCCCTCTTCACCAAAAGTGGTTTCTGTGCAAACAAATTTGGATCTATCCTGTTCTGCATCTCATAATATGCCTAGTATATTCACTTATGCTTCACACGTAGTTAGATTCCTCACTTGTACCTATTCTTGGATTCGTACAAATCTGGAACCAACTCTCAACATATAAGTGAATGTCTTCGCGCTATGAGGTCAATGTCTTCAAAACTGATTTATCTTCAAAATCTTCTGAGAATGCATATGACCTATTCCCCTTCCCTCGCATCTCTAATGTTGTCACAGGTACATGTCCGTGGGAGAATCCCTTGGTTCTCATAGTCTGCATTCATTTGCAGAGTTCTTACAGCATCACATCAATTCTCCCAAAGCTAGTTCTTGTCTGACCAGCAGACGGAAGACTTTGACAGCTTTGAAGCCATTCAGTCTGAACTTCATGGCCATAGAAAAGTCAGCAAGGAAGGGAGGCAGGCAGCGCCGTGGGGGCACATCAAGGGATTTGCCACCAGATCTCTATGAGCTGTACAAGACTGATCCAGAAGAGGATTACAATCAGCACAAAACTCGAATCCAGTGGATTCGAAGATATTGGGCCGAGCAATGGTTCAAATACAGGTTCGTGATGCAGGAGTATGCTGAGAAGAATGCCATCAAGTGTCCTTGGGGTGATATTCTCTTTCGAAATCTCCAACCCAAGAACAGAGTTGAAGCTATTGCTCAGGGTTTCTACCCCTGTATGGTCCGTGGACCACAGCCTGCCAATGCCGACCCATCATCATTGCTATGGTGTCGTGACGATAATCTTTTCAGGCGCAACTTTCAGACTGCAAAGGCATTGGCCAAAGAGAACAAGAAATCGCTGGGATTAGACTTCAACACCGGTCCTTCTGCTCCTCGGGCTGATGGCACACGCGATGCTGAACCCAATATCATCGGGCCCTTCTACAACCTTGAAGGTCTTATCACGCATATTGCCGTTCAGGGGGAAGTCATGGATCACTCTGCAGACGACGCTGATTCTGATGAAGTGCCTGCTCCACCAAAACCACAGAAGCAGAAGAAACCCAAGGCTTCAAAACCCTCCACTGCACCAAAAGATTCGCGTGCGAAGCCTCTGGCCACTGCTCCTCCTGCCAAGTGTGCATTCTGAAGATCTCTCTCACATCTCCAAGTCTGAGAAGAAGAAGAAGCCCATACAGATTACTGGTCAAGCACTGACCCGAGCTGCCGTTCTGAGGAATGAGAACGAAGCCATTGATTTGTCAAGTAATGATGATCTTGGCGACGATGCTCTTGAGCTGCTGATAAAGAGCAAGCAAGAGGCGGAAATCTTCAACGATCTTCCCCTTTTTGATGTGGACATCCTGAACAAGTTCATTGATGAGTGGTTTGACAGCCCAAACCTCAGTTTTGATGATCTTTAGCTCCCTATTGGCCTCAGCGTCTCCTTCCACGGAGCTATTGCTCCTGAGCCGGCTCTAGCTCAGATAATTGTTGAACTGAAGAACAAAATTGACTATGAAAAAGCCCAGTTCAAGAAGCATATGGCCAAGCTCAGTGTGACTGATGTCCAAAACTTCAAGCAAATGATGCATGAGCTCAAGGAAGCGTTTCACAAGAAGCGTGACGAAGCTAAAGGTTCACGAGAGCGCATGAAACTCCTCGCTGCCAAATGTGTTCAAGCTTACAATGAAGCCGATAAGCGCAAGGCACTTGGGCGTCCTGTGATCAACCCCAAGATGGCTGCCAAGAAGAAGAAGCCTGCTGTGGCCCCAGTTGAAGCATCCAGGCGGGAAGAACCTCGCATTGTCTTCCCCGCCAGTATGACAGGCGTGAAGCCCAAGGTCCCCACAGTAGCTTCAGAACTCAAGAAAACAAAGATAGCTGAAGCCGAAGCCAGAAAGCGCAAGTCCAAGAACACCACTGACGATGCCCCACCAACCAAGAAAAGAAAGACAAAGAAGAATGATCGGGCTGCTCCCACAAAGCCCCTTGTAGTCGAGCCAATCTCTGTTGCTCGTCCTGCGTCCACACACCAAGAGCGTCGTTTGATAGTTCACGAGCCTGCTACCACAGAGGCTCCTGAAGCTCAAGAAGATCCAGCTGTTGACCACACCGCAGCTGAAGACATTGGTCCCCAAGACAATGTAGATGATGATGAAGTCCTTCCTCAGATCGAGCACAAAATGGTATCATCGCCTGTTCTAATGAACAGCGAACTCATCAGCATTGGTCGTCCCTTGACGCCAATTGCTCAGGATGATTCATGGGCTAATCACCCTCAAGACTCCCCCCATGAAGAAGAATCACCAAGTACTCCCCCAACTCAAGTCACCACTCCGGTGCTTGATGATGACGACTTTAAGGCCCAGCCAACTCCCTCTCCACAAGCGTCGCCCGTATTTCACAGGCTTCAAAAAGGACCAAGGCCTCAAGTCACTCTTTCGAGTGTTCCAGAAGGAGAAGAGCACCACCACTCGGTATCACGCCAAGTGTTTCCTGAAGCCACTCTAACTGTGAACATCTCAGAGTCTGAAGCCAAAGCTGCTGAAGACAATCTGGCTGCATCAGCCGAGGAACAAGAAGAACCCCGTCAAGAAAAAGAACGTGTTGCTACACCCCCATCCAACCAAGAAGTTGTTCTCGAGGAGAACGTGTTTGACCCTCCAGCTACTCAAGTGGAGGTTGAGAATATTGAGGCTGCCACCAACACCAATACTGAAGCCAATGACGCTGTCATGGCTGAAGCAAATGTGGCGCCTGAAGTCAATGTGGCGCCTGAAGTTAATGAGCCTGAACCTTACAATGCACCTGAAGTCATTATTGCACATGAAGCCATTATACCACTTGCCGCTCACATCAATGCCGATGCTCCTGTACCGCCTCCAAGGCCACACACTATCGAGCTAGCATCTAATCGCGGCCAACCTGTCATGGTTCGCTGGCCCATTCTGGTTCCTCCTCCTGCTCCCGGACCTCAATTTGACTATCATGTGGAGCACCGGCCTCAGGTCCAGAAGCCAAAACCGAGGCTGCCAAGGTTTCCAGGTACTGCAACTTCACCAGGATCTTTCAATGTGAATGGCTTCATTGCACACAACACCTTCTTTGACAGCGGCAAGAACCCATACTCGAAGCCAAGAATTTCATCTGATCGGTTCTGGAGCTATCAGCAACGCAGTTACTCTCTTGTGTTCTTTATGATCAAGGGTGCATCTTTCCCCATATGCGTATAGACTGCGAAGCTATTGCTGGCCTGCCCTGCCTAGAAGAAGCCCTTGATTGTTTCCGAGATGCTGGTCTGCTACAATTTGTGACTGATAAAGAGCATTGGAACGAAGAGCTTCTGCTGCAATTCTATGCCACCCTCCACATTCACGGCTACAACAGGGATCCGAAGACATGGATCCTTGAGTGGATGACAGGCAATGTACACCACGAAGCCAAAGCTCTGGATATTATTGAGCTCACTGGCCTGCCCACTCCATGTGAACTCTTCGAGCCTGGTTGTCAGCTTCACCGCAATGCTTTGGAGAGCATCTTCCAAAAGCCTGAGCCAAACATGAGCCAAATGTTGAGCATGATGAAGCCCCTGCCACGCGACGCTGAATATCCATGGGAATTCTTTGTTGAAGACCTAGAGTATCTGCCCCACACTATTTATCATATTACCAGGCGAACTCTATGGCCAGTCAAGGGACATTCTCCTGCAGCGAAGCTTGAAGGAGCAATGAAGACATTGGTTTTCTATATCTTCAATGGCATCAGCTTCACTGCTCAAGACTTCTTCATCAGGCAATTGGCTGCATCTGGCTCTGATCTCTTTGGTCTGAAGTTTGATACGTCTCCAACGTATCTATAATTTTTTATTGTTCCATGCTATATTATATTCTGTTTTGGACATTATTGGGCTTTATTATACACTTTTATATTATTTTTGTGACTAACCTATTAACCGGAGGCCCAACCCAGAATTGCTGTTTTTTGCCTATTTCAGAGTTCCGTAGAAAAAGAATATCAAGCGGAGTCCAAATGGAATGAAACCTTCGGGAACGTGATTTTCGGAACGAACATGATCCAGAGGACTTGGACCCTACGTCAAGACATCAACCAGGAGGGCACGAGGTAGGGGGCCACCCTACCCCCCTGGGCGCGCCGTCCACCCTCGTGGGCCCCCTATTGCTCCACCGACGTACTCCTTCCTCCTATATATACCTACGTACCCCCAAACTACCAGATACAGAGCCAAAAACCTAATTCCACCACCGCAACCCTCTGTACCCATGAGATCCCATCTTGGGGACTGTTCCGGAGCTCCGCTGGAGGGGGCATCAATCACGGAGGGCTTCTACATCAACACCATAGCCTCTCTGATGATGTGTGAGTAGTTTACCTCAGACCTTCGGGTCCATAGTTATTAGCTAGATGGCTTCTTCTCTCTTTTTGGATCTCAATACAATGTTCTCCCCCTCTCTCGTGGAGATCTATTCGATGTAATCTTCTTTTGCGGTGTGTTTGTTGAGACCGATGAATTGTGGGTTTATGATCAAGTTTATCTATGAACAATATTTGAATCTTCTGAATTCTTTTATGTACGATTGGTTATCTTTGCAAGTCTCTTTGAATTATCAGTTTGGTTTGGCCTACTAGATTGATCTTTCTTGCAATGGGAGAAGTGCTTAGCTTTGGGTTCAATCTTGCGGTGTCCTTTCCCAGTGACAGTAGGGGCAGCAAGGCACGTATTGTATTGTTGCCATCGAGGATAACAAGATGGGTTTTATATCATATTGCATGAGTTTATCCCTCTACATCATGTCATCTTGCTTAAAGCATTACTCCGTTCTTATGAACTTAATACTCTAGATGCATGCTGGATAGCGGTCGATGTGTGGAGTAATAGTAGTAGATGCAGGCAGGAGTCGGTCTACTTGTCTTGGACGTGATGCCTATATACATGATCATACCTAGATATTCTCATAACTATGCTCAATCCTGTCAATTGCTCAACAGTAATTTGTTCACCCACCATAAATACTTATGCTCTTGAGAGAAGCCCCCGGGTCTATTTTCCATCATATTAATCTCCCACCAACAAGCTATTTCCGTTGCTTTTTATTTTGTCTACTTTACTTTGCATCTTTATCATAAAAATACCAAAAATATTATCTTATCATATCTATCAGATCTCACTCTCGTAAGTGACCGCGTAGGGATTGACAACCCCTTATCGTGTTGGTTGCGAGGATTTATTTGTTTGTGTAGGTGCGAGGGACTCGTGCGTGGCCTCCTACTGGATTGATACCTTGGTTCTAAAAAACTGAGGGAAATACTTACGCTACTTTGCTGCATCACCCTTTCCTCTTCAAGGGAAAACCAACGCAATGCTCAAGAGGTAGCAAGAAGGATTTCTGGCGCCGTTGCCAGGGAGGCTTACGCAAGGTCAAGTCAAGATTTGGACTCCCGACAACTAGCCATTTCTGGCACCGTTGCCGGGGAGTCTACGCAAAAGTCAACATACCAAGTACCCATCACAAACCCTTATCTCCCGCATTACATTATTTGCCATTTGCCTCTCGTTTTCCTCTCCACCACTTCACCCTTGCCGTTTTATTTTCCCTCTCTTTTCCGTTCGCCTCTTTTTGTTCGCTTCTTGTTTGCTCTTGTGTTGGATTGCTTGCTTGCCACGATGGCTCAAGATAATACCAAATTATGTGACTTTGCCAATACCAACAATAATGATTTCCTTAGCACTCCGATTGCTCCTCTTACCGATACTGAATCTTCTGAAATCAATGCTACTTTGTTGAATCTTGTCATGAAAGATCAATTCGCTGGCCTTCCTAGTGAAGATGCCGCTACCCATCTAAATAGCTTCGTTGATTTGTGTGATATGCAAAAGAAGAAAGATGTGGACAATGATATTGTTAAATTGAAGCTATTTCCTTTTTCGCTTAGAGACCGTGCTAAAGCTTGGTTTTCATATTTGCCTAAAAATAGTATTGATTCATGGAGTAAGTGCAACGATGCTTTTATCTCTAAGTATTTCCCTCCCGCTAAGATCATCTCTCTTAGAAACGATATTATGAATTTTAAGCAACTTGATCATGAACATGTTGCACAAGCTTGGGAGAGGATGAAATTAATGATACGTAATTGCCCTACGCATGGTTTGAATTTGTGGATGATTATACAAAAAAATTATGCCGGATTGAATTTTGCTTCTAGAAATCTTTTAGATTCGGCCGCGGGAGGCACTTTTATGGAAATCACCTTAGGAGAAGCTACTAAAATCCTAGATAATATTATGGTTAATTATTCTCAGTGGCACACTGAAAGATCTACTAATAAAAAAGTGCATACGATAGAAGAAATTAATGTTTTAAGTGGAAAGATGGATGAACTTATGAAATTATTTGCTACTAAGAGTGTTTCTTCTGATCCTAATGATATTCCTTTGTCTACTTTGATTGAGAATAATAATGAATCTATGGATGTGAATTTTGTTGGTAGGAATAATTTTGGTAACAACGCGTATAGAGGAAACTTTAATCCTAGGCCTTATCCTAGTAATTCCTCTAATAATTATGGTAATTCCTACAACAATTCTTATGGAAACTTTAATAAGATACCTTCTGAATTTGAGACTAGTGTTAAGGAATTTATGAATTCGCAAAAGAATTTCAATGCTTTGCTTGAAGAAAAATTGCGTAAAGTTGATGAATTGGCTAGGAACGTTGATAGAATTTCTCTTGATGTTGATTCTTTAAAACTTATATCTATTCCTCCTAAGCATGATATCAATGAGTCTCTCAAAGCCATGAGAATTTCCATTGATGAGTGCAAAGAAAGAACCGCTAGGATGCGTGCTAAGAAAGATTGCTTTGTGAAAGCGTGTTCTTCAAATTTCTATGAAAATAAAGATGAAGATCTAAAAGTTATTGATGTGTCCCCTGTTAAATCTTTGTTTTGCAATATGAATCTTGATAATCATGGGACTGAATATGATCCACCTTTACCTAGAAGGCGTTCCAAAAATTTGGAGTTTTTAGATCTTGATGCTGAAATTGATAAAAGTGGGATTGAAGAAGTCAAAACTTTGGATCTCAATACACCCACTATTTTGGATTTCAAGGAATTTAATTATGATAATTGCTCTTTGATAGATTGTATTTCCTTGTTGCAATCCATGCTAAATTCTCCTCATGCTTATAGTCAAAATAAAGCCTTTACCAAACATATCGTTGATGCTTTGATGCAGTCTTATGAAGAAAAACTTGAGTTGGAAGTTTCTATCCCTAGAAAACTTTATGATGAATGGGAACCTACTATTAAAATTAAGATTGAAGATCATGAATGCTATGCTTTGTGTGATTTGGGTGCTAGTGTTTCCATGATTCCAAAGACTTTGTGCGATTTGCTAGGTTTTCGTGATGATTGCTCTCTAGACTTGCACCTTGCGGATTCCACTATTAAGAAACCTATGGGAAGAATTAATGATGTTCTTATTGTTGCAAATAGGAACTATGTGCCCATAGATTTTCTTGTTCTTGATATAGATTGCAATCCTTCATGTCCTGTTATTCTTGGTAGACCTTTCCTTAGAACGATTGGTGCAATTATTGATATGAACAAGGGAATATTAGATTCCAATTTCCGTTAAGGAAAGGCACGGAACACTTCCCTAGAAAGAAAACAAAATTACCATATGAATCTATTATGAGAGCCACTTATGGATTGCCTACCAAAGATGGCAATACCTAGATCTATCCTTGTTTTTTATGCCTAGCTTGGGGCGTTAAACGATAGCGCTTGTTGGGAGGCAACCCAATTTTATTTTTAGTTTTTTGCTTTTTGTTTCTGTTTAGGAATAAATCTTTGATATAGCCTCTGGTTAGATGTGTTTTATGTTTTAATTAGTGTTTGTGCCAAGTTAAACCTATAGGATCTTCTTGGATGATAGTTATTTGATCTTGCAGAAAATTCCAGAAACTTTCTGTTCACGAAGATAATTGTTAAAAATCACCAGAACTTGATAAAATATTGATTCCAATTGCTGCTGATCAATAAACAAATTGTCTAGGTCGTCCTATTTTGGCTGAATTTTTGGAGTTCCATAAGTTTGCGTTAGTTACAGATTACTACAGACTGTTCTGTTTTTGACAGATTCTGTTTTTCGTGTGTTGTTTGCTTATTTTGATGAATCTATGGCTAGTAAAATAGTTTATAAACCATAGAGAAGTTGGAATACAGTAGGTTTAACACCAATATAAATAAATAATGATTTCATTACAGTACCTTCAAGTGGTCTTTTGTTTTCTTTCGCTAACGGAGCTCACGAGATTTTCTGTTGAGTTTTGTGTTGTGAAGTTTTCAAGTTTTGGGTGAAAGATTTGATGGATTATGGCACAAGGAGTGGCAAGAGCCTAAGCTTGGGGATGCCCATGGCACCCCAAGATAATCTAAGGACACCTAAAATCCAAAGCTTGGGGATGCCCCGGAAGGCATCCCCTCTTTCGTCTACTTCCATCGGTAACTTTACTTGGAGCTATATTTTTATTCACCACATGATATGTGTTTTGCTTGGAGCGTCTTGTATTATTTGAGTCTTTGCTTTTTAGTTTACCAAATCATCCTTGCTGTACACACCTTTTGAGAGAGACACACATGATTCGGAAATTATTAGAATACTCTATGTATGCTTCACTTATATCTTTTGAGTTATATAGTTTTTACTCTAGTGCTTCACTTATATCTTTTAGAGCACGGTGGTGGATTTGTTTTATAGAAACTATTGTTCTCTCATGCTTCACTTAGATTATTTTGAGAGTCCTACAAAACAGTATGGTAGTTTGCTTTAACAATAATAGGCATACAAGATTATTAAAAGAAAAATTCTTATGAGTGTGTTGAATACTATGAGAAGTTTGATGCTTGATAATTGTTTTGAGATATGAAGATGGTGATATTAGAGTCATGCTAGTTGAGTAGTTTTGAATTTGAGAAATACTTGTGTTAAATTTTGTGATTCCCGTAGCATGCACGTATGGTGAACCGTTATGTGATGAAGTCGGAGCATGATTTATTTATTGATTGTCTTCCTTATGAGTGGCGGTCGGGGACGAGCGATGGTCTTTTCCTACCAATCTATCCCCCTAGGAGCATGCGCGTAATACTTTGCTTTGATAACTTGTAGATTTTTGCAATAAGTATATGAGTTCTTTATGACTAATGTTGAGTCCATGGATTATACACACTTTTCTTTCTTCCACCATTGCTAGCCTCTCTAATACGCGCACTTTTCGCCGGTATCATACACCCACCATATACCTTCCTCAAAACAGCCACCATACCTACCTATTATGTCATTTCCATAGCACGTCCCCCTCCTCCCCCCGCTCGATCTGGGCGCCCCCCGCGCCCGTCCCCGCCCGCGCCGCCGCCTGGACCTCGCCGGCCCCCGCCCTCATCCTCGCGCTCCCGTCCCCTCTCCCTCAGCGGCGCCCCTCGCCGAGCCTGCCGCGTCGCCCCCGACGGCCCGTCGCCGTCCCTCGCCTCCCGGAGCTCCACTGAGCCTCGCCTCGCCCCCGATACCCGCGGCGGCCTGAGGTCGACGTCGCCGCGCGGAGCCCCTCCCGCCGCCGGATCTCGTCGCCCCGCCGCACGTCGTCGCCGTCCTCCTCCCAATGGATCGTCCCCGAGCCCACTGCCATGCCCCTCCCGCTCCCCTGTGAGCCGCCACCTCCCTCCTCCCTCTCCTCCTCTGTGCGTGCGTGCCGCCCTCACCGCGCGCTCGGCGCCCCGCTCCGTCGTTGCGACGCACGGCCACACGCGAGCCCGCACCCGCGCCTGGAGCTCACTCGGCCGTGGCCTCCCCCCCGTCACTGCCCCCGTCGTCCCGCTGCGCCTGTCGCCGCCTGCACGTGCGGCCACAGCACCTCGCCCGTCCATACCGCCCGCCTGCGCACGCGCGCCCACGGCTCCGGTCCCCTCCGCCCCATCGCCCTGTTCCAGCCGGCGCTCGTGCGGCCCCTGGCCGCTGGCGCCCGCGCCCGGCTCTGCTGCGTCACCTCGGCGGGTTACGCCCGCACCCTGGGGCTCCGCCCCGTTTCGCCAGCGCCCCTGCGCCCCCTGATGCCCCGTTCGGGTGCACGGGCGCCCACGCCCACACCCCGCGCCCGTTAACCCTGATGGCCCCATGGGCCTATGACAAGTGGGCCTAGCCCCTGAACAAATAAAAAAATAAAAATAATATAAAAAAATAAAAATAATAATAAAATAATAATAATAATAATATATTAAAAATAATTAATTAATTAAATAATTAATTAACCTAATTACTTTTTGATTAATTAAACTAATCTAATAACTAAACTAATTAAATTATTATTTAATTAATTAATCAGTCAATGACAGGTGGGCCCCGCACGTCAGTTTGACCCAGTCAACGCCCTGTTGACTGCTGACGTCATGATGACGTCACGTCAGCAGGCACTATTCTGGATAATGTGGAATTAGATAAATTAAATAAATTCTAAAATGATTTAAAACTTTAGAAAATCATATAAAATAAACCGTAGCTCAGATGAAAACACTTTCTACATGAAAGTTGCTCAGAACGACGAGACGAATCCGAATACGCAGTCCGTTCGTCCGCCAGACCTCCCTAGCATAGCAAACTTGCAACTTTCCCCCTCCGTTTCATCTGTCCAAAAAAATGCAAACTTCGGGAAAACTTTCCCGGATGTTTCCCCCTTTTGCCGATATCACCTACTACCGCGTTAGGGCACACCTAGCACCGCGTATTGTCATGTTACACTTTGTGTTGCTTTGATTGCTCTGTTATTTATTGTGTTCCCCCTCCATTACTTCTTTCCGGTAGACCCCGAGACTACCGGCGACCCCTAGTTCGACTACGGAGTTGACGACCCCTACTTGCCAGAGCAACCAGGGAAGCCCCCCCTTGATCACCAGATATCGACTGCTTGCATTAGAGTAGTGTAGCGTGTTACTACTTTCGGTTAATCCTATTCTGATGCATAGCCTATCATTGTTGCTACAGTTGTTACCCTTACCTGCTATCCTACTGCTTAGTATAGAGTGCTAGTTTTCCATCAGTGGCCCTACACTCTTGTCCGTCTGCCATGCTATACTACTGGGCCGTGATCACTTCGGGAGGTGATCACGGGTATATGCTATATACTTTATATACATGACACATGTGGTGACTAAAGTCGGGTCGGCTCGTTGAGTACCCGCAAGTGATTCTGATGAGGGGGCTGAAAGGACAGGTGGCTCCACCCCGGTAGAGGTGGGCCTGGGTTCCTGACGGCCCACGACTGTTACTTTATGGCAGAGCGACAGGGCAGGTTGAGACCACCTAGGAGAGAGGTGGGCCTGGCCCTGGTCGGCGTTCGCGGATAAATAACACGCTTAACGAGTTCTGGGTATTTGATCTGAGTCTGGCCATTTGGTCTATACGCACTAACCATCTACGCGGGAGTAGTTATGGGTATCCCGGCGTCGTGGTATCAGCCGAAGCCTTCGTGACGTCAGCGACTGAGTGGCGCGCACCGGATTGGACTGGAACGCCACTAGGCCAGGTCTGCTTCCGGCCGCGTACCCCTGCAGGTGTGCATAGGGCGATGGGCCCAGACCCCTGCGCGCATAGGGTTAGACCGGCGTGCTGACCTCTCTGTTGTGCTTAGGTGGGGCTGCGACGCGTTGATCTTACGAGGCCGGGCATGACCCAGAAAAGTGTGTCCGGCCAAATGGGATCGAGCGTGTTGGGTTATGTGGTGCACCCCTGCAGGGAAGTTTATCTATTCGAATAGCCGTGTCCCTCGGTAAAAGGACGACCCGGAGTTGTACCTTGACCTTATGACAACTAGAACTAGATACTGAATAAAATACACCCTTCCAAGTGCCAGATACAACCCAGTGATCGCTCTCTAACAGGGCGACGAGGAGGGGATCGCCGGGTAGGATTATGCTATGCGATGCTACTTGGAGGACTTCAATCTACTCTCTTCTACATGCTGCAAGATGGAGATGGCCAGAAGCGTAGTCTTCGACAGGACTAGCTATCCCCCTTTTATTCTGGCATTCTGCAGTTCAGTCCACTGATATGCCCCTTTACACATATACCCATGCATATGTAGTGTAACTCCTTGCTTGCGGGTACTTTGGATGAGTACTCACGGTTGCTTCTCTCCCTCTTTTCCCCCTTTCCTTTCTATCTGGTTGTCGCAACTAGATGTTGGAGTCCAGGAGCCAGACGCCACCGTCGACGACGACACCTACGACACTGGAGGTGCCTACTACTACGTGCAGCCCGCTGACGACGACCAGGAGTAGTTAGGAGGATCCCAGGCAGGAGGCCTGCGCCTCGTTCGATCTGTATCCCAGTTTGTGCTAGCCTTCTTAAGGCAAACTTGTTTAACTTATGTCTGTACTCAGATATTGTTGCTTCCGCTGACTCGTCTGTGATCGAGCACTTGTATTCGAGCCCTCGAGGCCCCTGGCTTGTATTATGATGCTTGTATGACTTATTTATGTTTTAGAGTTGTGTTGTGATATCTTCCCGTGAGTCCCTGATCTTGAACGTACACATTTGCGTGCATGATTAGTGTACGGTCAAATCGGGGGCGTCACAGGCTAGCCGGCCGCGCTCCGCCCCGTCAAGCCCGAGCCGGAGGAGACTGTTGGGGATACACATAACAGGTAGGCCCACAAAGGGTCGAAATATCATAAAGCATGAGGTCCATGCAACATGTGGGTCTAGATAAATTTCATATAGACATACTATCCACTCGGACAAGCAGCATACTATTCACTCGACCAAGCAGCATACCATCCACTCGGATGACAGTTCACCACTCGACCGTACGACTCACTCGGGTATACGAAGAACAGTAGGCAGCAAAGCAGTCAAAGCATCATTCTCATAGTGAAGGCTTGGTAGTTAGCTGGCATTATGGCATTCATGCCCCACTTTGTAACATAGGAGGTGAGGGGTGGCGCACTCTATATAAGCCACCCCCACCACTAGACTTGGGGGTTCTCATTCTTCTCCCTCTACTCTCTCGCCATTAGTGTCTCAGGACTTAGCTCTGGCATGGGGATCCGTTCCTCTCTCTCTCTCATTGTAATCTCCGGATACATACTCAGATAAAACAAAGCCTCTTCGGAGCACGAGACGTAGGGCTGTTATCTCCACCGTGAGAGGCCCGAACTCGCTAAAACCACCGTGTCACCCATATGCATCTCGATAGATCATGCTCCGTTACCCTATACCTTATTGTTGTCGGAATTGTTCCCACGACAGTTGGCGCCCACCGTGGGGCATGGCGTCTATCGAGCCATGATGCAATGGTTTGTTATTCTTCTGTGTTTATCGAAATATCACATGTTGTTCATCTCCACTGCGAGCTTCTGAAGCATCACAAAAAGGGGGTAAAGATACATCTTTTACTCGACACTGTGGGCTTGCCGAATCGATCATGGATCGAGAGTAAGAAGAAGAGAGGGCACCAAGCGTGGAGGAAGACCGCCTCATATTCCCGATGCCCGGACGCGGCATGCTGCAGCGACTCCCTTCGGAACGACCTCCTCTTCTTCTTGCATGAAGTCTCGATCGACGATCCGGCTCCCGCATGAATGTTCGGTGAAGTCTACGTCCGCTGCAACCGCTCCATCGACTCCATCATCGTCGCTCCTTCCTCCGGTCGTCCGCTTGGCCATGGTCTCTGCGACCAACTGCACGGCTTCCTGCATGGCAGGGCGCCGCCTGGACGGTGCGCCCCACACGGCGCATCTGTCGGAGGCCGGTCACGCTACCCACACAAGGCGAGTCCTCCTACATGCGTTGCGGCCCCGCCGTGGCTTCCGCGGAGGTGGCACCGGCCAGATGCGGTGCGGGTGTCAGGGCTGGCCGCACCCCCCATGTGCGGCGACTCCTCCCGCCGGCGTCTGCTACCCTGCTGCAACGTCCGCAGTCGAGGCACAAGCCCACGATCTGGCAATAAACTGGCAGGGAGATAAATGGCCCGTGGAAGAAGGAAACTTCCTTCACATGCACGAACGGTAACGCATCTTGCCTAATTACTGCTAACTAACGCCTCCTGCATGCAGATCCTAGTCGGGAGCAATTCCCTATTTCAATGCGTTGGTTAGCCGGGCAATCACATCTAATTACTAGGCATTTACTGCTAATTTTGATCCGTTTTGGAGCAAGAGTCCGTCTCTCTGCTCGGCCTTGATCTGCAGGTCAGACGCCCGCTGGATCCGGTCTGCTTGCAAGCAGGATAGAGCCAACTGCCTCCAGCAAATGGATCAACGCTCGTGCGCTCATGGGCACATCTACACCGAACATCACCAACACCTCTCAGCCCAGCACTCCGCGTCGGCCTGCTCAGCCAGCTCCACACCGACCGGATCGCAACCCAGCCGTGGTTCCCTCGGACCAGCGGATGCACTTGGATGAGGTGTCCGCTCGGACGGTGCTCACTCGGTCGTGCAGCCCCTGAATCCACTCGGCCGGTTCACCTTTTTTCACTGGGCCAGCTAACGTCCAGAACATCATCGACATCAGCACTCGGCCGTGGGCTGGGCGTCCTCAAATTGGCCGGCGGCCTGGCTCCCCTGAGCAACAAAGCCTGATGGCCGACAGCGCTGCTGCTCCCTCCGTCGTGGACTGCCAGATGCAGTGCAGCTGCTGCACCCTTCCGCTTATCTCCGGGCACAAGCTATTCTTTCTGAGTTTCTTACTCTGTTTTTCTTGGCTCCACAGGCCCGACGCGGCAGAAATCCGGAGGCTGGCCACGCCCCGAGCGCGCGGCGGCTCCTCCCTTTGCGAGCTGGCGGCATCCGCTTCCATGACAATGAACTCGAGGGAACAAGTCCCCAGCCACTCAGCACAGGATTGAGGACCTTATCCTCTCCGATCATTTTACAATTTAGCTCATAATTTACTCAACAGTCGCTTAACAGTCTCTTTTCTGTTCGAACCCAGGTTCACTCGGACGGGACTTAAGCTCATTGGAACGCATGTTCGGATGAATTTGCTCGGATGGTTAATAGACCACTCGGCAGTCAGACACAGACGTTTAGTTTTAGCAATCACTCGAATGGGCTAGTTCACTCTAACCGAACAGGATCACTGGCACTCAGCCGCCCGTGCGCCGCCACTCGGTTGGTCACCTCATCACCACTCGGCCGCTCCGCGCATCGCCACTCAGTTGGTCACCTCATCACCACTCGGCCGCTCCGCGCGTCGCTACTCGGTTGGTCACCTCATCACCACTCGGACGCCCCACGCGTCGCCACTCGGATGGTCACCTCATAACCACTTGGTCGCCCCGCGCGTCGCCATCGATTGGTCACCTCATCACCACTCGGCCGCTCCGCGCGTCGCCACTTGGTTGGTCACCTCATAACCACTCGGCCGCCCCGCGCGTCGCCACTTGGTTGGTCACCTCATAACCACTCGGCCGCCCCGCGCATCGCCACTCGGATGGTCACCTCATAACCACTCGGCCGCCCCGCGCGTCGCCATCGGTTGGTCACCTCATCACCACTCGGCTGCCCCGTGCATCGCCATCGGTTGCTCACCTCATCACCACTCGGCCGCCCCGGGCGTCGCCATCGGTTGGTCACCTCATCACCACTCGGCCGCCCCGCGCGTCGCCATCGGTTGGTCACCTCATAACCACTTGGCCGCCCCATGCGTCGCCATCGGTTGGTCACCTCATCACCACTCGGCCGCCCCCGCGCGTCGCCACTCGGTTGGTCGCCTTATCACCACTCGGCCGCCCCGTGCGTCGCCACTCGGTTGGTCGCCTCATCACCACTCGGCCACTCGCGCGCCTTCAGACAGCTAAGTCATTTTACATTTTGTTATTTCCATCTTCCCGAGTATCTCGTAATTCACACATCACGTTCACTCGGAGGCCACGCCACCGAGTGTACCTCTACGCTCGGCTGCTTATTTTCACATACTTGCTTAGTACTGGTTATGTGACTCCCGAGTCCAACTTCCATTTTTTCGCATACATCATTCACGAACACCATGTGTCATTCTTCATTTCGGGTTTGTATCGGTCCTCCGGGGCTGCAACTCAGTCGAAACACTACACTTCCGTTTTATTTGAGCCAGTATTCCAATGAGTTCAGTCAGATCCGTCGCGTCGACAAGTTTGAACGGATCCTTCGCTCTTTCAGACTCTTGCTGGTCAACCAGCAAGCCCCTTGCACTCCCAACGGGTGTCTATGGATGTTATTCACACAAATCATTTCAGCACACATCAAATTTCTTCGAGAAATTATTTCGTTGGCTTGTGCCATTTTTTACACAAGTTACGCGATCACTCGACGGTCCTATGCGCCAACTTCATCGCTGCTCGGACTCGGTCACCGTACCGGTCCTAGTGCACCACAATACCGACCTTGTTGCTCTGTTGACTTCAAACACATCCGGCCAACCCCTGTGTGGATTCCTCTTCATCATATCAATGATATAGACCTCGTCAAGCATGAGATAGATAAGTCCCTTTTATAATTAAACCTCACACTTCACTCTTTTGTGAGTTTCTCTTTCGAGCATCACTCGGAAGCTTCTCCTCATCTTTACCCGAGTTTGACTCAATGAATTGCGAATCATCCATTCAAACCTATATTTCTCGTATTCCGACATGTCCGTTGTCAAAGCCTGTAGTACGCTCGGGGGCTACGCCGCACTTGGGGGCTGCATCTCATTTGGAATGACACTCTCCTGAGTAGTCGAGTACTTCATCACCAGTCAGATCCTTCACTTCAACAAGTGCATTCGATCCATCACTTTGACAAGTTTTATAATCACCCAAAGGCTCTGCACGCCATCTTCATTCCTACTCAGACTCAGTTGTCATGCCTGTCTTGTTGTGTCGCAACCACTCTACATCGACCTCGTCGCTACATTAGCTTCCAAAGCATCTGGCTAACTCCTTCGAAGACCATTTCAGCCACTTGGCTGGACACGTAGTCCTTCACTCGGCCGTCCCGCACCGCGCCACTCGGTTGTGCACGTCTTCATCACTCGGCCGTCCCGTACGGCGCCACTCGGTTGTGCACGTCTTCACCACTCGGCCGCTCCGCGCGTCGCCACTCAGTTGTGCACGTCTTCACCACTCGGCCGCCCCGCGCGTCGTCACTCGGTTGTACACATCATCGCCCCTGGGCCGCCTCGCGCGTCACCATCAGTTGGACATGTCTTTACCTCTACACTCCCAACACGGGAACGACTGAGTTACTCATATAATCAAACCTCATATCACACTCTGTAGCAAGCTTACCTCTTTCGAGCATCACTCGGGGGCTACGCACAGCCGTTGGCTATGCCGCCCTCAGGGGTTACGCCCATTCAATCAACCCATTGTTCACATCAGGAATATCTTTCTGACCATACATGCTCGGTCTACCAAAAATCTATAAGGGTAGTACTGTCTACTCGGACGATCGCCCAAATCATTACCTAAAGTCATCTTCAGGACTGCAAAAGGGTGAAAACAACGCTCCTCTATGGATACACTTGGCCCTATCCTAGGCTCCAAGGCGTCTGTTTCACAAACTTGGACTCAGAGATGGCATGTGCTGGTGTTCCCCCGGGATAATGAGTGGCCTCTCTCTGGAGAGTCAGCCCACACACTAACCTCGTCACTCGGGTTTCATGGGACGTCCATGACGGACCACTAGTCTATCTCCTCTGTGAGACATACGAGTGCCACCATGTTTTTCCTTGCAGCCAACATACCCCGATCAGTCGGGAAGCACGTCCACTCGGACAAATACCCCTTTCATGCAAAAGGGTGAAAACAAAACTCCTCTTCGGATACAATATACTCTTACAAATACCCCTTTCATGCAAAAGTTAACGGTCAGTATAAGAGGTACTACTGGAACGGTTACTCCCTGGAGTGTCCAGCTTTTTTCTACAGTCGGCAGTCTCAAGGCCGAATTCATTCATCGTGCCGAGAGCACGAAGACTCACCTGCTTGACCAAGTTCCAGGTTGAATTTATTTACAGTGCCAAGTGCAAGAAGATCAGCTCGACTGACTCTGCTCCAGGCCGAGCTTATTTACCATGCCAAGCGCTTGAAGATCCATCCGATTGACTCAATTTCAGACAAAGATATTTACCGTGCCGACTGCATGGAGGTTTACCAGGAGACTTAAACCCTCTGCCAAACTCATCTAGTCCAACAGAGGCTCGGGGACTACACCCAGTGGGTGCACTCAGCGTGCCCCCACTGGAAGAGAACTCAGAAAGAAACATTTTTGCTCGGTTAAGACCAGCTCTAGATCACTCAAGTACTACTCGACTTCTGAGTCGAGGAAGAAACAAGCTAGACCAATACCAGATCCTCAAGTACTACTCGACCTCCGAGTCGAAGAGGAACAAGTCCAATCAGTACCAGCTAAGAAGATTTTCTCTCTCAGACCCCCGCCGACTGCCCGCAGTCGACGGCGGTCTCGGGGACTACACCCAGTGGGTGCACTCAGTGTGCCCCCACTGGAGTAATCTCCACTCGGTACGGCCTGACCAATCCGAGTGACGAACAACAAACAAACAAGTTCTAAGGCTCCTGTCGGTTACAAAAAAAATTGCTATAAGGTGAGTTTAACGCTCCTCCGTGGACCTGTTTTGAGCCTTCTTCTAGGACTCAAAGCGTGAAACTCATAAGTTTGGATCTTGAACCGATTCGTATTGACATTCCTCCGGGATAAGAATGACATCTCTCCGGGACATCAGTCCATGCGACAATCTTGTTGCTCAGATTTAATGACACACCCATACTCTGATCACGACTTAACCTCTTTCGAGAGATGAACAAATGTCACCAAATTGCTCCTCGCGGGCACTTACCCCAGATCAGTCGGGAAGCGCAGTGCCGGAATCCATTGAGATTTTGTTCAAACCTTGGTTGTCTGAAAGCACGACAACATGTACCGAGTATTTCCGTAATCACTCGGACCAAATTGTGTCTTTCACAAACTCGTTCTGCAATATCGCAATCGATTCGAGGGCTAATGTTGGGGATACACATAACAGGTAGGCCCACAAAGGGTCGAAATATCATAAAGCATGGGGTCCACGCAACATGTGGGTCCAGATAAATTTTATACAGACATACTATCCACTCGGACAAGCAGCATGCTATCCACTCGACCAAGCAGCATACCATCCACTCGGATGACAGTTCACCACTCGACCGTACGACTCACTCGGGTATACGAAGACCAGCAGGCAGCAAAGCAGTCAAAGCATCATTCTCATAGTGAAGGCTTGGTAGTTAGCTGGCATTATGGCATTCATGCCCCACTTTGTAACATAGGAGGTGAGGGGGTGGCGCACTCTATATAAGCCATCCCCCATCACTAGACTTGGGGGTTCTCATTCTTCTCCCTCTACTCTCTCGCCATTAGTGTCTCGGGACTTAGCTCTGGCATGGGGATCCGTTCCTCTCTCTCTCTCTCTCATTGCAATCTCCGGATACATACTCAGATAAAACAAAGCCTCTTCGGAGCACGAGACGTAGGGCTGTTATCTCCACCGTGAGAGGTCCAAACTCGCTAAAACCACCGTGTCACCCATATGCATCTCGAAAGATCATGCTCCGTTACCCTATATGAAAGTGCAACTATCCCTGGGTGGTTTTGGTAATTCCTAACAACATATAGCTCATTGAGCTAATGCTATTTCAAGATAAACATTTCAGGAAAGCTCAATGATTGGCATGGCATGGATGAGAAAAGTGGACCCCTCAAAATGCTAAGGACAAAAGAATTGGCTCAAGCTCAAAGCACAAGACTCTACATTTTCATTTTAGTGATCCAAGATCACATTGAGTCCATAGGAAAAGCCAATACTATCAAGAGGGGGTGAGGTGTTGCTTAATGAGTTTCTTGCTCAAAGTGCTTAGTGATATGCTCCAAAAACCCTCAACTACTTTCTCACATCCACATATGTCCCAAACCAAAAGTCAAACTCGGCCCCACCGAATCTTTCTATCTGGCGCCACCGAGTTCAATTGACATAGCCACTACCATAAACCCTAGTCTTTTCGGTCTCACCGATAGGGATCTCGGTCTCACCGAGATGGGATTGTAATCTCTCTGTTTCCCTTCGTAACGTTCTGCTCGAACCGAGATGAGCGATCGGTCCCACCGAGATTGCAATGCAAACTCTCTATTTCCCTTTCGTAACATTTCGGTCCAACCGAGATGAGCGAATCGGTCCCACCGAGTTTGCCTGACCAACTCTCTGTTTGACTATTACCAAAATCGGTCTCACCGATTTTGTGTAATCGGTCTCACCGAGATTACGTTATGCCCTAACCCTAACAAAATCAGTCTCACTGAGTTGACATGTCGGTCCCACCGAAAACCCTAACGTTCACATTTTGAACTAAATCGGTTCGACCGAGTTTCATGATTCGGTCCCACCGAGTTTGGTGATTTGTGTGCAACGGTTAGATTTTGTGTGGAGGCTATATATACCCCTCCACCCACTCTTCATTCGTGGAGAGAGTCATCAGAACATGCCTACACTTCCAACATACATTTTCTGAGATAGAACCACCTACACTTGTGTTGAGGTCAAGATATTTCATTCCAACCACATAAATCTTGATCTCTAGCCTTCCCCAAGTTGCTTTCCACTCAAATCATCTTTCCACCAAATCCAATCCTATGAGAGAGAGTTGAGTGTTGGGGAGACTATCATTTGAAGCAAAAGAGCAAGGAGTTCATCATCAACACACCATTTGTTACTTCTTGGAGAGTGGTGTCTCCTAGATTGGCTAGGTGTCACTTGGGAGCCTCCGTCAATATTGTGGAGTTGAACCAAGGAGTTTGTAAGGGCAAGGAGATCGCCTACTTCGTGAAGATCTACCCGAGTGAGGCAAGTCCTTCGTGGGCGATGGCCATGGTGGGATAGACAAGGTTGCTTCTTCGTGGACCCTTCATGGGTGGAGCCCTCTGTGGACTCGAGAAACCGTTACCCTTCGTGGCTTGAAGTCTCCATCAACGTGGATGTACGATAGCACCACCTATCGAACCACGGATAAAAAATCTCCGTGTCAACATTGCGTTTGCTCCCTCAATCTCCTCCCGTTACCTTCATATGCAATTGTTTTACTTTCCGCTGCTACACTCTTAGAATTGCATGTGTAGGTTGATTGCTTGACTTGTGCTTAGTTGCTAAAATCTGCCAAGAACTAAAAAAGGCTAGATTTTTAATTGGTCAAGTAGTCTAATCACCCCCCCTCTAGACATACTTTCGATCCTACAAGTGGTATGAGAGCTTTGGTCTCCATTTGCTTTGAGTTCCATAGCTTTTGGTGGTCATAGCCTTGCTTTCACAACCTAGGAGAGTATGGCATCTAGCGAGGGAAATTACCACCGTAGAGGCCCTTACTTTGATGGTACAAATTTTGCTAGTTGGAAGCATAAGATGAAAATGCATATTCTTGGACATAACCCCGCCGTTTGGGCTATTGTGTGTATTGGCTTGCAAGGTGAGTTCTTCGATGGGAGAGGACCAAACCGTGAAGCTACCGCGGAAGAGTTGAAGATGCTACAATACAATGCTCAAGCTTGTGATATTCTCTTCAACGGATTGTGCCCCGAAGAATTCAACAAAATCAGACGTCTTGAGAATGCAAAGGAAATTTTGGATACATTGATTGATATGCACGAAGGTACCGACTCCGTCAAGGAATCCAAATTGGATGTGCTTCAAAGTCAACTTGACAAGTTCAAAATGAAGGATGGTGAAGGCATCACTGAAATGTACTCTAGGCTTGCTCTCATCACAAATGAGATTGCCGGCTTAGGAAGTGAAGAGATGACCGACAAATTCATCATCAAGAAGATCCTAAGAGCCTTGGATGGAAAATATGATACCGTGTGCGCATTGATCCAAATGATGCCCAATTACAAAGATCTCAAGCCAGCGGAAGTCATTGGAAGAATTGTTGCTCATGAGATGTCACTCAAGGATAAGGAAGAGCTCCATAACAAGTCAACCGGTGCTTACAAAGCCTCATGTGAAGCTCCTACATCATCAAGTGAGAAACAAACCTTCTGTAACGCCCCGAGACCGACGCTTCAGACGCCTTCCATGTTTTTTTTGTTATCGCCGGTTGTTTTATTTGTATGTTGCATTCATCATCGTATCATTCGCGTTGCATCGGCACTTCGTTGCCATCATGTTTTAAAACTCTTAGTTCATTTGTAGTTGTCGCGTCTCTCCGTTGTCCGTTCCGAGACCAACCGGGTTTTTCGAGTCCCTCTTGTCTGGCCACTTAATCTCTTTGCTCAATGCTCGAACCCCTCGCTTGCTCGTCCGAAACTTCCCCGAACCCGAACCGCACGGTCACGACCGATGGGTCCGGATCATCCCCAAACATCCCTCTAATATCCTCGGTTCTTTGTTGGACTCCCCTAAGCCATTTATTCACAACCGATCGATTTCGATCGAAGGATTCAGATTAACCCCTAAGACTAGTCCACCTGCTATATAAACCAACCTATCCTAACCCTAGTCTACCCAATCCCATCCGCGCCGCTGCCGCTCTCCTTCTCGGGATCCATCCCCACCTACCGCAGCCTCCGACCAGATCCCTGGTTTTCCGTGCAGCCGCCCGAGCATCTCGATCCCGAGTGGATCGAGCGCTTCGCCTCCAAGCCCAGTCTCCCCTGCTCATGCCCCGAGCCTCCTGTCGCCAAGGAGCATGAGCTCCCTTGCCTCGCTGCCACGCCAACCGGAGCAGCAGCTCGGCTGGTCATCCCCGTCGTTGCCGAACCTCGCCACCTCGCCGGAGCCCCAAGACCCCGCGTCAAGCTCCTCTGCTGCGTCGCCCGCCTGCGACCTCCTCTGCTTCGAGTTCGACCTCGCCCCTGCCTCGACCTCCATAGCCACTTCGCCGGGTCTCCACCTCTCCTCCCGTGCACCCTCCGGTGAGATCCACGCCGCGGACCCTTCCCTTTCTTTCTCTGTCTCTCTCTCTCCTGACACATGTCCCTCCCTCTCTTCAAATGCAGCCATGGCCGCCCAGGGCCTTCTCCTGCCTCGATCCGTCAAGCCCGCCGCCGGGAACGACCTCCACCGCCCAGGGCCCCGGCGACCCCACCATCCTGGCCTCCTCCGCCCCGCCGGCGAGCGCGACATTGGAGCACCGCAGGTCGCCGTGCCTCTGCCCATCCTTCTCCTCCTCTCGTTCCTTCATGTCTGTCGCTCCCTCTAATTTCTCTCACTCTCTTGCCCAGGGAGCTACCACCGTTCGGATCGGCGTGGATGCACGCCAGAACCGTCGCCATCTTCTTCCCGGAGCTCCGCGTCGCCGGAGTCCCGCGCCCCTGCTTCCCCTGCGTCCCCTGCTTCAGGTCAAGCAGTGCTCGCAACGCTCGTCCCCTGCCTCAAGGGCGTTGACCGCGACCCGCGCCAAGGCCCAGCGCCTGCGTCCAGCCAGCAGGCCAGATCTGGCCCGAGGTGAGAAGCCCACCGAAACCCACCCGCGTGCAGCGCTCGCAGTAGCTGGCCCAGTTCAGTAGATGCGGCCCGATATGTTTTTTTTCCTGTGCGCTGCGGTTTTCCTATTTGTTCAAAAAACTGCATATTTACAGTTTGCCCCCTGTTGTTCATGTATATAATAACTCAACAACCATGCACCGGATTAAAATGATTTAAACATGTAAAGTTCTTAGAATTTCATCTAGTTTCATAATATGCAACTTTCATCCATGTTAAGAATGTTTAAGTTGTTGTTTACATTTATTTTGCATAAATGTCATGCTAAAATGATTTATTTCATAACTAAATAATCGTAGCTCCATTTTAAATAAAATTTATATGTAAATGGGGTAGGAAAGTGCATAGATTAACATGTTGCACTTTATTTTCCTGTTTAACAACAATAAAATATGGTTTTAGACAGAACAGTACCAAATCTAAAATATGGACATGAGGATTTTTCGGAACTGTTGTTTGTTGTTCCGGCCTCATTTAAAATTGCCTAAATAGTTAGTTTACTTATGCTTCACCTCTTGCCATGTTAATCAACATTTAATATTGTTGAGTACATAAATGGGAGAGAACTAAATAAGTCATGTGGTGTTTCGTCAATATGCAACTCGTTGCATATTGAGCTCCACTTAATTTGTAGTGTTGTTTGTTGCACTTTGCCATGCCATGCATATTTAAACCGGACATTCATCATACTTATTTGTGCATCATGCCATGGGTATGTGGTGGTTGTTTACTATGTTGTTTGTTTCTTTCCGGGTTGCTTCTCTCGTTAGCTTCGGTTTCGTTCCGGAGTTGTGAGGATTCGTTCGACTACGTCCGTTTGTCTTCTTCATGGACCCGTTCTTCTTCCTTGCGGGTTCTCAGGCAAGATAACCATACCCTCGAAATCACTTCTATCTTTGCTTGCTAGTTGTTCGCTCTATTGCTATGCCGCGCTACCTACCACTTGCTATATCATGCCTCCCATATTGCCATGTCAAGCCTCTAACCCACCTTCCTAGCAAACCGTTGTTTGGCTATGTTACCGCTTTTGCTCAGCCCCTCTTATAGCGTTGCTAGTTGCAGGTGAAGATGAAATTTGTTCCATGTTGGAACATGATTATGTTGGGATATCACAATATCTCTTATTTTAATTAATGCATCTATATACTTGGTAAAGGGTGGAAGGCTCGGCCTTATGCCTGGTGTTTTGTTCCACTCTTGCCGCCCTAGTTTCCGTCATACCGGTGTTATGTTCCTTGATTTTGCGTTCCTTACGCGGTTGGGTGATTTATGGGACCCCCTTGATAGTTTGCTTTGAATAACACTCCTCCAGCAAGGCCCAACCTTGGTTTTAACATTTGCCACCTAAGCCTTTTCCCTTGGGTTCTGCAGACTCAAGGGTCATCTTTATTTTAAACCCCCGGGCCAGTGCTCCTATGAGTGTTGGTCCAACCTGTCAGCCGCCGGTGGCCACCATGGGCAACTCTGGGCTCGCCTACCGGAAGTTTGGACAATCTGATGTGCCCTGAGAACGAGATATGTGCAGCTCCTATCAGGATTTGTCGGCACATTCGGGCGGCTTTGCTGGTCTTGTTTTACCATTGTTGAAATGTCCTGTAAACCGGGATTCCGAGACTGATCAGGTCTTCCCAGGAGAAGGAATATCCTTCGTTGACCGTGAGAGCTTATAATGGGCTAAGTTGGGACACCCCTGCAGGGTATAAACTTTCAAGAGTCGTGCCCGCGGTTATGTGGCAGATGGGAATTTGTTAATGTCCGGTTGTAGAGAACTTGACACTTGACTTAATTAAAATGCATCAACCGCGTGTGTAGCCATGATGGTCTCTTTTCGGCCGGGTCCGGGAAGTGAACACGGTCTTTGTGTTATGATTGTGCGTAAGTAGTTTCAGGATCACTTCTTGATCACTTCTAGCTTCACGACCGTTGCGTTGCTTCTCTCCTCGCTCTTATTTGCGTATGTTAGCCACCATATTTGCTTAGTTCTTGCTGCAGCTCCACCTCATTACCCCTTTCCTACCCATAAGCTTAAATAGTCTTGATCTCGCGGGTGTGAGATTGCTGAGTCCTCGTGACTCACAGATTCTACCAAAACAGTTGCAGGTGCCGATGATACCAGTGCAGGTGATGCTTCCGAGCTCTAATGGGAGTTCGACGAAGACCTTGGCCATTACTATGTTTCGTTTTCCTGTTGATCAGTAGTGGTGCCCAGTTGGGGACGATCAGGGATCTAGCATTTGGGGTTATCTTCTTTTCGTTTGGATTTAACCGTAGTCGGTCTATGTGTGTATTTTGAATGACGTATGAATTTATTTATGTATTGTGTGAAGTGGCGATTGTAAGCCAACTCTCTTTATCCCATTCTTGTTCATTACATGGGATTGTGTGAAGATGACCTTCTTGCAACAAAACCTACAATGCGGTTATGCCTCTAAGTCGTGCCTCGACACGTGAGAGATATAGCCGCATCGTGGGCGTTACAAGTTGGTAATCAGAGCCATCCCCGACTTAGGAGCCCCCTGCTTGATCGAATCGCTGGCGTTGTTGAGTCTAGAACAAAAATATTTTGAGTCTTAGGATTATATATATCGGAGAGTAGGATTCTTTTACTCCTTAGCCCCTTCGCCGCTCTGGTGAGGCCTCCTGACGTAGATGTTTTGACTTTTCTCTCCTCAAATATCACTAAAAAAATTTAGGATCACGCGGGTATCTTGAAATCGTTCCGATGGTTTTGTGACGAGAACATTGTTCTTGGTGCCTCCTGACATTTAGGGGTTGTGGCAGTGTCCCGGGGAGTTGAGCTCCGAGGTGTTGTCGTCACAATTTTATCGTTGCAGTTCTGGAATACCTGAGTTTCGCTGACATCGAAAATCTCTTTTATGCAGTTGTTGGTGAGATTACCTCGACGCCACCCAGTACTGGGGCGGGAGTTCAGGAGTATTGCCATAACTTGTATAAGGATGCTTTTTGAAGGTTGATGTAAATGATTTCCGAAGGTTTCTTGGTTATGTGTTGAAGGATGGATACTGCTGGATCTAGGTATTGTTAGTTTGGGTGAGATATATTGCGTCCCCTGTATCCCCAACACCTGATTGCATAACCAGAAAGTTTCGGGAGTTTATAGGTGGGAATTCAAGTAGCTCCTAGAATATCTTTTCGACGGATGTATGATTGAGATTGGGGTCCAACATCTAGTGGTTCACTTTTCACGGCCGATTTACAGTGGTCGCGAGGCGTCTTAAAGAATCCTTGGCTATGTCGATTCGGGGACGTCTTGTTTGTCATTCATGACGTCCGCTGTACGTCGTGCCCGTGGGGCCTCATCACGAACACTTTGGGCGAAATCTCTATCATATGTTTGTTTCCGGCTTATTCTGCAAGCCAAATCCTTTGTTTTTGTTTTGTTTTGTGGTATTCGAGTTGCTTCAATGCCAAGTGTTGATTCCATACCTTATTCTAAGCGGTGCTCTCATATTTTTATGTGGATGCTAATCCTTCTTGATCATCAAGGTTGTCTTTTCAATCCTTTCCAACCGGTGTGCTTCTCTTCAAGTAAATCCGATCATTCCAACATTCGCAAGATCAATTCTAAGCTTTTTCTCAACGGTGTTTATTCCATATGCCCCAAGTTGCCTTTGTTTTTCCCGCCCTCCCACCCTTTTCTTCAAGGACTCTGATTTCTCAATCATGTATCCTTTTATTGATGGGAAGCCTCTCCATCCTTTTCCGTCAATATTCTTATCCGGTGATTCTCAGGAAGATACTAACGGAGCTTCAAGTTCATCATTCTATTTTCTTCTCCGGTGGATTCAATTCAAGTTTTCGGGGTTAATCACATTCCTTTCCTTGTTTCAAATGCTTTCCCATGTCGGTGCACCTCTTAATCGTTCATCTCTCTTTATTCATATCCGAAGTGACGAAGATATCTCAGAAGATTCGCTTTTCCATTCTCGATCCGTTCAAGTTATTTCAAGGTTGTTGTCTCATTCAAGCCACTTAATTCAACCGGTGCAGTCTCTCTTAAAAATCATTCCAATGGTGTTGAGGATATAACCATTAGAGTCACCCGCCTAGGAGGAGCCGGGTTACGTCATAATGATCATCACGTGAAGCCCAGTACCAAGCTTGAGGATGACGGTTCAGTAGTGGGCTTCTGACCCGGAGGCGGCTCAAGGCCGGTAGTGATAAACCGCCATTATGGCAAGGCTTGTAGTGTAAGGCAAGAATAGTTAAGAGTCCGAGCCGGACACTGTTATAAGCCGGCTGGGACTCTGAGAGCCGTTGGGCGTCAACCTCTCTATTTAAAGGGACGACCCGGCGGCGGTTCAGGACAAGAAAGATCAGATCGATAGCCAAGCAGAGCGGTTTAGCTCCTGGTCATCAAAACCCTAAGTAATACCACCTCAACTGGACGTAGGCTTTTACCTTCACCGTAAGGGGCCGAACCAGTATAACCCTCGTGTCCTTTGTCCCGTTTAACCCCTTTAAGCTTCCTAGCTGCGATGGCTCCACGGCTAAGTCCTTGCACGAGGACATCTGCCGTGACAATTCCACGACAGTTGGCGCCCACCGTGGGGCCAGCGCACGGTGGATTTGAGTTCTTGAAGGGCAGCTTCGAAGGGCTCAAGGGATACGCTGTGGGCCGGATGACCAAGAGTCGTCGCGGCAAGCTCTACATCGACGATGCAGGCTGGGGCCCCGACGCCGGCTCAATCGAGTACTGGTACCGGGTCCCCTTCGGCGGAATTCACGTTTTCATTAGCAAGATTAGCGAGCCGGGCCCTGAGCCGGACCTCTGCGCCGACCCCATCGAGATGGCTCAGCGTGCAAGACCCGCCCGGACTCTGCCTGCTTTGAAGCGTGATTTCATGGGATGCATCCACGGACGACTCTCTGAAGGATCTGGATCTGACGATGAGACGGCCGCTTGCTCTGACGGCGGGTCGTCCACAGACGAGACCAACTCGTTATATCAACTTCAAGATGGCAGGCTCAGGGGTGGTTCCGATGGCGACAGTATTCCGGACCCCTTTGAGCCGCCCAGCCGGGTTGGGATCTTCATGGCCGGCGCACAACCTGTTCAAAACCCCGTTGCTGGGGCAGGAGGCCCTGCGCACTCGCCGGCTCAGGCGCTGATGGATCTCACAGATAAGATGACAGCCCTGTTAACTGCTACGGTCGTCCCAGCGGATCAAGCTCAGCATGATGCGGAGGTGGCACAGTTAAAGCTGGATATAGCAAGAGCCAAGGAAGACCTAGCAGCAGAAGGGATCAGGATGGCTGCAGAACGGGCGGCTCTCGACGCCCAGACTCAGCTGATTCAGGCACAGTCTTTCCGGCTCACGATGGATCAGAACGCATCCAATGAGATCATGAGAAGGAGGCATCAGAAGGCTCAGTCTCGACTCCCTCCGGTTTACGATCCTCGAAACCTTTTCAACACGCCTGGTGCAGGGCCCAGTAACCCGCCAGAGATCATGGCACCCGGGGCTGGAACGCCGCTTCAGCCGCAAGTGATGGGGCCTCCCCATGTGAACACTACCCCGCCTCAGTACGTGCCAATACCACCGGGTCATTATGCCAACCCGTTGGAAAACATGGTCGCCGCGGCGGCGCGACTGGCGGCTCTCCCAATCGATGGCGACTCTCCAACGGCGGTCGAAACCCGCCGGGTCAGAGAACTTCTACAGACGGCTCTGGCGCAACAGGAGGCATATTCATATAGCCAGGACAGGATTCACTCAACCCCTCGTCCAGGCCGGAGCCCAAGTTATAGCAGACACATGGTCTCAGCGACCGGCTCAAGCAACGTCCGGCGCCATAACTTGCCAGCGGGCCACGGCCTGGCTCATAACGGAGCCTTTAACGCAGTAGATCAAGACAGAGCACGGCAAGAGGCGGAGCAGGCGCCTCAATTAACGGCTTACCAACCACTCCCGGTTTATCCGACGGCTTCTGTAGAGGCGGGTGTACCTACGAGGACCGGAGGTGTCCCTTGTCTGGTGCCGGCTCTCCGTAATGAACGTCTGCCCAAGGATTTCAAAGGACCTAGGAAGGTGCCTAATTATACGGCTGATTTACAACCTGGAGCATGGATCGAGAGCTACGAGATGGCTATGGAGTTGCTAGAGGTCAGCGAAGCGGCAATGGCCAAATACTTCACCATGATGTTAGATGGAACTGCCCGCACTTGGTTGAAAGGACTGCCGCCCAATTCTATCGGGTCATGGGCAGAGCTAAAAGCCCGGTTCATCCAAAACTTCAAAGATACATGTAGGCAATCTATGTCAATTGTGGATTTGACTAACTGCAAGCAGCAGGAGGGTGAGTCTACAACCCACTGGGTTCGCCGGGTCAAGGAGATAATACATTCATCTGATAAGATGGATGCCGGCTCTGCAGTTTTAATGTTGGAGTAGAATTGTCGTTTTGCGCCCCTGAAGATGAAGCTCGGGCGGCTCAAGCGCGATTGCAATGATATGGGTACGCTGATGGCGGCTCTGGTCAAGTACGCCGACTCTGATAGTACCAAGGATCCCGCGTCGGATGATGAAAGGACAGGGAAGGGAAAACGGAATGGCAATGGCAAGGGCCCTCAGCATAACCCGGCGAACCAGGGAGGAAACAAGCGTAAGGCTGATGGCAGTACGAAGTTTGTGGCCAACGCCAATTCACAGGGTAACAACCACCGACGTAAGGGGAGACCACCTCCCCGAGCCGGCGGGTCAGGCCCGACGCTTGAGCAGTTGTTGTATGAGCCTTGTCCAAGGCATGGCTCTAGGGAGAAGCCGGCCACTCATCTATGGAAGGACTGCGCAATCATGAAGGCCTTCAAAAATTCCAATGCTTTTAATGGCAACAATGGCCCGGGCGGCGGCTCAGGCGCCGGCGGTTTTCATGGCCCGGGCGGCGGCTCAAATCCCAATTCTCAGAATTTCCAAGGGGGTTTTAATCAGCAATCTGGCCAGGGTAATCAGCAGCAGCAGGGGGGTACCAGACCAATCCAAAGCAGCTCAATGGTGGACAGTATCATGTGTTCACAACCAGCCTGTGCAAGCAAGATCAGAAGCTTCATAAGAGGGCTGTAAATGCTGTTGAGCCGGCGATTCCCCGCTATTTAAGATGGTCTGAGCAGCCTATCATATGGAGTAGGGAAGATCACCCTCCCCGGGTCGATAATCCGGGTCACCTAGCCTTAGTGGTGGCTCCTCAGGTTGGGGGATACAAATTCACTAAAGTGCTCATGGACGGAGGCAGCAGCATCAACATCCTCTATTATGAGACCTTCCGTCGTATGGGTTTAACTGATAAGAACCTCAGCCAGTCCAATACTGTTTTCCATGGGGTGGTGCCCGGTAAGTCGGTGTATCCAGTCGGTAAGATCGAGCTGGAAGTAGCCTTTGGAGATGAGTACAATTACAGGGCGAAAAAACTAACCTTTGAGGTGGTTAAGATAAGAAGTCCGTACCATGCTTTATTTGGGCGGCCGGCTTACGCCAAGTTCATGGCACGGCCGTGTTACGTGTATTTGCAGCTCAAGATGCCGGGTCACAATGGGACCATTACGGTTCATGGCAGCCGAAAGATAGCCTTGGAGTGTGAGGAAGGCGATGCGGCTTACGCTGAGTCTGTTTGTGCAACAGAGGAGTTGAAGTTTTACAAGGACAATGTTGACCCGGCAGATATGACGTCTTTGAAAAAGCCAACCACGGAGCATGAGCCGGTAATGAAATTTAAGTCAGCTGATGAGACTAAACTTGTTGACTTTGTTCCAGGTGACTCATCTCAGCAGTTCAGCATCAGTGCCAATCTGGATCCGAAATAGGAAGGCGCACTCATCGAGTTCATCCGTGAGAACAGGGACATCTTTGCATGGAAACCTTCTGACATGCCGGGTGTACCTAGAGAACTCGCTGAGCACACTCTCAATATTGATCCGAAATTTAAGCCGGTCAGGCAATTCCTCCGGCGGTTTAATGAGGAGAGGCGGAAAGCCATTGGAGAGGAGGTAGCCCGGCTCTTGGCGGCCGGGTTTATTGTTGAAGTTTTTCATCCAGAATGGTTAGCTAACCCGGTGCTCGTGCTCAAGAAGAACGGCACCTGGCGGATGTGTGTGGACTACACGGATTTAAACAAAGCTTGTCCGGCTGATCCTTTTGCTCTCCCCCGTATTGACCAAATTATTGATGCTACGGCGGGTTGTGAGCGCTTAAGTTTTTTGGATGCTTATTCTGGATACCATCAGATTAAAATGGCAGTTAAGGACCAGGAGAAGACGGCATTCATCACTCCCTTTGGAGCCTTCTGTTATGTGTCTATGCCTTTTGGGCTCAAGAGTGCACAGGCGACCTACCAGTGTTGCGTGCAGAATTGTCTTCATAACCAGATTGGGCGCAACGTTCATGCCTATGTGGATGATATCGTGGTTAAATCCAGGGAGAAGGAGACCTTGATAGATGATCTTAGAGAAACCTTTGATAATCTCCGGGTTTACAAGATGATGCTTAACCCGGCCAAATGTGTTTTTGGTGTTCCCGCAGGCAAGCTCTTGGGTTTTCTGGTTTCTCACAGAGGCATTGAAGCTAACCCGGAAAAGATCAAAGCAATCACCTCTCTGGCTAAGCCGGCGTGCATAAACGACGTCCAGCGTCTGGCGGGTCGCATCGCTGCTTTGAGCCGGTTTATAAGCCGCTTGGGTGAAAAGGCCATGCCATTGTACCAGATGATGAAGAAAACAGATGACTTTATCTGGAAAGATGCTGCTAATGCTGCTTCTGAGGATTTGAAGAGACAGTTGGCTGAGCCCCCAGTCCTTGCTGCTCCTGTTGACAAGGAGCCCTTATTGCTGTATGTAGCCGCTAACACACGAGCCGTCAGTGTGGCTGTGGTGGTGGAGCGTAAGGAAGCGGGTAAGGAGTATCCGGTTCAGCGGACGGTTTACTACGTCAGCGAAGTACTCATTGAGTCCAAACATCGGTATCCACATTGGCAGAAGCTTGTTTATGGGGTGTTCATGGCAAGCCGGAAGCTTAAGCACTATTTCCAGGGTCACCCTATCACTGTGGTTAGTTCTGCTCCCCTAGGAGATATCATCCAAAACAGAGAAGCCACATGAAGAGTGGCTAAGTGGGCTATAGAACTTGGTCCTCATGGTCAGAAATACGTACCACGCACTGCCATCAAGTCTCAAGCATTGGTGGATTTCATCAACGATTGGACAGAGCTGCAGGTGCCTGAAGAGAAACCGGATAATACATACTGGACTATTCACTTTGACGGGTCCAGGCAGTTGGAGGGATCGGGGGCTGGAGTTGTATTAGCTTCCCCTCGAGGTGACAAGTTTTGCTATGTGCTACGGTTGATGTTTCCCTGTACTAACAATGCAGCTGAGTACGAGGCCTTGCTCCATGGTCTTCGGATGGCTAAGGAGATGAGCTTAAGCCGGGTAAGGTGCTTTGGCGACTCAGATTTAGTGGCCCAACAAGTGTCAGGCAAATGGGATTCCAATGACCCCCTCATGGCGGCTTATCGCCGCGAAGTTGATGCCATTGGTGGACACTTTCAGGGTTACCAAGTAGAGCACATCGATCGCAGGAAGAACGAGGCGGCTGATGCATTAAGCCGGCTGGGCTCTCAGCGAAAGCCGGTGCCGCCTAATACTTTCTTGGACATTCTGCATAATCCTTCTGTTAAGTTGCCTACAGAGGAAGACTTGGTTGTTCCTGACCCGGAAGCGCAGTTGGTGGCGGCTCTCCACATTATCCCAGATTGGACAGTACCATACTTGGCTTACATGACCCGGGGAGAATTGCCTGAAGATGGAACTTTGGCCAGACAAATAACCCGGCGGTCTAAGTCAATGATAATTATCAATGGCGAGCTGCATCGTCGCAGTGTCACTGGAACTTTCCAACATTGTGTTTCCCCTGAGGAAGGTCAAGAAATTTTACGTGAGATCCACGAGGGGGGTTGTGGCCATCATGCCGGCTCAAAATCCCTTGTGGCCAAGGCTTTTCGTCATGGTTTTTATTGGCTGACGGCTCATGCTGATGCAGAGGACTTGGTCAGTAAATGTGACGGTTGTCAGAGGTTCTCGCGACGGGCTCATGTGCCAGCTCAAGAGTTGAGGATGATTCCAATCACTTGGCCATTTGCGGTCTGGGGGCTTGATATGGTTGGGCCTTTTAAAAGGTCCAAGGATAAGAAGACCCACCTCTTGGTGGCGGTCGACAAGTTCACAAAGAGGGTTGAAGCAGAGCCAGTTAGTAAGTGTGACGCAGCCACAGCGGTTCAGTTCATGAAAAGGGTGATATTTCGCTTTGGTTTTCCACACAGCATTATAATTGACAATGGTACCAATCTGTCTAAAGGCGCCATGGAGGAGTTTTGTCAACGAGAGCATATTCGGCTTGATGTTTCATCAGTGGCTCACCCTCAGTCCAATGGTCAAGCTGAGAGAGCCAATCAGGAAATCTTGAAGGGCATCAAGCCCCGGCTTTTGGTCCCTTTGCAACGGACGTCGGGTTGTTGGGTGGAGGAGTTACCCTCCGTGTTATGGAGCATCAATACTACTCCTAACAGGTCTACGGGTTACACACCTTTCTTCATGGTTTATGGAGCGGAGGCGGTCCTCCCTAGCGACATCCGTCATGACTCGCCTCGAGTGGCGGCTTATGTTGAGGCGGATAATGAGCAGGCGTGTCAAGATGCTCTTGACTTGTTGGACGAACAGCGTGATGTGGCAGCAGCTCGCTCGGCGATTTACCAACAAGACCTGCGCCGCTATCACAGCCGCCGGGTTAAGTCCAGGGTCTTTCAGGAAGGTGATCTGGTGCTCCGGCTCATCCAAGATCAAATAGATAAACACAAGTTATCCCCGCCTTGGGAAGGGCCCTTTGTGGTCAGCAAGAACTTGCACAACGGGTCATACTACCTTATCGATGTTCGGGAGCACAAAGATTCACGTAAGTCGGAGGAAGAGACCCGTCGGCCGTGGAACATAGCTCAGCTCCGGCCTTATTACACTTGAGCCACCGGCTCTCATAATGTGCATATTTCTATAGCCATGTATATATTATGATAAATAATAAAGCATGACCTCTGTCCTTTTTTCCTCCAAAGGTAAATGTATTATTGTTATTTCCATTACAACATTACATGGTCACTTGGAGGTTGATCCGGCTTATGATCGTATTCGAATCTAGCCGTTAACAATATGATCACTTGGGGGCTTCCTGTTCAAACATAGGTCGTATTCGAACCAAAGAGAACATAACTGTCGATACCCACTTGATTGGCAAATTGCCGAGCTCATTGGGGACTTTTTCTTGATCATATTTGAATCATATCGCAACCCCCTTTGAGAACCGACGTGGATCGTATTCGAATCAGCGTCGTTAAACAACTCTCAAGGTCATTTGGGGGCTTCCTGTTCAAACATAGGTCGTATTCGAACCTAAGAGAACATAGCTGTCGGTACCCTCTTGATCGGCAACGCCAAAAGCCACTGGGGGCTATATGATCGCATTCGAATCTTAGCTTAACCCCTTTGGGACGGTTCTCTGGTCATATTCGAATCAGAAGCCCCTAAGTTTTTTGATCTTTTGGTTTGCAACAAGTTCTTTTGATCATATCAAAAGTGTGCACGGGTGGTTCTTACTCCACCGGCTTAACTTTGATTAATAATGTTGATAGCACACAATAAGCATTATAGGTGCTGGTGAACCGGAGTTGAGTTCTCAACCTCATTATTTGGGTTACATGAACCGGAAGTGTACTTGAAGGCTTGCAGGTATGCTATTATGGTTATCTCGAAGATATGATTGAGAGCCGGTCTTTTATGACCTTGGTTCATATTCTGGGTTATATGTAAAATGTATGACTCTCCATGCGGTAAGCCGCCTAGAGACTTGTGATTTGTTTTTCTATGCAGGACAATTAAAGACAGTTCTTTAAGCTTAAGGAAAGTAAATGATCAAACATAACCCGGAGGAATATAAAAGAGCAGCTTCAACGGAGTTAAGCGCTGCACACGTGCACGATGGCACGACAAAATTAAGTGTTTGTCCTACTCTATTACAGGACTCCCCGAGTCCAAAAGTGTTTTTAAGGCATAACCATGAGCCGCCTAAGAAATCAAGGTGCTTGTTGGGTTGAAGCTCCCGGCTCATCCCTCTCCGCTCCTCCGGCTATTTCCATGACCTGGAAGGTTGATGATTTCCAGTCAATGCCACTCAAGGCTTCAAATTGAGCCTCATCATCAATTAACCCGGCCGGGTCAACTTCTGGGGCGAAGGTATGCTTACGAGTCGGAGGGATCAGGCTGACTGCTTCATAGCGTGGAGTTGGGATCCTCTGATTTTCCGCGTCATAGCCCGGTTGATACTTGGTAAGGTCTGCGTCATTCCCAATCAAGGTGGCCACCGGGCACACGCTCTTCACACAGGCGGCGAAGTCTTTCTGGTCAAAGGGGGTGCCGTCTTCCTTCATGCTGGGGTATCCAAGAGCGATGTCGGCCGGGTCTAGCTCCGGTAGAAACGCCTTGGCCCGGCTCAGAGCAGCTATAGCTCCAGCTCTTGCAGAAGCCCGTCTCAGCTCTTGGAAGCGCTGAGGAAGTACGGCAAGCCGCCTGAGTACATCTGCCAGGTGAGTGGGAACTTCATTGGACAGAGCCACAACGGCTAAAGCACGTTGTGACCCGGTGTAAAGTTGCTCCACCAAAGTGTAAACCGCCTTCAGCTAGGTGAGCACGCTCTGGTTGAGGTTGGAACTCCTGGGACCTGCATTACAAAGTCAAGTGAGCTGTTGGCAATTGAAATGTTTCTGGGAACTAAATGATGTAAACTGATTAGAAATTTACCAAAGATTGCGGAGACCATCTGAGAGACATGGCGTTTTAAGCCGGACAGCTCGGCGGTTCTCTCAGTAAGAGTGGCCTCCGCTTGTTTGGCCCGGCTGAGCAAGGCAGTCTTCTCATCCGCCCAGGCTTTTCTTTCTGCTTCAAATTTTTTCTTCAGTTTCTCTTGTGCAGAAACACTGAATTCAAATTTGGCATTGGCCTTTTGGGTCTCACTTTCCTGAGTCTTCAGGCGGTTCTTCAGATCAGCAATTTCCGATTCAAATTTGTTGCAGGCAGCCTGTACAATTTCCGGGTTACAGTTTGGGTGATTATCATGCAACATTAAAGTCCCAAGCATTTTTCAAGCAAAGACACTTGGCACTTGGGGGCTAATGTATGCTGAGAAGCTCTATTTACGGTGCCGGTTCATGAAAGTAAGTCCCAAGCACTTTGCAGGCAAAGGTACTTGGCACTTGGGGGCTAATGTGTAAAGTTGTTCAACTACTGAATTAAAGTAAGGAAAGAACCGGATCGACTGTGTTGTTTAAGCCGGCCCTTGAGTGGTACCAGGTAAAGCCGGTTTTCTTGCAGTAGTTATTAAGCCGGTATTAAGTCTACAACATATTTTATTATAAGTCATAGACTTGGGGGCTGGCATGGTAAGGGTAACTATGGAGTACGCAAGAGAATCATACCTCAGATTTTTGCTGGATTTGCTTCACCATGTCAATTTCCAGGTCCCGGCTGTTGTGCACTTGGTTAACATAGCTGGAGACAATATCTCCAATGCTCAAATTAGCATAGTCAGTGATATCCAGCCTGGCCCTGCGGCGTTCCAGCAGTTCTTCCTTGGCAGAGCATCTAGCTAACACAGTGGGTCTCCCCTGCTTGACAAACTCTGTCCGGGTGATTACAACGTCCGGATCATCGGCCGGTTGAGCCGGGCTGGGGATCTCTGGGTTATCAGAAACCTCCATGACTTGTTCTTCAGATGGAGCAGTGGTGGTTTCAGGAGCTGAGACAGACGGCAGCTCAGGAGCAGAAGCCTCAGGTTCAGTTAAGACCGGCTCTTCGACCGGCTTATTTTTCTTCGCCCTCTTGCTGGGCTTTACTTGTACACTGAAAGTCAAAGAGTTAGTGCAAAAACATGAGTAAGATAAACGCAAAGTAAGTTGATCATCATTACCCGGGGGCGGTCATGAAGGCCGGCAAGCTAGACTGCATGGAGTCGCCGGAAGAAGGTGAAGTTCCCTGATAGTTCGAATCAGAAGAATTGAGTGGTTGACGAGTGACGCCCGCCAAAGGGTGAAAACGATATAAGTCGGAGATAACCTCGGTCCGACGCTTCCTTGATGCTTCGGGTAAGCCGGAGGAGAGGTCTGCATCCTTGCTGGTCCGGTTCTGCCTCCGACTCTCATGAATCTGTCGCTTCAAAAGAAATTGAGGATCTTGATAAGATAAAGGATGTGAAAATCTTACTTTCCGGGTTACTCTTCGGACTTCCAGTCTTGTCAAGGGCTCCGAGTCAGAGGAAAGTATAGTTACCTCTTCAATCACCGGGTTACTCGCTCCGGTATCCTCCTGTTGAGAATCAGTGTCAATAAGATGATTAAAAAAGGATCCTAAAGAATCAAGGGCTACCTCTGACTCGGAGGTGTCTTCCAGGTGAAGCAGGTCCGAGGCGCTAGGCTTACTCCCCTTCTTGCGGAGAGCGGCTCTCCTGGCGGCTTTTTTAACCTTCCTGGCATTCTTAGCAGCTTCATGGTCATATCTGACCTTCCAGAATTTATCATTAGCCTGTAAAGTACAACAAAGATTAGTGAGCTAAGACAAAATCGTTAAAATGAAAGGAGAAGCATTCAGGTCGATGGTTTACCGCAGGGCTTAAGCCCACTCTCCCGCAATCTGCCAAGCTCTCGTTCAGAAGCGACTTAGTTGTATCATCAATAACGTCTTCAGGTAAGTCGTCTGGGCTGTGCCGTAGAGGGTCATCTTTCCGGCCTGTGTACTCACACATCAAGCTGGGGCGGCGGCTTAAAGGAATCACCCGCCAGGCAACCCAGACCCGGACCAGATCAATACCATTTAAGCCATTCCCCAGAAGAGCTTTGATTTTGTTGATGGTGGGGGTAAGTGGTTGATGTTCAGCTTGAGATAATTTGTCTGGCAAGGGGTGATTTGATTCCAGACGCAGGGCGCGAAAGCCGGGCAGAGGGTTCTCGTCAGCCGGAGAAGTGTCCTGGCAGTAGAACCATGTCTGGTTCCAATCTTTTGGGTGGCTTGGCGGCTCAGCATAAGGAAAGAGACAATCTCTCCGTCGTTGGATTGAAATTCCGCCAAGTTCCAAGCTAGGCCCGTTGGCACACTCATTCTGGCGGTTCAGATAAAACAGCTCCCTAAAGAGCAGTAGGCTGGGCTCTTCTCCAACGTACACCTCACAGAACACTTGGAAGTTACAAATGTTCGACACGGAATTGGGTCCAATGTCTTGAGGTCGCAGATCAAAAAAGTGCAGAACATCTCTGAAGAATTTTGAGCCAGGAGGTGCAAAACCCCGGCTCATGTGATCAGCAAATATAACAACCTCTCCGTCTCTTGGTTGAGGTCTCTCTTCGGACGGGTCAGGGGCACGATAGGACATGACCTCCTTCTTAGGCAGGTAACCCGTTTTCACGAAGTCATCTAAGGTATTATCAGTAACGTTGGATCTTACCCAGTTGCACGTAATGGCCGCCTTGGGAGCCTTGGGCGGCATTGTGAAAGACGGAAGCCTATGACAAAAGAAAATTTCTGGCTCAAATTTAAGCCGGAGGAAGATTTCAGTTCAGTATTCAAGATGGCGGCTTATGAAGGGGCCTAATGATATATGGCTAATTGTGTCGGGTTATCTAAGCCGTTGTGGATATCATAAGTAATTCAAGTTATTTAAAACTCTATTATGAATGAGCCGGAAATTTCACAAAGCATGGCCTCTTTTAAGCCGGCGATACGAGCCGCCATGGCTAACAGATGCAGTTTTTGTCTAAGTGTTGCACAAACAAGTTTCACAGATCGCATGGATTATTTTGGATCAAACGATCGTCCAGAAAGAAAAAATTTCTAGACCTAAAAACTGATATAGAGAAGTTCATAAGCTCTAAATGAGGTCTTTTTGCGGGCAAGAAGGATCTGCTAGCATAAAAATGGGTGAGAAACTACTACCACGGGAATTTTGTACCATTTTCGGATCAAAAGGAACCTCGGTGGAGGAACTGTGAAGAAACCGAGATGAAACTACGAAGAACAGGGAAGAAACAAGGAACCCTAATGCGAATCTACTTTACGGGGTAGCAAAGATTTACTGGTGCCGATGAGCAGCGGAGGTTGCCGCCGTTTCTCTGGACCGACTCAGGGTGATGCAGCGGCCGAGGTTGATGAAGACGAGGGGCGCGGCAGCGGTGGCGGAGCTTGGGCTCTGGGGCATCAGAAGAGGAAGACGATGGATCAAGAAGAGTGACGAAGGCTTATGGGCCGGGCCTATTTATAAGGGGCGGCTGGTAAATGGGCGCGAGAAACGAGGAGGCTGAAGACATGATTATCTTGCCGCAGAAACACCTCGATTCTTGGGATGGTCATTAAGATAAGATCCGTTGGGATATGACAGAATAAAAAATGAATTTAATGGAAGATGACGTCATGGCGGGTTACCAAGAATCCAGAAGATGACGTCACGGCGGGTTATAACCTTCGCACAACCAGAAGCCGGAAGATTTTTCTTAAGGGTATTGAGGATTGACATGAACCGGTTCAAATCAATCTGGGGCCTAATGTTGAGGATATAACCATTAGAGTCACCCGCCCAGGAGGAGCCGGGTTACGTCATAATGATCATCACGTGAAGCCCAGTACCAAGCTTGAGGATGATGGTTCAGTAGTGGGCTTCAGACCCGGAGGCGGCTCAAGGCCCGTAGTGATAAACCGCCATTATGGCAAGGCTTGTAGTGTAAGGCAAGAATAGTTAAGAGTCCGAGCCGGACACTGTTATAAGCCGGCTGGGACTCTGAGAGCCGCTGGGCGTCAACCTCTCTATTTAAAGCGACGACCCGGCGGCGGTTCAGGACAAGAAAGATCAGATCGATAGCCAAGCAGAGCGGTTTAGCTCCTGGTCATCGAAACCCTAAGTAATACCACCTCAACTGGACGTAGGCTTTTACCTTCACCGTAAGGGGCCGAACCAGTATAATCCTCGTGTCCTTTGTCCCGTTTAACCCCTTTAAGCTTCCTAGCTGCGATGGCTCCACGACTAAGTCCTTGCACGAGGACATCTGCCGTGACAATTCCACGACAAATGGTGTTTCTTTTGAGTGGGCCCTAACCCACAGGTCTTTTCCCAGGATCTGACCTGACTCTTCTAAAATTTCCCGGAGCTATTCCCAAATTCATTTCAAAGTTTAATGTAAGAATGAGTTATCATCAGTCAAATGTCTTTCTCCAAGATCTTTCAAATTCTTTCATCGTTGGTTCAACCTTCTATTCTTCATTCCGGAGTGCCTCAACAATTCATGGTGTTGTTTCTCATCGTCATTCTCGGATTGTGAAGACCGAAGAAGAGTTTCTCTCAATCTTGGTTCGTTCTCTCAAAGATTCATGGTTCTAGCTTGATGCCATCCTCTCATGATTATTCTTGATTGTGAGAATTCTTTTCACCCATCCGGAGCAATTTAGGAGTCTTTTTAATTTGATTCTCTGGAGCCCATCATCTCAGAATTATTCATTCCAGTCTTCATCTCTCGTTCTCCAAATCTTACCGGTGCATCGCTCAAGTATTCCCTACTCAGCCCGTGATCTCTTCATTCTCTTGTATCTAAAATTCCCCAAGTATATTTGTTCAATTTATAATTCTTCCTGGTGATTCGCGCTCTTTCCATCGTGCGTTTCAAGTTCTTACGGTGGTTCGTTCAAGATTTATCTTCCTTCATTATCGTATCAACTCATTCGTTCTTTCAAATCCTACCGACGATTTGTGGAAGACCTTATTCAAGTTTGCGCTATATCTATCTTAATCCTTTCTACGAGAATTAGTAGTATGCCAAATCCGTTGCTTGTCATCAATTTATATTGGTGAAGGATACGCATAACATAATTCTTGTTCTTGTTTCATCCAAGTGATTAATTCCTTCTTCCGGAGTTCGTAGTGATATCAATTTCTCAGTTATATGTTGTTCATCTTTCTTTGCCGGAGTTCCAAGTTTTCCGCATTATCTCATCGCGAAGCTCCATCTAAATCATCGCAAGGCTTCACCTTGTGCTCTTAACTTCTCTTTCTTTTATCATCCTTTCATTACCGGAGTTCTTCATGGAGGTTCACATGGTGGTTCGTCAAGGATTCTTTTCATTTTTCAATTGTTCTTCAAGATTTCTCTCGAAGTTATGATCCGTCAAGTAATACTTCAAAATAAACATGGTGCTCAAGACATGTTTTGTTTTGAGGAGTTCAAGCATTCTTCATCTTGCATTCCGAAGTGCAATTCTTCCTACCTTATCTGTTGAGGTGGTGTTATTGAAGGAAATATGCCCTAGAGGCAATAATAAAGTTATTATTTATTTCCTTATATCATGATAAATGTTTATTATTCATGCTAGAATTGTATTAACCGGAAACATAATACATGTGTGAATACATAGACAAACAGAGTGTCACTAGTATGCCTCTACTTGACTAGCTCGTTGATCAAAGATGGTTGTGTTTCCTGGCCATAGACATGAGTTGTCATTTGATTAACGGGATCACATCATTAGGAGAATGATGTGATTGACTTGACCCATTCCGTTAGCTTAGCACTCGATCGTTTAGTATGTTGCTATTGCTTTCTTCATGACTTATACATGTTCCTATGACTATGAGATTATGCAACTCCCGTTTACCGGAGGAACACTTTGTGTGCTACCAAACGTCACAACGTAACTGGGTGATTATAAAGGTGCTCTACAGGTGTCTCCAAAGGTACTTGTTGGGTTGGCGTATTTCGAGATTAGGATTTGTCACTCCGATTGTCGGAGAGGTATCTCTGGGCCCACTCAGTAATACACATCACTATAAGCCTTGCAAGCATTGTGACTAATGAGTTAGTTGCTGGATGATGTATTACGGAACGAGTAAAGAGACTTGCCGGTAACGAGATTGAACTAGGTATCGAGATACCGACGATCGAATCTCGGGCAAGTAACATACCGATGACAAAGGGAACAACGTATGTTGTTATGCGGTCTGACCGATAAAGATCTTCGTAGAATATGTGGGAACCAATATGAGCATCCAGGTTCCGCTATTGGTTATTGACCGGAGAGGTGTCTCGGTCATGTCTACATAGTTCTCGAACCCGTAGGGTCCGCACGCTTAACATTACGATGACAGTTATATTATGAGTTTATATGTTTTGATGTACCGAAGGTTTTTCGGAGTCCCGGATGTGATCACGGACATGACGAGGAGTCTCGAAATGGTCGAGACATAAAGATTGATATATTGGAAGCCTATGTTTGGACATCGGAAGTGTTCCGGGTGAAATCGGGATTTTTCCGGAGTACCGGGAGGTTACCGGAACCCCCCGGTAACTTAATGGGCCTTAGTGGGCCTAGGTGGAAGAGAGGAGAGGAGGCCAGGGCAGGGCCGCGCGCCCCTCCCCCCCAGTCCGAATAGGACAAGGAGAGGGGGGCGGCGCCCCCCTTCCTTCCTCCCCTCCACCTCTTCCCCCTTTCTCTCCTAGTCCAACATGGAAAAGGGGAGGAGTCCTACTCCCCGTAGGAGTAGGACTCCTCCTGGCGCGCCTCTCCTCTAGGCCGGCCGAACCCCCCTTGCTCCTTTATATACGGGGGCAGGGGGCACCTCTAGACACACAATTGATCAACGATCTTTTAGCCATGTGCGGTGCCCCCCTCCACCATATTACACCTCGATAATATCGTAGCGGTGCTTAGGCGAAGCCCTGCGTCGGTAGAACATCATCATCGTCACCACGCCGTCGTGCTGACGAAACTCTCCCTCAACACTCGGCTGGATCGGAGTTCGAGGGACGTCATCGATCTGAACGTGTGCTGAACACGGAGGTGCCGTGCGTTCGGTACTTGATCGGTCAGATCGTGAAGACGTACGACTACATCAACTGCGTTGTGTTAACGCTTCCGCTTTCGGTCTACGAGGGTACGTGGACAACACTCTCCCCTCTCGTTGCTATGCATCACCATGATCTTGCGTGTGCGTAGGAATATTTTTGAAATTACTACGTTCCCCAACAGTGGCATCCGAGCCTGGTTTTATGCGTTGATGTTATATGCACGAGTAGAACACAAGTGAGTTGTGGGCGATATAAGTCATACTGCTTACCAGCATGTCATATTTTGGTTCAGCGGTATTGTGAGATGAAGCGGCCCGGACCGACATTACGCGTACGCTTACGCGAGACTGGTTTCACCGTTGCGAGCACTCGTTGCTTAAAGGTGACTGGCGGGTGTCTGTCTCTCTCACTTTAGTTGAACCGAGTGTGGCTACGCCCGGTCCTTGCGAAGGTTAAAACAGCACCAACTTGACAAACTATTGTTGTGGTTTTGATGCGTAGGTAAGAACGGTTCTTGCTAAGCCCGTAGCAGCCACGTAAAACTTGCAACAACAAAGTAGAGGACGTCTAACTTGTTTTTGCGGGGCAGGTTGTGATGTGATATGGTCAAGACATGATGCTATATTTTATTGTATGAGATGATCATGTTTTGTAACCGAGTTATCGGCAACTGGCAGGAGCCATATGGTTGTCGCTTTATTGTATGCAATGCAATCGCCATGTAATTGTTTTACTTTATCACTAAGCGGTAGCGATAGTCGTAAAAGCAATAGTTGGCGAGACGACAACGATGCTACGATGGAGATCAAGGTGTCGCGCCGGTGACGATGGTGATCATGACGGTGCTTCGGAGATGGAGATCACAAGCACAAGATGATGATGGCCATATCATATCACTTATATTGATTGCATGTGATGTTTATCTTTTATGCATCTTATCTTGCTTTGATTGACGGTAGCATTATAAGATGATCTCTCACTAAAATTTCAAGATAAAAGTGTTCTCCCTGAGTATGCACCGTTGTGAAAGTTCTTCGTGCTGAGACACCACGTGATGATCGGGTGTGATAGGCTCTACGTTCAAATACAACGGGTGCAAAACAGTTGCACACGCGGAATACTCAGGTTAAACTTGACGAGCCTAGCATATGCAGATATGGCCTCGGAACACTGAGACCGAAAGGTTGAGCGTGAATCATATAGTAGATATGATCAACATAGTGATGTTCACCATTGAAAACTACTCCATTTCACGTGATGATCGGTTATGGTTTAGTTGATTTGGATCACGTAATCATTTAGATGATTAGAGAGATGTCTATCTAAGTGGGAGTTCTTAAGTAATATGAATAATAGAACTTAAATTTATCATGAACTTAGTACCTGATAGTATCTTGCTTGTCTATGTTAATTGTAGATAGATGGCCCGTGCTGTTGTTCCGTTGAATTTTAATGCGTTCCTTGAGAAAGCAAAGTTGAAAGATGATGGTACCAATTACATGGACTGGGTCTGTAACTTGAGGATTATCCTCATTGCTGCACAGAAGAATTACGTCTTGGAAGCACCGCTGGGTGCCAGGCCTGCTGCAAGAGCAACACCAGAAGTTATGAACGTCTGGCAGAGCAAAGCTGATGACTACTCGATAGTTCAGTGTGCCATGCTTTACGGCTTAGAACCGGGTCTTCAACGACGTTTTGAACGTCATGGAGCATATGAGATGTTCCAGGAGTTGAAGTTAATATTTCAAGCAAATGCCCGGATTGAGAGATATGAAGTCTCCAATAAGTTCTACAGCTGCAAGATGGAAGAGAATAGTTCTGTGAGTGAGCATATACTCAAAATGTCTGGGTATAATAATCACTTGATTCAACTGGGAGTTAATCTTCCAGATGATAGCGTCATTGACAGAATTCTTCAATCACTGCCACCAAGCTACCAGAGCTTCGTGATGAACTATAACATGCAAGGGATGAATAAGACAATTCCCGAGCTCTTCGCAATGCTAAAGGCAGCGGAGGTAGAAATCAAAAAGGAGCATCAAGTGTTGATGGTCAATAAGACCACTAATTTCAAGAAAAAGGGCAAAGGGAAGAAGAAGGGGAACTTCAAGAAGAACAGCAAGCAAGTTGTTGTTCAGGAGAAGAAACCCAAGTCTGGACCTAAGCCTGAGACTGAGTGCTTCTACTGCAAGCAGGCTGGTCACTGGAAGCGGAACTGCCCCAAGTATTTGGCGGATAAGAAGGATGGCAAGGTGAACAAAGGTATATGTGATATACATGTTATTGATGTGTACCTTACTAATGCTCGCAGTAGCACCTGGGTATTTGATACTGGTTCTGTTGCTAATATTTGCAACTCGAAACAGGGGCTACGGATTAAGCGAAGATTGGTTAAGGACGAGGTGACGATGCGCGTGGGAAATGGTTCCAAAGTCGATGTGATCGCCGTCGGCACGCTACCTCTACATCTACCTTCGGGATTAGTATTAGACCTAAATAATTGTTATTTGGTGCCAGCGTTGAGCATGAACATTATATCTGGATCTTGTTTGATGCGAGACGGTTATTCATTTAAATCAGAGAATAATGGTTGTTCTATTTATATGAGTAATATCTTTTATGGTCATGCACCCTTGAAGAGTGGTCTATTTTTAATGAATCTCGGTAGTAGTGACACACATATTCATAATGTCGAAGCCAAAAGATGCAGAGTTGATAATGATAGTGCAACTTATTTGTGGCACTGCCGTTTAGGTCATATCGGTGTAAAGCGCATGAAGAAACTCCATAATGATGGACTTTTGGAATCACTTGATTATGAATCACTTGGTACTTGCGAACCGTGTCTCATGGGCAACATGACTAAAACACCGTTCTCCGGTACTATGGAGAGAGCAACTAATTTGTTGGAAATCATACATATAGATGTATGTGGTCCGATGAATATTGAGGCTCGTGGCGGAGGCATTGCTGTTAATCCCGAGAAGGTTTCTGCAATTGTGAACTGGGAACCTCCTCAGAATGTCAAGCAGCTCCGCAGTTTCCTTGGACTTGCAAGCTATTGCCGAAGATTCGCTGAGAATTTCTCAAAGATTGCAAAGCCTCTTTCCAACCTCCTCCAGAAGCATGTCAAGTATGTCTGGTCTCCTGGGTGTGACGTTGCTTTCAACACCCTCAAAGAGAAGCTAGTCACAGCTCATGTCTTGACTCCTCCTGACGAATCGAAGCCATTCGAAGTTTTCCGTGATGCCTCCTTGCAAGGTCTCGGCGCTGTGTTAATGCAAGAGAAGGAAGTTGTGGCTTATACCTCTCGTCAGTTGAAGCCCAACGAAAAGAACTACCCCACTCACGATCTTGAGTTGGCGGCAGTTGTCCATGCATTAATAACATGGAGACATCTCTTGTTGGGAAGGAAAGTGGACATATTCACCGATCACAAGAGTCTCAAGTATATCTTCACTCAACCCAACCTCAACCTCAGGCAAACTCGATGAGTCGAAATGATTCAAGAGTACAATCCAAGTATTGAATATACTCTAGGCAAGGCCAATGTGATTGCAGATGCTCTGAGCAGAAAGGCTTATTGCAACAGCTTAATTCTCAAGCCCTTCCAACCTGATCTTTGTGAAGCTTTCCACAAACTCAACCTCCAAGTTGTTCCTCAAGGTTTTCTTGCCAACCTTCAAGTCACTCCAACTTTGGAAGACCAACTTTGTAAGGCACAACTCCTTGACACTATGGTGAAGAAGGTGAAACATGGTATTGCCAAGGGCCTCTCCAAATACAAGTGCTATCGCATGGATGACAGAGACACTTTATTTTTCGAGGACCGGATTGTGGTTCCTAAAGGTGATCTAAGGAAGGTCATAATGAACGAAGCACACAATTCTCTTCTATCCATTCATCCTGGAAGTACGAAGATGTACCATGACCTCAAGTAGTTGTATTGGTGCACTCGAATGAAGCGAGAAATTGCTCAATTCGTGAATGAATGTGATGTCTGCAGAAGGGTGAAAGTAGAACACCAACGACCAGCTGGTCTCCTCCAACCTCTTGCTATTCCAGAATGGAAGTTTGACCATATCGAAATGGACTTCGTTACTGGATTTCCCAAGTCCAAGCATGGGAATGATGCTATTTTTGTTGTCATCGACAAGCTTACAAAAGTGGCTCATTTCCTTCCAATCAAAGAATCTATCACAGAAGCTCAGTTGGCAGAGCTATACACCTCCAGAATTGTCTCCTTGCACGGTATTCCACAATTGATCTCTTCAGACCGTGGAAGCATTTTCACCTCTAAGTTCTGGGACTCCTTTAATAAGGCCATGGGCAACAACATTCGCTTCAGCACAGCTTTCCATCCTCAAACAAGTGGCCAAGTCGAGTGAGTCAATCAAATCCTCAAAAACATGCTCAGGGCTTGTGTCATCTCTTTCGGTATGAAGTGGGAAGATTGCCTCCCATATGCCGAGTTCTCCTACAACAACAGCTTCCAAGCAAGTTCGGGCAAGGCCCCATTCGAAATTCTATATGGCAGAAAGTGCCGTACTCCTCTCAATTCGTCAGAGACTGGTGAACGCCAACTGCTTGGCAACAACTTAATCACAGAGGTTGAAGAAATGTGTAAAGTCATCCGTGAAAATCTCAAAGCCGCGCAATCGCGCCAGAAGAGTTACTATGATAGCAAGCACCGTGACATGGCTTTCGAGATCGGAGACCATGTCTACCTCCGCGTCTCTCCAATGAAAGGCACCCTTCGCTTAGGTATCAATGGGAAGTTTGCCCCGAGATACGTGGGTCCTTTTAAGATCATTGGCAAAAGAGGCGACCTCGCCTATCAACTTGAGCTTCCCTCCAACTTCGCAAACGTGCACAATGTGTTCCACGTGTCACAGCTTCGCAAGTGCTTCAAGACACCTGAGCGCACTATCAACTTCGAAGAGATTGAGCTCCAAGAAGATTTGTCTTATCATGAGCACCCCGTTGCTATTCTTGAAGAAACTGAAAGCAAGACTCGCAACAAGTCAATCAAATTCCTGAAAGTGAAGTGGTCAGACCATTCCGACCGAGAAGTCACCTGGGAGCGCGAGGATCACCTCCGTTCCGAATATCTGGAGTTCTTTCAGTCCTAGATCTCGGGACGAGATCCTCTTGTAGTGGTGGAGTGTTGTAACACCCCGGATGTAACTTTCCATATTTTTAACTCCAACTCTTGCTATTTTCGGCTATGTGATATGATATTTCGTTCGTGGTTGGGTTCTGTCTTTCGTTTTGCTTTTTGTTCATGTCATGCATTTCATCTCATGTCATCATGTGCATCACATTTGCATTCGTGTTCGTCTCATGCATCCGGTCTTTTTCCCCGTTGTCCGCTTCGCGATCAGACACTCACACACGCACCCGTTGCACCCTACTTATCTCGTTTCGTGAGCGGGAGAAAAATATTTTCGGAATGGGCCGAGATTTGTCAAGTGGCCTTGGTACATCATCGTTAGACCACCTGGCAAGTTTCGTTCCATTTGGACGTCGTTTGATGCCTCAACGGTTAACCGGGTAACCGCAAAAGCCTCTTTGATGTTGCAGCCCAACACCCCTCCAAACAGCCCAATAACCCATCTAAACCCCCTCCATGCTCTCCCTCATTGGATCACGATCGTGTGGGCGAAAACTGCACCTCATTTGGACACTCCTAGCTCCCTCTACCTATATAAACACCTCCCCCGTCCAAAATTCGCGGTCTAACCCTAGCTCCACCCTCTCCCTCCGCGCCGGACACGTCCGCTCCGGCCGGACGCGTCCGCACCGCTGCCCCGACGAATCGCACACCGCCACGTCACCGCGCCGCCGCCCACTGCCGCCGCAGCCCGCGGGGCCCGAATCAGGCCCTCCCAGGCCCGCGCGCTCGCCCGCCGCCGCCCGGATCTCGCCTCCCGTGCGCTGCCGCCTCCCGCCGCAGTTGCTCGCCGCCAGCCGCCATAGTTGCCAGCCGCCCGCCGCCGCAGTTGCCCGCCGACCTCGCCGTTTCGCCTCGCCTCACCGTCCGGCCGCGCCGGCGTGGACCCCGCCGGATCCCGTCACCCCGCGCTTCCCCGTCGACCGCGCCGCCTCGCCGGAGGCAACCGACATCGCCGGCGATCGCCCCAAGCTCGCCGGAGTTCCCCTCCAGTCGGATCCGAAGAAGGTGGACCAGATCCACCCATCCATCGAACCAAACATCCTCCCCGTCCCCGGATCTCCTCGTCCCGCTCCATCCCGTCCATGTTCTCGGAGGGTATATTTTCACCAAGTCCCGAAATCCTCATATTATGTGCCTCTCTTCATCATGCTATATCTCCATGACCGTGGCTCCGTTTTGCATGAATAATATATTGAAATGTTTGCCTCGTGATGCTATACATGTTAGTTCTATTTGCATGAATGTTACTATCCATATTGATGCCATTATCCTCGTTGCACAAGTGATATATGATGTTAGCTGCTGGTTCTTGACAGAACATAATGATGTGTCATTTTTGTTGCATTTTATGTGTGCATCCTATGGGCACGATGTCTACATGTTTTATGATCTACATCATTCCATCTTTACATAGGTGCAATCCATGTATTTTTTGTGCTTTGTAGTGAGTGCATCAAGCTCACGAAGTAGGGTACTTGCTGTTACTATTTCGTTAGGCTGAATCTGTCTTATCATGATGCTAGGTTTGATTGGTGCTACCATCAAATCCATGCATAATCTGGAGATGTTCCTTTAGGATGTTTTGTAGATATTGCTATGATCTATCCACTCGTGCCTCTGGTTCCAATTATGGAGTAGTGTATCTTGTGATTATCATGCTCTACTTTTGCTAAATAATGATGTTGCCATGCTATTAACATTAAGTTCAGTTTTTTCCATGTGCTTTGCTAGTGATCCATGCATCCAATGACCTTGCTCTTTCCATTCTTAGCTTCTTGAGTATGTCTATTTCGTGTTGGCTACCTTGTTATGCGATGAAAAGCCTTGTGATGAGTGATTTGAGCTTGTAAAGTTGCTATCATGAATCAGTTCCTGCCATGCTCTGTAATTCCACTAAGTCTGAATCTGTTTATAAAACTTGCTATGTTTACATGGGTGCCATCATATCTCCTGTGCCTTTTGGGCTCATGTTCAGGAAGTGAGTTTTGTTCTATACATTTAATAGAAGCATTCCATGCCTTTGTTTGGTATGTTAAGTTCCTGTAGCATGTTGTTTGCTAGCTTTAAACATTGCTACCTGCTGATGCTTTGCCATGTTTAGTATTTTCTCTAAGTCTGTGAATCTGTTATCGTTTGCACTTTTGCCTTGCTGCTTGAGCTTGCTCTAGTGAGAACTAGCAGGAGCTCAATGTTCATGATTTGTAGATCTTCGTGTGTACTTCGCTGGCATGTTCTTTCTTGCTATGTTGGAGTGCTGTAGCATAGTTTCATGATGCATTCGCAATGCTATGATGATGTTAATTGCAGTTTGGCATCATTCTTGTGTTGCTTGTCATTTGCAAGCCGTGCATCCGTTTGCGGTGATCCTTATATCGATTTTGACCGAAATCATCTCATTTTTCTAGCGGCATGCTTGGTTTGCCAAGTTCATTCCTTGTTCAACCTTTTTCCTTCCGGAGTACTCATATGCATTGCACATCATATCTTGCATTCCATGCCATGTCTTGCATCATGTTGCTTGTGCATTGCACCATGATTGATTGTTGTTCCGTTGCTTGTGTTTTTGCTTTGGGTAGAGCCGGGAGACGAGTTCGTGAACGAGGAACCTGTTGAGTATGCTTACGAGGATCAAGCTTTCGACAACTCTGAGAACTTTGCAGGCAAGATGACCATTACCCTCGATGTCACTTCTACCTTTGCTTTGCTAGTTGTTCGCTCTATCGCTATGCTTGCGCTACCTACCACTTGTTTATCATGCCTCCCATATTGCCATATCAAGCCTCTAACCATCCATTCCTAGCAAACCGTTGTTTGGCTAAGTTACCGCTTTTGCTCAGCCCTTCTTATAGCGTTGCTAGTTGCAGGTGAAGATGAAGTTGGTTCCATGTTGAAACATGGATATTTTGGGATATCACAATATCTCTTATTTAATTAATGCATCTATATACTTGGTAAAGGGTGGAAGGCTCGGCCTTATGCCTGGTGTTTTGTTCCACTCTTGCCGCCCTAGTTTCCGTTATACCGGTGTTATGTTCCTTGGTTTTACGTTCCTTACGCAGTTGGGGTTATGGGACCCCCTTGACAGTTCGCTTTGAATAAAACTCCTCCAGCATGGCCCAACCTTGGTCTTACATTTGCCTCACCTAAGCCTTTCCCTCGGGTTTTCGCGAGCCCGAGGGTCATCTTTATTTAACCCCCCCCCCGGGGCCAGTGCTCCTCTGAGTGTTGGTCCGAACCAAGTAGACTACGGGGCCACCTCAGGGAACCTTGAGGTTTGGTTTTACTCATAGGATGTCTCATCCGGTGTGCCCTGAGAACGAGATATGTGGAGCTCCTATCAGGATTTTTCGGCACAGTCGGGTGGTCTTGCTGGTCTTGTTTTACCATTGTCAAAACGTCTTGTAATCGGGATTCCGAGCCTGATCGGGTCTTCCTGGGAGAAGGAATATCCTTCGTTGACCGTGAGAGCTTGTGATGGGCTAAGTTGGGACACCCCTGCAGGGTATAAACTTTCGAAAGCCTTTGCCCGCAGTTATGTGGCAGATGGGAATTTGTTAATGTCCGGTTGTAGAGAACTTGACACTTGACTTAATTAAAATACATCAACCGCGTGTGTAGCCGTGATGGTCTCTTTTCGGCGGAGTCCGGGAAGTGAACACGGTTTGTGTTATGGTTTAACATAAGTAGTTTCAGGATCACTTCTTGATCACTTCTGGCTTCTCGACCGTTGCGTTGCTTCTCTTCTCGCTCTTATTTGCGTATGTTAGCCACCATATTTGCTTAGTGCTTGCTGCAACTCCACCTCATTACCCCATCCTACACATAAGCTTAAATAGTCTTTATCTCGTGGGTTTTGAGATTGCTGAGTCCTCGTGACTCACAGATACTACCAAAACAGTTGCAAGTACCGATGATACCAGTGCAGGTGATGCTATCGAACTCAAGTGGGAGTTCGACGAGGAACTTGGTCGTTACTACGTTTCGTTTCCTGATGATCAGTAGTGGAGCCCAGTTGGGACGATCGGGGATCTAGCATTTGGGGTTATCTTCTTTTCATTTGGTTTTGACCGTAGTCGGTCTGTGTGTGTATTTTGAATGATGTATGAATTTATTTATGTATTGTGTGAAGTGGCGATTGTAAGCCAACTCTCTTTATCCCATTCTTGTTCATTACATGGGATTGTGTGAAGATGACCCTTCTTGCGACAAAACCTACAATGCGGTTATGCCTCTAAGTCGTGCCTCGACACGTGAGAGATATAGCCGCATTGTGGGCGTTACAGCCACTCTACTGCGACAACGAAAGCGCCATCAAGATTGCCAACTATCCAGTCCAGCACTCAAAGACAAAGCACATTCAGATCCGTCATCACTTTTGTTAGAGATCATGTCATGAAGGAAGATATTGATATGATTCACGTCAACACTGAAGAGCAATTGGAAGATATCTTCACAAAGCCCTTGGATGAGAAAAGGTTTTGCAAGTTGCGGTGTGAGCTAAATATCTTAGAATCCTCAAATGTCCTGTAATTGGACACACATCCTAACGCTTATGCATGTTGATGACTTAGATGTGCAACACATGAAGTAACATATATATCTTCAATCAATGAAGACATACACTCTAAGTATGAATACATTAACGCGGAATTTGACTTCGGAGCGCCACGATAATTGTGCGCCGTGTCTGGGTCTAATACTTCCTATACGGTGGGTAACGCCACGACCAAAATTTCTCGAAGATTTTCGTTTGGCGTCATGATTGCATTATTTCCGCATTTGGTTTATCTTCAACATTGATATGTCTTCTAAGTTTATCTTCGCAATGTTGATTTGGTCCTTTTGATATATATATTTATTTGGTGTTCTGTCCTCTTCAACATTCACTTATAGCTATGTCTTCGAGCTTGCCATTTTTTGAACTAAGCGAATGTGATCGGACCCTAACCCCTTCCGTGCTTCTTCCTCAAACTCTATCTATCTAGTCATATGGACTCTATTGAAACATGTCAAATATCTTCACTGGGTCCTTGTCAGCTGAAGATACAGAGGCAGACATTTAAAACTGCTTTCAATGCTCTATCTCTTTTGCCTGAATACCGGAGAAGCCAGAACGACCACCCGACAAACCAGGCCTGCGTGGGAACATGGAACAACTTCCAAGGAGTTGCATGCGTGCCACGTGTCCATCAGATGTGAACCGCCAGGGGCACTTGCATAATTGGGCTATGCAGCCCTTTACCTTATAAATACTCACCCCGCACGGTCATTATCTCCCCTTCCTCCTCGCCACCTCGCTCAAACCCTAGCGCCACCGCTAGCTCGCGTCGACGCCGGAGACAAAGCGCTTAGCTGCCGCGACCTCTTCGACGCCGTCCTCATGCCGGCCGCGGACCTCGTCTTCTCCGCCACTGTCGTAGGTGTCTTCCGTCGCCAAGTTAGGGCGCGGGAGATTGGGCTGCCCGGCCTCTCATCTGCCTCGTCTAGCAGTTCGTTGGGGTAAATAAATGTCACTTTTTATAGTCTTTTTGATCCTTCAAATCCATCCACTTCCACCAAAAGTGGTTTCTGCACTTCCAAATCTGGATCTGTCTCTTTCTGCATCTCATATCATGCAAAGGGTATTCAGTTATGCTTCATAACTCGTTTGATTCCTCACTTGTACTTATTCATGGATTCGTACAAATCTGGAACCAACTCTCTTGAAATAAGTGAATGTCTTCGCTCTATGAGGTCAATGTCTTCAAACTGATTTATCTTCAAAATCTTCTAAGAATGCATATGACCTCTTCCCCTTCCCTCGCATCTCTAATGTTGTCACAGGTACATGTCCGTGGGAGAATCCCTTGGTTCTCATAGTCCGCATTCATTTGCAGAGTTCTTACAGCATCATATTCACTCCCCTAAAGCCAGTTCTTGCTTGACAAGTCGACGGAAGCCTTTCACTGTTCTGAAGCCTATCTGTCTGAATATCATGGCCACTGAGAAATCCGCAAGAAAGGGTGGCAGACAGTGTCGTGGCAATACCGCTCAAGATCTGCCTCCGGATCTGTATGAGATATACAAGACAGATCTTGAGGAGAACTACAATCAGCGCAAGACCCGGATCCAATGGATCCGAAGATATTGGGCAGAACAGTGGTTCAAGTACAACTTCGTCACTGCTAAATATGTTGAGAAGAACACTATAAAGCGCCCGTGGGGAGATATTCTCTACAAAAATCTGGAACCCAAGTCCAAGCCTAAAGCTATTACCCAAGGCTTCTATCCTTGCATGGTCCGAGGACCACAACCTGCAAATGCTGAGCCATCATCTTTGCTATGGTGTCGTGACGACAATATCTTCAAGCGCAACTATCAGTTCGCAAAGGAGTCAGCTGCTAAGAACAGGAACGATCTCAGACTCAACTTCAACCCTGGTCTGTCTGCTCCAAGGCCAGATGGCACACGTGACGCCAATCCCAATGTCATCGTCCCCTTCACTAGCTTCGATGGGATCCTCTCGCACATTGCTACTCAGAGGGCCGCAGTGGATCAATCTGCTGATGACGCAGACCGTTAGGATGCGCCAGCACCACCGAAGAACAACAAGAAGAAGACAAAAGCTTCAAAGCCCTCTGCCCCACCAACCGCTTCCCTTATGAAGCCCTTGAAGGCTACACCTCCTAAACCCAGTGTGCAGTCTGAAGACTTGTCTCGCATCTCCAAGAAGACAAACAAGCCCAAGAAGATTTCCGGGCAAGGCCTCACTCCTTCTGCCATTCTGCGCAACGAGGAAGACACCATAGATCTGTCAAGTGATGGAGATCTTGGTGATGAAGCTATTGAGATGCTGATCAAGAGCAAGCAAGAGGCAGAGATCTTCAATGATCTGCCCCTCTTTGATCTTGATATATTGAACAAGTTCATCGATGAATGGTTTGGCAACTAGAGCATCAGTATTGATGACCTTCAGCTGCCAGTGGACATCAGTGTCACTTTTCATGGAGCTATTGCAAATGAGTTGGCCTTAGCTCAGAAAATCGTCGAGCTCAAGAACAAGATTGATCATGAGAAGGCGCATTTCAAGAAGCACATGGCCAAGCTCAGTGTGGCCGATGTGCAAATCTTCAAGAAGATGCTGCATGATCTTAAGGAAGAGTTCCACAAGAAGCGTGAAGAAGCCAAAGGCTCACGCGAGCACATGAAGTATTATGCGCAGAAATGTGTTCAAGCGCATAATGAAGCTGAAAAGCGAAAGGCTCTTGGGCGTCCTGGCATCGACCCCAGGATGGCTGCCAAGCAAAAGAAGAAGTCTATTGAAGCCCAACTTGAAGCACAATGGCAGGAACGACCAAGCATAATCTTCCCTGCCAGCATGACTGGCTCGAAGCCAAAGGTCCCCTCAGCAGCTTCAGATATGAAGAAGACACAGCAAGCCGAGCCCGAAGCCAGGAAGAGGAAGCATAAGGACACATCTGATGATGCTCCCTCCAAGAAGAAATTGAAGACAAAGGCTTCAAAGTCTTCAAAGAAAGAGCGTGCTGCTGCCCCAGAGCCCCTCATCGTTGAACCTATCTCCGTCGCTCTTCCTGCTTCAACCAACCAAGAGCGTCGCCTAGTGATCCATGAGCCTGCTTCCACAGAGGCTCATGCAAGTGAAGAAGTTCAGCTGCTGACCCCAACACAGCTGAAGACATTGGTCATGACAACAATGTGCGTGATGATGAAGTCCTTCCTCAGCCCGAGCCTCAGTCGGTATCATCGCCTGCTCCAATGAGCAGTGAACTTATCAGCATTGGTCGTCCATTGACGCCAATCGCTCAAGATGACTCATGGGTCGAGCGCCAACAACAAGACACCCCAGTACAAGATGAGACACCACGTACTCCCCCTGCTCAAGTTACTTCTTCAGTTCTTGATGATGAAGATTACATGGAACAGACCAGTCCTTCTCCAAAGGCGTCGCCAGCATTTAGCAGGCTTCACAAAGGCCTCTGGCCACAGGTCTCCATGTCGAGCATTCCAGAAGGAGAAGCACAACACACTAGCTCAGCAGCACGTCAAGTGTTTCCTGAAGCCACTCCTTCTGCGACTGCCTCAGAGTCTGAAGCCAAGACTGCCGAAGAGATTCCGGCTGCATCAGCCGAAGAAGAAAGAGAAGCCACACCCCTAGTAAGTGATCCAGTCATTCTCGAGGAGAATGTGATTGTGCCCGACCCTCCAGGCCTTGAACAGATGGAGCTTGAAAACCCTGAGGCTGCCACCAACAATGCCACTGAAGCCAATGACTCTGTCATGGCTGAAGACAATGTGGAGTTTGAAGCTAATGTGAATGCTGAAGCCACCGTGACGCCTATCATCTCGAATGGCGCCGTTGCTCCCCCAAGGACACATACCATGGAACGTGCATTCAATCGCGAAGGTGAGCTTGTCACAGTCAGATGGCCTGTTATGGTTCCACCCACTGCTCCCGGGCCACAGTATGATTATCATGTGGAGCAAATGCCTCAAGTTCAGAAGCTAAAGCCACGTCTGCCAAGGCTTCCAAGTGCTGTCACCACCCAGGGCTCATTCAGCGTGCTCAGCTTCAGAGAGCACAATACCTTCTTTGACAGCGCCAAGAACCCATACACGAAGCCCAAGATCTCCTGTGACAGATTTTGGAGCCATCAGCAACGAAGCTATTACTCATGCATCCTGTACAACCAAGACCGGATCTTTCCACACATGTGTCTGGATTGTGAGGCTATAACTGGGCTGCCATGTCTTGAAGAGGCTCTTGACTACTTTCGGGATGTTGGTCTTCAGCCTTTTGTGACTGACAAGGAACACTGGAATGAAGAGCTTCTGCTGCACTTCTATGCTACACTCCATATTCGAGGCTACAACAGGGATCCGAAGACTTGGATCCTTGAGTGGATGACAGGTGATGTACATCACGAGCCCAAGCTCAAGACATCATCGAGCTTACTTCCCTGCCCACTCCAGGTGAGTTATATGAACCTGGTTGTCAGCTTCACATGAATGAGCTGCAGAGTATTTTTCAGAAGCCTGAGCCAAATATAAGCCAAATGCTTAGCATGATGAAGCCATTGCCACAAGATGCTGAATATCCAAAAGAGTTCTTTGTGAAGGACCTCGAGTACTTGCCATGCACAATGTATCATATTCTGAGGCGTACTCTATGGCCCATCAAGGGACATTCTCCTGAAGCTAAACTTGAAGGCACCATGAAGACTTTGGTATTCTATATCATCAATGGCATCAGGTTCAACACCCAGGATTTCTCCATCACACAAATTGCTGCTTCTGGGATTGATCTGTTTGGCCTGAAGTTCTATGCACCATGGGTGATGTGCCTGATTAAGCTTCATTCCACCATTGACTATCAGCCCTCAGCGCGCAACCATATTGTCTTTCTGCCTGAAGTTGATCTGTGTATAGAAGCCATCTACCCCGAGCCTACAAAGAAGCCACTCCACCTTCAGAATGCTGAATTTCAAAGCTTCTCGCAGCCAATCGAAGGAATTCTTGTGCCCAATGCTACAACTCCTGCATATCCTCTAGCTGGCAACATGCGCTTTCTGCACCAAACCAACACCGAAGCCACTGCAAGCACAATTGCCCAAAGGCCTCAGAAGCGTCCTCGTGTACTGAATGACCGAGAACTTCTAGTGGATTTGCATGAAAAGCAGGATAATCATCATGACTGGCTGGAGCGTCAGATGCAGAGTCTCTTGGTGGATGTCAATCGCATCCGTAACCTAGCCACCAAGAACACATTTGGTGCCCATGAAGCCTGTCAGCGGTCCTGGAAGAGCCTTACACTACTATGTTCTGAAGATAATCTGCGTGCAGATTGGAATTGCATCAATAGGAATGACAATTGAAGACAATGTTGCCGTCTTCAATTTCTTCAGGGATTCAGGCAAATGTGGAGCTGATGCCTTTCTCTTGTTTTCTTAACACTCAGTAGCCTTTGTCTTCTTCACTTCTGATGTAGAAGGAAGGGTGATAAGCTTCAAAGATGAAGTCATTGTTGGAGCTGCTGCCGAGGAACATGTTGGAGCAGTTTCACCACGCGTGACTGATATAGTCACACTGTCAGGTTCTTCAGGCGTGACACTTGTAGTCGCCCTGGGAGTTTCTTCAGTCACAACATTAGTAGTTGTTTGTTCAATTTCTTCAGGTGCAACTTTGTCAGTTGCCCTGGCAGTCTCTTCTGTAGTCGAAGGCGCAGTCACACTGGCCTGTGCTATTGGAGGTGGAGCTGAGGAGCTGGATGGTGGTGTCATGCCAAACTTGACAGCTTCTCTTTTGTTGTGGTCTTCAACAACCTTTGTTGAGGCAGTGATGAATCTTTCTTTCACGCCACAACAATGGTTAGCTTGTCTCTCATATTCTTCAGCCAGCTGATGAATTTCAGTTTGCAATTGCAACAGCTGCCGCGGGGTTATAGTCATCATCCTTTTATTTAGTTCCTTCTCCTTCTGAATAGCACTACAAAAAAATACACTTCCATGATGATAAGTGTTTGTCACAGTAGGTCACGTTTTCTGTCATGCATGTACTTCCATGACGATTTTATAACAGAATCAAAATAGTCATACCTGTGTTGTCGTAGAAGTGTTCCATGAAATTACCACAATTGTCATCACGAAAGTGTCCACTTCCATGATGATAAATCGCGTGTCATAGAAGTGCTTTCATCTAGGGTAACTGACACGTGGTATCCACCGTACCGGGTCGCCGTTAAGCTATCGGGTTCCGGTTTGGATCCGATAACCCGTTAACAACTAAGACTAATGAGGATTTTCCATGTGTAAAATTATCATTGGCTATAGCAACCACGTGTCAGCACCGCGAAAAGGACATATGTCAACCGCCCAATGGACAAGAGGCGCCTATGATACGTCGACACATGGCAAGGCCCAACAGCGGCTCATTTAGGTTAAAAAGGCTGGCCCAGTCAAAATTAGCGGGCTGGCCCATTAACGGCCTGCTTGTAGACGACCCATTCACAGTTAAGGCCCGTACGGCTAGTGTCAAATCAGCCCGTCAACGGCCCGTTCTAAACTTGTCATCATCGCGACCCAAGGTCACTTCTGGCCCGTTAACAGTCTGCTAAGTATTTGGGCCGAATTACGGCTCGGTGTGTTTCCGGCCTGTTAAAGGTCCTGCTTCATTTGGGCCCATTTATTGGTCATTGAAACTTTTGGCCCATAAATGACCATGAAGGATTTGGGTCATATTCGGCCATGTCTGACATTCGGCCTCTTAGAGGCCCACTGTAGATTTGGGCCACTTCCAGCCTGTTGTGATTTTTGGCCTGTTAACGTTAGACGAAATCCATGGGCCATATGTGGCCCAACGTCACATCGTGCCTATTAACGGCCCATATAAAACTGATACTAATCAAGACTAGCCGAACTTCCGGCCCGTTAAAGGCCCATGTAGTAGGTCGACGCATTTCTGACCCGTTTGAATTTTGGCCTGTGAACGATCCGCATTGTAAATGGGCCACCACGAGCTGAGATAAATTTCGGCCTGCTAATGACCAGCGGGTTATTTGGCACAATCAGGGCCCAATCTCACTTTCGGCCTATTAAAGTCCCATGTTAGTTATGGCCTTGAGATATTTACACATGTTAACGGCCTATTGTTAGTGAGGGCCCAAATTATGTTTAGGCCTATTAAAGGCCCACCAGGGGCACAAGCCAACCAAAAATATGAAAGCTTATGCCGATTTAGGCCCAGATATTTTTAGTGGGCTACATGCAAATTACGACCCATAATCGTTTTTAGCCCAATTGAAATCGGCCTAACGATTGTTGGCACCTTGGGCTCCTACGAAGCTTTCGGCTGAATAAATTACTAAGATAAACCTACATTATACAAAAATAGTGTCATAATTTCTACAGCCTTTGGTAGCACGATAATGATGTATCACAACAAAATAAATTCCAGCCATACAACAAAAGGCTTGTTGGCATAAAGTTTATAGTCCCTGCAGATAAAAGCACCACCAGATGTATAAAAGCATAGATCATTTGAACTTAGTGCTAATGTTTCAGGCTGTAGATCTGACGGAGCAGCACCATCTTCCCCTTTTTTCTACCATCGCTCTTGAAAAATGAAGCATATGTCTGATAGTCTGGTTTCAAAACCATTCATATCTTGATGACATTTTTCAACCACTATTCTTGTTTTCGAAACGACGTCCATTAGGGATTGGACTTGTGTCTGGAGCACAGATATATCACTCTGTCTAGCCAGAAGATTTTGTGTAGTAGGTGATTTGGACGAGGTTACCTTGACAACCAACCCAGAATCACGCAGGAAGGTGCTTTTTGCACTGTTAGTGGTGAGATACCGACGCACTACAGCGAGAGGTGACATTATGCCTATGGTAGCCTCGTCACCTTCAGGTGGTTGTGGCTGTTCAATCATTTGTTCCATAGCTTTCTGAAAGTTTGAACTTGTAGATTAGTGTACCAGATAAGTTACTAAGAGACAAAAACAAACAAAGTAGGTTTCACATTTATACATAACTTATTTGGTGAACTTCTGTAGTACATTAGCTTGTATTGTAGTGTGAACTACATAAAAAAATCATTTTCGAAACATATGTCCATGCAGCATGCCTATTGTATTGTCTATTTCCTCACATTCGTTGACGTCTAAGGATAAAGAGACATGGTTTAAAGTAGGATGAACATAGTATGACATCATTCGTTGACATCATTCATATCAACACCAAGACGGTACCTGACAGTGATGACCCGAGACCAACGCTCCAGATGCCTTCCTGTTATTTTGTTGTCGCCGTGTGATTTATTTGCTTGTTGCATTCATAATTGCATCGTCGCATTCCATCGGCACTCTGTTGCCGTCATTTTTTTCAAAACTTGCATCTGTTGGTAGTGACGCTTCCCGGTTGTCTCTGTTGACCTTCTCGGACCACTTGCAACCTGGATCTTTGTTCTCTCTCTTGACTAAGCCGGAGTCTCTCTGCACATTGCTCAAACCCCCTCTTCTTCTTCTTCTTCTTCTTATCTAAGCCTATGCTCTTGGTGTTGATGCTCATGAGGTTCATCTGATCTTGCCAAGTCCTGTTGTGTTAGCAGTGCTTCGGAAGTAGTGTTACGTGTGAAGGCAGCTTGGGAACTGGCCAGTTGCGGAGCAAACGAACGAGTAACTCATTGAGATGCCGATACAGTTGAAGCGGATGCTGCAGCTGGTGGAGCAGGTGATATTGTGTTTGTAGATTTAGCCGGTGGACATGGACCTTCTACTGCACTATAAGTACCAGTAGAATCTCGAGGGCAGATCCTTTTCCATTGCACCCGATGAGTAACACCATTCCCTACTATATTCTTTTCCTTGCTCTTTTTTGACTTTGGGATGTCAAGCCATACCCACAACACGAAACAATAAAATCGCTCTTCAGAAATCATTGATGCATGATACATACAAGCAATACATCGATGTAAGACAACCGTATGAGGATGGAATATGTAAGAAAAAAAGGACGACAAGACATATTCACAGCAATGATGTGTAAACTAAGAAGAAGGATTTTCAAGAAAATAGAAGTAATGCAAGCTAGACACCATATGAAAGATGCAACCAATATCACTTCGCCAAGTTAAAAGTGTCTTGTCATAAGTGGCATTTTGAAAAATTAGAAGCAGTACAACCTAGAAATAAATGCAAGATGCAACCACTATCAAACTGCCATGTTAAAAGCGTCCAATCATGAGTGACTAATGCGGGATACACAACAACAGTATTTTGATGTAAGAGCATGGTCTGATAGATAGATGTAGTGTATTCTAGACACAGAAAGGCATGTCATATGCACATGTATAACGTTTAAACTCAGCAAGCACAGTTTATTGAAAATAGAAGAAATACAGGCTAGACAACATATGCAACATGAAACCAATTATCACACTGTCAACTTAGAGCAAGCACCTGCGATGGTGGAGTACGGGAGATGAACTCCTCATGTAGACTTGGGACTTCAACTGCATTAGCAGTAGCAGTGGAAAATCTAGGGAGTCTCTGTTTGCATCGGTCCGGAGGACCACCAACATCCCGTAACTTACTCTTTTCCTTCCTCTTTTTTGATATTGCTTTCTGAAGTCAAAACCACAAGAAGATGAATAAATTAGCTTTGCATTACCGGTTGATGCATGATACAGACGAACACTACTTTGATGTAAGGCAAGCGCATGATAGGAGGATGGAATATATACAAAAAAGACAACATTGCATATTCACATGTACAATAGGAGGATGGAATATGTATAAAAAATGTAAGCATAAGGCATTTCAACAAAATTAGAAGAAATGAAAGCTAGGCACCATATGAAATGCAATCAATATCACTCTATCAGGTAAAAAGTGTCTCGTGGTAAGTGCCATTTCAAGAAATTAGAAGCAGTACAAGCTAGAAGACAATGCAAGATGCAACCTACATCGCACTCAAAAGTTAAACGTGTCTTATGGGCAAGTGATTATTGCAGGTATAAGTTGTCAGCTACACAGATGCAATTCAACAAAATTAGAAGCAATACAAACTAGACATCATACGGAACATTGAACCACATATAACAGTTCCAAGTTAGAGCAAGCACCTGTGATGGTGGAGTAGGGGAAATGTGCTCATCATCTACACAGCTACGTTGACTGTCCAGCCTTCACTACAAAAAAAAGACACATCCATGACATTTTGGGCCGAACGAATTTTTTTCCTGTCATCCTTATGACACTTCTATGATGATAATTGTGACAAAACCTAGTATCATCATAGATGTGGTGGGCTCCTACTTCTATGAAAAAAATCATGACAGAAAATGGGCTTTTCATCCTGGGCGGGCCGGAGAGGCATCTGCATGACATTCCTTGGGCCGTCCATGATGGGAAAAACCGTGGTAGAAGCGAGGACGAGGAAAATATTGGGGAGTTCCCGGTTACGGTGGGTGGTTAGGGGCCGAGCGATGCGCGTTTCTCTCGTACACGTACGCGCGTGGGTGCGAGGCGTTGGGCTCTAACTGAACCTGAGCGAGGCGTTCGCCTACTGCACCCGAGCGATTACACTGCAGGCTACGCGTTACTGAACCCGAGCGATTGATGGATCTGGCTGTTAACTGAACCCGATCGAGCGATTCCTTTGCTACTGCTGCTAACTGAAGCCGATCGAACCTGCTGCCCCTTGATGAACAGTGAGCGTTGTTGGGGGGTTGGATGAACAGTTCCCGGTGGGGGGTTGGATGAACAGGACCCCGTGGTAGTAGAGGCCGTTGCCTCTGGATGAACAAGACCCCGATCTAGCCAGTTGGGGGTGGATGAACAGGACCCCGTGGAGGGCTGGATGAACAGGACGACCCCGTGGAGGGCTGGTTGAACAGTAGCCCGTGGAGGGGTGGTTGAATAGGACCCCGTGGAGAGACCTGGTTGAACAGTAGCCGGTGGAGGACTGGTGGAGGCTGGATGAATAGGAGCCCGTGGATGAACAGTCGCAGGTGGAGGCTGGAGGAGGTCGATGGTGGATGAACAGTAGCCCGTGGAGGCTGGAGGAGGTCAACAGTGGAGATGATTAGTAGCCCGTGGAGTCCCGTTTTGCATTACGCCACACCCCTCCCGATGAACAGGACCCCCGTTTCGACCGTAGCGCTCCAACACAAGTCCGTTTCCTCCATTTTGTGGTACGCTACACCCCTCCCGATCAACAGGACCCCGTTTCGACCGCAGGAGGTCGAAGAGAAGTCCGTTTCCTCCGTTTTGCGGTACGCCACACCCCTCCCGGTGAACAGGATCCCGTTTCGACCGTAGGCGGTCGAACATAAGGCCGTTTCCTCCGTTCCGCGGTACGCCAGGCCTCATTTCGATCGGTTGTTCCGTCCAAGCCGGTTGGCTCCCAATGAACACGACGCATTCCGTTGCCTCGCGATGAACACGATGATGCAATTTCTCCGTTCCCACCTAGCCATGTACACGAGCCCTGGCCGTACGTATGCACGAGTAGGCGTTCGAGACCCCGCCCGTATGTACGTACGTGGCCGTATTTACTTTCTTGCACCCTGGCTGTACGTACGTGCACACGATATTAACGGGACTGCGTGACATGCTACGTGCACGCCTCTACTATGACACGTGCCCTTCCTTACTCGGCCATGGTTCATCGCTCCAGCCTGCAGATAGACTGATCGTATGTACGTACACGTTCGCGACCAGAATGACAACGCTACGTACGCTTCGACCAGGTGGGTCCCGACTGTCAGGGAGGATAAGGAGGCACTTCCTTGCGTGCGAAGATGTAGCTGGTGGGTCCCAGCAGTCAGGGGGGAAACATTTTGTTTGCGAAATACGGTGGCCCATCTGGTGGATCCCTGCTGTTAGGTGGAGGAATCATTATTTTGCGCGTAATAAGGAGGCACTTCCTTGCTGCGTCCGTGGACCCAGCTGTCAGCCTCTCCACGTATAGTACTCTTCCGATGGAAGTCGTTCCTTGACCACATTGACCACGCCGCGCCGAGAGCACAAAGGCGGTGGACGACGGTAAGGCCTAGGAAGGGGACGACAAGGAGTCGGGGAAGACGCGACAGTGGATGTCCACACGGAGAGGAGTACGAAGGTTCACTGGTTCGGCTCCGGTGTGAGGCTGCCGTCGCTGCAGAATAATAGGGGGTGTGGGTGAGTAGAGGGATGGCCTGGCCAGCGGTGGGAGTAGTAGGGGGCGGTGAGGCCTCCGCGGCAGCCCAGCCGGCCACAGGAGGCACGAGCAGGCGGCACGACCGGCGCTGGTTTGGCGGCTGGAACAAGAAGACCAGAGGTTGAAGAAGCACTACGGCCATTGGATGGACATCGTACGGTCATTGGAGCTAGAATCATTCATATTGACTAAGTTGACAAAGCCCTCCGTCCCCGTCAACTTAGTAGGCCCACAAGTGAGCCTCCCACTATGGTGGGTCCAGCTAGTAGGGGGAGTATTAATTTTTTTTGTGTTGACCACGCCGCGCCGAGTGCATCCAAGGTGGTGGACGAGGGCGAGGCTCTGGACAGCAAGGAGCCAGAGATGGGAAAACGTGGGAGTGGAGTCACAGACGGAGAGGTGTACAAGGGTTAACTGGTTCTGGTGCGACGTGGTTCGACAGTCGGAGGAGAAGAACAGAAGGTGTGGAGGGGTGGAGGGATGGCCTGGCCGGCGGTGGGGTAGCGCTTCACAGCGAAGCGTGCTAATCAGAGCTGCTAGTAGCAGGAGGCGGGAGCAGGTGGTCCCCGCAGCGCTGGAGGAAGAAGACGAGAGATTGAAGATGGATGCCGGTCGTTGGATGTAAATCTAACGGCTAACGATGTCACAATCATTTGTTGACTAAGTTGACAACGACTTGTGTTGGCTTCGACCTATTGGCCCACATTTCAGCCTCCAAAACTGTGGCACATATTCAACCCATTTTTTTTCAGAATTTACAGTCCATTTGACCTTTGTTTAGATCTATAGTCCATTTGTTGGGCTGGGTGAACAAATAATGTAGCGTCCATGCGGCCCATTTTTTTTAAAACTACAACCCATTTTCACTTTCTCAAAATACACAAATTTGCTGGGCTGGCTGAACAGATAATGTAGCGCCCATGCGGCCCATTTATTTTTTCCTAAAAAATTACAGGCCATTTGCACTTTCTCGAAATACACGATTTTGCTGGGCTGGTTCTAATTATAATGTTGGGTTGTGTTCAGCAATGTTATCAAAAAATAAACAGGGGCTGAGCATTTTGTTATAAATATATTTAAATAATAAGTGATTTATTATTACATTGGTCATTAAATCTTACGCTTTTGTACACAATCACCAGGATTTTCGTTGCGTTAATGTAAAAAAATCCAGGATTTTATTATTAAAAAATTATTTTTATAAGTTAATAAGATGTGGGATATTGTTTTCTTATATATGTAAGTATGTGTTAAATATATGATGAAAATAAAAATAATATATAATAACATATAAAATAATTTAAATATATATAATATAGTTAGAAGGGAAACATAAGTTGGACCTGGCATTCCTATTCTTATATAGAAAAATAGATCAGACCTCCTCGTTTTCTTCAAAAAAATACATAAGTTGGGCTGCCGATGCTTCAGGAAAAAATAAAACCTTGGATGGGAGGTCCATAGGCCGGTCGATACATGACGACCCTCAAGAAAATACAAACCGACATGTCATGGGCTGCACATGTTAAAAAAGAAAGCCTAGACGGGGCAGCCCACAACCCAGCTAATACTTGCTGGCCCACTGATAATAAATGATACCTGCCAGCTCCCCGGCTTCGTTGTAAATTTATCTCCTTTAGTAACTACATTGAAGAACCTAAAAAAAATGTAACTATGTTGAAAAATGTCGGTGTCAAAACTTGCGGATCTCGGGTAGGGGGTCCCGAACTGTGCGTCTAAGGTCGATGGTAACAAGAGACGGGGGACACAATGTTTACCCAGATTCGGGCCCTCTTGATCGAGGTAATACCCTACTTCCTGCTTGATTGATCTTGATGAATATGAGGATTCCAAGAGTTGATCTACCACGAGATCGTAATGACTTAACCCTAGATGTCTAGCCTGTATGATTGTGATCGCCTCTACGGACTAAACCCTCCGGTTTATATAGACACCAGAGGGGCCTAGGGTTGTACAGAGTCGGTTTATAGAGGAAGGAATCTTATATTCTAACGCCAGCTTGCCTTCCACGCAAAGGAGAGTCCCATACGGACATGGGAGGAAGTCTCCTATCTTGTATCTTCACGGCCCATCAGTCCGGCCCATGTCACATATGCCGGACGTCCGAGGACCCCTTAATCCAAGACTCCCTCAGTAGCCCATGAACCAGGCTTCAATGACGATGTGTCCGGCGCGCAGATTGTCTTCGGCATTGCAAGGCGGGTTCCTCCTCCGAATACTCCAAAATAGCCCTCGAACACAGAGAACGTGTCCGGCTCTACAAAACAAACTCCGCAAAGAGCATAATATTTAACAAGTCCCATTTACTGACATCTTTTGTAGCGAGACGCCATGTCTCTAACCGGTCATTATTTCGAACCGTTTTTAGCCTCCCGCTCCGTGTTTTGAGGTGCAGTTTCCATTGGCACGTCTTCTTGAAGCAGAGATCGTGTCCCCTTATCAAGGTATCCTCATCAATATGGGCGTGGGTAATCCAACCGTGCTGTTGGCGATTTCTTTGGGAATAGGCGAGCTTTAAGGCTCGTGAGGGGGCGTTCGATATTCTTCGCCTTTATAAAGGGGTACAGACCCCCCCACGCCTACCTCTTCCCCAATCTTCCCAACTCCAGGCTCCAGCGCCCAGGATTAGATTTCATCCATTGTTACCAGGCCCTCTAGTTATGTCCGGATCCATCTCCCAAGGTAGGTGGGCAGCCTCCTCGGTCACCGAGGAGGACATCGCGAAGCTTCGGAAGGCGAGGTACCTGACTGCGGAGATCCCCCACAGGCTCCCTACTAAAGGGTAGGTCATCCCCACACCGAAATCCGGCGAGAGGGTTGTATTCATCTCCCACTTCCTCCGCGAGCTAGGGTTCGCTCTTCACCCCTTTGTTCGCAGGCTCATGTTCTATTATGGGCTAGATTTTCACGATCTAGCTCCGAACTCTTTTCTTCACATCTCGGCGTTCGTCGTCGTGTGCGAAGCCTTCTCGGCACCCCTCCACACTTCAGCCTATGAATCAAGACTTTCAACGTGAAGCCGAAGCTAGTTAACGGGGAGGAAGCGAAATGCAGCGGTGCTACGGTGAGCAAGCTTGCCAACACTACCTGGCCGAAAGGCACCTTCACAGAAACCTTCAATTCATGGCAACAGGAGTGGTTCTATATCACCGAACCCCGCAGCACCAAATGGGTAGCCACACCAGTGTTCCGATCCGGCCCTCCATTGCGGCTCGCATCGTGGATAAATAAGGGGCTAGACAGGGGATAAGCTGATGAAGTTTAGACGCTGCAAAGTCGTATCCGGAGTATCCTCGAAAGGGACGTTGGCCTTATCAACGTGATCCAAGTGATGCTAGTCCGCCGGATCCTCCCGTGCCAGCGACGTCCTCTCCGTATGTGGGAGTTTAATCTAGAAGGACCGCGGACACTTCAGTAATTCTTCGGCACAACGCATGAAAGGATGTGGAAGCTATTCTTCAAGACTCGAAAGCAGTGGCCAGACACATCAGAGGACATCGGCCTCGACTGCAACCGTCCGGATACCCCGGTAAGCACCCAATTTCTGACCGCAACTTAGTTGATTATCCCACAGTGATGTGCTGAGAGCTCTATCTTTAACCAGGGTTGGATAAAGAAGGCGGAACGAATTAGCGATTTGTTTAGGTCCACTTCCCGAAGACTCGGCCGATCCTGTGTTGATGAGGATGTTGGTCCCGACGCCGTATCAAGTGCCAGTGCCATAAGACAAGAAGAAGAGCGAAGAAGCTGAAAGCGGCCTCCACTCTATAGGTATGCCGGGCACTATGTCCGGGGGGACTGAAGCTCCCTCTTCGATAGACGAAGGGGAGGGAGAAGGTGATATCCTTTCCCCTCATGGGAGGAAAAGGACTGCGTCCGAAGACTTGGAGGTGGAAGCACCCAAGAGAGGGAAAGTAGCCCTACCATATGGTTCGGGTTCCAAAGCCGATGTCGTTGCAAGGCACCTCTCTAGGGACAAGCCCCTTGCCGAATCGTAAGCGAACAAGGGTGCTTTAGACACATCTTGTTCTTTTCGGCTGCTGGGGTAACATTTGAACTATATGCTTGCAGTTCGGCCCACAGTCCACCCCGACAGTCCTCCTCATCAGGAGACTTAACTCCGGGGATGATGGAAAGTGAGACGCCTTCTCATGCTTCCTCGCCTCCTAGGGCGGACGACTTCGAGGTGTCATCTCGAAGAATCTCCCCTGACCATCAAGCGGCGTGGGGGACAATGAAAACAATGCCCGAGGGTGGTACGTCGATCATCAAGGGTCCAGGAGGCATAGCCCTTTCGGGGGCCAACAATGAAGGCCCCGAACTATCCGGCTTATAGCAAAGATAATTCTAGGGTCAAGCCGATGTACCCCTTTGAAGGGAATGCATACTCCCGCAGCAGCCTCCAGAAATCCGGAGGTGCCGGATACTCTGATGAGCACATTACAAAGTGTGTCCATCTCAGAGGAACATTGTACCTTAATGGGTACGGTAGTTGAAAGGGTTCTGTCCGCGAGAAGCGGATTGAATGAAGCTTTCATGGGCCTGTTGAGAGGCTTCGAGGTATGTAATGTAATAGCTTTAACTATTTTTACATGCACAATGCGCCCGTGTACAGATAGTAGCCCCTGAGACTCTGGTCGGCTTTGATACGTCCATTTTGCATCATGCTTCTATATTGATATTTATTGCATTATGGGCTGTTATTACACATTATGTCACAATACTTATGCCTATTCTCTCTTATTTTACAAGGTTTAGATGAAGAGGGAGAATGCTGGCAGCTGGAATTCTGGGCTGGAAAAGGAGCAAATATTAGAGACCTATTCTGCACAACTCCAAAAGTCCTGAAATTCCATGGAAGTTATTTTTGGAAATAATAAAAAATACTGAGCGAAGAAAATACCAGAGGGGACCCACACCCTGGGCACGAGGGTGGGGCGCGCCCTACACCCTGGGCGCGCCCCCTACCTCGTGGGCCCCCTGGTGGCCCTCCGGTGCCCATCTTCTGCTATATGAAGTCTTTCGCCCGAAGAAAAATCATAAGCAAGCTTTCGGGACGAGACTCCGCCGCCACGAGGCGGAACCTTGGCGGAACAAATCTAGGGCTCCGGCAGAGCTGTTCTGCCGGGGACACTTCCCTCTGGAGGGGAAATCATCGCCATCGTCATCGCCAACGCTCCTCTCATCGGGAGGGGGCCAATCTCCATCAACATCTTCACCAGCAGCATCTCCTCTCAAACCGTAGTTCATCTCTTGTATCCAATTCTTGTCTCTAAGTCTGAGATTGGTACTTGTAGGTTGCTAGTAGTGTTGATTACTCCTTGTAGTTGATGCTAGTTGGTTTATTTGGTGGAAGATCATATGTTCAGATCCTATATGCATATTAATACTCCTCTGATTATGAACATGAATATGCTTTGTGAGTAGTTACGTTTGTTCCTGAGGACATGGGAGAAGTCTTGCTATTAGTAGTCATGTGAATTTGGTATTCGTTCGATATTTTGATGAGATGTATGTTGTCTCTCCTCTAGTGGTGTTATGTGAACGTCGACTACATAACACTTCACCATTATTTGGGCCTAGAGGAAGGCATTGGGAAGTAATAAGTAGATGATGGGTTGCTAGAGTGACAAAAGCTTAAACCCTAGTTTATGCGTTGCTTCGTAAGGGGCTGATTTGGATCCATATGTTTCATGCTATGGTTAGGTTTACCTTAATACTTCTTTTGTAGTTGCGGATGCTTGCAATAGGAGTTAATCATAAGTGGGATGCTTGTCCAAGTAAGGACAGCACCGAACAACCGGTCCACCCACATATCAAATTATCAAAGTACCGAACGCGAATCATATGAACGTGATGGAAACTAGCTTGACGATAATTCCCATGTGTCCTCGGGAGCGTTTTCCTTCATATAAGAATTTGTCCCGGCTTGTACTTTGCTAAAAAAAGGATTGGGCCACCTTGCTGCACTTTATTTACTTTTGTTACTTGTTGCTCGTTACAAATTATCTTATCACAAAACTATCTGTTACCTATAATTTCAGTGCTTGCAGAAAATACCTTGCTGAAAACCGCTTGTCATTTCCTTCTGCTCCTCGTTGGGTTCGGCACTCTTACTTATCGAAAGGACTACGATAGATCCCCTACCTTGTGACTCTTTTCTGGCGCCGTTGACGGGGAGTGAAGCGCCTTTGGTAGGTGGAATTTGGTAAGGGGAAATTTATATAGTGTGCTGAAATTTACTGTCACTTGTTACTATGGAAAGTAATCCTTTGAGGGGCTTGTTCGGGGTATCTTCACCTCGACCAGTAGAGCAAAGAGTCGCTCCTCATCCTACTGAACCTACTGAAAATGAAAATGTTCACTATGAAATTCCTTCGGGTATGATAGAAAAACTGCTAGCTAATCCTTTTGCAGGAGACGGAACATTACATGCTGATGAGCACCTAATCTATGTGGATGAAGTTTGTGGATTATTTAAGCATGCAGGTATGCCCGATGATGTTATCAATAAGAAGGTCTTCCCTTTATCTTTGAAGGGAGATGCATTGACATGGTACAGGCTATGTGATGATATGGGATCGTGGGACTATAAGCGATTGAAATTGGAATTTCATCAGAAGTTTTATCCTATGCATCTTGTTCATCGTGATCGTAATTATATATATAATTTTTGGCCTCGTGAAGGAGAAAGCATCGCTCAAGTTTGGGGGAGGCTTAAGTCAATGTTATATTCATGCCCCAATCATGAGCTCTCAAGAGAAATGATTATTCAAAATTTTTATGCTCGGCTTTCTGACAACAATCGCACCATGCTCGATACTTCTTGTACTGTTCTTTTATGATGAAGACTATTGAATTCAAATGGAATTTATTGGAAAGAATTAAACACAACTATGAAGATTGGGACCTCGACGAAGGTAAGGAGTCAGGTATAACACCTAAGTTTGATTGTGTTAAATCTTTTATGGATACCAATGTTTTCCGTAAATTTAGCACTAAATATGGACTTGACTCTGAGATAGCAGCTTCTTTTTGTGAATCTTTTGCTGCTCACGTTGATCTCCCTAAGGAGAAGTGGTTTAAATATCATCCTCCCATAGAAGTAAAAGTAGTTGAACCTATTAAAGTTGAAGAAAAGACTATCACTTATAATGATCCTATTGTTCCTACTGCTTATGTTGAGAAACCACCTTTCCATGTTAGAATAAAGGATCATGCTAAAGCCTCAACTGTGGTTCGTAAAAGCAATATTAGAACCTATACACCTCCTGAGCAAGTTAAAGTTGAACCTAATATTGCTATTGTTAAAGATCTCTTGGCTGACAATATTGATGGGCATGTTATTTATTTATGTGATGAGACTGCTAGGATTGCTAAACCTAGTGCTGTAGATAAACATAGACCTATGGTAGGCATGCCTGTTATTTCTATTAAAATAGGAGATCATTATTATCATGGCTTATGTGACATGGGTGCTAGTGCTAGTGCAATACCTATTGACTTATACAAAGAAATTATGCATGATATTGCACCCGCTGAGTTAGAAGAAATTGATGTTACCATTAAGCTTGCCAATAGAGATACTATATCACCAATTGGAATTGTTAGAGATGTTGAAGTCTTGTGTGGGAAAAATAATATCCTGCTGATTTTCTTTTTCTTGGTTCCCCACAAGATAGCTTTTTTCCCATTATATTTGGTAGACCCTTCTTAAACACTGTTAATGCTAAGATAGATTGCAAAAAGGATGTTGTTACTATTGGTCTAGGTGATATGTCTCATGAGTTTAATTTCTCTAAATTTCGTAGACAACACCGTGAAGAGGAATTGCCTATTAAAGATGAAATTATTGGTCTTGTTTCTATTGTCGTACCTCCTAGTAATCCTTTAGAACAATATTTGGTAGACCATGAAAATGATATGTTTATGAATGAAAGAAGGTAAATAGATGGAGTGTTCTTTAAACAGGGACCTATTCTGAAACACAACTTGCCTGTTGAAATCCTAGGGGATCCTCCTCCACCCAAGGGTGATTCCGTGTCTGAGCTTAAACCATTGCCTAATACTCTTAAATATGCTTATCTTGATGAAAAGAAGATATATCATGTTATTATTAGTGCTAACCTTTCAGAGGAGGAATAAAAATTATTGAAAACTCTGAAGAAGCACCGTGCTGCTATTGGATATACTCTTGATGATCTTAAGGGCATTAGTCCCACCCTATGTCAACACAAAATAAATTTGGAGAAAGACGCCAAACCAGTTATTGATCATCAACGACAGCTGAATCCTAAGATGAAAGAAGTGGTAAGAAAGGAAATACTAAAGCTCCTTGAGGCATGTATAATTTATCCCATTGCTGATAGTCAGTGGGTAAGTCCTGTCCATTGTGTCCCTAAGAAGGGAGGTATTACTGTCGTTCCTAATGATAAAGATGAATTCATCCCACAAAGAATTATTACAGGTTATTGGATGGTAATTGATTTCCGCAAATTAAACAAAGCTACTAAAAAAGATCATTACCCCTTACCTTTTATTGATCAAATGCTAGAAAGATTATCCAAATATACACATTTTTGCTTTCTAGATGGTTATTCTGGTTTCTCTCAAAAACCTGTGTCAGCTGATGATCAAGCAACGACCACTTTTACTTGCCCTTTCGGTACTTTTGCTTATAGACGTATGCCTTTTGGTTTATTTAATGCACATGCTACCTTTCAAAGATGCATGATGGCTATATTCTCTGACTTTTGTGAACAGATTTGTGAAGTTTTGATGGACGATTTCTCCGTTTATGGATCCTCTTTTGATGATTGCTTGAGCAACCTTGATCAAGTTTTGCAGAGATGTGAAGAAACTAGTCTTGTCTTGAATTGGGAAAAGTGCCACTTTATGGTTAATGAAGGCATTGTCTTGGGGCATAAAATTTCTGAAAGAGGTATTGAAGTTGATAAAGCTAAAGTTGATGCTATTGAAAAGATGCCGTGTCCTAAGGACATCAAAGGTATAAGAATTTTCCTTGGTCATGCCAGTTTTTATAGGAGGTTCATTAAGGACTTCTCAAAAGTTTCTCGGCCTCTGACTAATCTATTACAAAAAGATATAACTTTTGTCTTTGATGATGATTGTGTAGAAGCATTTGAAATACTTAAGAAAGCATTAATCACTGCACCTATTGTTCATCCACCTGATTGGAATTTACCCTTTGAAATTATGTGTGATGCTAGTGATTATGCTGTAGGTGCTATTCTAGGGCAAAGAGTTGATAAGAAATTAAATGTTATTCAATATGCTAGTAAAACTCTAGACAGTGCTCGGAGAAATTATGCTACTACTGAAAAATAATTCTTAGCAGTTGTATTTGCTTGTGATAAGTTCAGACCTTATATTGTTGATTCTAAAGTAACTATTCACACGGATCATGCTGCTATTAAATATCTTATGGAAAATAAAGATGCTAAACCTAGACTTATTAGGGTGGTTCTCTTGCTACAAGAATTTGAATTACATATTATTGATAGAAAGGGAGCTGAGAACCCCGTTTTAGACAACTTCTCTAGGTTAGAAAATGTTCTTGATGACCCACTACCTATTGATGATAGCTTTCCTGATGAACAACTAAATGTCATAAATGCTTCTCATACTACTCCATGGTATGCTGATTATGCTAATTACATTGTTGCTAAATTTATACACCTAGTTTCACATACCAGCAAAAGAAAAAGTTTTTCTATGATTTGAGACATTACTTTTGGGATGACCCACATCTTTATAAAGAAGGAGTAGATGGTGTCATTAGACGTTGTGTACCTGAGCATGAACATGAACAGATCTTACGCAAGTGTCACTTCGAGGCTTATGGAGGACACCACGCTGGAGATAGAACTGCACACAAGGTATTGCAATCCGGTTTTTATTGACCTACTCTCTTCAAGGATGCTCGTAAGTTTGTCTTATCTTGTGATGAATGTCAAAGAATTGGTAATATTAGTAGACGTCAAAAATGCCTATGAATTATTCACTTGTTATTGAACCATTTGATGTTTGGGGCTTTGGTTATATGGGACCATTTCCTGCCTCTAATGGGTACACACATATTTTAGTTGTTGTTGATTACGTTACTAAGTGGGTAGAAGCTATTCCAACTAGTAGTGCTGATCTTAACACTTCTATTAAGATGCTTAAAGAAGTTATTTTTCCGAGGTTTGGAGTCCCTAGATATTCAATGACTGATGGTGGTTCACACTTTATTCATGGTGCTTTCCGTAAAATGCTTGCTAAGTATGACGTCAATCATAGAATTGCATCTCCATACCACCCATAGTCTAGTGGTCAAGTAGAATTGAGTAATAGAGAGCTCACATTAATTTTGCAAAAGACTGTTAATAGGTCTAGAAAGAATTGGTCTAAGAAACTTGATGATGCATTATGGGCCTATAGAACTGCATATAAAAATCCTATGGGTATGTCTCCGTATAAAATGGTTTATGGAAAAGCATGTCACTTACCTCTTGAACTAGAACATAAGGCATATTGGGCCATTAAAGAGCTCAACCGTGATTTCAAACTTGCCGATGAGAAGAGGTTATTTGACATTAGCTCACTTGATGAATGGAGAACCCAAGCCTATGAGAATGCCAAGTTGTTTAAAGAAAAAGTTAAAAGATGGCATGACAAACGGATACAAAGGCGTGAGTTTAATGTAGGTGACTATGTATTGCTATACAACTCTCGTTTAAGATTTTTTGCAGGAAAACTTCTCTCTAAATGGGAAGGTCCTTACGTTATCGAGGAGGTCTATCGTTCCGGTGCCATAAAAATCAATAACTTCGAAGGCAGAAATCCGAAGGTGGTGAACGGTCAAAGAATCAAACATTGTATCAGGCAATCCTCTAAATGTTGAAACCAACGTTATTGAAACCGTAACCCCGGAGGAATACATAAGGGACACCTTCCAGAACGCTTCAGACTCCGAAAAGGAATAGGTATGTGGTACAGTAAGTAAACGGACTCCAAAACAGTTCTAATGGCAATTTTTCTCTGTTTTGGAATATTTAGAAAAATAGGAAAATAAGAAGCAGTCCGGGAAGGCACGAGGCCTCCACGAGGGTGGAGGGCGCGCCGTACCCCCCTGGGCACGCCCCCCTACCTCGTGGGCACCTCGTGCGATTTCCGGACTCCGTTTTCTTGCACGATACATATTTTAGTCGGTAAAAATTCATTATATAATCTCCCGAAGGTTTTGATTCCTCTATCATGCAAATATCTTTTGTTTTCGTTTCGAGCTGTTTTTCTGAAAAGACTAGATCATCATGACGTCTCCCAGCGCCCCCAAGGACATGTTCTTCGAGAAGGTCATCAACCGTTACCTCGCGGAGGTGCTGCAACACCCTCAAACCATTGAGATGCGTGATGGGTTGCTGCACATCCACGATGTTGAGGGACCAAGGAGGACCGGAAGCGTGGAGACAAGGCTCGAGGCAATGGAGCAACAAGTTTTCAAGTGCCAGGAGATGGTGGAGCATGGACTTGACTCCAATCACATAATGATCACGGAGTTCACCAACAACCACAAGCTGGATGCCAAGGACTTTGGGGAGGCCATCTTCAAGCTCCAGGAGAAAATCGAGCACCTCCAAGCCCAAATCTATGACCTGCAAAATCAAAACTGTGAGTATGAATATAGATTCAAGAGGATGAGTTTGGCTACAAATTTAAGGATCCCGAAGACTCGATCATCCTTCTATGATGGTGAGCCTATGCCTTGGAAGATGGACGACAAGCCTACATCATCAACAACCCCTTCACCAGCAAAGGAGATATAACCACATGGGTATGGGCACTCCCCTTGGCAACTGCCAAGCTTGGGGGAGGTGCCTCGATATCGTATCACCATCACACTCCTATCTTTACCCTTTTTTCTTAGTTCGATCCTTTTAGTAATATCTAGATCTAGTAGAATAAAGTTTTGGTATGATCTAGTTTTGAGTTTTGCCTTATGATCCCTTTATGTAATCGAGTCCGTGAGCTATATAATAAAGATTAGTGTTGAGTCAAGGGCTTGATTATTTTGCTATGATCTTGAGTGAATAAAAGAAAAGAGAAAGAATAAAAAGAAATAAAAAGAGATCATATTGATCTTGTGGAGAGTAATGACTTCACATAGAAAGAGTATGATGATTAAAAGTTGTTGAGAGTGGACAAACATAGCTTTGGTCATCGTTGCAATTAATAGGAAGTAATAAAGAAAGAGAGGTTTCACATATAAATATACTATCTTGGACATCTTTCATGATTGTGAGCACTCATTAAAATATGAAATGCTAAAGAGTTGATGTTGGACAAGGAAGACAACGTAATGGGTTATGTTTTCTTATATCTGAAATAAAGTATATTGTCATGGATCATCCAACATGTTGAGCTTGCCTTTCCCCCTCATGCTAGCCAAATTCTTTGCACCAAGTAGAGATACTACTTGTGCTTCCAAATACCCTTAAACCCAGTTTTGCCATAAGAGACCACCATATCTACCTATGGATTAAGCAAGATCCTTCAAGTAAGTTGTCATCGGTGCAAGCAATAAAAATTGCTCTCTATATATGTATGACTTATTAGTGTGGGAGAAAATAAGCTTTATACTTTCTTGTGATGTGCTAAATGATAGTTGAGTATATGGACTTGCTGAAAAGCTCCTATATTGACTCTTTCTGATGTTATGATAAATTGCAATTGCTTCAATGACTAAGATTATAGTTTGTTCGTTCTCGATAAAGTTTCTGATTCATACTTTACGTTGTGAATAGATTATTACTTGAGCATAAGAAATCATATGATAATATTCATATATGTTGCTGTTATAAGAATGATCATGATGCCCTCATGTCCGTATTTTATTTTATCGACACCTCTACCTCTAAACATGTGGACATATTTATCGTTATCGGCTTCCGCTTGAGGACAAGCGAGGTCTAAGCTTGGGGGAGTTGATACGTCCATTTTGCATCATGCTTCTATATTGATATTTATTGCATTATGGGCTGTTATTACACATTATGTCACAATACTTATGCCTATTCTCTCTTATTTTACAAGGTTTAGATGAAGAGGGAGAATGCTAGCAGCTGGAATTCTGGGCTGGAAAAGGAGCAAATATTAGAGACCTATTCTGCACAACTCCAAAAGTCCTGAAATTCCATGGAAGTTATTTTTGGAAATAATAAAAAATACTGAGCGAAGAAAATACCAGAGGGGACCCACACCCTGGGCACGAGGGTGGGGGCGCGCCCTACACCCTGGGCGCGCCCCCTACCTCGTGGGCCCCCTGGTGGCCCTCCGGTGCCCATCTTCTGCTATATGAAGTCTTTCGCCCGATGAAAAATCATAAGCAAGCTTTCGGGACGAGACTCCGCCGCCACGAGGCGGAACCTTGGCGGAACAAATCTAGAGCTCCGGCAGAGCTGTTCTGCCGGGGACACTTCCCTCTGGGAGGGGGAAATCATCGCCATCGTCATCGCCAACGCTCCTCTCATCGGGAGGGGGCCAATCTCCATCAACATCTTCACCAGCACCATCTCCTCTCAAACCGTAGTTCATCTCTTGTATCCAATTCTTGTCTCTAAGTCTGAGATTGGTACTTGTAGGTTGCTAGTAGTGTTGATTACTCCTTGTAGTTGATGCTAGTTGGTTTATTTGGTGGAAGATCATATGTTCAGATCCTATATGCATATTAATACTCCTCTTATTATGAACATGGATATGCTTTGTGAGTAGTTACGTTTGTTCCTGAGGACATGGGAGAAGTCTTGCTATTAGTAGTCATGTGAATTTGGTATTCGTTCGATATTTTGATGAGATGTATGTTGTCTCTCCTCTAGTGGTGTTATGTGAACGTCGACTACATAACACTTCACCATTATTTGGGCCTAGAGGAAGGCATTGGGAAGTAATAAGTAGATGATGGGTTGCTAGAGTGACAGAAGCTTAAACCCTAGTTTATGCGTTGCTTCGTAAGGGGCTGATTTGGATCCATATGTTTCATGCTATGGTTAGGTTTACATTAATACTTCTTTTGTAGTTGCAGATGCTTGCAATAGGAGTTAATCATAAGTGGGATTCTTGTCCAAGTAAGGACAGCACCCAAGCACCGGTCCACCCACATATCAAATTATCAAAGTACCGAACGCGAATCATATGAACGTGATGAAAACTAGCTTGACGATAATTCCCATGTGTCCTTGGGAGTGGTTTCCTTCATATAAGAATTTGTCCAGGCTTGTCCTTTGCTACAAAAAGGATTGGGCCACCTTGCTGCACTTTATTTACTTTTGTTACTTGTTACTCGTTACAAATTATCTTATCACAAAACTATCTGTTACCTATAATTTCAGTGCTTGCAGAAAATACCTTGCTGAAAACCGCTTGTCATTTCCTTCTGCTCCTCATTGGGTTCGACACTCTTACTTATCGAAAGGACTACAATAGATCCCCTACACTTGTGGGTCATCAGGCTTCCACTGGGAGGCGATCAGAGGATCAAAAAGATATGCTTAGGAAGTAGCCTAATTAATTTAAACATGGGCTGTTACGTCCATGGCGACCACCCAAGCGACGGAAGTAGCAGATCTGAAGCAAAAACTTGAGTTAGCGGATGAGGACATCACCCTTATTAACAGGCGGCTTGACGAGGCACAAGGTATGTGGTGGGGTAGCTTGTTTATGCATGTATAATAGTATGAGCACGGGGCTGAAATTCATATACTGTGACATGCATAACTGTAGATGGTGTTGCCGCGGTTGAGACCCTTCGGGCTGAACTTGCCCGGGCCAAGGAGTAGGCCAGAGTGAGCGACGTGGCTGCCAAGAAGGCGGCTGCGGATTTAAAGGCCGAACAGGCCACTCGACGCCATTACCAGGAAAGAATATCGGCCATGGAGTGGGAGCTGAAGGATGCCACTAGCAGGTGCAAATCTCTCGAGGAGGATAACAAAGCCAAGGCAGCCAAACTTGACAAGGCATTACTAGAGGCGAAAGAATCGCGATCTGAATCCAGAGCGGCTCGGGAGGAGCTCCGACAGGCGGGGGAGATAGCGGCTGGTAAGCCCTTTCTTTTACAGACTAAGTTCGGTGACCCAAAGTATGCTCTGCTTAACCAAATGTGGAGTTCTCCAGACGCGTTCTTGGATCTGCCGAAGAGTGTTTCCGACGCGGCGCAGTTCTTCCAAGCACAGGAAGGACGTGCTGCGGAGAGGCTTTTCTGGTCGCAATTCAGCGTGGCAAAGCGTCCGGTGCTACTGAACGAGCAGATGGCTCAATGGGCCGAGCTGCACAAGATGTCCGGAGCCGCCATGAAGGACGTCGTGGTTCGGCTATGGCTAGCCGAACCCATTCCGAGTAGCTATTTTGGTTTGGTGCAGCGGCTTGTTGATGCAGTGCCGCGTATTGACGCCGTCAAGAGGTCGGTGTGCATAGAAGGTGCCCGGATGTCCTTCGCCCGCGTCAAGACGTATTGGGCAAAGATGAAGGCCACTGATGTTGCAACCAAGGGTCCGCCTGCAGGCAAGGACCATCGCACGCCAAAGCATTATTTGGAGGACGTCCTAGAGGGTGCCCGCTTGATAGAGGGTCAATACTCAAAGGATATTATGTTTGAATAAATGTACCAGAATTGTGAAAACAATATTATGATACATTAAGGCTGTGTTATATACCTTTGCCATTTATTTCCTCCTGTGCGGCCGTTTCTTATAACCTGAAAGTTTGCCAGTCGTCGGCTTCAGCCCCCTCGCGTATAATACGGGGGTGTTCGGAATAGCACCTGATCACTCTTGACCCAACGTCTTGGTCCGGAATGGAGGTGTCAGTGCGGCGAACTAGGCAATCGGACTATAGGGCTTTAACACCTTCACTTAGCCATAGGAGTTTTACGGTGGGTCTACGATGTAGCCCCTGGTATGTACGCAGTTATCCGAATACGGTTGCGTTACATAGGTGACCAGTAAGACGGTCCTTCGTGTAATACGGAAGGAATCATAAAAGACTCTGATAAGTCGCCGAGTGGTTGACCAGCTCTCGCCGCATCATGACAGTCAGTTTTCGGCTTTCTCTACTGAGGTGTTTGACCAGGTGAACCGGAAACACAATCACAGTAGTTCTCCCTTTACTACCCTAGCCAATTAGACGAAACGTAGGGTAGCAAGCACAGGAGCCGGGCAACCCAACTATTGACCAAAGACATGATTCGGAGCTGATGCATATAAAGCCAAACTCGCGATGCCGAAGTATGCTATAGAGCTGTTTGGACTTCTTTTGGCAACCCATATGTTGCCGTATCAAGCCCCTGGTGATTTGTGCCAAGGTGTCTGCGTGAAACAACCGAAGAAGCAAGGTACGCTTGTATGCGGAAAAGAAAATGCTGAAGACGGAATATGTTCACTGAAATCTGATTGATACGTCGAACGTAATTTTACAGATTATGACACCACCACCCAAGCCATCTTACGTGCCAGGGGGCGGAGGAAAGAGAAAAAAAGGCTATGTACAGGTTTCAAATAGTGTTTTTTGGTCTACAAAAAATCTTTTGGACCTCCTGTCGCACGTCTGCGCTGCCTGTGCTTCCGCAAAAAAGGCTTCTTTAAAGGGAGCAATCCCCGACTATTTGTAGGAAACCGAGCTCATGAAGAGTCCTTTCAAGTCCATAGGACGGACAGGTATTGATTCACTTGTGTCAGAAAGAGAAGAAAGTAGTTAGGAAAAGGAGAAAAGGTTAAAGTTCGGACGAGCCGCTTTGTAGGCCTGTCCGTATTGTGCCTCCGCCGATGACCAAGGTATTTTGAGTGCATAATTATGTATGTGTGATGCAAACTCCGCAGGTATAAGAGGCGAATGATGGAGGCGGAGCTACTAATCCAGCTCTAAAATTGGCCGGCCCCATGCAGTAGAGGCCGGCGGTTTAATGACCGCTGAGATATGCGGCTTGAGGAGGCCGCTTTGTACTTCGGCTGTGATTGCCACAGTATGCCCCTCAGTGCGGAGGGAGCGTTCCGTGTTTCCGTTGACCGTTATGGTGCCGCGTGGACCGGGCATCTTAATCTTTAGATGGGCGTAGTTTGGGACCGCATTGAAACAAGCAAAAGCGGTCCGCCCGAGTAGTGCGTGGTGGCCAGTCCTGAATGGGACAATGTCGAAGATCAAGTCTTCGCATCGAATGTTTTCGGTGAACCGAAGATGACCTCCAGTGAGATTGAGCCTGTGCCGTGAGCTTCTACGCCGGGTATTACTCTCTTGAAGGTAGTTGTGGTGGGCTTGATCCTTGAAGGGCCAATGCCCATTTTGCGAACAGTGTCTTGATAGAGTATATTAAGGCTACTGCCGCCGTCCATGAGGACTCGCGTGAGATGGAATCCGCCGATAATTGGATCCAGGACCAGAGCTGCCGAACCTCCGTGACGGATACTGGTTGGGTGGTCCTTGTGATCAAAAGTGAACAAGCAGGGCACCCATGAGTTAAACTTAGGGCCGTCCGGCTTTATGGCATCGTTGTCTCGTAGTTCATGCTTGTGCTCCCTTTCAGAGGTATGCATCACGTATATCATGTTTACTGTTTTTAATTCGGGGGGAAATTGCTTCTGTCCCCCGGTGCTTAGTAGGCGAGCCTCCTCTTCTTCACTGTCACTGGGCGGCTCCTTCCCTTTGTGTTCTGCGTTGAGCTTGCCGGCTTGTTTGAAAACCCAACAATTTCTGTTGGTATGGTTGGCGGGTTTGTCAGGGCTGCCATGGATTTGACAGGGCCGATACAATATCTTGTCTAGACTGGATGGACCATCTTTGTTTGACTTAAATGGCTTCTTCCGTTCACCGGCTTTCGAGCCACTGAATCTGGCGTTGGCCATTGTGTCTGGGGTTCCTGCATTATTGTTGCGACGCTTGTCTTTATTGCGTCGTGGCTTGCCGTTGCCGTCCCTGACTTCAGAGGTGCCAGGATCGCCCGCGCTACTCCTTCTACAAGTAAGCCAGCTATCTTCTCCTGCGCAAAAACGGGTCATTAGTGCGGTAGGACCAGCCATGGATTTTGGCTTTTCTTGGCCGAGGTGGCGGGCGAGCCACTCATCGCGGACACTATGTTAAAAGGCCGCGAGTGCTTCGGCATCCGGACAGTCGACAATTTGGTTCTTTTTAATTAGGAACCTAGTCCAGAGTTTCCTGGCTGACTCTCCGGGCTGTTGCACTATATGACTTAAGTCATCGGCATCCGGAGGTCGGACGATGTACCTTGGAAGTTATCGCGGAAGGCGTCTTCCAAGTCTTCCCAGCTGCCAATGGAGTTTTCAGGCAGGCTGTTTAACCAGTGCCGAGCCGGCCTCTTGAGCTTTAGCGGGAGGTATTTGATGGCATGAAGATCATCACTGTGGGCCATGTGAATATGGAGAAGGAAGTCCTCAATCCATACCGCGGGATCTGTTGTTCCATCATACGATTCGATATTTACGGGTTTAAACCCTTCTAGGAATTCGTTCTCCATTACTTCATCAGTGAAGCAGAGGGGGTGTGCGGCGCCTCTATATCGGGCTAAGTCACGACGTAGCTCGCATGGGGTCCGTCTGGAGATTTCGGTCCGGACGTAGTTATGTTTGTCATGTCCGGCTAGATAGCCGTCGTCGCGCGTCGGGGCACGCCCCCGCGATCCGTAGATCGATCTGGTCTGACCTGCTCTATTTTCCAGATCATGCCACAGGTCATATGTATATCCCCGAGCTGTTGTGCCCCTACTTTACGGCGAGCTGGTATGGGCTGGTGTTCGGCTTGAGTTGCCGTTTTGTCCTGGCCACGTGGTGGTCGGTCAGTCGCGTTACATGCTGATGGTACGGGCTCCAGTGCCTCGTCGTCGAATTGAGGTAGCAGCTTACACTTCGGGTAGCTTTTGGTTGGGCGCTCGAGGTCGTATTCCTCAGCTGCTAGGACATTAGTCCACCTGTCATTGCATAGATCTTGATCAGCTTGAAGCTGCTACTTCTTCTTTTTCAGGCTCCTTGCAGTGACATTAGCCGGCGCTTAAAGCGCTCCTACTCGAGAGGTTCCTCAGGCACGATAAAGTCTTCGTTGCCGAGGCTCACCTCATCCTCGGAGAGTGGAAGATAATTGCTGTCCTCCGAGTCTTCGTTTACGGCTTGTTCGTCAGGGCTAACTTGCCCATCTTCCCGATCGTCTTGTTCGGTTGTTAGCTCGACGGGTTCCTCTTCGTATTCGGCGTCGTCCGGAGTATTGTTGTCTCTCGTGCCATTATTGCTGTCTTTTCCGTGGCGCGATTTAGAGCGGCGCCGCTGACATCGGCGCTTTGGTTGTATCTCAGGAGGTGTATCCTCGACTGGATTCTTCTCGTTATCGTCGTCACCCTCTTTGGGTGTATCAACCATGTACACGTCATACGGAGAGGTGGCCGTCCAGCGTCCGGTAAACGGCGGGATTTGGGCCTGCTCTTCTCCGGCATCATCGTCAATACCGTCGATGTCATCAGAGCTGTACATGAGCATGTCATTTAAATCGTTGACAGTGGCTATGATGTGGGTGGTGGGTGGGACGAAAATTCCCCGCTCTTAGCCCCTAGTCCGGGCTGGGCGTAGTACGGACGTTGCTCCTCCGTAATGACGAGGGATCACATCAAGTCTAGAGCCTCTCTTAAAGGCGAGGTTTGACCAGGGAGAAGACAGTCCGTGGAGTGCGGTGGGAGGGAGACTCCTTGGCTGAGCTCACACGATGCTGACTCCGAGGGTTCGGAGCCAGTGTCCAGAGAATAGTCCGGCTTCATGATGGTTGCGAGCGACACAACTTCCACCGGCTCTCCCGTACTAGGCTTAGAGGCCACAAATAGTCTGGCGGGCTCAAGAATCCCGTCTTCGGACCTAGCGATTCGCTCCGGATCTAAGGCCGGAGTGGAGGTTGGGGTTGTGAACCCTTGGAAGATCAAATCTCCTCGGTATCAGCGACATAGTCCAGATTTCCGAAACTAATCCGGTGACCTAGGGCGTAGCTGTCGATTTGCTCTAGATGGCCAAGCGAGTTGGCCCGCAGTGCGAAGCCGCCGAATACGAAGATCTGGCCGGGGAGAAAAACTTCTCCCAGGGCGACATTGTTGCAGATGACTGACGGAGCCATCGAACCTTCTAACGACGACACAGTGGAACTCTCAATGAAAGCACCAATGTCGGTGTCAAAACCGGCGGATTTCGGGTAGGGGTCCCGAACTGTGCGTCTAAGGTCGAAGGTAACAGGAGACTGGGGACACAATGTTTACCCAGGTTCGGGCCCTCTTGATGGAGGTAATACCCTACTTCCTGCTTGATTGATCTTGATGAATATGAGGATTACAAGAGTCGATCTACCACGAGATCATAATGACTAAACCCTAGATGTCTAGCTTGTATGATTGTGATCGCCTCTAAGGACTAAACCCTCCGGTTTATATAGACACCAGAGGGGCCTAGGGTTGTACAAAGTCGGTTTACAGAGGAAGGAATCTTCATATGCGAACGCCAAGTTTGCCTTTCACGCAAAGGAGAGTCCCATTCGGACACAGGAGGAAGTCTCCTATCTTGTATCTTCACGGCCCATCAGTCTGGCCCACGTCACGTAGGCCGGACGTCCGAGGACCCCTTAATCCAGGACTCCCTCAACAAACCTGTGGGCCTCAATGTCAGTATAGCATTAGGAGGAAGTATTTTTTCAATGAGGCACTTGCTTGTGTACGGCCATAGACCTGGTGGGTCCCGACTGTCCACCTCTCCACGTATAGTCCTCTCCAGATTCCTCTCATTTTCAATGAGGCACAAAGGCATAGGACGAGAATGGACCATGGAGGCAGTGCCTTATTTCTATTGAAACTACTGAACTAGCCCAGTGGTCAAGTGACACTACCCGACCATTGTTCCGCCCGGGTTCGATTCCACCTGATGCAATGAAAATATCTCCAATTTTTTGCCTCTACTATTATTGACATGTGGGTCCCCATTGTCATCTACACACACCATGTCCAACACTTGCCAAAACTTCGTCCCTCGTTTTCTCTATTTTTCGCACACTCGAAATTGTGTGGGCATTTTGAAAATATCATATCTTTTTGACTGTGCATCATATGAAGATGTGCTATGCATGAATGTTGAGTAGCATGATGTTAACTGGCTGGTAGTTCCATTTTGGACCATGAATAAAACTTCCAACATGATGTTATCCCTGTTTGAAAAGGTCGTGTTAATATAAATGCTCTGCCTCTGAAACTTGCAGTTTCTTATCTGAAACTAAAACTTGCAGTTTCTTCTCTGAGAATCACATTTTCTGCACTTTTATACTCCTATGAAACTACATTTTTAAGTCCTAAAAATAGATCCTGAGAGTTCATAAAATACTTCATATGCTCAATACTGCAAATCTGAAATTCAAAAGACATTCATATCGGAAAGTACTCTCAAAATACACAACACAAAACACAATTCACAACTTGCAAATACTGACAACCCTAAGCTCCTCCTGACAATTCACAACCTGCCCAACTATTGTGCTGGGGGCAGTCCCCTCCTATTCCTCGGCGGCAGACAGCCGCCCCGTGAGACGATGTGAACGGCAAGGGAGAGGATGGCGAGGAAGCGTCACACATCCCACTGGTGGTGGTGGATGTCAATGCATGCATGGAGCATGGTTGGTGTCGGTAATTTTTACTTGGCACACCTCGCACTCTGCATATATGCCGGTTCCATCCGTACATTTGTGCAGTTCCACCAAAATGCAGCTGAATAACCCTATTTGCACAGATAATGAAAAAGCATGATTACATTATAGTGGCACTAGTTAATGAAACATACACTAATAAAATAGAAGAAAATATTGCGATAGTATCATAGTATACCATGCTGCGAGGGCGAGATGGGCCCTGCGACGCCTCATACGGTAGGCCTCATACTAGAAATCGACCCAATTCTCCTCGATACACCTTCTACTAGTGATGAACATCACTGTACAACGGTAGTACAAGGAGGGGCCTTGAGACATTCAAATCTCTATTTTTGTGCAGATCAACTAAAATTAAGCACCCCAGTTTGTAGAAACACTTAAACATTAACAATGGGACAAGTTGATGAACATATACTAACAAAGAGAAGCACTTTCTTTATCTACATTGGAAATGAAATGATAGAGAGACACTCGCTCTATTTTAACTGTATTATTACTTCATTTTATCAGTGGCACTAGGGTCGAGCAGGTGGCAAGCGAGGTGTACCGTGCGTCGCAAGGATGGAGGCCGGGGGTGGTTAGACTGGGGTGCTGAAGCTGGCTCTTTCAGTCCCTATCTTCCCCCATGATGTTTCTGTGGTAGCATTTGGGTTGTAATCCAAACTTGGTCGAGCTGGTGCTGCGTCCCCCTACCTGCCTAGCTTATGTGGCGAACTTGTCTCCTGCTAGTACTCAGTCCGTTCTAGTAGTAGTTGCATGACTGCCCGTTTACACTGAGATGTTGTCGGATAATGGTTCTCTATGGTTGGGTTTCTTTAATGAAATCGGAGGAAACCCACTCTTTCGACATATAAAAAAATCAGTGGCACTAGCGGTGCCAAAACATTGCCTCAAATTAATAGTGCCACTAGATTAAGGTGCAAAATAATAACATTACTGCTTTATCATGGCAGTGCCAAAATAGTAGCACAAGAATAGACTCAACATGCTGGATCTTTGGCAAATGGTTGGACCAAAAAGGAACATACCTCATGATGGTTACCATATCTGCAGTCAACGCCATCGTAGAAGGGATCACACCTGTCACCAACATGGATGATTCAATTCATCGGACCTTTTTGTGCAGTTCACCTAAAATGAAGCAATGTCCCATGAGCTAGCAGCTTCTTCTTCATTTTTTAGGGATTTTTAATTTTGTGCCCCTCGTTCCTTAGCTCTACTCATTCATCCCCACTCTGTTAACTTTTGCTCACTTTTCCCCACTCCCTTGCACGAAACCCTCATAATAGGTTATAACGGACGTTGCCGTCGGGTCAATGCCTTTGACCGTTAGCTGACGAGTGGGGCCGCGTATACGTGGGTGCATGCAAGACCGCGGTCGTGGGGTAGCACGTGTCCATGGACATGCTCTAAATGTCCCATCATATAAAGAGGGCAACCACCTCCATCACCCCTACCATTCCCCCCCCCCCAAATCCACTCGCTGCTGCATCGTCTTCCTCTGCACGTCGTCGTCGTCTCGCTCTCCTCCACTGCCTCCACCGAACCGTCTCGCTCTCCCCCACCGCATCCTCTTCCTCATCTTCATCACCTCCATCTGTCAGATGGCCGACGCTCGTGGCGACGCCGGCGCAGCGGCTGGAGATGTGGTGGAGCTGCAGGGTCAGGTCGCGGTGACCGCGGATGTCAGCGGCTTCCACAGCGGTGTGGGGAAACTCGCAACTGCTGCGGATGTGGCGGGCTCCGCCTCATCAGTGACAGCGTCGAGCGGCGCAGTCCATCCCGATGCCCCCGTTGCGCCGCCTGCCGTGGAGGAGCAGGTATTCATTTTCACTTGCTTAGCTTGTAGAGTTAGTTTGATTGTGATTCATACCGTAGTTCAGATGGTTAGAGTAGTTGGTTTGATGGATGGGCCTGGGTTTTTGTATGGGTTGGGGGGATGGGGGGTTTTGGACTAGGGTTTGTTGGATAAATTGGTTGCAAAAATGCTAGCTAGATGTTGTGAACTATGATTTTAGGTGCTGCAATGATTGGGGTTTTCAGATTTGTTTTTAGATTTGGATAAAATCGTTGCAAAAATGCTAGATGTTGTGAACAGATTGGGGTTTTTAATGCTATGATGCTTATTAGATTTGTTTTTAGTGCTCACAGATTGGGGTTTTTAATGCTACTCAAGTTATTTTCTTGAAGTTATATTAGCTCTGTTGTTCAATGTGTGTGCATGACAATGGAAAATGGAAATAGGATCATAGTATATTAGCCCTATGATCAAGTGTGCATATCTAAATTTCAATATGTAGTTGTATTAGCTCTTTTGTTTAATGTTTGTGCATGACAATGGAAAATGCAAATAGGATCATAGTATATTAGCCCTATGATCAATGTGTCATCTGTGCATATCTAAATTTTCAATTGGCTTATGTATTTACTAGTGATGGATGTAATTGTATATTCAGGAGGATGATGGTAGGGGGAATAGGAGGAGGATAGACTATACTTTCGACGACCCGTACGATCCAATGTATGGTGACGACGAAGAGTATGAGGTAAGCCTACTTGAAATTTAGATTGTTCATTTAGTTCGTTTGACATGGTGTATTCCCATGAATCTATAATGTACTAATGTAATTCATTCGTGTGTGCAGTATGTCTCTGGGGAAGATGTGGATGTGGACCTCAGCAACTTCGTCTCCTTCAAAGAGAAGGAAGAGGAGAAGATCAGGATCAAGGGCGTGGATTACTACTACAAGAGCAAGACCAAAACTTGGCGCTGCCCCTACTGCACCACCAAGCCAAAGCCAAAGTCCGGCCGCTTTGTTCACCTTCTAGCTCATGCAGAAGATGTGGCCATCCACGACGAGGACTACAAGATCATGGGGCAGGATGCTGCCCTAGCCAAAGTCTTGTCTCCCCCCTTCCCTGATGTTATGATGTTATGATGTTATGATGCGTTTTAAGTACTTTAGGTTGTTTGCTGAACTATGTGGGTGAACTATGTTTGTGAACAGGATGTGGGTTACCTTTTGGTGGTTGGATGAATTTTATATGCATGTGGTTATCTATGTTGGGTATTTATGTGTTTTTAAATTTATCTGCTATGATTTGTTTCAGTGTTTTGAAAGTTCAGGTGCTGCAATGATCACACATATCCTGCAAATCTTCATATGTGTGAAGGTTTTCTCATGAACATTTATCAGCTATGATTTGTTTTTAAATTTATCAGCGAATCTTCATAGTTCAAAACACTGAAACAAGATTTCATAGAGTGTTTTATGAATGGTTCCCTTTTATCAAATATTCCAATAACAGAGGAAAAAACAACATTTTAATGAAGATGTATTATCAACTATCTATGTTTGTGTAGGACATCATGTGTGCAAAATTTGAGGTGATTTAGAGGAGGTCAAAGAAATTTGAACTCTATGAAATCTTGTAGGCGATAGCTCATATGTGTGAAGGTTTTCTCATGAAAATGACCATAGGACAAGTTTATGATTTTTGGTTGGTAACATGTCACATAAGACAACATTAATATAAAACTATAGGCCAAGTTTATTATTTTTGAATTAATCTTCATATTTTTACATTTTCTTTTGAAAACATATGCTTTAATACAAAAACTATTAAAAACACATTTTGAAATATGAAAATGGAAAACTAACTTCTGATCCTTCTTATTCACTTTAAAATAAAGCTTTAGTGATTTTTTTGATTTTTTTTAAAAATTTCAAGAACAGAAGGTAACACCACCTCCTCTCCTTGAAATCTATGAAATCATGTACATGATAGCTCATATGTGTGAAGGTTTTCTCATGAAAATCACCATAGAGAAAGTTTATTTTTTTGGTTGGTAACATGTCACAGAAGACAACATTGTGAGCAGGTTTTATATTTTTTGATTTTTTTTAAATTAATGGTGCTCATTTGACCTCGATCGTGCCAGCTAGGGTTTTTTCATGAAAGTGACCATAGACAAAGTTTAGTATTTTTCCTCGTTATTTTGTCTTATAAAACGATGAACGGCGAAGGTTTCATATTTTTTGATTTTTTTAAATTAGTTATGCTCAGTCAAAGCCTTCGAAACCCCGTTGACCAGATCAAACCCCCTCTAAAACCCGCGGGGTTTCGCCTAACCCTAGCTCCCAACGTCAGTCGTCCGATCATACCCTCGCGCCAACCAATAGCCCTCAGATCTGGCCTTCTAGAAGGAACTAGGTGGGCTCGCTGTGTGCAGGCTCCGCGCCGTTGGATCACAAGGACGGCTCCCCATCGTTGGATCGTGGGGCGATCCGCGAGAGGCGATCCTATTGGTTGTGCTCGGCTACTCTCCCACCACTGACTCCGTGAAAAAAAACGTTGTTATTGGGCCCAAAAGGAAACCAAGCTCTGGTTGGGCCGTCGAATTGCGTCGTTTTTTTGCATCGTTTGCTCTGTTTTTTGTGAACGTGTTGGCTCTGTATTTTTGCATCATTTGCTCTGTTTTTGAATCGTTCTTTTTGTTCTATACAAATGTAAAATGACCAAATTTATAAGGGCTAAATTTATTTTTATCATGTAAAATGGCCACAAACTATCAAAAATGGGTCATTTTGCATTTGTATAATGGCCACAAGCCCTCTATCTCTTTTTATCATGCAAAATGGCCAAATTTTTAAGGGCCAAATTATTTTTATCATTCAAAATGGCACAAGCTCTTCCAAAATTGTCTCTTTTTGTTCATATAATATAGGGTTTGACCACAGATTCCCACGTGTGCAATTAGCTTGTTTTTCTTCTTCTTTTCAAACCACCTTTTCCCACGCTTGTACACTCTCGATGCTGCGGTGGGTTTGAAAACGGGCTACTAACTTCACATTTGACCCTGTTATTGCCACGGCCAAATTACACGTAGCACTACGGCTACTTAAGCCACCCTCTGCCTCTGCCATCCCTCATCCATCTGCCATTCTTGCTCTTCGACCCTTTCTCCGTCTTCTGCACGTCCCTCAGCCATGCAGTACACCGGACCAACCTACCGCTTCCCACACACCATGACGGAGAAGCTCTACCCTACCGGCGTGTACGTTGATCGCACACTACGTGTGTGGGCGATATCAAGGCTGAGGACCTCAAGGAACTTCACCGAGTTCTTCCTCGCGTCCCGCTACCACCACCTCCCCAGGAGATCTCCAACGATGTTCCGCGTCGAGGAGGTCATCCAAAAACGGGTGGTGGTTGTTCTCCTTGCCCACTTCACCAACACATTCGACGCCTTCTACCTCCTCGGCCGGGTATTTTGGTGTGGCTCCGAGTTCATCGCTTTCACCACCCACAACAGGTTCACGGAGTGCAACGACATCTTCCCCACCGCGACGCGCATGCACACTCTTCCGTACCCCATCGACAACGCCCCGGAGGAGCAGTGAAAAGGGCGCCCGGAGGAGGAGCGAGGTGGAGAAGGCGGCAGCTAGGGTTCTAAACCCTCTATCTTTTTTTAGTCTATGTTATGTTAAGTTGTAATTGAACTATGTTGGAGTTGCTTTGGGCTTCTTCGCCCTTTTCTTATTAAGTTTTCTATCTATTCTATTATGGGAGTTCTTCCTAGTTTGAGCTATGGGCTTGTTGGCCCTATCTACATATTGGGACTACATATTTGTTGATTATTTGCTTACAGAGCTCGCCTTGTTAGTAGGATTCCCTTGTTAGTAACCACCTAGTGCATGCAAGCAAGCTTTGTTAGTAGGGATGAATGAGTACAACGAAGCAAGGGAGTGGCTCTTTTTTTACACAAGACACATATATGTAGCCACCTAGCTAGAAGAGAGGAACCAGCGGCAGTGACCGTCGCTGCATCCGTGGCGGCTGGCGTGCAAAAAGCTGCTCGGTCAGTGCATCGTGGCGGACGCATCGGCGCATGCAGGATCGGTCGGCGCATCGTGGGATCGTGGCATTGGCGCATGCAGGCTCGATCGACGCATGCAGGTAGGGTTTGCTGGGTGCATGCATAGCAGGCTTCTGTCCTGGCGGCGCGCGCAGACGTTTAGTGCAAGGGACGGCCCAACGAAACCACGGCCCAACGGTCGAATAGCGACACCACCCAACGCGGCCCCACTTGTCAGTTCAAACGGACGACATAGTCCAGCATGGCCCCACTAGTCAGAGTTAACGGTCAAGCCTTTGACCCGACGGCAACGTCCGTTGTGCCCAGTTCTAAGGGTTTCTGGCAAGGGAGTGGGGAAAATTGAGCAAAAGTTAAGAGCGCGGGGATGAATGAGTAGAGCTAAGGAACCAGGGGCACAGATGTAAAAAACCCTTTTTTTAAGAAAAGGGCTCCAGCCCCGGTTGCATTTCCATCAGAAAACGAAACCCATAGATCTTGTTCTTCATTAGTTGCAATAAAATTGAGCAACATCAAGGTTGGTTGTGAAGCTCATGGAATGTTCAACTATAATTTGGATATCATTTGTGCAGTTCAACTAAGATCAAACGTGAAATGTATATCTCTGTTTGCACAAAAAAGGTGGAAAGGAGGGTGACTAACAAGTGATGAAACATACATCAAATGAAAAGAAGCATGTTCCTTATCTTAATGGCAATCCTACAAGGACAATAGCAATTTCTAAAGCAGCAGCATTGCTAGATATTAGTGTGGGCATTAGGATTAACTATGACAACCGTTAAATACGACATTACTTTAATGGTGCCATTGCTTCATTTTACCAGCAACATTACATTAACAACTGCTACAGAGTTGGTATTTGGGCACGGGAGAGTAGGCGGACCAGGACAGTTGCATTTCTAATGAAAAGAAGCAACTTATCTTAATGGGAAATTTATCAGGACATGAAAAATAGTGCCATTGATTCATATTACTGGAGGCATTACATTGAAAACAACATTGGTTTAACGTGTCCTTACTATTAACAGCACGACTACTACATTTTACCAGTGGCATTACATAAGAGGGGCTCGGGGCAACAAACATCAGAACATGATATTTGGGTTGGTCCCATTTTTTCGGTATAGCCACCTTATACTGTGTGACGCTAGCAAATCTAGTGCTGGACATACTCTGTTGACTTGTCCCCCAGTCCCCACTTTTTTCCTTTTCAACCAATAGATCGGGTTTATATTGAGTTTGTACCGTGTTTCCCTTTATTTCCCTATTAGACCAAGAGACCAGTTGCATAGCCAGTCTTTGCTACCTTTCACCCCCAATATTTTGTCTTTCGACCAAGTCCTAGATTCAGGTAACAAATCTTCCCCCACCCCACCCCCTTTTTTCCTTGTTTGAACCAAGTAGTACTAGATTTGAGTGCATGAACTTGTTTTACCTATTAACTGTAATAATTAGGTGGCTTTTGAACACCCGATCGATCCTATCTATGAGGGGGCCTGAGAAATAGTAAAAGATACAAATGCAACAAAGTCGGGAGTTGGGGAAGTAGAGGAAGGCTGGTTTTGAAGGAAGTTATACCTAAGGGTCACCGAGATGTCGCTAGATGGGTGGCGGGAGGCCGGATCTGCCCACACTACGGCAGCGAGGAAGAAGGGGTCGGAGGCCCTCCCTAGCCGGTGGTGCGTGGGAGAGAACGACAAGGCATGCTGATCGGGACGTGCCGGCAGTGGGTAAGAGTCGTCGCCGAGGACGACCGCGTGAACATTGCACCTTCTCACCTTCCCCGACAGGGAGGATCCAGATGGATCTGTGACCAGTGGTGAGCAGAGAGAGTGTTGCCACCGCTGTCATGTTTAGATCTGGAGAGGACGAGACAGTGTGAAGAGAGCAACACTAGCAAGCAAGCGCAGAGGCTCCTTCCTTTATAGTGGAGTAGTATTATTTTGTCTACCGGAGCTAGCTTGACCTCGTCAATGACTGTCGAGAAGTCTTCATGCACGTGCCCCGGAGGCGCAGTTGTTGTCATTTTTATCTGAAGCACCGGATTAACATATAACACGAAAAAATTCCACATGACAAGAAACCATAACCTCACTGTCCCAAGGAGACAACATGAATCTCGACGGACAAACTAGACGAGGATCAAAGCTCAAATTAAAGATAAACTTGTAGAAAAGGGGTCCATCGATAGGTGTCCTAATTAACATAGCCGGCTTGACCTAGATGGCAGTCAAGTAGTCTTCGTGCATGTGCCCCCAATGGCCAGCGCCTTGGAGGAACTCAGTTGTCACTGTTTAACCGTCGCAGTGATCCGAAGCACATGACACCTAATATTGCGAGATGATAATAAATCTTTTTTTAGATTTCTCATCAGAACTACAGCTCCGTACAACACAGCCTACATGATATGTAGACGATAGCCAATCCAGCCGTGTCTGCTGGAGTCTGGTCACATGCATGGACGAACAGATCTTCCGTGTCATGTAGGGATCGTCCAGGAATCGACATATGTACAACACTGATCCAGTACTATCGCTCGTCTCTCTCTTCTGTTAACTCACGTGACTTGCGGGGCCGGGAGTGTGCCTATGGGAGGTTCTCAATTGCGGTCCCACATGTGTGTGCAAACGCAATATGACGTGCGTTCCATTCGGAGAGCGGCGTGCCATACCGACCAACGCGAACGCGACTGGCGTGCTGTATACTCCGTACATGTGTACCGCCGTTTTCTTGAGGCTTTGCTCCATGACGCAATGCATGGATACAAAATTATACTATACTATTTAAAAGTCGAGGGCGAGGCTTTTCCCGCACGGTAGGCGGGGTAGTTCCGCCTAGTCGGTTCGAGAGAGACGCGAGAAGATGAGGGAGTAGGCTGCTGCAAACACAGGGCTGTGTGATTTGACATCGAGTTACTGCTGGATAGGTGGGGCCCCGTGATTTGACTTGCCATTATCATTTTAACTGCGGCGCTACGACCGGCGTGGGTCTCCCGATTCCTGACCACCTCCATGGTATACAGGTTCCTCTCCCAATGCACTACCATGTACAACATGGTTAATAGTATAGCCAGCTGCTGGTGCTGCATGAGTATATAAACATGCCATGTCATCAAAAGTTAGTAGTATTATTTATTAGTCATACAATAGGGTTGGCCATATGGTTGGCTATAAGGTTTTTCTCACTTTTTCTCTATCTCTCTCCTTGTATTAAATGCTTTTGTCTAGGAGCATGTATAGAGGCTGGCTCTTGCATGAGAGCCCATTCCTTCACTTTTTCCTTGCCTCTCTCCTCCACATATGCAAAAATGCAATGTAAGCGGGCTTATAGCCCACTATTGTACTTGATTGTACAGGTGCTAAGCCTGCCACATAGGCATAAAGTTTGATGTGGCAAGTTAATTAAGAAGAGAGAGACTAGTTTGGTGACCCCAGGAAGAAACAATGCTAAGCGCGTGTACCTAGGTGAAAAGACAAGTTTGAGCCTATAGCTAATTAAATGAAGCAAGCTTAGCAAGAAAAACTAAGCACCTATGCATTGAGGACTTGAGTTGCGAAGCCATTTAATGCCCTTAGCACCTCATCTAAGCACCATTTCATTGGAAGAGGTCACTCCTTGGCAAAGGCAATAAATACTGTGAAGAAAGAGATAGTGAGAAGTAAAAAAATACTCTTATAGCCAACCTTATAGCTAACCTTGTGGTATGAGTGACTAAGTGATGACTATGTATGACAAGCCAACATCAGATAGCCTAACACACTATGCGAAATCTCCAAGGGCGCGACCGCACGAGCGAGGCGATGGTCGTGGTAGGCGTGACAATGATACGGGCTGCTGGCAGCCCTTGGATCTGAGATCGAAAAGTCGCATGCTAAGTTGCTAAAAAATTGCAGAACAACCCTCCAGGATATGATATTCACCCATAGGTCTAGAATCACGCCATGCAACCGTTCGATCTCAGATCCAAGGGCTCTCGGAAGCCCGTATCATGGGAGAATGGAAAGCTTCGTATCACCTGTAATTTTCCCGATGCTTGACATTCGAACACGCAGATGCATGAAGCCATTTAATTGGGCGTCTAGTAGACATGACATCTAATTGGGCCCCCATAGTACTGTGCATGAACCCATTTATCCACTGGGCAAGCCCACTATCCTGCTGGCACACGCCCCACTCAGCATTTTTACAATCGGAAAACCGCTAGCAGTTCGCTCCTACTCATCCCCGGTCGTCCTTTAACATTACGGCAGTTCGCTCCTAGTCGCCCCGTCCTTTCACATTACGGCAGTTCCACCAAGCCTAACCCTCCTCCCAAATCCATGGTGTCCCAAATCTCCATGATCGGCGGTGAGTACAAGGTTAGAACCATCATCGGCGATGAGTTTGACGTCATCTACACCCGTTCTTCCACTATGGTGAAAGGATGCCTTGCTCGCTTCAGACACATGTTCGAAAAGTCAAATGATGAGTGGGTCGCTGGGCTAGATGCTGAGTACACAACATTCCTGAGAAAAGAGAATAAGGAGGAAGAGAGGAAGAAGTTCCGTGCATAACTTGTGCTTGGTCTACCACATATGCCATATCGACATTGAGTGGCGAAGATTTTAAGAACTTCCTCAGGGGCGGCAAAGTCAAATTCATTTTTGTAGACTTTACGAATGACAAAGAAGTCTTGCGTCAGATAGGCCTCGTTGTAGGCGAGCCCTTCAACCTCCAGAAGAATGGGCTGGTGCCCTCTCGTGATCAGCCATCAATGCTGACCCTGGCAGGAGCCATGGTTGATCCTTCGTATGGTGAACTGACGAAACCTCCACCCAAGTTTCATTGTGCATGGGAGTGGAATGTACTAGATATACACCACATCAAGTACGCTGCAATGGATGCCTACCTTTGTTTCAATATCTACAAGGGTTGGATGAAGAGTGAGAGCCAAGTGTGCAGATCAAGCAAAGAAGTATCGGCCAAGAGGAAGAGGGACAAGGAGGAAGTCGAGCATGTGGACAAGGAGTCCGAGTAAGGTGGCAGTGTCGTTGCTCATGGTGGTTGTCATGCAGTGTCTACCGGATTAGTTGCTTAGTTTAATTTCAGGGTGCTTAGTTTTATTTGAGGTGTGTGTTGTGCTGAGCCCCCAGCCGAACTATGTTATATTCCTTCTCGTTACTTTAACTCTTCAGTACGTACATACTAGTATTTCTTATAGTTCATCTTGTAGTTGGTAGTACTACCACTCGTTTCTTCACATTATATACGTACAATATATATGGCCAACATCATATAGCCAGCAGTTTAGTTGTCAAGGAATTTCAGGGTGCTTAGTTTTATTTGAGGGGTGTGTTGTGCTGGACACCATTATTGTGACTCAAATCTCTTTTGCCATGTTATAATGACATAAATACCTATGGACCAACATCCCATCTCTCCCTCTATCTCACTACAATACAATAAAGTGTGGGGCCTACTTGATCCCAACAATGTTCTTATTTTCCTGTCAAATTATTTACTTGGTTACTCCTAACAAGCGGGGCCACACTTATCATTGTGAGAATCTGCTTATTTTTGTCATATAAAATGGTCAACAGGTTTGACGTGAAAAATAACAATGTCTAATGGCATTTATGAGCAAACATCTAACGGAATGATGGCATTTTTTAGATATCTAATTGCATTTTTGAGCAAGCACCTCACGGATCGATGGCATTTTTGAGTAGTCGTAACTTCTAATGGCAAAACTGAGTAGTGATACACAACCAGTGGCATAAATAATAAGAACCCAAGAATTAAATAGGTATGCTCATTTCTTTAATAGAATTTAGCACCCCATTTATGCACGTACTACCTTTTTTAGTAGTACTATATGCATAATTTGGTGACGAGCGCTCTCTATACGTACCGCCTTTTTTCTTTAATTTCATCTTGTTAATTTTGCTCCATGGCGCAATCCATCGATACTACTACTGTACAAAATTAAAACATTTTTTAAAAGGCTAGAGGGCAGGGCAGTCTCGCTTGGTCGGTTTCACGAGAGGCGAGGGCCTTTGTCATTTAATGGCTCATTACTGCTGGAAGGCGGGGCCTTGTGATTTGACTACTTGTATACATGTTGCCGACGACCTGAGGAGGAGCAAAGAATCGTGCGGTGTACTTAAGTTTTCCACTGGATTACTAATATGACTGAGGAGCACGAAACACGGCATCCCAGTGCCATATGGCGATAAAAATGATCTAATTTGCTAATCATCGATCCCACGACGCTGCTCATCGTTAGCATTGTTCTATTCATGCCTCATAGAGAACATGACACGTGTGGCGAAACACCCGAAGCAAAACAAGAAACATCGAGCAAAAGAAGAAGGAAGATTATCACCCTAAAAAAAGAAGGAAGACGCACACACAAGTCTGGGGCGCTGCTATCTACTGCATGAAGGGTTGCTGGCCGTGGAGTCATAACTGCTTCTTCATCGCCTCCACGCCCTCCATCTCCTTGTGCATCTCCTCCGCCATCTTCTTCATTCTATTCATGATGTGGGATTTCTCCACGCGAGCCTTCATCATCTGTTCCATGGCCGCATTACGTACCTTGACATTAGCCGGGTGCTCGATGCGGAGCTTCACCAAATCCTCCTTCTGTTCCATGACGAGGGCCTGCAACATCTTGATCGAGGAACTACTCTTCTCATGCTGCTTCTTCCAGCCGGCGTTCTCCTCCTTCAGCAGGTCGAGCTCGTGGCAGAGCTTCACCTTGTCCTCCTGAAGTCGTAGGATTTCGCCGGTTGCCTTCTTATCCGAGGCAATACTCTTCTTCAGCAGCATCACCAAGCCAGCATTCAACTCCCCCTGCTCATTGAGCTCAGCGGGCATGTCATCGAGGCTCTCCTTCAGCAGCTCCACCAAGCCGTCGATGAACTCCTCCTGCTTATTGAGCTGATCAGGAAGGTCGTCAAGGGATAACGACTCCAGCGCCACCAGCCCAGTATGTTCGCCTCCGCGGCTAGGGCGCTCCTGGGAGCCCTCGCCTCAGCGGCTAGGGCGCTCCTGGGAGCACTCGCCTGCCCGTGAGAGATCTTTCAAGGTCTCTGCGAGGCGGCGAGCCCTCTTTTTTCTGCGGCCTTGGTTGCCGCTCCTTTGTTACGAGTAGTTCTCGACCTAGAGCTCTGCACACCAGCCATGGCAAGGACGGACGAACAATAAAGACTTATGAGGAGGAAGAGGTAGAGTGATTTTCGGCTAGGTAGTAGTTCCCCTTCTTATAACCTAGTACTAGCACTAGTACTAGCATAGTGGGAACACGTTCAGGTTTGATACGTACTAGGTGTGACCAGGTTTTCAATTAATTATACTATACACTTTGGAATGTGATGGGAACAAGCTAAAGATTAATTGATGGTTTTGGTTTCGAGGCCCGAAATGGCTCCCGGTGAGTTTCCTGGAACACAAATTTCAAGTACTACTGCTCAAATATGGTCACACAATTCAGTGATGTAACTGGTCGTACATGTCAGACCAAGCCGATGCGTGTCGCGGGTTTGACCGACCGTCTATTGGTGCTACCAACCGTAAGTATTACACGATGGACACTTCTGGTTGTGGCTTCGGGTGATTGTCACAACGAATCATTCAAAAACTAGCGATAAATCAATTACCATCTTTTTCCAAACGACCAAGTATTTTCACAGGAATACAATAAATATAGATGAAGTGATTGTCACGGTTGCAAACCACCATGGCGTCGCAAGTTCACAGCAGCAGCAACCGAGTAGGTCACTGCATCGCCGGCGGGGAAGGAAGGCAGCTCACCTCGCCTATGATGCATGCCCAGCGGTGCCGCCGCATCTGGTCCCGCGATTTGGCTTCTCCTACCGCCCATTTGAACAGTTGCACCGGCTGCTCATGCCATTCTGCAGGCATGCGGGTTCTTTCCTCCGCAGTTGACTCCGTGAATATGATCTCTGCCATTAGACCTAGCTCGAAATCAACGCGATGCTACCAAATGCTGACATCCCTCAGCATCTCTCCCGTGAGATCGACTTGCGCCTCCGCCTTGTGCTGCGCCAAGTGCAACTCCTTCGAACTTCTCTCCAATCGATGCGACACTTCCTTGATCCGATTTGCCCTTGCTTCCCACCACCTGAAATGCAACCCTGGCATGTCCTCCAGCGCCACCGATTTGTGATTCCAGAGCAATGGATCCCCTCTAAAACACATGTGGTTTCGCTCAAAGGCGGCAGTGCTGCGGGCCACAGCGAGAGGGCAGCCCACGGGATCCTGGGATCACTACAAAAAAAAAAGACACATCCGTGACATTTTGGGCCGAACGGATTTTTTCTATCATGCTTATGACACTTCTATGACGATAATTGTGACCAAACCCGGTATCATCATAGATGTGGTGGGCTCCTACTTCTATGACAAAAAAAATCATGACAGAAAATGGGCTTTTCGTCCTAGGCGGGCCAGAGACGCAGCTGCATGACATTCTTTGGGCCGTCCATGACGGAAAAAACCATGGTAGAAGTGAGGGAGAGGAAAATATCGAGGATTTCCCGGTTACGGTGGGTGGTCGGGGGCCGAGCACTGCGCGTTTCTCTCGTACACGTACGCGCGTGTGCGAGGCGATGCGCTCTAACTGAACCCGAGCGAGGCATTGGGCTCTAACTGAACCCGAGCGATTGCACTGCAGGCCATGCGTTACTGAACCCGAGCAATCGATCGATGGCTATTAACTGAACCCGATCGAGCAATTCCTTCGCTACTGCTGCTAACGGAAGCCGATCGAACCTGCTGCCTCTTGATGAAGAGTGAGCGTTGTTGGGGGGGTTGGATGAACAGTTCCCGGTGAGGGGGTGGATGAACAGGACCCCGTGGTAGTAGAGGCCATTGCCGCTGGATGAACAGGACCCCGATCGATCGAGCCGATTGGGGGTGGATGAACAGGACCCCGTGGAGGGCTGGATGAACAGGACCCCGTGGAGGGCTGGTTGAACAGTAGCCGGTGGAGGGCTGGATGAATCGTAGCCCGTGGAGGTGTGGTTGAACAGGACCCCGTGGAGAGGGCTGGTTGAACAGTAGCCGGTGGAGAGCGGTGGAGGCTGGATGAACAAGAGCCCGTGGATGAATAGTCGTAGGTGGAGGCTGGAGGAGGTCGACGTTGGATGAGCAGTATCCCGTGGAGGCAGTCGATGGTGGAGATGAACAGTATCCCATGGAGTCCCGTTTTGCGGTACGCCACACCCCTCCCAATGAACAGGACCCCCATTTCGACCGTAGCAATCCAACTCAAGTCCGTTTCCTCCGTTGGCGGTATGCCACACCCCTCCCGATCAGCAGGACCCCGTTTCGACCGTAGGAGGTGCAAGAGAAGTCTGTTTCCTCCGTTTTGCGGTACGCCAGACCCCTCCCGATGAACAGGATCCCGTTTCGACCGTGGCCGGTCTAACACAAGGCTATTTCCTCCGTTCTGCGGTACGCCAGGCCACATTTCGATCGGCTTTTCCGTCCAAGCCGGTTGGCTCCCGATGAACACGACGACGGCGTAGTTTCTCCGTTCCAACCCAGCCATGTACACAAGCCCTGGCCGTACATATGCGCGAGTAGGCGTTCGAGACCCCGCCTGTATGTACGTACGTGGCCGTATTTTCTTTCTTGCACCCTGGCTGTACGTACGTGTACATGCTACGTGCGCGCTTCTACTACGACACGTGCCCTTCCTTACACGGCCACGGTTCATTGCTGCAGCATACAGACAGACCGATCGTATGTACGTACACATTCGCGACCAGAATGACAACGCTACGTACGCTTCGACCGGGTGGGTCCCAACTGTCAGGCACTTCCTTATGTGCGAAGATGTAGCTGGTCGGTCCCAGCAGTCAGGGGGCGAATCATTTTTTTGCCCGTAATATGGACACACTTGCTTGTGTGCGAAGATGTAGTTGGTGGGTCCCAGCAGTCAGGGGGGAAACGCGTTTTTGCAAAATACGGTGGCCCGTCCGCTGGGTCCCTGCTGTCAGGTGGAGGAATCATTATTTTGCACGTAATAAGGAGGCACTTCCTTGCTGCGGCCGTGGACCCAACTGTCAGCCTTTCCACATACAGTACTCTTCTGATGGAAGTCGTTCATTGACCACGTTGACCACGCCGCGCCGAGAGCACCAGGGCGGTGGACGACGGCGAGGCCTAGGAAGGGGATGACGCGGAGCCGGGGAAGACGCGGCAGTGGATGCCCACGTGGAGAGGAGTACGAGGGTTCACTTGTTCGGCTTCGGTGTGCGGCTGCCATCGCCGCAGGGCCTGGCCAGCGATGGGAGTAGTAGGGGGAGGTGAGGCCTCTGCGGCAGCACAACCGGCCATGGGAGGCAAGAGCACGCGGTGGTTTGGATTGCTGGAGCAAGAAAAACAGAGGTTGAAGAAGCAGGACGACTGTTGGATGTTAACAATCCAACGGTCACTGGTGATAGAATCGTTTGTTGACTAAGTTGACAAAGACCTCCATCCGCGTCAACTTAGTTGGCCCACAAGTCAGCCTCCCACTATGGTGGGTCCCAGCTAGCAGGGGGAGTATTCATTTTTTTTGTGTAATAAGGAGGCACTTCCGTGCGTGCGAAGATATAGCTGGCGGGTCCGAGCTATCAGTGGGAGTATTCATTCTTTTTGGCGTAATAAGGAGGTACTTGCTTGCGTGCGGCCATGGACCATGTGGGTCCCAACTGTCAGCCTCTCCATGTACATCCCTCTTCCAATGTTGTCGTTTGTTGACAACATTGACCACGCGGTGCCGAGAACACCAGCGCGATGGACGACGGCCAGACCCAGGAAGGGAATGACCCGGAGGCGGCGAAGCCACAACAGTGGAGGGATGTGGGTGAGTAGAGGGATGGCCTGGCCAGCGGTGGGAGTAGTAGGGGTGGTGAGGCCTGCGCGGCAGCACAGCCGGCCACGGGAGGTTGGAGAAGGCGGTCCCGCCGGCGCTGGATTTTGCGACTAGAGCAAGAAGATTAGAGATTGAAGAAACACGATGGCCGTTGATTGACATCCAATGGTTACATCTGCTAGAATCATTTGTTGATGTATATAATAGGTAAAAAATCATGTATACGCGTCAACTTAATAGGCCCACAATTCAGACCATTCCCTATTTTTTGAATAATTTATATATAGCTCATTGCAACTTCTTATGCAATTTATTTGCAGTCCTTTTTTTGTTGGCCAAGGCCAGGGTTAAAAATTTAAATGAAATTTCGCATATTTCTGTGGGTTCCAAACTATTTTTAATACCGAAATGTCGAGCCAAATTTAAAGTACTTTCAAGATATATTTAAATTAGGTTAAAGCCCAGTGAAATAGGAATCTGAAAATGTGAAATAATTCAGAAATTATAAAGTAATTGCCAATTTGTCATCTATTTTATCTTTACAACCCATTTCATATTACTTTCAAGATTTGCAAGCGTCTTGAAAGAGTTGCAGCCCATCAGGGCGTAGAAAAATAAGTAGGCCTGGATTGGGTATTCTTCAGAAAAAATAAACTGGGCACATTTTCTCAAAGAAAAAAATAGTTGGGCTGGTCATATGGTGAACATAAAATATAAGACTGGGCTAGACGGGCCACAAACCAGTTGAAACCTTGCTCCGTCTCAACAATAACAAAAAAATACTGCTCGAGCAGCTACGTCCCAGGTGTCAGCCGATCTTGTGTTGTTCTCTTGTCTATTAACTATGTACCCTGGCAATGTCATGGGCCCCAGATGTCAGGAAACCACTAGGAGGAAGCACTTCCTTTTTCCATACGCTAACAATGGAGTATATATAACAAAAAATGAGGAACTTACTTGCGTCCGGCCATGGACATGGTGGGCCCCTACTGTCATCCTCTCCACGTACAGTCCTCTGCCGATTCCTGTTGTTTGTTGACCATGTTGACAACACGAGAGGGCGGCGCCGCGGCGAGCGCACCAAAGTGCACGGAGGACGACGGCGAGGCCTCGGACGTCGGCGTTAATGATTTAGGAGATGGTGGGGCGGCGAACGTGCACTGAGGCGCAGCCAGCCGTGGGAGGCGGAAGCAGGCGGCCCCGTCGGCGCTGGTTTGGTTTTGGCGGCTGGAGGAAGACAGGACTGAAGAAACACGACAGACTATAGAAGCAGCATGAGTACTTAACAACCTTAACTGAAACCAGCAGGGGCACTTAACAACCATAGCTGAAAGCAGTATGAGTACTTATACAGGTTCAACCGTACAAAACACGCCTCGAACAGTAAACCAAGGGTGAGGCCGCCAAGCCCCAGGCGCCACCCCGCGCATCCAGAACCTTCTGAAAGCGGCTTCATCTCGCAATGCTGTCAGTAAATAGTATATTCGCTTTAGAGCCGTGGAAAAGCAGGAACATAATCTTCTGTCCTATTCTCCAAGATGGACGGGCCTTTATTATTTGAGACCACCCATGAATAAGTATCTTTTCACCTCCAAGGCGAATGGAGTAGGTCGACGTAAACATCATGTCACTTCTGCGGGTTGCTGCTAACACGACACTACGATCAGAGACCCTTCGACGAAACTATGTGTGATGCCATAATCGCAAACGGTGGTGTAAAAAAACCATCAAAAAAGGTGCAAAAAGTTTGCGATGGAGGATGCATCAAACACGGTTTAGATTTTAGTTGCGTGTGCGATGCAGGGTATACGGTTCAGCTCAGTTAACTATTTGCGATGAGGAGGAACAAAATAAATGGGCAGCCAGATGAAGGTGTGTGCGATGTACATCATATGGTTCACTCAGATGAACTATTTGTGATTAGGCAACACAAAAGAAACGGTCAGCCAGATCAAAGGTGTGTGCGATATACGGCATGCGGTTCACTCGGATGAACTGTTTGCCTTGAGACATGAGAACAGAAATGGTTCAAATGAACAAGATGTGTGTGATATGAGGCAAACAAGTATGTAATTAGAAACGTGTGCGAAGACCGATAACAACACAGACGATTACTGCTAACAAGCCGTGTGTGTTGTGAGCAAATGATTGCTGGTATACAATTGTGAGTGATTGATGAAAACATCACCGACGGGTTCCATTGTTTAGTCCGTGTGTGATGTGATTTTCTTTGTCCGCATAACATCTGTGCTCTGTCTATAGAGCATCAACATATATACTTAAAAAGACAGCATTGCATAACCAAATTAAGCATAAAATTACACAAGTGACTACATACATAACATTTCCACACACCAAAGTAAGAAATTACATGCATACTAAAGTAGGAGAAACAAGGATCTAATCATCTACTTATTGTTGCGACGACGCTTGCCATTGCTCTGCTTCCGGCTGGATCCCTGGCCGTTTTGGGGAAGGAGGCACTTCCTCATGTCAACGATCCGCATGTATATACCATAGCTCATGTACGCCTCCTTGGCCGCGTACACGACATGAGCTTTGTCGAGTTTCTCCATCCAGGCCGAGTGCTAGGCACGCTTGTCCTTGTTGCACGAATCATTCATGTCTCTGTAGTATGGGTCGATAATGGCCTCGGCGAGGTGAACCAGTGAGTCCTTCTCATGCTCCTTGCTGCCCCAGATCTTGTATTGGCCCTGGATGTCGACACGATTCTGGCAGGCGATGCCCGAATTCTCGAGCGCCTTTACATCGTTGGTGATGTCCACTGTAGCGAACATGTAGTGGGGGCTGTTGACAAACCTAGCGAAACGCTCGCAAGGCCTTGTGGCCAGGCAGTAGTGGTAGACGAGGACGTGGTGGCGCACGCACATCTGGGCGATGGCGACCTTGGGACGAGACTCGGCACGAGCACGGGTGTACTTGAGGTCGAACCCGACCACCTTGTACTTCTCCGCGGCAAGCAACAGCTCCGTGATGTGGATGGAGTGCTCCATCCAGACCGGGTCGTTGGTGTACACCACCGAGAGGTCCATGAACCTTCTATGGGTGTCCACCACGGCACGCATGGTGAACTGCTGCTCGTCGTCGGCAGCCGCTCGGAGCGCCATTGGAGCCGCGCAAGATACCCTCTAAGAATTTCTCGTGGTGGGTGTGCTTCTTGCAATGTGGGGCGCGATCGAAAGGTTGAAGAGACACAAGGGTTAAATGGCTGCGGTAATAAATGGGGGCCGACCGGCCTTTAATCGTCACGTCTTGTCACGGCGTTCATAGCGGAGGGTTCCAGTGCATGCTTGACAACACCGCATCGCACGCGTGGGCTCGAAGAGGCGCCAAATGTATCGTCGGTGAGCTTGTTCCTGCGCTACCACGCTGTTTACTGCGCAAGCTTCCCGCCCGACTAGTTTGGCCACGCGTCGGCTAAAGAGGGACAAATCATGGGCGTTTATTGGCAAAAAGCTTCGTAAAAACGAAGTGTGTGGAATGACTTCGATCATAAGTTTACCCATGGATGATGAGGTCAAAGTTACACAGAAGGGTGATGATGGACACTCGAGTGCGATAATTAATTTTGTGCTCTACAGTGCACACAGTGGAAGAAACCAACTATGTGCAATAATGTCGAAGATCGCAGTCGAGTTAGCTATACAGATCATGTGCTGTGAGATCGACAAGGTAAACTGATTCGAGAATGGTTAATAAAATCTAAGATCATTGCATATTAAGGTCGAAATAGTGCTAGCAATATACGAGTCTCATACGATGCCATTTCCACGATTGTACCACAAAAGCTCGAAATGTTACAAGGTTCAAATTCCAGAGTTATATGGCTCAAATTCGAAGATTAAAAGGTTCAAATTGATATTAGGAATGAAATTTAGCTCATCAGCTGCAAACGCTCGCGCTGATCCGCCGAACATGGATATCAGAGAGGTTCAAACTAATATCTCCGCTTCTAAGTCTGGTTTCGAAACCTCACAACTTTTGCAAAGGGGTCAGCCACTGAGAAGTCATGTATGGGGTTGACACGATGACTTCCAATTACTCTGTCATCTGAAGTTCCAAAATGAAATTCAGGATTTTTGGAGCCTACTCCATTCCGTCACAGGCGCCGGCGCTGATCAACAAACCATTCATTTTTGCGAAATAAATGTAGGGCAAACCTCATTTCCTTTGGCACCCTTGCTCTAAGAACAAAGAACCTGGCGAATATAATCTCCGGTAAGGTCCCTCGGTAGGAGTTCAAAGTAATTTCTAAGAGATGCAGATCTAGGCATTCGACGTGATTGTTATATTGTATCACATTATCCACCACTGGCCTAATCTTATCTGCAAAAGAAGAAAATGTGTTAGTGCCTACATGCAGTTTTGAACATTACTACATGCCTATTTGGTTTGCAGGATTTGTAAAATGCACTAACATGCCATCTTCGATCTGACATGATTAACATGGGCATTTGATTACATTTTTAGAAAAATGTAGCCTTCTTCACAAGAGGTTGGGGTGCATGAAAAGTTCCCTAAGAAAACTAGTACAAATGAATCCAAAGGAGAAATGCTTATTGATTGTAACCATATGGATCAAGAAACCAATATGGGGGGGGGGACATGTATGTACTGAAATCCTCCAAAAGAACCTTCAGAAATCGTAGTAAATTGTCATTGTAAACTTGGAAAAAGGTGTCAGAAATTGAACTCCCTTATGGTTAACATTTAACAGGAAAGGAACATCACCTCGATATATAGCTTCTCCAGGCACGGAAAGAATCTCAGGAAACTGAAAACTTGCTCCAGGTTGGGCCGATAGATTCTAGTGCCAAGTGATGAGGACATAGACCTGGGGTAGGGTAATAGGCCTGACCTATATGTCCTACCTAAGGTCCTTGTCCTAGAAGCAAAGAAGTTCAAGAGTAAATAGAGGGGGCCCAACAAAGGTGTCGAGTGCAATCCACTCGACCTGCCATTCACTCGGAGACCCCTCCTTATTTAGGTCACTCGACCATTAAACCACTCGACGTGCAGAAGACCTAAAGCCACTCCGCGCAGCAACGGTCGGGTGTTTACTCATATACTTAATGATCATTTATAGCACTTTATTACGGACGTTACCTGTAACGCTCTCTCTTTATGAACATTGAACCCTTTGTAACGGAGGGGAGCTGGGGTCCTGGCGCACTCTATATAAGCCACCCCCTCCTCTGGGACAAGGGTTCGCACCCCAGTAAACACACACATACATAATCCAGTCGACCGCCTCCGGGCTTCGAGATGTAGGGTTGTTACTTCTTCCGAGAAGGGCCTGAACTCGTAAAACTCGTGTGTACAACTTCACCATAGCTAGGATCTTGCCTCTCCACACTTACCCCCCTATTATACTGTCAGCCTTAGTACCACGACAGTTGGCGCCCACCGTGGGGCAGGTGTCTTAGCGACTTATTGGAGAAGTTCCGATTTTTTCGATCCCCATCATCATGGTTTCCGGCGGACGATTGACCGAGGGCCGCGAGATCCGTCTCGGCGCGCTCGTGTTCGTCGCCGACGACTCCGCTTGGCTCGAAGAGGCTCCACTCGACGTCGAGGCGCTCCTCGTCCGCGGGGTGACGCACTTTCGTGCGTGCGTCCGTGGCGTCCTTCTTTGACAGCCGTCGACTCAGTATTGGTCGGCTCCTGTGGCGTGCTCGCTCCTCGCTATTCGCCGGCACAAGCGTTCCGGTCGGTCGCGGCTCCAGTGGTGGGTGAGGCACGCAGTGGCCCGCCAATCGGCCACCCTGCAAGTCGCGGCAATCGAGCCCGACGAAACTCTCTACAGCTTCTTCGACCTGTCGACTGGCTCCGTCGAGACTGCATCCGAGTGCGACAGCAGTGATCCTGCGGCGGAAGTCCTGATGGTCAACGGACCGCGCAGTCCTCCTGGCTTCCCCCGCGACGACGGTGGCGATGGCAGCCGTGATCCTTCACGCGTCCACGAGGTGTACCGCCCCGAGCCCCTCTCTTCTCTGCGGAGGGAAGAGCTTCGCCGCCGTAACATGGATGCACTTCACACTCCTATCGTTGGAGAAACCCCCGAGGCCCGGGCCTTGGAGGAGGTGCGCCTGGCCAACTTGGCTGAGTGCACTCGACTGGAGAACCTCCAGCACGCACTCGACAAGCGTGCTCGGCAGCGGATTCCTGAGTCCAGTCGACGACAACTTTTTCCGCCTCCAACTCAGGTATACCGAACTCCGATTCAGAATCTCACAGCTGCAGCCCGAATAGCAGAGTCGATTCAGCCTTCCCAGTCAGAAGCTGGCAGAGGTTTGATGCAGATCCGGGCTTTACTCCGGGTAGCGGGAGAGCAGAACACAGCAGTGTCTCAGTCACGGAATAGGATTCATAGCAGATCTGTGATGGCAGACACAGTTCAGTCGGCTCACAGCCCAAGATCGCCTCCAAGGCGTGAGGGACGTGGAGATACAGAAACCGTGAGCAGTATGATCACCGACTAGACCATGATGATTGTCGTCGAGTGCCCATGCCTCCCCCAAGGAGTGGGTCATACATGCCTCGGCAGCACGATGACAGACGCCCTCACAGTGGTGGGCGAAGGATTCCAGTCGACCCCCGAGAGCCGGGCTTTGATGCAAGATCTATTCTCGTTCAGGGTCTGGTTGATAGGAACAGAGCTCACAGAGAAGGTCATGACAGATACTATCCGACTGGCAGCGGAGTGCATGTCTCAGGCCTAGAGTGTTTCAGCAGAGCCATCAGGGCTGCAGTGATTCCTCCCAACTTCAGGTTGGTGACTGGAGTCAGCAAGTTCACTGGTGAGTCCAAGCCTAACACTTGGCTTCAGGACTACCGAGTGGCTGTTCAGATTGGCGGCGGCAATGATGAAGTAGCCATGAAACACCTTCCTCTGATGTTGGAGGGCTCGGCAAGAGCGTGGTTGAATCAGTTAGCACCTGGCAGCATATATAGTTGGGATGAACTCGCCCGAGTGTTTGTTAGAACCTTTGAAGGTACATGCAAATGGCCAGCAGGGTTAACAGAGTTGCAATCCTGTGTGCAGAAACCGAAGGAAACCTTGAGGGATTATATCCAGAGATGGATCACGTTGCACCACACAGTGGAGAATGTGTCAGATCACCAAGCAGTTTGTGCCTTCAAGGAAGGTGTCAAGTATCGAGAATTGAACCTGAAGTTCGGTCGGACCGGGGATATGTCTCTGAGTCGGATGATGGAGATTGCCACCAAGTATGCTAATGGTGAAGAGGAGGATCGACCCCGGAGTGGCAAGCACAAAACAGTCGCCCAAGAAACCGGAGGAGGGAATTCCAGTCGGAAGCAGAAGTGCAAAGCCGAGCCAGCTGCTCTTGGTGAAGCCTTAGCTGTGACTCAAGGACAGTTCAAGGGGAAGCCCAAAGGGCCATGGAACCCCAAGAAGGTTAAAGATCAAGACGGAAATGATGTGTTGGATTTACCCTGTCACATTCATATCAAGAAACATGAGGAGGGTAATCTGATTTACCCTAAACACACCACTCGACAGTGTCGGCTCCTGATTCAACAGTTCTGAGAGAAACAACCCAAGGAGAAGGAAAAGGAGTCGGACAAGGGTGAGGATAAAGAAGAAGATGATGATGGTTTTCCCAACGTCAATTCCACTCTGATGATTTTTGCTGATGTTGAAAGCAAAAGTCGAATGAAAGTTATAAATAGAGAGGTGAACATGGTTGATACGGCAACACCAAGTTACTTGAAGTGGTCCCAGACTGCCATCACATTCGACCAGTCTGACCATCCAGCTCATATAGCCACCCCTGAGAGGCAAGCGCTGGTGGTCGACCCAGTTGTTGAAGGCACTTGACTGACTAAGGTGCTGATGGATGGTGGGAGTGGCCTGAATATCTTGTATGCTGAAACCCTGAAGGGAATGGGCATTCCGATGTCCAAGCTCAGTGAAAGCAACATGAGTTTTCATGGCGTCATACCTGGCAAGAAGGCTGAATCACTCAGCCAGATCGCCCTCGATGTGGTTTTCGGTGATTCCAAGAATTACCGCAAGGAAAAGTTGACATTTGAAGTCGTGGATTTCCAGAGTGCTTATCACGCCATTCTGGGTAGGCCTGCTTATGCACGTTTCATGGCTCGAGCATGTTACGTGTATCTCAAGTTGAAAATGCCTGGTCCCAGAGGAGTGATCACTATCACTCGCAATCGGCAAAAGGCAGAAGAGTGCTTCCAGAAGGGCTCAAAAGTCGCCGATGCACAAATGGCAGTAGTAGAATTGCAAGAGTACCAGAAAAATGCAGATCCGAGTGATTTGTTGCGAGCCAAGAAGCCTGCCACTGACTCTGCATTTCAGTCGTCCGGTGAAACAAAACCGATTCATATTCACCCGACCGATCCCAATGCTGCTCCGACTCATATCTCAACAACACTCGACAACAAATAGGAAGAAGCGCTCATCCAGTTCCTCCGTGAGAACTGGGACATCTTCGCATGGAAACCTTCTGACATGCCGGGTGTACCCAGGGGACTGGCCGAGCATCGTTTGCGAGTCGACCCGAAAGTGAAGCCAGTCAAGGAACATCTTCGACGGTCCGCCGTACAGAAGAGAAAAGCAATTGGCGAGGAAGTGGCTCGGCATCTAGCAACTGAGTTTATCCGAGAGATTTACCACTCCGAGTGGCTCGCTGTCGGGACCCCGATTCTAAGTCACACCGATCTAGCCTGTAACACCTCATATCACTTTGCGGCCTGACACACGGTATTCCCACGGGTGTCGCCTTACCATGGCCCGGGACCATTTGCGCCTTTTGGCTCACGTATATGATAATGTCGCTAGCATCCATATGACAAAGAACCCGGGCCGACATGACTACTCATGAACCCAAAGTGGCACTAACTTACGGGGACAGGCATACATGAATCAACATCGAGCATGTCGGTCAGGAGCGTGTGAATCCGGGCTGTAGCACTGGGCTAATAGGACTCCGGTGAACCGGGCTGTAGCGGACTACTATGGCTCATGGAGCACAAGACTACATTTCCCCATAAGAGAGGCTACCAAGGATACACAACTAGGTTGTCGGATCCCACACATACCAAGCATTTCAATCATACACACAATATGCTCGATATGTGCAAATACAACATGGCATCACAACAAGACTCTACGACTCGGAGTATTTATTCATTAGGCCCCGAAGAGCCAGATATTACAAACATGGGTCTCATGACCCAACATCCAGAGCATACAAGTCAAAGCACATGTGGAAGCTTAACATGTCTGAGTACAGACATCTACAAATGAAAAAGGCTGAGAAGCCTGACTATTTACTAGATCCTGCCGAGGGCACAAGATCGTAGCTGAGGTATCAAGCTAAACGCCCATCAGGGGTGTACTTCGACACACACGCTCTCGCCACTTACCACCATGTACACGTCGTGTACCTCGGCAACCTTCAAGCGGAAGCCTGGCGAGGGAGTCGGCCACAGCCTACCTAAACACTCAAGTCTCTAGTCCAGGTTTATCGCCTATTCAGGTTCCATCCGCAGGGAGTCCGGCCGAGGTTTCCACATACGGCCCCGAACGATGTGTGCAGGGTTCCCGAGACACCAAACGGGCGCCCGGTACACCGTGCCACGTGCCTACCGCATCACAGCCCACCCCTCGGTCAGCGCTGTCCATGGCCTCCAGCATACTACAAACACCAGAAACTACTTGCAACTCCTGGACAGAGGACAAGGGTGATTAAGAAGCCGAGAGGGTCCATTGGTTTCGGGCCCAATGCGTGGTAGTAACTGTATCATGGATCACAAACACAGAACTCAGTTCCTGAGGACAGCTTCAATGAGACAATCCACCATGTACTCCTACATGGCCTCTCACCGCTACCTTTACCAAATCGTGTTCACACACTTAGCTCACACACAGTAGGACATGTTCATCACCATTCCAATTCATCCCCGACGAATCAGACCCGACTCAACTCTAAGCAGTAGTAGGCATGACAAACAAGCATGAATGAGTAGGCACACCAGGGCTCAAACAACTCCTACTCATGCTAGTGGGTTTCATCTATTTACTGTGGCAATGACAGGTCATGCAGAGGATAAGGGGTTCAACTACCGCAACAAGTAACAGTTGAATCGTTGTTGTCCTAATGTAGTAAAAGAGAGCAGGAGCGAGAGAGTGGGATTGTATCGGAATGAACAAGGGGGTTTTGCTTGCCTGGCACTTCTGAAGATATCATAGTTCTTCATCGGTGTCATCGATCACGTCATCTGAGCATCGGCTACTGAGAGGGGACGATTACCGGCAAACAGAGAAGGGCACGATCAATGCAATGCATAATATGATGCATGCTATGACATGGCAATATGAATGTGTTTTGGGCTAATGCAAGCTAGAACAGAATGGTTTGAGTTGATTTGAAGCAAAGATTCAAATTCAAATTCAAGCTATGAATTCAAATAGTGCATTATCATGTTTTCACCTATACAGCAGGTATAACTTAGTTTGACATGCATGAAAATGATACAGATGGATAGATTGCATTTTTCTGATAATTTTTCATATATAAATTATTTCATTCTGAGCTACGGTTGATTTTATATGATTTTTAGAAGTTTATACTATTTTCTGGAATTTCCTGAATAAATTTAAATCCAGATAATGCTTTACTGCGTGAGCCTGACGTCAGTGTGACGTCAGCAGGTCAACTAACCCAGTCAGGTCAAACCTGACCAGTGGGGTCAGCTGGTCAGTGACTCAGTCAACTAAGAGGGTTAATTAGCACTAACTAAAAGTTAATCTAAGCTAATTAGTCCATGGACCCACACGTCAGTGGCTGTGTGTTTAAACTTAAGTTAATTAGTGTTAAACTAATACTAACTAAAAGTGTCAGTGGGGTTGGCCCACGCGTCAGTGACAGAGGGAAGGTCAAACCCCCTGGTCAACCGGGGTTAAAACGCCGGCGTTTAGCCGCCGCCGGCAGCAGACGCGGCGGGGCACTCGGGCGCGGGCTGTGGTGCCCCGTTCGCAGCGTGGCTGGGCTCGTTCGAGAGCCCAGACCAGCGCGCGTCGGGTGGTGGCGCCAGTCGGGCCTGGGGTTGCCGGAGGCGATGGCGAGGAGCTCGACCGCGGCGGCCGGAGCTCGGGCAACGGCGGAGATGGCGCTACAGGGCACGGCAGGGCGAACCCGTGGGGGCTTCAGGTTCACAGGGGCGCGGCGAGCACGCTGGAGATGCTCGGGCGAGCGGCTAAGCTCAGGAGCACGGAGCTCGTTGGCAATGGCGGCGGGGAGCTTCGGTGCTCGTGGGGAATGGTGCTACGGCAACCCAACGGGGACAGGGTTAGGGGGAAATGACCGGGGGCTCACCGCGGTCACGAAGAGATTCTCGGCGAGCTCGGGGAGGCACGGACGGCGTCGAATCGACGGTGGGGTTGCCGGCGGCCGAAGCTTGAAGACGATGACGATGCGGTCGTTGCAGGGCGTCCGGAGTGGCTTCTTTCGGTGGAGAGGCGTAGCGCGAGGTGGCGGAGCTACTGGGCATCCTAGCTAGGCGAGGTGGTGGCGGTGGCCGCGGGTACGGCGGTCGGCGTCGGCGAGCTCCGCTCGGGCAGAGAGGAGGAGGGAGCAGAGGAGGGGGAAGAGGTCGGGAGAGAGCAGCGAGTGAGGGAGAGGAGAGAGGGGTCTCTGGGCGTCTCCGTGGCGCCCTTAGAAGAGCCGGGCGTCGCGGTGGAAGCAGGAGCTGGCGCGCGCGCGCGGCGACCACGCGCCCCTGCTCCTACTGACAGGAGGAGGAAGGCGACAGGAGCCCGGGAGGTGGGCTGGCCTAGCCACTTGGGCTGCAGGTAAGGCCCAGGTAAGGTTCTCTCTCTCTTCTGTTTTCTAATTTGTTTTTGTTTTCTAATTATTTGCCTCTGTTTTGAGCTTAGGAAAAATACCAAGGCATTTCCTAAAATCCTGAAAATATTCATGGACACTTGCTGAATTATTTCAGTGGCCCAAAAATAGTTCCAACATTATTTGAACATTTAAATTATTTATAGCATTTAAATGCCCAGAAGTCAAATACAATAAGATTTAATTCAAAAATCCAGGATGGCCTAGAAATAGGTGCATCATTTTTGGCAGAGGTTTTCACCTTTAACAAAAATCATGAACTTTTCTAAAGGGCATTTGGGTTCATTGAAAATATTGTTTACTTGAACCTAGTTGAATGCATTTGGTGCTAGGGTTTCAACATCCCCATTTCAAGTTTCTTTGAAAATTAAACATGATGACATGAGGAAGAAGCAAAAGTCAAACAAGGGCTGATCTGGGGCTGTGACAGCTCACCCCCACTAAACAAGAATCTCGTCCCGAGATTCAAGACGTGAGGTAAGAAGACAGAGGGGACACAAAGCTAACACGATCTTCATGATCCAATTGCTCTTCGCGAAGATGTTGATCCGTTGCTTCAATTAACGTTGACATCTTTGCTTTCGAGATCTTCATCCGACACGATGACGACAAGGGAAACTCTATAGAAATCGATCTCCTTAAAGATCGAGCAACTCACGATCAACTCACGGAATGCGACGTTGAGTATCTCTTGAGCTGAGACTCAACACATACATCGAGAGAGGGATGAAGTGAAACAGAGAACGAAGATTCAAGTTGATAAACACAATTCCACGCTGAATAAGACGGTGCATGGTTTCAAAGTAGCGAGGAGATAATTGCCATGACTCCATAACGGGGCACCTTAGGGAAGGTGGCTCGTAGAAATATTCCCTTAAGTGGCAAAAAGAATTACTTTTGATACATAGATCATTGAAACTCTTTATACCAGCCCAAGGAAAATCGCAAACGATCATTTGAAGGAGTTCAGAGAAATGGCATACTCAGATCGGAAAGGAAACTATGGTTATGGAGCAACTCGGCAAGCGGAAGGCACATTCCCGTTGATACCGGGGATATAACCTAGTGTCTGAGTATGCTCTCCAGAACTTGAGCATTTCCATATTCATCAAGGTTTTACCAACATCCGTGCCGAGGATCCTGGCAACACAACATACTACCATGATGAACGGTGATGGAGGATGCAGGTGCAAAGGAGGACAACACTTTCTCATATTTGACCTTAGCGAAGCCAAGGGAGCAAAATCTGGATGATCGACCGAGAGACATTTAGCACTCCGCTTCTAATGTTCTCCTTGATGTTCTAGCGTAACCCATTAGACGTGGTTTGGTATCTTGAACATCAAGTAGTAGGTCGGACTTCGGGAGCGCAGGAATCCATACGGAACAACTTTTAGAATAGATCATATGAAATCCTCATGGAGAAGATGGTCAAATTGCTTAATCAAGAAGCTACAATAATAGATCTTCTGGCTAGGTGCGCCGGCCAGAACATCAACCTTGTCGGGACCTACATCATAGATCCTGGAAAAAGTTCCATCCATCATATCTGCCTGAGATTCAGATCTGGATGGTAACAGGATATTTCAGACAGCATGTCTGGAAAAGAAAGTTTGCAACACAAACCGACGAGATGATGTTGCGAGATTCTCGGGGAATGGACTACGATAGCAAGCTCCAAAACATGAGCTGGTTCTGCTACATACATGTGAACACGTTGTCCCAGACAAGCATGCCCACATGGTAGTCTTACAATGAAACACTACCGAGTTCTGGTTGGGAACCATCAACGAGGATATCGAAGTTCTTTCATAAGTCCGGATTAGCTCTTATGAAGGAACTCCTTCTCCTTAAACAAGTCAGTTAGTGGCTTGGTGTGCTAGGGATACATATAGAATGAAGGTTGCAAGTCTCCAAACCACGGTATACTTCGCACATATGCATGACTGACTTGGGATGATTCCAGAGGAAGCAAAACAAACTTTCTCGAATTCACGGCGGCAACTTGCATCTAATGCACATGAATTAGAGTAAGTCACTTCTTTCATCCAACATATGCTTCATGAACAGATCACGAAGATAATGCTTATAAAGTTTCCAATACTAGCTGGATGTTCAACACGAGTCATGGAGAAGGTAGCAGTGTTGCTGATGGGCTCAACAACAATTCATCCAGGTTTCCATGGAGATGGAATTCCATAATTATGTGAACAAGTGATAGCATTGGTCAGACCCAAAAGATATAATGGTGTATGCTCGAGGGATCAACCACGAGTAAGACAACATTATGAACATCGTTGGTTCTGATTTGATTTGATGATAGCCCATAATCAAATCAAAGCCTTGATACGACAATAGGTCCAACAACTGATCACAGGGACCAATCGATGAAGATATCATCTATCTTCAACACACGCAAATATATCCCTTGAAATGAACTAAGCTGGCAAGCTTTTATCTTCCATCTCTCCAAGTTGTTGTTTAGCTTGACCAACTAGCTCAGGGGTATCCAACACGGATTCTTGGAGAAGGGGTGGTTTACAGGGAACCGACTTGATCACGAATTCAACATAGCGGTTAGGTGACAACCTGGTGATACTTCCGAGAAGATATTCGGAAAATCACGTACCACCGACATGTTATTAAGATCGAGAACAATCTTGCTTTTCAGGGCAAGACGATATGACCGAACAAGCAAGGACTAACACTATCCTAACTCATTGATCGAAAAGTGCACCGGAAATAAGGACTGGTAGCACGGTCAACCTTGGGATATGATTCAGTAACCAACACGCTAAGGATGAAATTATTGTCCTTTAACTACCAAGCAACGGAGTTGCTAGGAGTATTGATTTCACACATCATAGTTCGCTTGTCGGTATTCCGGTTATAATAACACGGAGACAGAGGAATGAACGATGATGGCGAGGAGTATCACTAAATCAAGAATTCATAAGAGGTGGTGCAATTCTCATGACACTCTTGACATAAAGATGGTAACACTCCAAGGTAGAACAGAACAAAAACTGGATTGGCATTTGATCTGTGGAATACAACTACTTTGACCCAATCCCAGAGATGGACGAGGTACTGGAGTTTGTTTCTCCTAGTCATTCTGAATAGAACGGCTTGACGGACCACAAGGATAATAAGCATCGATAACACGAATGCACAATAACTCCTGACTATCAATTGATAGACGAGGGTCAGGATACAACTAAAGGGGGACAACTCAAAGGAACATATGTTTTTCTGAGTTGTGGATGCATGGATTAGTATGTCGAACAAATTCATCATATCTCTTCCGGATAACCCATGCAGAGGAGGAAGGACTGGCAGGGTCACAATATGAATGGAGTACTCCTCAAGAGCGCCCTGGTTGTGATCTTTTGGTTAAAAGAACTTCTGCCATGATGGTTCATGGTATTGGAAGAATGAAATACCACGGACCTCGAGGACTAATGCAAAGGTTACTAATAACCTAAAGGAACGAGCAAACACTATCAACAGGAGGTAAGTGGAGTGAATCTTGGGCTCAAGAACCCAGAAATAGAATGCCTACTAACTAGATGGCATCACGGGATGCTTTCGAGAATAATGGCCAGAATCATCACACTGGGGATGCAGGCATTGCTAGATTACTAAGTGGTCCTCTAAGACACCTAGGGTCATAATAATATCTCCAATATATATGTCAAGGCAACAGAGTACCTCAACTCAACGATTAGTGTGGTTAATCTGGCCCAAAGGAACATCGAGAACAGAAAGAAGGGATTTGCAAATGCATCAGATTATTTAGAAGCCTGGGATGACTCGGACAACATAACGGCTGTAAATGCTCAAAGGATTTGAGACATCCTACAAAATGGTGGCATAACCACTCAACATCACAATATAAACTTCCGGGATCAATGATCAACATACGGAGGTAGTAGGAACTGAACTGAGGCTTAAATCCATCAATCCTACGAGTCTACGGATTAGTAACACGTGATTCTGATAGAAAGATGAGAAGCCTAGTTCTTAATCCCCGTAGAAGAGAAGAGGGTGACTCAGATCAGAAGGGCATAAGGTATAAGAAGTAAAAAGAGCCTTACGTTCCCTCCCACAATCAATTCCCTTATATAACTAAAGCATTTCTAGACACAACTTCGACCAGTTTGGCTTGGTAATCCTACAGGCAGTCAGGCTCTGATACCAACGCTGTCGGGACCCCGATTCTAAGTCACACCGATCTAGCCTGTAACACCTCATATCACTTTGCGGCCTCACGCACGGTATTCCCACGGGTGTCGCCTTACCATGGCCAGGGACCGTTTGCGCCTTTTGGCTCACGTATATGATAATGTCGCTAGCATCCATATGACAGAGAACCCGGGCCGACATGACTAGTCGTGAACCCAAAGTGGCACTAACTTACGGGGACAGGCATACATGAATCAACATCGAGCATGTCGGTCAGCAGCGTGTGAATCCGGGCGGTAGCACTGGGCTAACAGGACTCCGGGAACCCGGGCTGTAGGAGGCTAGGCAGGACTCCGGATGTCACCGCGTGACATTTCCCCGAAGGGACAGACACATGAACGAAGTGAATCACATGCCGGCCAGTCAAGTGTTCTGGAGCAGTAGTGCTGGGCTAGCAGGACTCCGGTGAACCGGGCTGTAGCGGACTACTATGGCTCATGGAGCAGAAGACTACATTTCCCCATAAGAGAGGCTACCAAGGATACACAACTAGGTTGTCGGATCCCACACATACCAAGCATTTCAATCATACACACAATATGCTCGATATGTGCAAATACAACATGGCATCACAACAAGACTCTACGACTCGGAGTATTTATTCATTAGGCCCCGAAGAGCCAGATATTACAAACATGGGTCTCATGACCCAACATCCAGAGCATACAAGTCAAAGCACATGCGGAAGCTTAACATGTCTGAGTACAGACATCTACAAATGAAAAAGGCTGAGAAGCCTGACTATTTACTAGATCCTGCCGAGGGCACAAGATCGTAGCTGAGGTATCAAGCTAAACGCCGAAGTCCACACGGAACTACTAGCGAGACTGACGTCTCTCTGCAAAACATAAAATAAGCAAACGTGAGTACAAATGTACCCAGCAAGACTTACATCAGAACTATCTACATATGCATCGGTATCAACAAAGGGGGTGGTGGAGTTTAAAAGCAGCAAGCCAGCTTTGACTCGGTGGCTATCCTAACTACGACTGCAAGTAACTCTTTTGAGGTGGCGCACACGAGTCCACATATTCACCATATCAATACACCACTATGGATTCGCCCCCGTCTCCCTACGAGAACGCCATCCATAGCACTCACGCTTATCTTGCGCATTTTAGAGTATCCACTTTCACTTGTCTATGAACTGTTATAGGCAACCCAGAAGTCCTTTACCGCGGACACGGCTATTCGAATAGATGATGTTAACCCTGCAGGGGTGTACTTCGACACACACGCTCTCGCCACTTACCACCATGTACACGTCGTGTAACTCGGCAACCTTCAAGCGGAAGCCTGGCGAGGGAGTCGGCCACAGCCTACCTAAACACTCAAGTCTCTAGTCCAGGTTTATCGCCTATTCAGGTTCCATCCGCAGGGAGTCCGGCCGAGGTTTCGACATACGGCCCCGAACGATGTGTGCAGGGTTCCCGAGACACCAAACGGGCGCCCGGTACACCGTGCCACGTGCCTACCGCATCACAGCCCACCCCTCGGTCAGCGCTGTCCATGGCCTCCAGCATACTACAAACACCAGAAACTACTTGCAACTCCTGGACAGAGGACAAGGGTGATTAAGAAGCCGAGAGGGTCCATTGGTTTCGGGCCCAATGCGTGGTAGTAACTGTATCATGGATCACAAACACAGAACTCAGTTCCTGAGGACAGCTTCAATGAGACAATCCACCATGTACTCCTACATGGCCTCTCACCGCTACCTTTACCAAATCGTGTTCACACACTTAGCTCACACACAGTAGGACATGTTCATCACCATTCCAATTCATCCCCGACGAATCAGACCCGACTCAACTCTAAGCAGTAGTAGGCATGACAAACAAGCATGAATGAGTAGGCACACCAGGGCTCAAACAACTCCTACTCATGCTAGTGGGTTTCATCTATTTACTGTGGCAATGACAGGTCATGCAGAGGATAAGGGGTTCAACTACCGCAACAAGTAACAGTTGAATCGTTGTTGTCCTAATGTAGTAAAAGAGAGCAGGAGCGAGAGAGTGGGATTGTATCGGAATGAACAAGGGGGTTTTCTTGCCTGGCACTTCTGAAGATATTATAGTTCTTCATCGGTGTCATCGATCACGTCATCTGAGCATCGGCTACTGAGAGGGGACGATTACCGGCAAACAGAGAAGGGCACGATCAATGCAATGCACAATATGATGCATGCTATGACATGGCAATATGAATGTGTTTTGGGCTAATGCAAGCTAGAACAGAATGGTTTGAGTTGATTTGAACCAAAGATTCAAATTCAAATTCAAGCGATGAATTCAAATAGTGCATTATCATGTTTTCACCTATACAGCAGGTATAACTTAGTTTGACATGCATGAAAATGATACAGATGGATAGATTGCATTTTTCTAATAATTTTTCATATATAAATTATTTCATTCTGAGCTACGGTTGATTTTATATGATTTTTAGAAGTTTATACTATTTTCTGGAATTTCCTGAATAAACTTAAATCCAGATAATGCTTGCTGCGTCGGCCTGACGTCAGTGTGACGTCAGCAGGTCAACTAACCCGGTCAGGTCAAACCTGACCAGTGGGGTCCGCTGGTCAGTGACTCAGTCAACTAAGAGGGTTAATTAGCACTAACTAAAAGTTAATCTAAGCTAATTAGTCCATGGACCCACACGTCAGTGGCTGTGTGTTTCAACTTAAGTTAATTAGTGTTAAACTAATACTAACTAAAAGTGTCAGTGGGGTTGGCCCACGCGTCAGTGATAGAGGGGAGGTCAAACCCCCTGGTCAACCGGGGTTAAAACGCCGGCGTTTAGCCGCCGGCGGCAGCAGACGCTGCGGGGCACTCGGGCGCGGGCTGTGGTGCCCCATTCGCAGCGTGGCTGGGCTCGTTCGAGAGCCCAGACCAGCGCGCGTCGGGCGGTGGCACCAGTCGGGCCTGGGGTGGCCGGAGGCGATGGCGAGGAGCTCGACCGCGGCGGCCGGAGCTCGGGCAATGGCGGAGATGGCGCTACAGGGCACGACAGGGCGAACCCGTGGGGGCTTCAGGTTCACAGGGGCGCTGCGAGCACGCTGGTGATGCTCGGGCGAGCGGCCGAGCTCAGGAGCACGGAGCTCGTTGGCAATGGCGGCGGCGAGCTTCGGTGCTCGTGGGGAATGGTGCTACGGCAACCCAACGGGGACAGGGTTAGGGGGAAATGACCGGGGGCTCACCGCGGTCACGAAGAGATTCTCGGCGAGCTCGGGGAGGCACGGACGGCGTCGAATCGACGGTGGGGTTGCCGGCGGCCGAAGCTCGAAGACGATGACGATGCGGTCGTTGCAGGGCATCCGGAGTGGCTTCTTTCGGTGGAGAGGCATAGCGCGAGGTGGCGGAGCTACTGGGCATCCTAGCTAGGCGAGGTGGTGGCGGTGGCCGCGGGTACGGCGGTCGGCGTCGGCGAGCTCCGCTCGGGCAGAGAGGAAGAGGGAGCAGAGGAGGGGGAAGAGGTCGGGAGAGAGCAGCGAGTGAGGGAGAGGAGAGAGGGGTCTCTGGGCGTCTCCGTGGCGCCCTCGGAAGAGCCGGGCGTCGCGGTGGAAGCAGTAGCTGGCGCGCGCGCGCGGCGACCACGCGCCCCTGCTCCTACTGGCAGGAGGAGGAAGGCGACATGAGCCGGGGAGGTGGGCTGGCCTAGCCACTTGGGCTGCAGGTAAGGCCCAGGTAAGGTTCTCTCTCTCTTCTGTTTTCTAATTTGTTTTTGTTTTCTAATTATTTGCCTCTGTTTTGAGCTTAGGAAAAATACCAAGGCATTTCCTAAAATCCTGAAAATATTCATGGACACTTGCTGAATTATTTCAGTGGCCCAAAAATAGTTCCAACATTATTTGAACATTTAAATTATTTATAGCATTTAAATGCCCAAAAGTCAAATACAATAAGATTTAATTCAAAAATCCAGGATGGCCTTGAAATAGGTGCATCATTTTTTGCAGAGGTTTTCACCTTTAACAAAAATCATGAACTTTTCTAAAGGGCATTTGGGTTCATTGAAAATATTGTTTACTTGAACCTAGTTGAATGCATTTGGTGCTAGGGTTTCAACATCCCCATTTCAAGTTTCTTTGAAAATTAAACATGATGACATGAGGAACAAGCAAAAGTCAAACAAGGGCTGATCTGGGGCTGTGACACTCGCCAATGTTGTCATGGTCCCCAAGAAGGATGACTCACTTCGCATGTGCATCGACTTCAAGCATATCAATTGGGCCTGCCCGAAAGATCATTTTCCTCTCCCCCGCATTGACCAAATAGTCGACTCGACTGCGGGGTGTGAGTGCTTGTCCTTTTTGGACGCCTATTCCGGGTATCATCAGATCCGACTGTATGTACCCGATGAGATAAAAACAGCTTTCATCACTCCATTCGGGTGCTTATGTTATTTCACCATGCCATTCGGCCTGCAGAACGCCGGAGCCACATTCATGAGGATGATTCAGAAGTGTTTGCGCACTCAAGTCAGTCGGAATGTGGAAGAATACATGGATGACATTGTGGTCAAGTCACGTAAAGGTTCTGACCTTGCTGAAACTTTTACCAACCTCAGAAGGTATGATATCAAGCTTAATCCATCAAAGTGCACATTCGGAGTTCCTGGCGGAAAATTACTCGGTTTCCTTGTTTCCGAACGAGGGATCGATGCTAACCCAGAGAAAGTTGGTGCTATACTCCGGATGAAACGCCCTGTGCGTGTGCACGATGTCCAGAAGCTTACTGGTAGTTTGGCCGCCTTGAGTCGATTCATTTCTCGCCTCGGTGAAAAGGCATTGCCACTTTACCGACTGATGTAGAAGTCTGATAAGTTCGAGTGGACTCCTGAAGCTGAAGCAGCCTTTGTAGAGCTCAAAGCCCTGCTTTCCACCCAGCCGGTGCTTGCTGCCCCAATCAGCAAAGAGCATTTACTGCTGTACATTGCAGCCACTGGACAAGTTGTCAGTACAGTACTCACGGTCGAGCGGGAAGAAGGAAAAGCCTATAAAGTTCAGCGCCCAGTTTATTATGTTTCTGAAGTTCTGACTCCATCAAAGCAAAGATATCCACATTATCAGAAGCTTGTTTATGGGATTTACATGACCACGAAGAAGGTTGGACACTATTTCTCTGACCACTCCATTGCAGTCGTCAGCGACGCTCCATTATCAGAGATTCTGAACAACAGAGATGCAACTGGTCGAGTGGCAAAGTGGGCGATTGAACTCCTTCCCTTGGATATCAAGTTTGAAGCAAAGAAAGCTATCAAGTCCCAAGCAATAGCAGATTTCCTCGTTGAGTGGATCGAACAGCAACTGCCGACTCAAGTTCACTCGGAGCACTGGACCATGTTCTTTGATGGCTCCAAGATGCTGAATGGTTCCGGCGCTAGGGTGGTACTGGTATCCCCCCGAGGAGAAAAGCTCAGATATGTTCTCCAGATTCACTTTGATTCCTCCAATAACTTAGCTGAATATGAAGCACTCTTATATGGGTTATGTATGGCCATTTCACTCAGCGTCCGTCGCCTCATGGTCTACGGCAACTCAGATTTGGTAGTCAATCAAGTGATGAAGGAGTGGGACGTCAGAAGCCCAGCTATGACTGGTTACTGTAATGCAGTGAGGAAGTTGGAAAAGAAGTTTGAGGGGTTAGACCTCCATCATATACCCCGACTGAAAAATCAAGCAGGTGATGATTTGGCAAAGATAGGTTCCAAGAGGGAAGCCATTCCCATTAATGTGTTTTTGGAACACATTCATACACCTTCAGTTCAAGAAGATCCTTTCACTGAAGTGCCCCGCAGCCTAAGAGTGCCACAGATCCGACCGAAGTCGAAGTCCCAGCCGTGGTCGACTTGATCATGGAGGTTTTGGTCATCACTCCCGACTGGACAGTATCGTATATTTCATACATTCTCAGGAAGGAACTCCTAGAGGATGAAGAAGAGGCCCGACAGATCGTCCATCGATCCAAAGCCTTTACTGTGATAAGAGGACAGTTGTTCAGAGAGAGTGTGACTGCAGTCTGTCAGAAATGCATAACACCGGAAGAAGGTCGAGTGATCCTTAACGACATCCACTCGGGGACCTGTGGTCACCATGCATCCTCTCGGACCATTGTGGCCAAACCGAGCGGGATTCTATTGGCCGCGAGCAAATGAGATGGCAAAAGAGATAGTCGACAAATGTGAAGGTTGCCAGTTCTACTCCAACATGTCTCACAAACCCGCATCAGCCCTGAAGACCATTCCACTCGTCTGGCCCTTTGCTGTTTGGAGTTTGGATATGGTTGGACCTCTGAGGACTGGTAGGAGCGGTTTCACTCACGTGCTCGTGGCAGTCGACAAGTTCACCAAATGGATTGAAGCCAAGCCTATCAAAAGCCTTGAAGCAAGTACTGCTGTCAGCTTCATCAGAGAGTTAACATTTAGATATGGTGTTGCACACAGCATCATCACTGACAATGGGTCCAACTTTGATTCTGATGAGTTCAGAGCTTTCTGTGCTTCCCAAGGTACTCGAGTCGACTATGCTTCAGTCGCTCACCCCCAATCGAATGGACAAGTTGAAAGAGCAAACAGATTGATTCTCAAAGGGCTGAAACCCCGACTGATGCGTGATCTCAAACACGCAGTAGGAGCCTGGGTCGATGAACTTCCGTCAGTATTGTGGGGACTGAGGACAACTCCCAATCGGTCGATTGGCCGAACTCCTTTTTTCTTGGTTTATGGAGCTGAAGCTGTACTTCCGAGTGATTTGCTCCACAATGCACCTCGAGTCGAGCTTTTTTCAGAAGATGAAGCAGAACAGGCACGGCAAGATGCAGTTGATCTCCTGGAAGAGGAAAGAGAAATGGCCCTGATCCGGTCGACCATCTATCAGCAAGACTTGCATCGATTCCATGCCAGAAATGTGAGAGGTCGGGCATTTCAAGAGGGAGACTTGGTTCTCCGAGTGGACCAGCAGAAGCCACACAAGTTTGCTCTTGCTTGGGCAGGTCCCTTCATTGTCACCAGAGTGCCCCACAATGGAGCGTACCACCTCTACAATGTCGAGCACAAGAAAGACGAGCCGCGCGCTTGGAATGCGGAGCTGCTCCTCCCCTTTTATACTTAAACACTCATTCTGATGAGATGTAATAAGAAATACCTTTGTAGTTTGTTTATTAAAGACAAGAGCTTTACAGTCTTCTAAAAACGATTGTCCTTGCTTATGTTTGTGTCTAAAATCCCACAGTGGGTGACTTAGCCGCGAATCTGTTTCGCCTAAGTTTATGAAATCCTACCGAGTGCTGAGCAAGCCTCTCACTCGGGGGCTTAGCCGCGAATCCGTTTTGCCTAAGTTTAAAAAATCCTACCGAGTGATGAGCAACCCTCCCACTCGGGGGCTTAGCTGTAGTCCAGTACTCGCCTAAGTTTCAAAAATCCTACCGAGTGGTGAGCAAGCCTCTCACTCGGGGGCTTAGCCGCGAATCCGTTTCGCCTAAGTTTAAAAAATCCTAGCGAGTGGTGAGCAACCCTCCCACTCGGAGGCTTAGCTGCAGTCCAGTACTCACCTAAGTTTCAAAAATCCTACCGAGTGGTGAGCAACCCTCCCACTCGGGGGCTTAGCTGCAGTCCAGCACTCGCCTAAGTTTCAAAAATCCTACCGAGTGGTGAGCAAGCCTCTCACTCGGGGGCTTAGCCGCGAATCCGTTTCGCCTAAGTTTAAAAAATCCTACCGAGTGGTGAGCAACCCTCCCACTCGGGGGCTTAGTTGCAGTCCAGTACTCGCCTAAGTTTAAAAAATCCTACCGAGTGGTGAGCAAGCCTCTCACTCGGGGTCTTAGCTACAGTCCAGTACTCGCCTAAGTTTAAAAAATCCTACCGAGTGGTGAGCAACCCTCCCACTCGGAGGCTTAGCTGCAATCCAGTACTCACCTAAGTTTCAAAAATCCTACCGAGTGGTGAGCAACCCTCCCACTCGGAGGCTTAGCTGTAGTCCAGTACTCGCCTAAGTTTCAAAAATCCTACCGAGTGGTGAGCAAGCCTCTCACTCGGGGGCTTAGCTACAGTCCAATACTCGCCTAAGTTTAAAAAATCCTACCGAGTGGTGAGCAACCCTCCCACTCAGGGGCTTAGCTGCAGTCCAGTACTCTCCTAAGTTTAAAAATCCTACCGAGTGGTGAGCAACCCTCCCACTCGGGGGCTTAGCTGCAGTCCAGTACTCGCCTAAGTTTGAAACACACCCTATCCGCAAGGACGACGAGGTGCAGGTCGACTGCAACCTTCTCCGTTGGAGCTGCGCCACAAGTACAACGTGCGCTCCATCCCTATCCGCAAGGACGATGAGGTGCAGGTCGACTGCAACCTTCTCCTTCGGAGCTGTGCCACAAGTACAACGTGCGGTCCATCCCTATCCGCAAGGACGATGAGGTGTAGGTCGACTGCAACCTTCTCCTTCGGAGCTGCGCCACAAGTACAACGTGCGCTCCATCCCTATCCGCAAGGACGACGAGGTGCAAGTCGACTACAACCTTCTCCTTCGGAGCTGCGCCACAAGTATAACGTGTGCTCCATCCCTATCCGCACAGACAACAAGGTGCAGGTCAACTGCAACCTTCTGCTCGGAGCTGCGCCATAAGTACAATAGCTGCATCTCAAGTACAAAGATTATTCCGAGTGAAGAGCAAATTCCACTCAAAGGCAAACACAAGCATATTCAGAGATAAACCAAGTTCGGATAAATCCTACAGTTCCGGACGATGGATCAAAAGTATTCGAGCACCAAGCCCGAAGAAGTTTAACGATTACACAATCACTCGGCATTCCGAGGCAAATAAAGGTGGAGCATAATGTTTCTTGGTCACGCGTCAGGAGAAGGACTGGCTGGGTCGCAGAAACTGTCAAGGTCTATGTTGTCTGTAATGCGAGTGGCGGCGTCAAGGAAAGTGTCCATGAAGGACTGGAAAGTGTGCCTCTTTGTGTTAGCAACCTTGAGCTCCGCCAGCTTGTCTTCTTTGACGTCTTTGAAGTGCACTCGGACCAGGGACAACGCGACATCAGCGCCACAGCGAGCAGATGACTTCTTCCATTCTTGCACTTGGTCAGGTATTTGATTCAGTCGAGCCATTAGGGACTCAAGGTCTTGAGACAGTTCCGCCTGAGGCCAGAGTTCAGCATCAACCCGAGTCATCGCTGCCTTCAGGCGGGCAAGATAAGCAACCGCGTTGTCCATACGAGATTCCAACCGCAGCACATTCATCGCAACATCATCCTTGACTGGACAATTTATGGGATCGAGACCCGTCTCGACCCGCCCAGTTTCCGCTTCAAAGTCTTGGCAAAGCTCTGCACATTTGAGTAAATGGTGAGTGGACGATATAATCAGGCTGACAGCCGACCGTAATAAGTCAGTCAATCATCAGTACCTTCAAGTTTTAAGACCAGCTTTGCAGCAAGCTGGCCCAGATAAGACTCCAACTCACCCTTCTTGGCCTTGAGGCTCCCAAGCTCGCCAGTTAGCTTGTCCTTGTCTTTCTTCAGTCGCTCGACCTCCCGATTGGCGTCAGAAACAACAGTCTTTAGTTTGGAGTTCTCTTCTTCTAACTTGCCGACTGAAGAAAGCTTCTTGTCAGCAAGCGCTGTTTTCTCTCGCGCTTCCTTCTATGCAGCAGCGAGATCCAGATCCTTCTTCTCCAAAGCCTGCTTCATTTTCTCTAAAGAAATAACATTCTTCAGACGGGCTTGGAGTTGACGGTTTTCACTACATACATCTGCTCGAGTGGAGTCACTCGGTTCAAAAAATGGAAAGGAAAAGTGCCAGCAGCAGTGAGATAGACAGTTGACGATTGGTTACCTCCCATGGCAGCTACTTCATCACGAGCAGTCTTGAGATTCTTCCTGGCCAGTTCCAGATCAAGGTTGAGGCTGATTTGTTGCTTGTTCAGTGTAGAAAGTTGAGCACCGAGATCACAAGATTTCTGCGGTCAATACATAAGACATGTCAGTCGACTGAAATAAAAGACATCATTGCGACAGTTACTCTAACACTACCACCGAATCAAACATTCAACGGCAGTCTCAGGGACTACACCCAGTGGGTGCACTTAGCGTGCCCCCACTGGTTTGAGTAAAAACACTCGGCATGGTCTGCCCAGCGCGAGTTGTAAAAAAAGGGGAGGTTCTCAGACCATAGTCGACTGCCCGCAGTCAACTATGATCTCGGGGACTACACCCAGTGGGTGCACTTAGCGTGCCCCCACTGGTTCTGGTTCCATTCGACCTGGTCCACCCAGGCCGAGTAAAAAAATTCAGATTCTCAGACCACAGTCGACTGCCCGCAGTCAACTATGGTCTCGGGGACTACACCCAGTGGGTGCACTTAGAGTGCCCCCACTAGTTCAAAGATTCAATTCAAGTCGACCCAAATTGACTTATACAATTTCAAAACAGTCGCACCCCAGTGGGTGATCAGGCAAGAAATATGATCAATCGGAAATCAACTAACCTGGACATTGGTCTGCAGAGCAGCTCCGGCGTTGAAGGCCACCTAACTGGCCTCATGCACCACTTTCATTTGCCCCATCACAAGGTTCAACTGAAGAAGAGCTTCCTTGGCGGCAGTCGGCGGGTCGTCCGGAGTTTAATACGCAGTGAAAAGCGATGATGGCAGAGCAATCGAAGCAGCCACTGGGTCTGATGTGTGGAGTTGTATTGGTGTAGCAGAAGTCTGAGCAGCTGATCCTGATGGGCAATCAGTCGACAGCGGGACAGCGAAAGTGACGTTGGTACGAGCCGGATCTATCGATCGCTCGACTACCATCCCAGGCATCACGGTCGACTGAGGAACCTGGACATCAGGCGCTTTCCCGCTCAGTTCCTTATCCCTCCTCCTCCTTCCCCTCAGCGGTACTTCTTCTTCATCGTCCGGGAGCACAACAACGTCCGTGGAGCTGCAACAAACAGAGAAAGTCAAAGAGATAGCTGACAAACAATCCAGTCGTCCAAATAAATTCGAGTTGGGCAGACTTACTGGCTTTGGAGGTAGCAACGTCGTCGGTTTCCTCGTCGTCTGGGGTCTTGTCGATATCCATATCAGTCGCGGCCGAGGCCGGGCTGTAAAGGTTCATCATCCACTAGGTCAGTACAAGAGAATCGGTCGGAACAAGAAAATACGGGAAGAACATTTACCCAGAAGCAACAGGAACGTCCATCTTGATTCTAGGCAAGGTCTTCTGAGCCTTCGATGGATTGATCTTGGCCTGCTTGGTGACCTTCTCAGCCAATTCTGCAGTGGAAGACCGAGCGCGCTTTTGAGATGGAGCGCTCGAGGCCACAGCCTTGCCGCGCCTGCCTGCAGGATCATGGTGCTGCTTGGATTGACGTTCGGAACCAGGTGGTGAGTCGGCTACCTCCTCATCGTCTGACTCATCGCTCTCATCTTCATCATCATCGGCTGGTGACTCCCACTCGCTGCTCTCCTCCGCGTTGTCCTTGCCCTCATGGTCCTGCTCCAGAGCTTGTTCGCCATTGTTCATTGAGTACATCTCTGTGTAAATCTACAAAACAAGGAGCCGAGTGGAAATCAGTCGGATCAACAAATAGTCAGAAAACACATCCAAATTAAATTAGTTGTAGTGGCCAAACCTTGTCTGGCTGGTTGCTGTCGCTGAAAGGGTTGACTCTCCTGGCGCCCCTGGGGTTGTCCTTGTTCCCGGTGATGCCCCTCAGCCACTGTGCCACTGTTTTGGCTGCCACCTCCTCCGGATGAACCCGAGCGGTGTCAGTAGCCCCGGAGTACATCCACATGGAGTGGCCACGAGCTTGGAGTGGTTGAATGCGCCGACTGAGGAACACCTCCAGCAGATCCATGCTGGTGACACCTTGGTTGATCAGTTGAACTACTCTCTCGACCAGCATGCCCATCTCCGCCTTCTCCGCGGCGGTCACTTTCAACGAAGATGGAGTCTGAACACGATCAAAAGAGAAAGGGGGAAGTCCAGTCGACAGGCCCGGGGTCACGATATCCTGGCAGTAGAACCAGGTCGACTGCCAGCCCCTGACCGACTTAGGAAGAGTCGTCGAAGGGAAGGAACTCCTCTTCCTCTTCTGGATACCCAGACCCCCACACATCTGGATAACATGGGTTTTCTTGTCGTTCGAGTTCGCTTTCTTCACTGTTTGGGAGCGGATGGTGAAAATGTGCTTGAAAAGACCCCAGTGCGGTCGACACCCCAGGAAATTCTCGCACATGGATACGAATGCAGCAAGATATGTGATGGTGTTGGGAGTAAAATGATGGAGTTGAACCGCAAAGAAATTCAACAAACCTCGAAAGAAGGGGTGTGGAGGAAGCGAGAAGCCGCGATCGACATGAGTGGCGAGCAGAACACACTCACCCGGTCGTGGCTGCGGCTCCGTTTCTCCCTCCGGCAGCCGCGCATACTCATGGACGATCAGCCCTAACTAGGCCATATCGTCCAAGTCTTCCTGCCGAAGTGAGGACCGGATCCAATCTCCCTGGATCCAACCCGACGGCAGCCCCGAGCGCGATGAAGATCCCCGATTCGTCTTCTTGCTTTTCGCCGCCCCCGTCACCTTCTTCGCGCATTCCAGCGCTGCTGTTTTCTCTTTCCCCATGGCGGTGGAGCAGCGACGTCGAGAGTGGAGAAGCTGAATGAGGTGAAGGAGCAAGAGGAAGAAGAAGGAGAATGGGCACGCACAGTGCGAACGCCTCGTCCTCGCCACTTTTAAAGGCCTACTTCCGAGTGGCTGACGCGTGGGCCCGGGCGATCCTGTCAAATTCCTTAACAGTCGCACATGGGATACATGGCGAAAAAGGTGGCGCAGAAATCGAAACGTCCTATTTATCTACTCCGTTTACCACGGCGCGCTCCGCCTGGTGCGCTTCCACCAAAATTTTGAATCCCGCGAAATCCGGGATCCTTTACAACCGATCACGCCAAAGATTCCATGTCAAGAATAACACTCGACGGGTGACGTTATAAAAACCAGGCGGCAATTTCTGAATCGATCAAGGCGACTGAAACGAAGCCGAAGTTCCAACAACTGGCCTCCAGTTGGAGATGAAGGCGAGAGTCAAAGCAAGAGTCAAAGCAAGGTCAACTTCAACCTTCTTTTCACTCGGACCTCAATCCATTCGGGGGCTAATGATGAGGACATAGACCTGGGGTAGGGTAATAGGCCTGACCTATATGTCCTACCTAAGTGTTGGGTAACGTAGTAATTTCAAAAAAATTCCTACGCACACGCAAGATCATGGTGATGCATAGCAACGAGATGGGAGAGTGTTGTCCACGTACCCTCGTAGACCGACAGCGGAAGCGTTATCACAACGCGGTTGATGTAGTCGTACGTCTTCACGATCCGACCGATCAAGTACCGAACGCACGGCACCTCCGAAGTTCTACACACGTTCAGCTCGATGACGTCCCTTGAACTCCGATCCAGCCGAGTGTTGAGGGAGAGTTTCGTCAGCACGACGGCGTGGTGACGATGATGATGTTCCACCGACGCAGGGCTTCGCCTAAGCTCCGCGATGGTATTATCGAGGTGTAATCTGGTGGAGGGGGGCACCGCACACGGCTAAAATATCGTATATCAAGTGTGTTCTTAGGTGCCCCCCTGCCCCCATATATAAAGGAGCAAGGGGGAGGCCGGCTGCCTATGGGGCGCGCCAAGGAGAGGGGGGGAGTCCTCCTCCTAGTAGGAGTAGGACTCCCCTTTCCTAGTCCTACTAGGAAAAGAAGGGGGGAAGGAAAGAGAGGGAGAGGGAGAGGGAAAGGGGGCTGCGCCCCCCTCTCCTAGTCCATCTAGGACTCCTCTGGGAGGGGGCGCACCACCTCCTGGCTGCTGCCCTCTCTCTCCCCTCAAGGCCCACTAAGGCCCAATACTTCCCCGGGGGGTTCCGGTAACCCTCCGGCACTCCGGTTTAATCCGAAACTTCTCCGGAACACTTCTGGTGTCCGAATATAGTCGTCCAATATATCAATCTTTACGTCTCGACCATTTCGAGACTCCTCGTCATGTCCGTGATCACATCCGGGACTCCGAACAACCTTCGGTACATCAAATCATATAAACTCATAATAAAACTGTCATCGTAACTTTAAGCGTGCGGACCCTTTGGGTTCGAGAACTATGTAGACATGACCGAGACACCTCTCCGGTCAATAACCAATAGCGGGACCTGGATGCCCATATTGGCTCCTACATATTCTACGAAGATCTTTATCGGTCAGACCGCATAACAACATACGTTGTTCCCTTTGTCATCGGTATGTTACTTGCCCGAGATTCGATCGTCGGTATCTCGATACCTAGTTCAATCTCGTTACCGGCAAGTCTCTTTACTCGTTCCGTAATACATCATCCCGTAACTAACTCATTAGTCACAATGCTTGCAAGGCTTATAGTGATGTGCATTACCGAGTGGGCCCAGAGATACCTCTCCGACAATCGGAGTGACAAATCCTAATCTCGAAATACGCCAACCCAACAAGTACCTTTGGAGACACCTGTAGAGCACCTTTATAATCACCCAGTTACGTTGTGACGTTTGGTAGCACACAAAGTGTTCCTCCGGTAAACGGGAGTTGCATAATCTCATAGTCATAGGAACATGTATAAGTCATGAAGAAAGCAATAGCAACATACTAAACGATCGGGTGCTAAGCTAACGTAATGGGTCATGTCAATCACGTCATTCTCCTAATGAGGTGATCCCGTTAATCAAATGACAACTCATGTCTATGGCTAGGAAACATAACCATCTTTGATTAACGAGCTAGTCAAGTAGAGGCATACTAGTGACACTCTGTTTGTCTATGTATTCACACATGTATTATTTTTCCGGTTAATACAATTCTAGCATGAATAATAAACATTTATCATGATATAAGGAAATATATAATACTTTATTATTGCCTCTAGGGCATATTTCCTTCAGTCTCCCACTTGCACTAGAGTCAATAATCTAGTTCACATCGCCATGTGATTTAACATCAATAATTCACATCACCATGTGATTAACACCCATAGTTCACATCTCTGTGTGACCAACACTCAAAGGGTTTACTAGAGTCAATAATCTAGTTCACATCGCTATGTGATTAACACCCAAAGAGTACTAAGGTGTGATCATGTTTTGATTGTGAGATAATTTTAGTCAACGGGTCTGTCACATCCAGATCCGTAAGTATTTTGCAAACTTCTATGTCTACAATGCTCTGCACGGAGCTACTCTAGCTAATTGCTCCCACTTTCAATATGTATCTAGACCGAGACTCAGAGTCATCTAGATTTAGTGTCAAAACTTGCATCGACGTAACCCTTTACGATGAACCTTTTGTCACTTCCATAATCGAGAAACATATCCTTATTCCACTAAGGATAATTTTGACCGCTGTCCAGTGATCTACTCCTAGATCACTATTGTACTCCCTTGCCAAAATCAGTGTAGGGTATACAATAGATCTGGTACACAGCATGGCATACTTTATAGAACCTATGGCCAAGGCATAGGGAATGACTTTCATTCTCTTTCTATCTTCTGCCGTGGTCGGGCTTTGAGTCTTACTCAATTTCACACCTTGTAACACAGGCAAGAACTCTTTCTTTGACTGTTCTATTTTGAACTACTTCAAAATCTTGTTAAGGTATGTACTCATTGAAAAAACTTATCAAGCGTTTTGATCTATCTCTATAGATCTTGATGCTCAATATGTAAGCAGCTTCACCGAGGTCTATCTTTGAAAAACTTCTTTCAAACACTCCTTTATGCTTTGCAGAATAATTCTACATTATTTCTGATCAACAATATGTCCTTCACATATACTTATCAGAAATGCTGTAGTGCTCCCACTCACTTTCTTGTAAATACAGGTTTCACCGCAAGTCTGTATAACACTATATTCTTTGATAAACTTATCAAAGTATATATTCCAACACCGAGATGCTTGCACCAGTCCATAGATGGATCGGTGGAGCTTGCATATTTTGTTAGTACCTTTAGGATTGACAAAACCTCCTGGTTGCATCATATACAACTCTTCTTTAATAAATCCATTAAGGAATGCAGTTTTGTTTATCCCTTTGCCATATTTCATAAAATGCGGCAATTGCTAACATGATTCGGACAGACTTAAGCATAGATACGAGTGAGAAACTCTCATCGTAGTCAACATCTTGAACTTGTCGAAAACCTTTTGCGACAATTCTAGCTTTGTAGATAGTTACACTACTATCAGCGTCCGTCTTCCTCTTGAAGATCCATTTAATCTCAATGGCTCGCCGATCATTGGGCAAGTCAATCAAAGTCCATACTTTGTTCTCATATATGGATCTTATCTCAGATTTCATGGCCTCAAGCCATTTTGCGGAATCTGGGCTCACCATCGCTTCTTCATAGTTCGTAGGTTCGCCATGGTCTAGTAACATGACCTCCAGAAGAGGATTACTGTACCACTCTGGTGCGGATCTTACTCTGCTTTACCTACGAGGTTTGGTAGTAACTTGATCTGAAGTTACATGATCATCATCATTAACTTCCTCACTAATTGGTGTAGGAGTCACAGGAACAGATTTCTGTGATGAACTACTTTCCAATAAGGGAGCAGGTACAGTTACCTCATCAAGTTCTACTTTCCTCCCACTCACATCTTTCGAGAGAAACTCCTTCTCTAGAAAGGATCCATACTAAGCAACGAATGTCTTGCCTTCGGATCTGTGATACAAGGTGTACCCAACTGTCTCCTTTGGGTATCCTATGAAGATACATTTCTCCGATTTGGGTATGAGCTTATCAGGATGAAACTTTTTCACATAAGCATCACAACCCCAAACTTTAAGAAACGACAACTTTGGTTTCTTGCCAAACCACAGTTCATAAGGCGTCGTCTCAACGGATTTTGATGGTGCCCTATTTAACGTGAATGTAGCTGTCTCTAATGCATAACCCCAAAACGATAGTGGTAAATTGGTAAGAGACATCATAGATTGCACTATATCCAATAAAGTACGGTTATGACGTTCGGACACACCATTATGCTGTGGTGTTCCAGGTGGCGTGAGTAGTGAAACTATTTCACTTTGTTTTGACTGAAGGCCAAACTCGTAACTCAAATATTTTACCTCTGCGATCATATCGTAGAAACTTTTATTTTCTTGTTACGATGATTCTCCACTTCACTCTGAAATTCTTTGAACTTTTCAAATGTTTCAGACTTGTGTTTCATCAAGTAGATATACCTATATCTGCTCAAATCATCTGTGAAGATCAGAAAATAATGATACCTGCTGCGAGCCTCAATATTCATCGGACCACATACATCTGTATGTATGATTTCCAACAAATCTGTTGCTCTCTCCATAGTTCCGGAGAACGGCGTTTTAGTCATCTTGCCCATGAGGCACGGTTCGCAAGCATCAAGTGATTCCAAAATCCCATCAGTATGGAGTTTCTTCATGCGCTTTACACCAATATGACCTAAACGGCAGTGCCACAAATAAGTTGCACTATCATTATTAACTTTGCATCTTTTGGCTTCAATATTATGAATATGTGTATCACTGAGATCCAACAAACCATTTTCGTTGGTGTGTATGACCATAAAAGGTTTTTATTCATGTAAACAGAACAACAATTGTTCTCTAACTTAAATGAATAACTGTATTGCAATAAACATGATCAAATCATATTCATGCTCAACGCAAACACCAAATAACACTTATTTAGTTTCAACACTAATCCCGAAAGTATAGGGAGTGTGCGATGATGATCATATCAATCTTGGAACTACTTCCAACACACATCGTCACCTCGCCTTTTACTAGTCTCTGTTTATTCTGGAACTCCGTTTTCGAGTTACTACTCTTTAGCAACTGAACCAGTATCAAATACTGAGGGGTTGCTATAAACACTAGTAAGTACACATCAATAACATGTATATCCAATATACCTTTGTTCACTTTGCCATCCTTCTTATCCACCAAATACTTGGGGCAGTTCCGCCTCCAGTGACCAGTTCCTTTGCAGTAGAAGCACTTAGTCTCAGGCTTAGGACCAGACTTAGGCTTCTTCACTTGAGCAGCAACTTGCTTGCCGTTCTACTTGAAGTTCCCCTTCTATCCCTTTGCCCTTTTCTTGAAACTAGTGGTCTTGTTAACCATCAACACTTGATGTTTTTCTTGATTTCTACCTTCATTGATTTCAGCATCACGAAGAGCTTGGGAATTACTTTCGTCATCCCTTGCATACTATAGTTCATCACGAAGTTCTACTAACTTGGTGATGGTGACTAGAGAATTCTGTCAATCACTATTTTATCTGGAAGATTAACTCCCACTTGATTCAAGCGATTCTAGTACCCAGACAATCTGAGCACATGCTCACTAGTTGAGCGATTCTCCTCCATCTTTTAGCTATAGAACTTGTTGGAGACTTCATATCTCTCAACTCGGGTATTTGCTTGAAATATTAACTTCAACTCCTGGAACATCTCATATGGTCCATGACGTTCAAAACGTCTTTGAAGTCCCGATTCTAAGCCGTTAAGCATGGTGCACTAAACTATCAAGTAGTCATCATATTGAGCTAGCCAAACGTTCATAACGTCTGCATCTGCTCCTGCAATAGGTCTGTCACCTAGCGGTGCATCAAGGACATAATTTTTTCTGTGCAGCAATGAGGATAATCCTCAGATCACGGATCCAATCCGCATCTTTGCTACTAGCATCTTTCAACATAATTTTTCTCTAGGAACATATCATAAATAAACAGGGAAACAACAACGCGAGCTATTGATCTACAACATAATTTGCAAAATACTATCAGGACTAAGTTCATGATAAATTTAAGTTCAATTAATCATATTACTTAAGAACTCCCACTTAGATAGACATCCCTCTAATCATCTAAGTGATTACGTGATCCAAAGCAACTAAACCATGTCCGATTAACACGTGAGATGGAGTAGTTTCAATTGTGAACATCGCTATGTTGATCATATCTACTATATGATTCACGCTCGACCTTTAGGTCTCTGTGTTCCGAGGCCATATCTATACATATGCTAGGCTCGTCAAGTTTAACCTGAGTATTCCGCGTGTGCAACTGTTTTGCACCCGTTGTATTTGAACGTAGAGCCTATCACACCCGATTAACACGTGGTGTCTCAGCACGAAGTACTTTCGCAACGGTGCATACTCAGGGAGAACACTTTTGTCTTGAAATTTCAGTGAGAGATCATCTTATAATGCTACCGTCAAACAAAGCAAGATAAGATGCATAAAGGATTAACATCACATGCAATCAATATAAGTGATATGATATGGCCATCATCATCTTGTGCTTGTGATCTCCATCTCCGAAGCACCATCATGATCACCATCGTCACCGGCTCGACACCTTGATCTCCATCGTAGTATCGTTGTCGTCTCGCTAACTTATTGCTTTTACGACTATCGCTACCGTTTAGTGATAAAGTAAAACTATTACATGGCGATAGCATCTCATACAATAAAGCGACAACCATATGGCTCCTGCCAGTTGCCGATAACTCGGTTACAAAACATGATCATCTCATACAACACATTATATCACATCATGTCTTGACCATATCACATCACAACATGCCCTGCAAAAACAAGTTAGACGACCTCTACTTTGTTGTTGCATGTTTTACGTGGCTGCTACGGGCTTAGCAAGAACCGTTCTTACCTACGCATCAAAACCACAACGATAGTTTGTCAAGTTGGTGTTGTTTTAACCTTCGCAAGGACCGGGCGTAGCCACACTCGGTTCAACTAAAGTGAGAGAGACAGACACTCGCCAGTCACCTTTAAGCAACGAGTGCTCCGAACGGTGAAACCAGTCTCGCGTAAGCGTACGCGTAATGTCGGTCCGGGCCGCTTCATCTCACAATACCGCTGAACCAAAGTATGACATGCTGGTAAGCAGTATGACTTATATCGCCCACAACTCACTTGTGTTCTACTCGTGCATAGCATCAACGCATAAAACCAGGCTCGGATGCCACTGTTGGGTAACGTAGTAATTTCAAAAAATTTCCTACGCACACGCAAGATCATGGTGATGCATAGCAATGAGATAGGAGAGTGTTGTCCACGTACCCTCGTAGACCGACAGCGGAAGCGTTATCACAACGCGGTTGATGTAGTCGTACGTCTTCACGATCCGACCGATCAAGTACCGAACGCACGGCACCTCCGAAGTTCTACACACGTTCAGCTCGATGACGTCCCTCGAACTCCGATCCAGACGAGTGTTGAGGGAGAGTTTCGTCAGCACGACGGCGTGGTGACGATGATGATGTTCCACCGACGCAGGGCTTCGCCTAAGCTCCGCGACGGTATTATCGAGGTGTAATCTGGTGGAGGGGGGCATCGCACACGGCTAAAATATCGTATATCAAGTGTGTTCTTAGGTGCCCCCTGCCCCCGTATATAAAGGAGCAAGGGGGAGGCCGGCTGCCTATGGGGCGCGCCAAGGAGAGGGGGGGAGTCCTCCTCCTAGTAGGAGTAGGACTCCCCTTTCCTAGTCCTACTAGGAAAAGAAGGGGGGAAGGAAAGAGAGGGAGAGGGAGAGGGAAAGGGGGCTGCGCCCCCCTCTCCTAGTCCATCTAGGACTCCTCTGGGAGGGGGCGCACCACCTCCTGGCTGCTGCCCTCTCTCTCCCCTCAAGGCCCACTAAGGCCCAATACTTCCCCGGGGGGTTCCGGTAACCCTCCGGCACTCCGGTTTAATCCGAAACTTCTCCGGAACACTTCCGGTGTCCGAATATAGTCGTCCAATATATCAATCTTTACGTCTCGACCATTTCGAGACTCCTCGTCATGTCCGTGATCACATCCGGGACTCCGAACAACCTTCGGTACATCAAATCATATAAACTCATAATAAAACTGTCATCGTAACTTTAAGCGTGCGGACCCTTTGGGTTCGAGAACTATGTAGACATGACCGAGACACGTCTCCGGTCAATAACCAATAGCGGGACCTGGATGCCCATATTGGCTCCTACATATTCTACGAAGATCTTTATCGGTCAGACCGCATAACAACATACGTTGTTCCCTTTGTCATCGGTATGTTACTTGCCCGAGATTCGATCGTCGGTATCTCGATACCTAGTTCAATCTCGTTACCGGCAAGTCTCTTTACTCGTTCCGTAATACATCATCCCGTAACTAACTCATTAGTCACAATGCTTGCAAGGCTTATAGTGATGTGCATTACCGAGTGGGCCCAGAGATACCTCTCCGACAATCGGAGTGACAAATCCTAATCTCGAAATACGCCAACCCAACAAGTACCTTTGGAGACACCTGTAGAGCACCTTTATAATCACCCAGTTACGTTGTGACGTTTGGTAGCACACAAAGTGTTCCTCCGGTAAACGGGAGTTGCATAATCTCATAGTCATAGGAACATGTATAAGTCATGAAGAAAGCAATAGCAACATACTAAACGATCGGGTGCTAAGCTAACGTAATGGGTCATGTCAATCACGTCATTCTCCTAATGAGGTGATCCCGTTAATCAAATGACAACTCATGTCTATGGCTAGGAAACATAACCATCTTTGATTAACGAGCTAGTCAAGTAGAGGCATACTACTGACACTCTGTTTGTCTATGTATTCACACATGTATTATTTTTCCGGTTAATACAATTCTAGCATGAATAATAAACATTTATCATGATATAAGGAAATATATAATACTTTATTATTGCCTCTAGGGCATATTTCCTTCACTAAGGTCCTTGTCCTAGAAGCAAAGAAGTTCAAGAGTAAATAGAGGGGGCCCAACAAAGGTGTCGAGTGCAATCCACTCGACCTACCATTCACTCGGAGACCCCTCCTAATTTAGGTCACTCGATCATTAAACCACTCGACGTACGAAAGACCTAAAGCCACTCCGCGCAGCAACGGTCGGGTGTTTACTCATATACTTAATGATCATTTATAGCACTTTATTTCGGGCGTTACCTGTAACGCTCTCTCTTTATGAACATTGAACCCTCTGTAACGGAGGGGAGCTGGGGTCCTGGTGCACTCTATATAAGCCACCCCTCCTCTAGGGCAAGGGTTCGCACCCCTGTAAACACACACATACATAATCCAGTCGACCGCCTCCGGGCTCCGAGACGTAGGGCTGTTACCTCTTCCGAGAAGGGCCTGAACTCGTAAAACTCGTGTGTAGAACTTCGCCATAGCTAGTATCTTGCCTCTCCATACTTACCCCCTATTCTACTGTCAGCCTTAGTACCACGACACCAAGACCTTCACTGTGCGCAGTTTCGGGGTCAAGCTTGTCGAAATCATTTTCTGAATGGCAGACGAACAAATATCTTCAAAATTAGAAATAATGTTAATTTGTAGAGGGAGAGGTAGAAGGCGGCTGTTGCACCTGAACGGGTGTGGATCCAATAACAAGTTCGGAGTATTTGTGAGATGAGTAGCCCACCACTGTCAATTTTGGCGCAGAAATGACATTGATTCTTGTTGGACCTTCTTGATCAACTACAAGTAATCTCTCAAGTGCAGGTGTGTCCTCAATGACCATACTGTGGTACACATCTTGTGATGTCTTCCTGCCGCACCAACAACACACATAAATAGTCCGGAGAGTCATGGACGTGATGTGGAAGGTACTCAACCCATTGATCGCCTGAAGACGAAGGTACTCGAGTGCAGTACAGCCACGGAGCAAGCGCTCCATGTCACTGTGTGAGAGGAAGACGGCGACGAGCTCGAGGTGCTTCAGTCGTGGTAGAATAAGAGCGGGCACGTCATTAAGGGGGGATGGCAGTTCCCGAACATGGCGACGTGCAGCGTGGGCGCGAGGCGGAGTGCGGACATTGGCAGCAACCACATATGCCCATCATCAAAAGTGAGCTCCTCGAGCTGATCTAGGGAGGGGATCGGAACCAGTCGTCAAGCTTGGCTCGGTCCTTGCCGTTGGAACGGAACTTGCCCATTCTAAGGCCTTTGGTTGGGCCAAGGTGATTGCCGAGGATCTTGGAGAATGCATCCAAGCTTTTGCGATGGCCATGGAAGTGCTTGTGGGTGTCGATGAGGTCAAGAGGGCTGGAGTTCCATAGGGGGCGCCACCGCCGGGAAAGGACGGTTGTCCGCGCCCCATATTTGATTGGGGGGAGGGAGATGATGACTCTCAACATATCATCGGGGAGGCTGCTGATGAAGTCTAGGCCTGCTAGAGTCGGTTGCGGTTGTAGCTCGCCCCGCCTCCACTTGTTGGCAGCCCCGTTCTCCACCTCCGGTGTCTCCTTGTCAGTGGCGCTTTCTGATAGAAATGGGAGTACAGGGAATATTTAGTTAAAACAGGGCAATAGAAAAGTGTATTGGTAACTAGAAGTTATTAGGTAGGAATATAGTAAGAAAAGGGAATAACAATTGGTTGCTTAAATACTACACAATTCATTTGACATTGCTAGGTAAGTCAACATGCAGATAGTAGAAAAGAAAACATACTTCAAACAAAGTCTGGACGGATGATTTTGTCGGGGAAGTTAGCATATATCTCATGACCAGGCCCTTTTATGTCCAGTGCAATTTTAGTACCAGCTTTCAGTACATAAAACTTTGCAATTTCTTTCCAAAACCGGTGCCAAAATAGGAGTCACCACGTTCATCAAGTCTTACAGTAGCAATGATTGTAAATCCATGGTTTGTGTTCAGTATGACATCCGTGGAGCCTTGATCTATGTAAAGGGAAAAAATTGTGCACTACATAATCTGTTGCATAGCAAGGGATGTTCTGTAGAAAATGGTAGGATTGTTAAAGAAAATATGGTAACATGCAAATATGGGCCCAAATTGGAAGAACTGTACAGCAGTTGAAATCGAAGGACAAAAATCTATAATTAAACAAATAGGGTAACCATGATGTCATGGAAATATGAGAGTAATCGAAAGAACAATACATCATTAATTCGCCTAATATAGAAAGAAGAGGGGGAAATCCCCTTTGACGTATATGGTGCATGTGGCACCTTTTATCCAAATGTGGCAATATTTAGAATATGTTCAGGAAAGTAGGCCATGCCAACCGATTTAGGGTGAGATTGAACATACCGCGCGCGTCCTCAAGTTATCTGGTACGGTGAGATGGAATCTGAATGAAATATGCCCTAGAGGCAATAATAAAGTTATTATTTATTTCCTTATATAATGATAAATGTTTATTATTCATGCTAGAATTGTATTAACCGGAAACATAATACATGTGTGAATACATAGACAAACATAGTGTCACTAGTATGCCTCTACTTGACTAGCTCGTTGATCAAAGATGGTTATGTTTCCTAGCCATAGACATGAGCTGTCATTTGATTAACGAGATCACATCATTAGGAGAATGATGTGGTTGACTTGACCCATTCCGTTAGCTTAGCACACGATCGTTTAGTATTCTGCTATTGCTTTCTTCATGACTTATACATGTTCCTATGACTATGAGATTATGCAACTCCCGTTTACCAGATGAACACTTTGTGTGCTACCAAACGTCACAACGTAACTGGGTGATTATAAAGGTGTTCTACAGGTGTCTCCGAAGGTACTTGTTGGGTTGGCGTATTTCGATATTAGGATTTGTCACGCCGATTGTTGGAGAGGTATCTCTGGGCCCACTCGGTAATGCACATCACTATAAACCTTGCAAGCATTGCAACTAATGAGTTATTTGCGGGATGATGTATTACTGAATGAGTAAAGAGACTTGCCGATAATGAGATTGAACCAGGTATTGAGATACCGACGATCGAATCTCGGGCAAGTAACATACCGATGACAAAGGGAACAACGTATGTTGTTATGCGGTCTGACCGATAAAGATCTTCGTAGAATATGTGGGAGCCAATATGAGCATCCAGGTTCCGCTATTGGTTATTGACCGGAAACGTGTCTCGGTCATGTCTACATAGTTCTCGAACCCGTAGGGTCCGCACGCTTAAAGTTCGATGCGGTTATATTATGAGTTTATGTGATTTGATGTACCGAAGGTAGTTCGGAGCCCCGGATGAGATTGGGGACATTACGAGGAGTCTCGAAATGGTCGAGACATAAAGATCGATATATTGGACGACTATATTCGGACATCGAAAAGGTTCCGAGTGATTCGGGTATTTTTCGGAGTACCGGAGAGTTACGGGAATTCGTCGGGGAGTATATGGGCCTTATTGGGCTTTAGGGAAAAGAGAGAGGAGAGGCTGCGCCCCCCCCCCAAGGCCTAGTCCGAATTGGACTAGGGGGAGGGGCTGCGCCCCCTCCTTCCTTCTCTTCTCTCTCCCCTTTCCTTGACTCCTACTCCTACTACTTGGAAGGGGGGAATCCTACTCCCGGTGGGAGTAGGACTCCTCCTAGGGCGCGCCATAGAGAGGGTCAGCCCTCCCCCTCCTCCACTCCTTTATATACGGGGAGGGGGCACCCCTTGGAGACACAACAATTGATCGTTTGATCTTTTAGCCATGTGCGGTGCCCCCCTCCACCATAGTCCACCTCGCTAATACTGTAGCGGTGCTTAGGCGAAGCCCTGCGTCGGTAGAACATCATCATCGTCACCACGCCGTCGTGCTGACGAAACTCTCCCTCAACACTCGGCTGGATCGGAGTTCGAGGGACGTCATCGGGCTGAACGTGTGCTGAACTCGGAGGTGCCGTGCGTTCAGTACTTGATCGGTCGGATCGTGAAGACGTACGACTACATCAACCGCGTTGTGCTAACGCTTCCGCTTTCGGTCTATGAGGGTACGTGGACAACAGTCTCCCCTCTCGTTGCTATGCATCACCATGATCTTGCGTGTGCGTAGGAATTTTTTTGAATTACTACGTTCCCCAACAGTGGTATATGAGCCTGGTTTTATGCGTAGATGTTATATGCACGAGTAGAACACAAGTGAGTTGTGGGCGATATAAGTCATACTGCTTACCAGCATGTCATACTTTGGTTCGGCGGTATTGTTGGATGAAGCGGCCCAGACCGACATTACGCGTACGCTTACGCGAGACTGGTTCTACCGACGTGCTTTGCACACAGGTGGCTGGCGGGTGTCAGTTTCTCCAACTTTAGTTGAACCGAGTGTGGCTACGCCCGGTCCTTGCGAAGGTTAAAACATCACTAACTTGACAAACTATCGTTGTGGTTTTGATGCGTAGGTAAGAACGGTTCTTGCTCAGCCCGTAGCAGCCACGAAAAACCTACAACAACAAAGTAGAGGACGTCTAACTTGTTTTTGCAGGGCATGTTGTGATGTGATATGGTCAAGACGTGATGAGATATAAGTTGTTGTATGAGATGATCATGTTTTGTTGAAGTTATCGGCAACTGGCAAAAGCCTTATGGTTGTCTCTTTATTTCATAAGATGCAAGCGCCAAATAATTGCTTTACTTTATCGCTATGCGATAGCAATAGTTACAAGAGCAATAGTTGGCGAGATGACCATGTGGCGACACATTGATATAGATCAAGATGATGGAGATCATGGTGTCATGCCGGTGACGATGGAGATCATGACGATGCTTTGGAGATGGAGATCAAAGGCACAAGATGATGATGGCCATATCATGTCACATATTATGATTGCATGTGATATTTATCTTGTATACATCTTATTTTGCTTAGTTCGGCGGTAGCTTTATAAGATGATCTCTCACTAAATTTCAAGGTATAAGTGTTCTCCCTGAGTATGCACCGTTGCGAATGTTCTTCGTGCTGAGACACCACGTGATGATCAGGTGTGATAGGCTCTACGTTCAAATACAACGGGTGCAAAACAGTTGCACACGCGGAATACTCAAGTTAAACTTGACGAGCCTAGCATATAACAGATATGGCCTCGGAACACTGAGACCGAAAGGTCGAGCATGAATCATATAGTAGATATGATCAACATAGTGATGTTCACCATTGAAACTACTCCATCTCACGTGATGATCGGACATGGTTTAGTTGAAATGGATCACGTGATCACTTAGAGGATTAGAGGGATGTCTATCTAAGTGTGAGTTCTTTAAGTAATATGATTAATTGAACTTTAATTTTCATGAACTTAGTCCTGGTAGTATTAGCATATCTATGTTGTAGATCAATAGCTCGTGTTTAGCTCCCCTGTTTTATTTTTGATATGTTCCTAGCGAAAACTATGTTGAAAGATGTTAGTAGCAATGATGCGGACTTGGTCCGTGATTTGAGGATTATCCTCATTGTTGCACAAAAGTATTGTGTCCTTGATGCACCGCTAGGTGACGGACCTATTGCTGGAGCAGATGTAGACGCTATGAACATTTGGCTAAGCTCAATATGATGACTACTTGATAGTTTAGTGCACCATGCTTAATGGCTTAGAATCGGGACTTTAAAGACGTTTTGAACGTCATGGACCATATGAGATGTTCCAGGAGTTGAAGTTAATATTTCAAGTAAATACCCGATTTGAGAGATATGAAGTCTCCAACAAGTTCTATAGCTAAAAGATGGAGGAGAATAGCTCAAGCAGTGAGCATGTGCTCAGATTGTCTGGGTACTACAATCGCTCGAATCAAGCGGGAGTTAATCTTCCAGATAAATAGTGATTGACAGAATTCTCTAGTCACCATCACCAAGTTAGTAGAACTTCGTGATGAACTATAGTATGCAAGGGATGACGGAAGTAATTCCCGAGCTCTTCGCGATGCTGAAATCGACGAAGGTAGAAATCAAGAAAGAGCATCAAGTGTTGATGGTTGACAAGACCACTAGTTTCAAGGAAAAGGGCAAAGGATAGAAGGGGAACTTCAAGAAGAACGGCAAGCAAAGTTGTTGCTCAAGTGAAGAACCCCAAGTCTGGACCTAAGCCTGAGACTAAGTGCTTCTACTGCAAAGGGACTGGTCACTGGAAGCGGAACTGCCCCAAGTATTAGGCGGATAAGAAGGATGGCAAAGTGAACAAAGGTATATTTGATATACAGATTATTGATGTGTATTTTACTAGTGTTCGTAGCAACCCATCGGTATTTGATACTGGTTCAGTTGCTAAAGAGTAGTAACTCGAAACAGGAGTTGCAGAATGAACAGAGACTAGTTAAGGGTGAAGTGACGTTGTGTGTTGGAAGTGGTTCCAAGATTGATATGATCATCATCGCACGCTCCCTACACTTTCGGGATTAGTGTTGAACCTAAATAAGTGTTATTTGGTGTTTGCGTTGAGCATGAATATGATTTGATCATGTTTATTGCAATACGGTTATTCATTTAAGTTAGAGAATAATCGTTGTTCTATTTACATGAATAAAACCTTCTATGGTCATACACCCAATGAAAATGGTTTGTTGGATCTCGATCGTAGTAATACACATATTCATAATATTGAAGCCAAAAGATGCAAAGTTAATAATGATAGTGCAACTCATTTGTGGCACTGCCGTTTAGGTCATATCGGTGTAAAGCGCATGAAGAAACTCCATGCTGATGGGATTTTGGAATCACTTGATTATGAATCACTTGATGCTTGCGAACCATGCCTTATGGGTAAGATGACTAAAGACTCCGTTCTCCGAAACAATGGAGCGAGCAACTGATTTATTGGAAATAATACATACTGATGTATGCGATCTGATGATTGTTGAGGCTCGCGGCGGGTATCATTATTTTATGACCTTCACAGATGATTTGAGCAGATATGGGTATATCTACTTGATGAAACATAAGTCTGAAACATTTGAAAAGTTCATATAATTTCAGAGTGAAGTGAAAAACCATCGTAACAAGAAAATAAAGTTTCTACGATCTGATCGTGGAGGAAAATATTTGAGTTACGAGTTTGGTCTTCAATTAAAACAATGTGGAATAGTTTCACAAATTCGTGCCACCTGGAACACCACAGCATAATGGTGTGTCCGAACGTCATAACCGTACTTTATTGGATATAGTGCAATCTATGATGTTTCTTACCGATTTACCACTATAGTTTTGGGGTTATGCATTAGAGACAGCTGCATTCACGTAAAAAAAGGGCACCATCTAAATCCGTTTGAGACGACACCATATGAATTGTGGTTTGGCAAGAAACCAAAGTTGTCGTTTCTTAAAATTTGGGGTTGTGGTGTGTCAGGACCCCGATTCTAAGTCACACCGATCTAGCCTGTAACACCTCATATCACTTTGCGGCCTCACGCATGGTGTTCCCACGGGTGTCGCCTTACCATGGCCCGGGACCGTTTGCGCCTTTTGGCTCACGTATATGACAATGTTGCTAGCATCCATATGACAGAGAACCCGGGCCGACATGGCTAGTCGTTAACCCAAAGCGGCACTAACGTATGGGGACAAGCATACATGAATCAACATCGAACGTGTCGGTCAGCAGCGTGTGAATCCGGGCTATAGCACTGGGCTAACAGGACTCCGGGAACCCGGGCTGTAGCAGGCTAGGCAGGACTCCGGATGTCACCGCATGACATTTCCCCGAAGGGACAGACACAGGAACGATGTGAAACACATGCCGGCCAGTCAAGTGTCCAGAGCAGTAGTGCTGGGCTAGCAGGACTCCGGTGAACCGGGCTGTAGCGGACTACTATGGCTCAAGGAGGCACTAGACTACATTTCCCCATAAGAGAGGCTGCCAAGGATAAACAACTAGATTGTCGGATCCCACACATACCAAGCATTTCAATCATACACACAATATGCTCGATATGTGTAAATACAACATGGCATCACAACAAAACTCTACAACTCAAAGTACTTTATTTAAAGGGCTCCGGAGAGCCTTACATAACATGTTCATACAGATAGGGGTCACATGACCCGACACTCAAGTCATACAATCATACAAGCACATGCGGAAGCAAACTTGTCTAGGTACAGACACTAGAAAGAAAGAAGGCTTGACGAAGCCTGTCTATCTATGTAGGCCCTTCACAAGCTTAGATCACCACCTGGGTGGCAAGTCACTCGTCGTCGTCGAGATCTACATAGAACCCATCGGAAGGGGCGGTGTTGTCGTCTAAAAACAGTAATTGAAGCAACATGAGTACAAAGGTACTCAGCAAGTCTTACAACAGATCCTACTATACATGTTCATTCTCAAGAAGGTAGTGGAGTTATTGCAGCAAGCCAGCTTTGACTCTTGGCTAAGCTATCCTACGAGACACCACTTGTAAAATAGTTTTCGCACACGAGTCCACTAATCACCATCTCAATACTCCACCGTGGATCCTCCCTCGTCATCCCACGAGAGAGCCATCCGCAGTACTCACACTTATCTTGAGGCTTTTAGTAGTATCCATTTACTTGTCTATGAACTGCATAAGCGACCAAGTAGTCCTTTACCGCGGACGCGGCTATTCGAATAGTTTTATACCCTGCAGGGGTGTACTTCGTGACACACGCTCTCACCACTTACCGTCGTTACACGATGTGTACTCGGCAACCTTCAAGCGGAAGCCCAACGTGGGTGTCGGCCACAGCCTACCTAAACACTCGAGAGTCTAGTCCAGGTTTATCGCCTATTCAGGTTCCATCCGCAGGGAGTCCGGCCGAGGTTTCCACATACGGCCCCGAACGATGTGTGCAGGGTTCCCGAGACACCAAACGGGCGACTCGGTACACTGGGCCACGAGCCTACCGCATCACAGCCCACCCCTCGGTCAGCGCTGTCCACGGCCTCCAGCTTACTACAAACACCAGAAACTACGTGCAACTCCTGGACAGAGGACAAGGGTGATCAAGAAGCCGAGGGGGTCCATTGGTTTCGGGCCCAATGCGTGGTAGTAGCTAAATCTTAAATCACGCATACAGATCTCAGTTCTTAGGGACGGTCTCAATGAAACAACCCACCATGTACTCCTACATGGCCTCTCATCGATACCTTTACCAAAACGTATTCAACACCTCACTCTCATTACCGACACATGCTTTCACTCTAGTTCATCACCCTGATGAGCCAGACCTGACATGACTCTAAGCGTAGCAAGCATAGCATTGTAGGAACACAACATGGCTCAATCAACTCCTACACATGCTAGTGGGTTTCATCTAGTTACTGTGGCAATGACAGGTCATGCAAAGGAAAGTGGGTTCAACTACCGCAACACACAGCAGTTTGAATCGCGTTGTCTTAATGCAGTAAATGAGAGCAGAAGCGAGAAGATGGGTTTGTATCGAAATGATCAATGGGTTGCTTGCCTGACGGAGTGGTGGTGGGATACTGCCCTTCAGTTGGATACTGGTGAATATCCTCGGAGGCAGAACCTACCACGAAGAACACATCGAAGCACAATCAACACCAAGCAAAGTGCAACAATATGATGCATGCATGAGACATGGCAAAATGAATGTATTGGGCTAATGCAACTAAGACCAGATGGGTTTGGACTATTTTGAATCAAAGATTCAAATTCCAAGTTCATAAGTGGCCTTTATTAGTGCTTTATCTTGTTCTGCATTAAACAGCAGGTTAATTTGCTTAAACATGCATGAAACCAGTACAGATGGATAGAATGGATTTTTCTGATCATTTTTCATTTATAAATCTTTCCATTCTGAGCTACAGATTATTTTCTATGATTTTTTGAAGTTTGTGGGATTTTCTGGAATTTCCTGTATAAGAATAATTCCAGTAATTAAATTACTTATTGCGTCAGCAGTGTGTCATGATGACGTCAGCGGTCAACGGGGCGGTCCAGGTCAAACCTGACGTGTGGGTCCCCTGTGTCAGTGTCACTGTTAGTTAGTTAAACTAATTAGAATTAATTTAACTCTAACTCAGGTTAATTAGCAGGCGGGCCCCACTGTCAGTGACTCTGGGGAGTCAAACCCGTGGTCAAACCACGCTGACTCGCCGGCGTTTAGCCGCCGGCGACGTCCAGACGCGGCGGAGGCTGCGGGATTCCTCCTCCGGCGACCATAAGGGCGGCGGAGGGCACCTACGCGTAGCTGGGAGCATCCCGCATTGGTTGGTGGTGGAGGTGAAGCTCGGGGTCGCCGGAAATGACGCCGGCGACGAGCTGTGCGGCTGCCGGGGTACGGGTGAGGTCGGACCCGTCGTTGTGGTGCTCTTGGAGGCTCAAGGCCAGGTCCTACATGGCCTACGTGACGAGGTGAACTCGTTGGGCATGGTGGCGTGCCCGTAGGGTGGCCGGAGCATCGTCGGCGACGAGCTCGGCGGCGGCGCATGCGGTGCTGCTTGTTGCGGTCGAGGCAGAGGACGGCAGCAAGAATGAGAGGAAGGGGAAGGGGCAGAAGCTCACGGCAAAGGCGATGAGCTAGGTGGCGCTGTCGGGGACGAACTGCTGCGGTGGTGACAGCGAAGGGGATCTCCGGCGGTGGGCGGTGAAGGCGAGGTCGGAGCAGTGGCTTCGGGGCAAGCGGGCGCTTGGGGCCCGACCTGCTCGAAGGAGAAGGCAACGGCGGAGCTGCTGGACACGGTCAGGTGACGCGGAGACGGCGGTGGCTACGGCTACGTCGGCGAGGTGGCAGCGACTGCGTCGGCCATGGTGGAGGGAGGCAAGGGAGAGGTGCAGGGGACGAATGGAGGTGTCCAGGGGCTCGGGGGCGCGACGTGGAGGTCGTCCAGCTCGTCCACGGGCGAAGCGGCAAGCAGGTGGCGCCGTGGCGAGCTCGCGCACGCCGGCGTCACCTCTCTACCTGCTCTGGCGGGAGGAAGCAGCTGACTGGCGCGGGCCAGCACAGTGCTGGGCCGGCCAGTGGGCTGCCAGGTAAGATTCTCTCTCTGCTTTCTGTTTTTCTTTTTATTTGTTTCTGTTCTGTGTTTTGAAATAGTAGAAATACTATTCCATTTAGGAAAAACCTGAAAATATTCAGAGGCACATTTGAAAATATTCTCAACAGCCTAAAATACCTTCAAGATTATTTGGGCATTTTAAAATATTTATAGGATTTAAATTTCCCAAATGCAAATACTTATGGCTTGGTGCAAAAATCCAGAATAGCCTCCAAAAATATGAAACCATTTTTGGCGGAGGGTTTAGCCAGGACCAAAGATGGTGAACATTTATGAAGGGCATTTCAGGTTCATTGAAAAGGATTTTAGTAAACCCTAGTTGTGTTCAGGGGGTGCTGGGGGTTTCTGTCATCCCCATTTCAACTTTCTGGAAAAAGTAAACATGATGCAACACTCTAATGCATGAACTAGCTAGGATGTGACAACTCACCGCCACTCAAAAGAATCTCGTCCCGAGATTTAGGATCCGTTGGGAAGGTGGGGTACTCAAGTCGAAGATGATCCTCCCTTTCCCAAGTAGCTTCTTTCTCGGAATGGTGTGACCATTGAACCTTGAGAAACTTGATGTTTTGGCGTCGAGTGGTACGCTTGGCTTGATCAAGGATTCGAACGGGATATTCCCGATATGTGAGATTATCTTGGAGATCAAGCGTTTCGTGGTCCACTCCACGGATAGGATCCGAGAAGCAACGCCTGAGTTGAGAAACGTGGAAGACGTCATGAACCTTGGAAAGATGCGGAGGTAGTTCCAATTGGTAGGCAACTTCTCCTCGCTTGGCAAGAATGCGAAAGGGTCCAATGTAACGAGGAGCCAATTTGCCTTTGATACCGAATCGATGGGTTCCCTTTAAAGGAGTAACCCGGAGGTAAGCTTTCTGGTCAACCTCAAAAGTCATAGCCTTATGTTTGCGGTCATAATGGCTCTTTTGGCGAGATTGGGCTGATTTCAATTTCTCACGAATAATGCGAACCTGCTCTTTTGCTTCCTAAATCATATCCGGGCCAAAGAGTTGTCTTTCCCCGGTTTCTGACCAGTTAAGAGGCGTTCGACATTTTCGTCCATAGAGAACCTCGAAAGGAGCTTTGCCCAAGCTAGCTTGATAACTATTGTTATAAGCGAACTCGGCGAATGGAAGGCATTTCTCCCAATCCATGCCGAAAGAGATGACAGAAGCTCGGAGCATATCCTCCAGAATTTGATTAACTCGTTCTACCTGACCACTTGATTGAGGGTGGAAGGCGGTGCTAAAGGAGAGACGAGTTCCCATAGCATTTTGGAAACTTTCCCAAAATCGAGAGGTGAAGAGACTTCCATGGTCTGAGTTAATTTCCAATGGAGCACCATGAAGAGACACTATTCGGGAGATGTACAAGTCAGCTAGCTGGCTCGCGGTTATACTCTCACGAACAGGTAGGAAGTGGGCTACTTTGGAAAGACGATCGACAACAACGAAGATAGCATTATTCCCTCTCTTGGTCCTGGGAAACCCGGTAATGAAATCCATACCGACTTTATCCCATTTCCATTCAGGAATAGCCAAAGGTTGAAGGGTGCCAGCAGGCCGTTGATGCTCTGCTTTAACACGACGACATACGTCACAATTAGCAATGTATTGAGCAATTAATCTCTTCATCCTAGACCACCAAAACCTCTGGCGTAGGTCTTGATACATTTTAGTACTACCGGTATGAATGGTGAGAGGAGATTCATGAGCTTCCTTAAGGATCAAACGCCTCAGGTTGCGTACCTTGGGAATCACTAGACGGTCTCCAAAGAACACAACACCTAGGTCATCAAAGGAGAAACAATCCGCGACTCCTTTCTTGATGTTTCTCTTAATACGGGAGATTCCCGGATCTACCTTCTGAGCTTTGATGATCTGATCCATAAGGGTAGGTTTCGCCACCAGGGTGGATAGAAATCCTCGAGGAACAATGTGAAGGTTAAGCTTACAGAATTCCTCGTGGAGAAGTGGTTGACTTTGTTGTAACATCAAGTTGTTACAATAAGATTTACGACTTAGCGCATCAGCCATGACGTTGGCTTTGCTCGAGGTGTAAGTTATTCCTAAGTCGTAATCTCTGATCAGCTCGACCCAACGTCTTTGCCTGAGATTCAAATCCGGCTGGGTGAAAATGTATTTTAGACTTTGGTGATCGGTGAAGATCTCGCAACGATTACTGAGAAGGTAATGTCGCCATGTTTTGAGTGCATGGACTACGGCTGCAAGCTCTAGATCATGTGTGGGATAATTATCCTCATGTGGACGCAACTGTCGAGAAGCGTAGGCAATTACATGACGGTCTTGCATGAGTATGCAACCTAGTCCTTGTCGCGAGGCGTCGCAATAGATAACAAAGTCCTTAGAAAAATCTGGTGCTATGAGTACGGGAGCAGATGTCAGGCGTCTTTTCAGTTCCTGAAAGCTGAACTCGCACTGTGGTGTCCACTCGAACTTTTTATCTTTCTTGAAAAGTTCAGTTAGAGGTTTAGCAACCTTGGAGAAATTCTCGACGAAGCGGCGACAGTAGCTCGCTAAGCCAAGGAAACTCCGAACTTGCTTGACCGATTCAGGTGGAGTCCAGTCAAGGACGGCTTGAACTCGCTCGGGATTGACAGCAATACCCTTACCAGAGATTACATGGCCTAGGTAGGTCACTTCTGGCAACCAGAATTCACACTTAGAGAATTTAGCATAAAGGCGATGCTCTCGAAGTTTCGTCAATACTAGTCTTAGATGCTCGGCATGTTCTTCCTCATTCTTGGAGTAGATGAGTATATCATCGAGGTATACCATGACGAATTTATCCAAATACTCCATGAAGATCGAGTTCATTAACCGAGAGAAAGTGGCTGGAGCATTGGTTAAACCGAAAGACATGATGGTGTACTCGTATTCGCCATAACGAGTGACAAAGGCTGTTTTAGGAATGTCCCCGTTCTTGATTTTGATTTGATGGTAGCCCAACCTCAAATCCATTTTAGAGAAGACTGAGGATCCAGCGAGCTGATTATACAGGTCGTTGATCCTGGGGAGCGGATACTTGTTCTTGATAGTGACTAGGTTGACAGGTCGGTAATCTACAACCATCCGATCCGTACCATCCTTCTTCTTGACGAAGAGGACGGGGCAAGCCCACGGAGAAGAACTAGGACGGATGAAACCCTTTTTCAAGGACTCATCGAGTTGTTTCTTAAGCTCGGCTAGCTCTAGGGGTGCCATCTTATAGGGTCTTCTAGAGATTGGGACGGTTCCTGGAACAAGGTCTATCACGAACTCGACATCCCTGTCAGGTGGAATACCTGGCAGTTCTTCTGGAAAGACATCCGGGAAGTCACGGACTACCGGAACATCTTCAAGGTCTGGAAGAGGGTTGGCATTTAATGAGTAAAGCTGACGCTTAGACACTCGGGTCAAAACATTGACTGTCTTGCCCGACGGATGGGTGAGTTGAACAGTTCTAGTAGAGCAATCAATCTTAGCATAATGAGCTGACATCCAGTCCATACCCAAGATGATATTTATGTCCGAGGACTTGAGAGCTATTAGTGATGCAAGGAAGACCAATCTGTCGACAAGAATTTCATTTCCATGGCTTATCCTAGAGGTTTTCCGTCTAGAACCAGGAGTTTGAATTTCCATGGAGGTGGGCATGTCACTAAATGTGGTGTTGTGCAATCGAGCATAGCTCTCAGAGATAAATGAATGAGATGCTCCAGTATCGAAAAGAACAGTTGCCGGATGGCAGTTAACAAGGAGCGTACCAAGGACGACGTTGGGATCCTCATGAGTTTCTTCAGCTGAAACGTAGTTGACATGGCCACGTGCAGTGGTGGCTGGCTTGGCATAGTAAGTCTTTCCTGCTGGCTTACCACGGCCAACGGACTGTCCAGGCTGATTGGGGTTGTTTCGGGGGCACTCGCGCAAATAGGGACCCGTTTCTCCACACTTGAAGCATGTCACAACATTGGGGCGTGGAGCAGCATTAGCAACGGGGCCACCATAGACCTTGGGCGGTGCATACTGCTGGTTGGGGCGAGGCGCCTCAAAGGATGGCCTCGGAGTGAACCTAGGTGGCAGAGCAGTGTTTGGAATCCAGACTCGGGGAGGTGGCAGCGGCTGCGTCGGCCATGGTGGAGGGAGGCGAGGGAGAGGTGCAGGGGACGAATGGAGGTGTCCAGGGGCTCGGGGGCGCGACGTGGAGGTCGTCCAGCTCGTCCACGGGCGAAGCGGCAAGCAGGTGGCGCCGTGGCGAGCTCGCGCACGCCGGCGTCACCTCTCTGCCTGCTCTGGCGGGAGGAAGCAGCTGACTGGCGCGGGCCAGCACAGTGCTGGGCCGGCCAGTGGGCTGCCAGGTAAGATTCTCTCTCTGCTTTCTGTTTTTCTTTTTATTTGTTTGTGTTCTGTGTTTTGAAATAGTAGAAATACTATTCCATTTAGGAAAAACCTGAAAATATTCAGAGGCACATTTGAAAATATTCTCAACAGCCTAAAATACCTTCAAGATTATTTGGGCATTTTAAAATATTTATAGGATTTAAATTGCCCAAATGCAAATACTTATGGCTTGGTGCAAAAATCCAGAATAGCCTCCAAAAATATGAAACCATTTTTGGCAGAGGGTTTAGCCAGGACCAAAGATGGTGAACATTTATGAAGGGCATTTCAGGTTCATTGAAAAGGATTTTAGTAAACCCTTGTTGTGTTCAGGGGGTGCTGGGGGTTTCTGTCATCCCCATTTCAACTTTCTGGAAAAGTAAACATGATGCAACATTCTAATGCATGAACTAGCTAGGATGTGACATGATGCTTATGTGAAAAAAAATTCATCCTGATAAGCTCAAACCCAAATCGGAGAAATGTGTCTTCATAGGATACCCAAAGGAGATAGTTGGGTACACCTTCTATCACAGATCTGAAGGCAAGATATTCGTTGCTTATAATGGATCCTTTCTAGAGAAGGAGTTTCTCTCAAAAGAAGTGAGTGGGAGGAAAGTAGAACTTGATGAGGTAACTGTACCTACTCCCTTATTGGAAAGTAGTTCATCACAGAAATCTGTTCCTGTGACTACTACACCAATTAGTGAGGAAGCTAATGATGATGATCATGTAACTTCAGATCAAGTTACTACCGAACCTCGTAGGTAAACCCGAGTGAGATCCGCACCAAAGTGGTACGGTAATCCTGTTCTGGAGGTCATGTTACTTGACCATGACGAACCTACGAACTATGAGGAAGCGATGATGAGCCCAGATTCCGCGAAATGGTTTGAGGCCATGAAATCTGAGATGGGATCCATATATGAGAACAAAGTATGGACTTTGGTTGACTTGCCCGATGATCGGCAACCATAGAAAATAAATGGATCTTCAAGAGAAAGACGGACGCTGATAGTAGTGTTACTGTCTACAAAGCTAGAATTGTCGCAAAAGATTTTCAACAAGTTCAAGATGTTGACTACGATGAGAGTTTCTCACTCATATCTATGCTTAAGTCTGTCCGAATCATGTTAGCAATTGCCGCATTTTATGAAATCTGGCAAATGGATAACAAAAACTGCAATCCTTAAACGGATTTATTAAAGAAGAGTTGTATATGATGCAACCGGAAGGTTTTGTCAATCCTAAAGGTGCTAACAAAATATGCATGCTCCAGCGATCCATCTATGGACTGGTGTAAGCATCTCGGAGTTGGAATATACACTTTGATAAGTTGATCAAAGCATATAGTTTTATACAGACTTGCGGTGAAGCCTGTATTTACAAGAAAGTGAGTGGGAGCACTACAGCATTTCTGATAAGTATATGTGAATGACATATTGTTGATCGGAAATAATATAGAATTATTCTGCAAAGCATAAAGGAGTGTTTGAAAGGAGTTTTTCAAAGAAAGACCTCGGTGAAGCTGCTTACATATTGAGCATCAAGATCTATAGAGATAGATCAAGACGCTTGATAAGTTTTTTCAATGAGTACATACCTTGACAAGATTTTGAAGTAGTTCAAAATGGAACAGTCAAAGAAAGAGTTCTTGCCTGTGTTACAAGGTGTGAAATTGAGTAAGACTCAAAGCCAGACCACAGCAGAAGCTAGAAAGAGAATGAAAGTCATTCCCTATGCCTTGGCCATAGGTTCTATAAAGTATGCCATGCTGTGTACCAGATCTATTGTATACCCTACACTGATTTTGGCAAGGGAGTACAATAGTGATCTAGGAGTAGATCACTGGACAGCGGTCAAAATTGTCCTTAGTGGAATAAGGATATGTTTCTCGATTATGGAGGTGACAAAAAGGGTTCGTCGTAAAGGGTTACGTCGATGCAAATTTTGACACTGATACAGATGACTCTAAGTCTCAATCTGGATACATATTGAAAGTGGGAGCAATTAGCTAGAGTAGCTCCGTGCAGAGCATTGTAGACATAGAAATTTGCAAAATACTTAGTGATCTGAATGTGACAGACCCGTTGACTAAAATTATCTCATAAGGAAAACATAATCACACCTTAGTACTCTTTGGGTGTTAATCACATAGCGATGTGAACTAGATTATTGACTCTAGTAAACCCTTTGGGTGTTGGTCACATGACGATGTGAACTATGGGTGTTAATCACATGGTGATGTGAACTATTGATGTTAAATCACATGGCGATGTGATCTAGATTATTGACTCTAGTGCAAGTGGGAGACTGAAGGAAATATGCCCTAGAGGCAATAATAAAGTTATTACTTATTTCCTTATATCATGATAAATGTTTATTATTCATGCTAGATTTGTATTAACCGGAAAGATAATACATGTGTGAATACATAGACAAACATAGTGTCACTAGTATGCCTCTACTTGACTAGCTCGTTGATCAAAGATGGTTATTTTTCCTAGCCATAGACATGAGTTGTCATTTGATTAACTGGATCACATCATTAGGAGAATGATGTGATTGACTTGACCCATTCCGTTAGCTTAGCACATGATCGTTTAGTATTCTGTTATTGCTTTCTTCATGACTTATACATGTTCCTATGACTATGAGATTATGCAACTCCCGTTTACCAGAGAACACTTTGTGTGCTACCAAACGTCACAACGTAACTGGGTGATTATAAAGGTGCTCTACAGGTGTCTCCGAAGGTACTTGTTGGGTTGGCGTATTTCGATATTAGGATTTGTCACTCTGATTGTCAGAGAGGTATCTCTGGGCCCACTCGGTAATGCACATCACTATAAGCCTTGCAAGCATTGCAACTAATGAGTTAGTTGCGGGATGATGTATTACGGAACGAGTAAAGAGACTTGCCGATAACGAGATTGAACTAGGTATTGAGATACCGACAATCGAATCTCGGGCAACTAACATACCGATGACAAAGGGAACAACGTATGTTGTTATGCGGTCTGACCGATAAAGATCTTCGTAGAATATGTGGGAGCCAATATGAGCATCCAGGTTCCACTATTCGTTATTGACCGGAGACGTGTCTCGGTCATGTCTACATAGTTCTCGAACCCGTAGGGTCCGCACGCTTAAAGTTCAATGATGGTTATATTATGAGTTTATGTGATTTGATGTACCGAAGGTAGTCCGGAGTCCTGGATGAGATTGGGGACATGACGGCGAGTCTCGAAATGGTCGAGACGTAAAGATCGATATATTGAACGACTATATTCGGACATCGGAAAGGTTCCGAGTGATTCGGGTATTTTTCGGAGTACCGGAGAGTTACAGGAATTCGCTGGGGAGTATATGGGCCTTATTGGGCTTTAGGGGAAAGAGAGAGGAGAGGTTGCGTGCCCCCCCCAAGGCCTAGTCCGAATTGGACTAGGGGGAGGGGTTGCGCCCCCTCCTTCCTTCTCTTCTCTCTCCACTTTCCTTGACTCCTACTCCTACTACTTGGAAGGGGGGAATCCTACTCCCGATGGGAGTAGGACTCCTCCTAGGGCGCGCCATAGAGAGGGCCGGCCCTCCCCCTCCTCCACTCCTTTATATACGGGGAGGGGGCACCCCTTGGAGACACAACAATTGATCATTTGATCTTTTAGCCGTGTGCGGTGCCCCCCTCCACCATAGTCCACCTCTATAATACTGTAGTGGTGCTTAGGCAAAGCCCTGCGTCGGTAGAACAGCATCATCGTCACCACGCCGTCGTGCTGACGAAACTCTCCCTCAACACTCGGCTGGATCGGAGTTTGAGGGACGTCATCGGGCTGAACGTGTGCTGAACTCGGAGGTGCCGTGCGTTCGGTACTTGATCGGTCGGATCGTGAAGACGTACGACTACATCAACCGCGTTGTGCTAACGCTTCCGCTTTCGGTCTACGAGGGTACGTGGACAACACTCTCCCCTCTCGTTGCTATGCATCACCATGACCTTGCGTGTGTGTAGGAATTTTTTTGAAATTACTACGTTCCCCAACAGAATCTCTGGCGGAGGTCGCAAAGTCCTGAAGTGTCGGTGCACTGTACATTCTATGAATGAAAGAAAACCCTCAAATCAGCTCGAATAAAAATGAATTCACGGCGATTTCCGCCGGGTGATTAAAGCAGGCAGATGAACTGGGATAAGAGATGAGATAATATCTCATTAAATTAGTTACCTTCTCGTCCATGAGAAAGAACCCTCAGTACGGCAGATTCCCCAACCGAGCGGAGCTGGGTCGACCGCGAGCAGCGTCGAGAAAGTCGATGGCGATAGGCGGCGGCTAGCAGAAGTGGCAAAATGCGGTGGGCTTTGCTGGTAGCCTGGCGGTGGTGGCAGGCGTCGAGCTAAGTGTTTACCGCCGCGATAGGCGGTGTCATGGGGAACGTACCAGAGGGGCCGAGGGGGTGGCGGGCGGGGTGAGGGTTTTTGTGACGTGGGGATGGTGAGGGTTTTCTTTTTTCTCTTTAGAATTGGGTGGTGAGGGTTTTCTGTCCCACAAAGAATTTTGGAGGCGACGGTTTGCTAGAGCAAACCATGTGTGATTGACGCAACGGGCAAAATGAAAGTCACTGCACACGGTTCAAATTTTGGGAACCGTGTGTGATTGACGTACTACCTCCGTCCTGGTTTATTCCTCACCCTTTGTAATTTTTACCAAATTTTGATGAAATATTTAACATACTCAGACATAGATAATAAGCGTACATGTACATAAGCATAGTTCAACCATAAGTACATAGTTCAACCATCATTAAGCATACTCAAGCGTACCTAGTTCGATCCATCCGACATCTCATCTCACATGCGACCGGCACGATCCTGAAGCTTCTCCAGGTACTCGGCGTACGCGCCGCGCGCCACCCTGCGAACGGCCCGTCCTCTTGCATGCACCAGAACACTTACATACGCGTCATGAAGCTTCTGGATGCAAAATGGGCATCCATAGCCGCCGTCGAGGTCCTAATATGACTGTTATGCATTCCCTCATAAAGCTCCCTCGGGATTTGCCTCTTGTACCTCCTCTGGCCATCTTCATCCTTGCTGTCCACGTCGTAAGACAGCACCTATACAAATAGTAAAACAAATTTGGCATCAAATCAATGATTACATGCGGTGAAGTAGGATTAGGAATTTATGGCTATTTATTTATACATATCCAGAGATTATGGTTCGATTTTTAAGCACACTCATCTATGTACAAACCAATCTTGAAGAAAATAATGGCACAAACATATGTAGGTCATTCAAAATCAATTGTCAATCCCTGGCTAGGAATTATTAGCACGAACACTAACCCTAGTCGGATTACTACCAGAAATCAAATGAACCAACTAATCACTTATCACCTGTACCATTCAAACAATCAATACACTACATGTATCTAACGAAACTTACTCAGATTTCATGGATTGGGAGAACATAACCATAGGATTTCTATTCCAAAAAGGGGGAGGCTGGAGTAACCAGAGAAACCCTATGATCTATTTGACACATAAATGGGTATAGATGACTAACCAGCTATCCGTCGTCGTTGGAGTCGTCGCCGGAGTTTTTGTCGGAGTCGGTGTGGAACTCCGCCTCCGGCTGTGGAAGCTCGACGCCGTCGACGACGTCTGGGGGAAGCGATAACTCGCCGGCGGTGAAGGCAACCTCTGTCTCCATCTCCACGCCGTGCTCCGGTGCTTCAGCAGCCCCGGCGTCGCCACTCCCTCCGATGGGGCGCTTTGGCGGCATCCTCATACACTGACGGCTTTGAGGACTAAGAGCAGCATCGAGGATGCAAGCGGAGAGAGAGGATTGTGTGTGTGTGTGTGTCGTGGATGGGGGGTGCGGCCGCTCGGGCGCACCATTAATATGGAGTAGTGGGAGTTGTGGGAGAGAGGCGGGCGGCCGTCAAACCAATGGCTCGCCTCCCAGTGAGCCTGTGCACCGGACTACTGGCTTGCCTACCAAAGTTTCACATAGCTACTCGCATGCCTCCCGATGACACTGCGCAGCGAGCACGCCTCCATCAATTCCCACACCTGCACGCACGCCTCCCCGTCTGCCTGCGCGGCGGGCTACTCGCATGCGTCCCGTCAACTCACGTCTGCTCGCACGGCACACGAGTCGCGCGGCGGCACGCATATTGTTTTTCTATTTGGATGATTAATGCTGCCGCTTTATTGCTTAACCGAAGCATGGCACGTATCCATTGTTGGTCTAATGCTCATGGTTCGAATAAATAATCCGTTTGGGATATTGGTTCCCAATTATTAATAATCTCCCGTCTGTAATTAGATAAAGATTACATCAAAACTGTTCTCAAATTTGACAAAAAAAAGTGCAATGCCACGTATTGGTGTCCATATGACAACACGATAAGTTTCATGAACTTCAAATAAGTTTTTGATGTACTAGAATTTAAAAATCAAGATTCTCAATGTTTGAAATTTGTTGCACGGGGAGTAAACATGCACCCAGTGAGACACATGTGTTTTTGCAATCCATTTAGGTGCACTCTCACGTGTGCATGTAGCTCAAATTTGATTTTTGCACATTATACCCGTAGAAAATCAATCAATGTACTAAAACGTCTTAATTATCTCTGTGGTTTTTTCGAAATTAAAACGTCCCTCCTTTGGTAACATGTATGTTCACCGCGGGATAATTAATTTAACATGCATCGTAGTTGCGGCGGATTCGCGGTGTGTGTGTGTCGGTGTGTGCGCCTGGGGGTGGCGGGTGGCTTGGAGTACACTACGATTTGTGAGCCACCGTGTGGGTTGGCCGTTTTGTTAGGTAGGCCGGTACCACATCAGAGTCATGAAATGGTTATATAAAACATTACACAACCCTTTCATAGATAAATGTTTTGGCCACATGCAGTCGATGGTTGTCCTACACGACACTCGATACTCGCGTGTGACTCTTTCTGTGGGCCTGCGAGGTCATCGTCCATCACTCTGACGAACAGCCCGCAGTGAGGTTAATTTGACCAGCAAGGTAGAATCTTTTTTGTTTGTGTTATGGTGGTATATCGTACGTGTCGAAGAGGTGGGAGGGGACTAGCATATATAGTATACGTACGCGTCCGTGAACAAGTACACCTCACTCAGTGTCGGGACTTTTTGGTTTCCGAGGCACGTGCCACATCAAAATTGTGAAATTGTTTATTCAAACATCACACAACACCTTTTTGGGCCACATGCATATCCTAGCTACGACACTCACGTGTGCCGCTTCCATTTGTGGGCCCACGAGGCCATCGTCGATGCATGCATGCATCACTTGGACCTACATAGGGAGAGGTTAATTAATTTCACCATCGATGAGGATTCTTTTGAGTTGTACATATATTACGGCAGGAGCATATAGTATGCGGTGAAGAGGGGGGTAGGGGACCATCATATGTAGTACGCTTGATATGAACCTCGCTCTGTGTGGGTGCATGGTTTACGGTTTTTGAGGCATGTGGCACATCAAAGTTGTGCATTTTGGGTATTCAACAAATATATGTTTGGTCCACATGCAACGCGGTGGTGGTTGTCCTCTCGCACCCAATTAAGCGGTTATTAGCGATATCGATGCTTTCCATCTGCGGGCCCGCTTGGTCCATCACTACTTTTTGCCTGACAACAAGAGAGGTTAATTTGACTTATGAGGGGATTATTATTTTTGCTCTGGGATGACATGCATGATACAGTTTGAGCACATACACATGCATGTGTACGCATGAATCCCTCCCATCGAGTCGAAGTGGCTAGTACAACGACACATCAAGAACCGATCTCGCTCTGTGTGGGGAGCTAGTGTACGATTTTTGACGCACGCGCCACATCAATGTTGTGTATTCAAACATGCATGCACGCATCACCTCCATACATATGCATGTAGTGGTTGCCTTCGAATGGTACACTCCCTCGCGTGGTTATCGGCGACAAGCCTATATATTCGTGGGCCCGCGGGGACATCCATGATCACCTTGACCAACAACAAGATAGGTTACCATGGCAGATTCTTCATTTGGTTCGTGTTATCATAGTATAGGTCATGGTGATATTCAGACCTTAAGTTTGAGCGCATATACTATGCACGCACGCATGCATGAATCCCCGTCGTTGGCTTGAAGTGTGGTGTAGCATACATATGCATCGTAAACCTAACCCACACTCGGTGTGGGGATTTCTAGTTCGAAATCACGGTGCCACATCAAAGTTGTTCCATTGTCACTCAAAAACACACCTCTCCATACATATGTTTGTGCCACACGCATGCAGTAGTTTTCTTTGAGGACTAGCTACTTGCGTGATTATTGGAAAGCTAGCCCATCTCCAGGGTCGCATGGACGGCCATCACTTTGACCAACAACAAGAGAGAGGTTGTACGACCAAGGTGGATTATTCTTGGTCCGTTTTACAAATCATCTTGGTGAGATATGCCTCTCTGGCCCGCCGACTGAAAGTGTGTATGGGGGGGGGTTGCTACTTCGCACTTTGCTAGGTGAACCTCGGTTGGGGGGCATGCATTCATAGCTTAGGATTCCCTTCGTGCCGAGACGAGGAGGGTGGGGGCTGCTAGCTACTTCTCACTTTGCTAGGTGAAACTCGGTTGGGGGGAGGGGCCATGCATTCATAGGTTAGGATTCCCTTTGTGCCGACACGAGGGGGGAGGCTGCTAGCTACTTCGCACTTTGCTAGCTGAACCTCGGTTGGGGGGGCATGTATTCATAGCTTAGGATTCCATCATGCCGACACGAGGGAAGGGGGCTGCTAGCTACTTCGCACTTTGCTAGGGTGAACCTCGGTTGGGGGGGGGGGAGGGCATGCATTCATAGCTTAGGATTCCCTTCATGCCGACACGAGGGAGGGGGGCTGCTAGCTACTTCACACTTTGCTAGGTGAACCTCGGTTGGGGGGCATGCATTCATAGCTTAGGATTCGCTTCATGCTGACACGAGGGAGAGGGCTGCTAGCTACTTCGGACTTTGCTAGGTGAACCTCGGTTGGGGGGCATGCATTCATAGCTTAGGATTCCCTTCGTGCTGACACGAGGGAGGGGGCTGCTAGCTAATTTGCACTTTGCTAGGGTGAACCTCGGTTGGGGGGGTATGCCTTCATAGCTTAGGATTCCCTTCTTGCCGACACGAGGGAGGGGGGCTGCTAGCTACTTCGCAATTTGCTATGGTGAAGCTCGGTTGGGGGGGCATGCATTCATAGCTTAGGATTCCCTTCGTGCCGACACGAGGGAGGGGGGGCTGCTAGCTACTTCGCACTTTGCTAGGTGAATGAACCTCGGTTGGGGGGGCATGCATTCATAGCTTAGGATTCCCTTCGTGCCGACACGAGGGATGAGGGGGGCTGCTAGCTACTTCTCACTTTGCTAGGTGAACCTCGGTTGGGGGGAAGGGGCATGCATTCATAGCTTAGGATTCCCTTCGTGCCGACACGAGGGGGGGGGGTGGGGGCAAGCAATACCGTGCGCTTTGCGAGAGAGGTGCCACATCGAAGTTGCATTTGGTATTTGAATATCAAACCACCCTTTTGATACATAAATTTGGTCCACATGCAAGTGTGTTCGTGTTCTGAGCCTCTCCCGCGTCATTTTTCGCCAAATTTATGAACATTAGACAAGTCGGATGACACAACAAACATGGTTCACTCAAACTAAGCGTGTGCCATGCCGGTGCACTTGTAAGGCACACATCCGCACAGTACATTGGGCTCCATGAGGCTCCCCCTCTCAACAATACCTGCCCGCCTCGAGGGTTTTTCTGTTTCATAACACACGGTTGTTATCTCCGGACCGTGTGCGATGTTTCTTGTTCCCAATCCTGTCTGCATCGCTAGAAAATATCTACCCGCCTCGAGGGTTTTTTTGTTCCATAACACACGGTTGTTACCTCCGGACCGTGTGCGATGTTTCTTGTTCCCAATCCCGCCTGCATCCCTAGAAAATATCTGCCCGCCTCGAGGGTTTTTCTGTTTCATAACACACGGTTGTTATCTCCGGACCGTGTGCGATGCACTACCATCAAAATTTTCATTAGCCCGGCATTTCACTCCCGCGTTTGACTCCCGCATAGTAAAATTTTCAGTACCCGCGTCATTTCCTCAAACACCCCCCACACACACACACCAAAACCTCCTCGGGCATGCGCACACACACACCCCCTCCCCCGCTCAAAACCCTAGCAAGCCCCCCCCCCCCCGCCGCCGCCGCCGCAAGGCCTCCATTGTCAACATCTGCCGGTTTGCCCATGCAGCTTACCCACCGATATCCATACCCAGGCCGCCCTGAGTTTCTTAGATGACGCCTGCCAAACACCCCCTTTCCCACAGATCCCCATCCCCCACTCTAGAGCGTCGCAGCCTAAGCTCGGCTATGCTACCCGTGGAGCTCGAGGAGCGACTGGCCCAAAAGAGGTGTATAGTGGTCTATTCGCCCGATGTCGCCGAGGAAGCTGACAACTATTACTGGCGGTAGGCACTCAAGCAGCGGGCTAGAGTATGCGGGCATGTCTCGGCCGCCGGCTACGACATCGAGGTCATCGACTGTGATGGACTGAGGCGGGCTATGTCACAGGTTAAGTGGCCCACCCCCAACCCCTCGGGTTCAACCGCCGTCGATCTCATCCATGGCCCCGCCGCTGATGTCCTCTAGCTCACTGTCAACAATTTGCCATTCTACATCGCCATCAAGCCCCTTTTGTCATTTCCGAAGGACACGTTCTGTGACGCTGGCTTGGGATCCATAGCTTCCAAGTCAGACCTCATCGACAGCAACCACGAGGAGGGCACCCTCTCCGGCTCTTCCAAGGGGAAAGAGCCCATCTGCTCTTCCAAGGGGAAAGCGCATGTCTGCGACATCAAGGAGGGCACCCTACAGTCGTGCTCTTCCAAGGGGAAGGAGCCCATCTGTGACAACATGGAGCGCATCCAGGGTTCGTGCTCCTCCCACGGGAATGAGCCCATTTGTGACAAGTGAGGAAACCCATGAGTTGTTTTGCCGTGCCACTTCACAGGCGGAAACCCATGATTTGTTTTGTCGAGTCCCTTTTGTAGTGTAGTGAGAATATGTCCAGTTTTAATTGCTATATCTGGTTGTTTGCAATATGCCTTGTTTATTTCAGTTGTTCACAATGTGATGCTCTATATGTGCAATTATTTACTGTGCAGTACATTTCATCAATCCAGTTTTAAACATACCGATAGGAATGCATATATTTGCTTGCTGTTAAGCCTGTTATAGCTAGCATATGCCTCTTTTAAAGTTTTTTGATTGTTCGGTTGTTTGTAGTTAGCATATGTCCAGTTTCAAATGCTATCTCTAGTTGTTCATAGTATGCCTTGTTTATTCCAGTTATTCACAACGTGATGTTCTATATGTGCAAGTATGAACTGTGCAGTTCAATTTCATCAGTACCAGTTTCAACAATACCACTATGAATGACTACATTTGGTTGCTGCATCTTGTAGTTAACACGCCTTTCCATTTTTATTTAAAAATAACCAGTGTACTTAGACCGGCACAATACCAGTTTGAATGACTATGTTTGCTTGTTGCTAAATGTTAGGCCTGTTGCAGTTAGCACACCTTTCCACTTGTTTTGCTTTATTAGTGTCACGACCGGATTTTCGGGACATAATTCCCCAGAAAAACGGCCTTTGTGCTCACCAGCCCCAGGATTACTGTTAGCTGATGAGGCACCAACCTGATACAAGAATTCCAAGCAAGGTACAAAGAATATGTAGTACAAGACCATTGTGGCCTAGGAGTACAACACTTGGTTTCTAATGGTTGAGGGCGGAAGCGGTTGGAAACATCTGCGTCTATGGGACTCCATTTCCCACAAGAACAGCTGACCAGGATAACTCCTATCTTCGCGAGGCTGCTATCGTCAACACGTAGGCTCCGAGGTTGTCACCGCGATGCTTATCTCCATGTGCGAAAATCTGGCCAAGACAATAGCCAGGGACAAGCCAGTGAGTACGTGTGAATGTACTCGCAAACATTAAGAACACGGGTATAATATAATAAGGGACAGTCCTGCTCCGAAATAATTATGATCACAACGTCTGCCATGAAAGTCTGCGTTGCTTGCATGCAGAGATAATATGAACATGCAGTACGTGGGTGAGTACTATGAAAGTATTCGCAAGATAGTTCGGACATAAGATATAGCATGTGTAAACACGATGCATGAGAACAGATTAACAAGTGCAATCAGACATAGAGATAACGATGCATGGGAAACAAAAGAGAAGTCAGGCGGTAGTCCTCCTGAAATCCCAAAGTAAAATACTGAGGGCCAAGCGAGTGTCTGAATGACTCCTCAAGAGGAAAATGCAAGAGTAACCAAGCCGCAGTTGGGCGTCTGAGCGACACCACATAAAGGGCTTATAAAAGATAAATAAACAACAAGCATGCCGCAGTCGGGCGTCTGAGCGACACCACATAAAGGGCTTATAAAATATAAATAAACAACAAGCATGCCGCAGTCGGGCGTCTGAGCGACACCACATAAAGGGCTTACAAAAGATAAATAAATAGCAAGCATGCCGCAGTCGGGCGTCTGAGCGACACCACAAAAAGGGCTTATAAAAGAATAATCACAGTGAGTATCCAGGAGGTAGAACCATCCCAGGGATACTCAATAAAATACATAATGTAAATGGTTAGTCCACAATAATAACAAAATTAAAAACACGATCTCCAGATGTCACATGTCATAAACACAAATCTAGTCTAGCCGTTTCTCAATCCGAAGACCGTCACTGAGTTCAAGCTAATTCGTTCTCCATCCGAATACCGTTACCAGATTCAACTCAGACTGTGGTCCTTACTCAAGAACATGGCTATCCAACAGGATAGATCCTCTGCAGAGGGAGTACTATTTTCCCACGAGTAACGGATTTATTTAGTCCATCGGGACTAATTCCACCTACGGCCTTTTAATTGAAAACACGCCTGATCTGCACACACCAGCTTAACTCACCGATGTCTGGAATCACCCACGACACCTGCCAAGCAAAACTCTAAGTGGGGAGGCTACAACCTCGACGTAGCATGGGATCAAATTTCTATATGCGTGCTCTAAGGGGTGCCCCCCTCTCGGTCCCAACCGGAAACACCCATGCCCCCGGACCAAGTGGCATGCCTACCGGAGGCCTCCGGTATCTTCCACTATGGCCTCTCTGTACGTTGTGTGCTTTGGTAAGGGGTTGACAACTTACTGAACCATACCCCGTCTGCGACAGGTACAAGTGGTGGTACCAACAAATAGGGAAGCTACTGACCAAGACTCAACCTACGACCGACTCAGGTGGTCCAAGTATCCTCCAACAATATCACCATTAGTGGAATAAATCACCACTCATCAAGCCTCACCATGCCATACCGGACATACTCGTCTTGCCGAGGGACTAGGGACAAGCTCGTGTCTACCCAAGACCACGACTTTCCCGACTTCCTTCCAGTATGCATGAGGAGCCCACGAGGATGATCCAAATCCTTAGCGTATCCATTGCTGACCACAAAAATATCTCCAAAAAGTACTCATGCACGAGACTTTATCGTCACATAAAGATAACGCATACTCCAAGTTAAATGGTGTTGTACTCGTATCAAAACACCACAACAAAATATTATGCCAGAGTTCAGAAATGCTTGCCTTCAAGAGTATGCAAAGGATGCACTTTTTGAAAGCTTTCTCTTCTCCCCATTATCCCTATTTTGCAAAATATCCAAATAACAAATATTTCAAACACAGTACAAAAAGTTGTCTCAAATATTTTTGAAATAAATCTTAAAATAAACTAGATGAAATTTGAAAGGGGTAGGAAAAAGAATCAACTCATTTGGAGTTTTATTTAAGTTATAGCTGGTCAAAGTCTGGTCAAAACTCTGTTTTTAATAAAACCAGAAAAAGGAAAACGCTTCGAGGGGAATACGCTTTCGGGGTAGGGGAGACGTACTCCGGACTCTGCGCTTTCACTTAAACAGAGAGAACGGCCGCGCGGGTCACTGACAGTGGGTCCAGGGGGCCCACTGGTCAGGTTTGATCGTTCTTCCTCTCCCTCCTTTCTCTCTGCCCGAACGGGGCGGGGCTCCGGCGATCGCCGTCGGCGAACGGCAGCTCCCCACGGGGTCCCGAGGGCAGGGATGGATCCGTCAGACCGAGGCGGTTCTCCCGGTGGGTGCTAGGTAGGCGGGGACGGAGGAGGTCACCGGCGGCGAGCTTCGCGGCGGACGATGGTTCGGGAGCAGAGTGGGTTTTGGGCTCCAGGGGTCCTTGGTCGAGGCCGAGGCGCTAGGCAGCTCCGCACGACTATGGGGAGACTCTTGGTGGCGTTGGATTGGCGGGGGAAGCTCCGGTTGCGACGAATGGCACTGGATTGCGGCGGTGACCGAGCTGGCCGGAGACGAGGAAGAAAGGACTTTCCCCGACGATTGCTGGCTGCGGGAGCAATAGGGGGGTGGACTGGGGTTGCCTGAATGCTTGGAGGAGCACGGGGCCTCCTTTTATAGCACGACGGGGCTGGCTCCACGGCGGTGGATAAGATCGACGACGGGTCGCCGTTGCTGTAGTTGTAGGGCGTCGTGGCGGCGACGAACGCATGCCGACGTGCATGAGGATAAGCACGGGCTGTTCCCTGGGGCAGCTGGCGTGCGCGGGTGGCTTGGGCGGCGCCGTCCACGGCAGAGCCCGCTGCCGATGCCGGCGTGCCGCCAAGGGAGCTCTGGCGGCGGCGCTGTAGGGCGCCAGTGCGGCTTGGAGCGTACTGGTGAGTGTGTGGCGCGGCTCTGCACGCGAGCTGGGTCCATGGATGGGACGCGTCGAGGATGGCAGTGCGGCGCGGCGACTCTGTGCGCGCACGTGCAAAACGGGCGCTCTGGGCGCACCCAGAGCACGCACAGCAGGTGTTCGACGAAATGCCAGTGCGCGCTAGGGAGCTTGGGTGAGGCCGGCAGTCAACAGGCCAGGGTTAGGGACATCTGGGAGGTTAGAGGACATGCTGGATGGGTCAGGGGCTCAAGTCCACAATGCAAACCAGAGGACATGCCAAACTTGTTCCTGCACATAGGGTGTTCGACAGAATGCCATGGGCAACTAGGCAATTCTTGGGGTGGCCAAACTCTCCAGATCCTAGTCTCTATAGGAGCTAAAGAAGGTGGTAAGGCTAGTTTGGCAAAAACAGAAACTTGATAGTGCAAGATTTTTAGAATACCAGTTTTGGGCAGAAACTAAAGGCTGACATTGCATGCACCAAAAATACTCCAATGGGTCCAATCTCCTAGACTTAAGAGTTTGGTAGGGAGGACTATAGGTAGGAAAAAGCTCAATGGTACTAGAGCAAAATAAAATGGGGTTGCAGTACAAATCACCAAACTGGACCAGAATGGAAAAAAAGATGATTCACTCAAATTTTTCAAAGAACATCACTGGGTTTTTGCATGAAGATGAATTGTATGCATCCACTGACATCTCCAAACACTTGGAAGAATTTTTAAACAAATATTTAAATGGGTTGTAGTGCAATAGTGCCTACTGGACCAGATCGGAAAAGTTGGTGTAGAGCTCAAAATCTCCAATGGCCAAAAATGTATTTTTGTATAAAAGTGATGTGGAAACATCACATGACATCCCCAAATTTTGGTGGAAATTTTAAATGCATTTGTCAAACGGTTGTAGTGCAAAACAGGCTCCAATTCAAAAGAAAACATTTTTAAAAGGATAAGGCTCTGAGAAAACAAATCTAGCAAATTTAAATCCACTGATAAAGAATTGTTTTATTATAGAGAGTATTCAAGTCCAACACTCTTTGAAGGTTTTTCCACTAGAGGCAAAAATCCAAAAATCACAAAGGGTAAATCTTGACAAATGGAAAAGTTTTATTTCCTGGCAACATTTTAATAAATAAAACAAGGTCAAAATTTTTGGGTGTCACAACACTACCCCCCTTAAGAAAAATCTCGTCCTCGAGATTTATTAAAAGTTGTTTTGAACAAAAACTGTTTTTATCAAAAGAAATCATTCAATTGCACAAAAAAACAAAACGGCTACAGTGAGAGGGCAATAAGTGGTGTAAAACCACAGTGTGGTACACTGGCGTAGTGTGGAAAAATCCACGGTTAGGGAAAACGAGATATTTCTACGCAGATACAGTAATTTAGAATAAATTCTAAATTACCAAAATACGCTGGTCGCACCCGAGAGCACAGTGCTCTCTTTGGCTGACAGGTGGACCCAGGGCCCACTGTCGGCCTCTTCTCCTACCTCTGGCTCTCTCTTCTCTCTCGCGCGCTTTCCCGCGCTTCCTCCACCGGCGATGCCTAGCTGGTAGGGCATCGAGGCCGTACCGTGGTAGTGCGCGGCGTGCTAGCTGCCGGTGCAGCGTGCACTCACCTCGCGGGCCAGTGCGCTGTCGGCACTGCTCGCGGACTCGCCTCCGAACACCGGCGGTCGAGCGACGAGTGGCGCTGGTGGACCTCGCCCACCGTACACCGATCTCGGGCTATAAAACGATCGCGGTGCTCCTCTCTTCTTCCTCACACCTGCCCTCGCTTCTGCCTCTCCTTCCTTCTTCTGCATTGCTGCTAGCAGAAGCTCGAGCCGAGGCTCTAATGGCGGAGGCAATGCCGGACTGGTATGTGGTCCTGGTGTGTGGAGGTTTGGCGGTGCTGCTGGGGTTCTCCGTGCTCCTGTGCGCGATGATCCTGGATGATCGTCGTGATGCTGCCGCTCGAGTGTTAGCTCTTCGCGGCGGCGGCGATCACGTGGATTAGGCGCGGCATCGGGGCTGACTGCTGTCGGTGTGCTGGGGCAACTCGTGCCCGAAAGATCACTCGCAAATTTCTCTTACTGAGATTGTGGTGCCCTTGAGTGTGGTTAGCCAGGTGCAACAAAATGTGCACGAGGATTTGAGATTAGTGCACGGGGTCGAGTGGTTGCAGCTGTGGGTCTGCTGTTACGATGCTGCGCGAATAAAAATCTATGCCGCGAAAATATATACGCAGCAGTGACTCGGGGAAAGAAATCTCCTCAAAAACATGTTGTGAGAGAAGAAAAATAATTGAAACAAAACTAACAGCGGTAAAACTGCTCACATAATAGAAACTAAAGAAAAACGGATCCGTCGCACAAAAATTTGGGAACCACGAACATGCTACAACACATAAATAAAAATACTGGGATAATAAAATACAGCGGAGACGTTTACATGGAAAACGGCAAAAGGACAGGGTCCTGAGAAAACGCCTCTGGTACTGGGGCACACTCCTCTTCTATCGGGGGAAGCGGGTTGACCAGTCGATGAATGCGCCCTTCTTGGTCAGGCCTGAGTGGTCTGCCAATAGCGATCCGAGGATTTAAATCAGCGAGGCTCTGGAGATAACCCATTACTCGCTGAGTTAAACGCTCCTGGGCAATAACGTACTGGGCAAGGTTGGCCAGTACTGGATCTCTCTCAATACGTCCACCGGGAAAAGATGCAACTTCTCCGGGCGCTGCACGACTCGAAAAATAATAGTATCCTCGCTCGCTGGCATAGGGTACCGCGAATCGAAGACGAGTGAGCGCCTCGTATGCAGCAGCTTCTATGGCCATATGCGGAGTCGGCATGGATTTCCCCATGAAGGAGACTTCCGTCGGGTCTTGGTTTGGGTATGCGGGAGGGATGTGCACCACTGCCCAATATTTTGAGGTGGAAGGGGTGATCCTCGATTTGAGCAACTCGTACTGGGGTGGACGGGTGGCACTCATGCTACTGCAGGTAAAGTCCCACAATAATTTAACAAAACAGCCTGGGGTTGCGTCTGGGGTCCTTAGATAAATACTGGGGGTTGCCATTGCAAGGAATGGCTGTGAGTGCTGCGCACAAAGGCGAGGGGCACTCGGCAAGGTCACGAAGTGGCCTTTATATAGCACCGGGGCTGGGTTATCTACCGGGGTGAAGGGTAACTGGTTGTCGATCCTGTTCTCGGGTCAAAGCCACAGATATACATATCACATAAATGTGACGCATTACTGTGGTTGCCGTCGGGGTTGGTCCTGGTAGCTGCGCCCGAGATTTAAAAATGCAACTGTATGCTAACGTACACCTGCATAGTTACTACTCCAAAAATAGGAGCGTTCAAGCAGACAGCATTAAATAAAAGTGATACAAGATCACACCATTACAAAGCGTGGGAAAACTAAGGCTCGATACAATTCGAGCAACTTAGTCTACTTCGTTAATGTCTAGGTGGGCTGGCCTGGCGGATGCCGAGCTTTCTCCACGGGTTTCGCCGTCGGGATTTGCCGGCTGAGGCTGAGGGGCTGTAGGGTCGGGGTAGTGGTGATGACCATCGCGGGGGTTGTTGGCCACAATCCCGTTGGAATGGGTTCCCAAAAGGCGACGAAGCGCTTCTGGGGTCACCAAGGCACTCTGGTTGATGGCTGGCGCAGACCTCAAGGGGTCGATCGGGTGTCCGAACAGCACGACTGGGTTGTCGACGTCGGGCTCCGCTTCTCTTCTCGCCGGGGCTCAGCGAACCAGCTCCCCACGAGCTGCGATCAGATCAAGGGTGACCTGATCGAACAGTTGCTCTAGTGTGCTTACATAGCGCACCAGATGCAATAGTGCCGGATCCGTCTCGTGATCTCCGTTGGCAACCTGGGGCGGCCTACCATACCCGTCACGACTGGGGTAGTAATAGAACGAGCGATAGTTAACTCTGGGCGACAAGTGCCGGAGTTGAACTATAGCTTCTCGGGCTGCCAGTTGGATGGCTTGTGGCTCAAAGGAGGTTGTCCTTCCAGTGAACCTGTAGGGGCGTTCTGGCGACAGACCCCTACCGTAGATGTGCACAGTGGCCCAGTACTGACGGCTCTCACCGTACATGGGTCCCTGGTACACAACATATTCAGGAGGCTCTTCTAACGCATAGGCACGGCGGGTGAGGTTTGCGTGCACGGTCACGAAACCTCCCAGGTTGGTCGCTGTGGTCTCATTGTGAACAATGGGACCAGGCATCGTGGCTTGGTTTTGGGGGAAAGAGGCTGTGCTGTGCTGTGGCTGGCGTGCCCTTTTTATAGGAAAAGGGGACGGAGTCTTCCTCCGCACGCTTGCGATAGAGACGGGTTGGGTGTCGGTCACTGGCGCGTGATCGACGGGCTAGGCTGATAGGTTGGGCGCCGAAAGGCGTCGGGTCACTGTGGAGCTATCTTACGCGGGAAGCTTGACCGGGGTTAGGCTAAGGTCTGGTGGTTGGGTTAACCTAGGTTTCTTGACCTGGCTAAGATAGGATTAGCCAATGGTCAGCCTGGCTCTGATACCAAGTCTGTCACGACCGGATTTTCGGGACATAATTCCCCAGAAAAACGGCCTTTGTGCTCACCAGCCCCAGGATTACTGTTAGCTGATGAGGCACCAACCTGATACAAGAATTCCAAGCAAGGTACAAAGAATATGTAGTACAAGACCATTGTGGCCTAGGAGTACAACACTTGGTTTCTAATGGTTGAGGGCGGAAGCGGTTGGAAACATCTGCGTCTATGGGACTCCATTTCCCACAAGAACAGCTGACCAGGATAACTCCTATCTTCGCGAGGCTGCTATCGTCAACACATAGGCTCCGAGGTTGTCACCGCGATGCTTATCTCCATGTGCGAAAATCTGGCCAAGACAATAGCCAGGGACAAGCCAGTGAGTACGTTTGAATGTACTCGCAAACATTAAGAACACGGGTATAATATAATAAGGGACAGTCCTGCTCCGAAATAATTATGATCACAACGTCTGCCACGAAAGTCTGCGTTGCTTGCATGCAGAGATAATATGAACATGCAGTACGTGGGTGAGTACTATGAAAGTATTCGCAAGATAGTTCGGACATAAGATATAGCATGTGTAAACACGATGCATGAGAACAGATTAATAAGTGCAATCAGACATAGAGATAACGATGCATGGGAAACAAAAGAGAAGTCGAGCGGTAGTCCTCCCGAAATCCCAAAGTAAAATACTGAGGGCCAAGCGAGTGTCTGAATGACTCCTCAAGAGGAAAATGCAAGAGTAACCATGCCGCAGTCGGGCGTCTGAGCGACACCACATAAAGGGCTTATAAAAGATAAATAAACAACAAGCATGCCGCAGTCGGGCATCTGAGCGACACCACATAAAGGGCTTATAAAAGATAAATAAACAACAAGCATGTCACAGTCGGGCGTCTGAGCGACACCACATAAATGGCTTATAAAAGATAAATAAATAGCAAGCATGCCGCAGTCGGGCGTCTGAGCGACACCACAAAAAGGGCTCATAAAAGAATAATCACAGTGAGTATCCAGGAGGTAGAACCATCCCAGGGATACTCAATAAAATACATAATGTAAATCGTTAGTCCACAATAATAACAAAATTAAAAACACGATCTCCAGATGTCACATGTCATAAACACAAATCTAGTCTAGCCGTTTATCCATCCGAAGACCGTCACTGAGTTCAAGCTAATTCGTTCTCCATCCGAATACCGTTACCAGATTCAACTCAGACTATGGTCCTTACTCAAGAACATGGCTATCCAACAGGATATATCCTCTGCAGAGGGAGTACTATTTTCCCACGAGTAACGGATTTATTTAGTCCATCGGGACTAATTCCGCCTACGGCCTTTTAATTGAAAACACGCCTGACCTGCACACACCAGCTTAACTCACCGATGTCTGGAATCACCCATGACACCTGCCAAGCAAAACTCTAAGTGGGGAGGCTACAACCTCGACGTAGCATGGGATCAAATTTCTATATGCGTGCTCTAAGGGGTGCCCCCCTCTCAGTCCCAACCGGAAACACCCATGCCCCCGGACCAAGTGGCATGCCTACCGGAGGCCTGCGGTATCTTCCACTATGGCCTCTCTGTACGGTGTGTGCTTTGGTAAGGGGTTGACAACTTACTGAACCATACCCCGTCTGCGACAGGGACAAGTGGTGGTACTGACAAATAGGGAAGGACCAAGACTCGACCTACGACCAACTCAGGTGGTCCAAGTATCCTCCAACAATATCACCATTAGTGGAATAAATCACCACTCATCAAGCCTCACCATGCCATACCGGACATACTCGTCTTGCCGAGGGACTAGGGACAAGCTCGTGTCTACCCAAGACCACGACTTTCCCGACTTCCTTCCAGTATGCATGAGGAGCTCACGAGGATGATCCAAATCCTTAGTGTATCCATTGCTGACCACAAAAATATCTCCAAAAAGTACTCATGCACGAGAATTTATCGTCACATAAAGATAACGCATACTCCAAGTCAAATGGTGTTGTACTCGTATCAAAACACCACAACAAAATATTATGCCAGATTTCAGAAATGCTTGCCTTCAAGAGTATGCAAAGGATGCACTTTTTGAAAGCTTCGTCTTCTCCCCATTATCCCTATTTTGCAAAATATCCAAATAACAAATATTTCAAACACAGTACAAAAAGTTGTCTCAAATATTTTTGAAATAAATCTTAAAATAAACTAGATGAAATTTGAAAGGGGTAGGAAAAAGAATCAACTCATTTGGAGTTTTATTTTAAAAGTTATAGCTGGTCAAAGTCTGGTCAAAACTCTGTTTTTAATAAAACCAGAAAAAGGAAAACGCTTTGAGGGGAATACGCTTTCGGGGTAGGGGAGACGTACTCCGGACTCTGCGCTTTCACTTAAACAGAGAGCTGGTCAGGTTTGACCGTTCTTCCTCTCCCTCCTTTCTCTCTGCCCGAACGGGGCGGGGCTCCGGCGATCGCCGTCGGCGAACGGCAGCTCCCCACGGGGTCCCGAGGGCAGGGATGGATCCGTCAGACCGAGGCGGTTCTCCCGGTGGGTGCTAGGTAGGCGGGGACGGAGGAGGTCACCGGCGGCGAGCTTCGCAGCGGACGATGGTTCGGGAGCAGAGTGGGTTTTGGGCTCCAGGGGTCCTTGGTCGAGGCCGAGGCGCTAGGTAGCTCCGCACGACTATGGGGAGACTCTTGGTGGCGTTGGATTGGCGGGGGAAGCTCCGGTTGCGACGAATGGCACTGGATTGCGGCGGCGACCGAGCTGGCCGGAGACGAGGAAGAAAGGACTTTCCCCGACGATTGCTGGCTACGGGAGCACTACGGGGGTGGACTGGGGTTGCCTGAGTGCTCGGAGGAGCACGGGGCCTCCTTTTATAGCACGACGGGGCTGGCTCCGCGGCGGTGGATAATATCGACGACGGGTCGCCGTTGCTGTAGCTGCAGGGCGTCGTGGCGGCGACGAAAGCGTGCCGACGAGCATGAGGATAAGCACGGGCTGTTCCCTGGGGCAGCTGGCGTGCGCGGGTGGCTTGGGCGGCGCCGTCCACGGCAGAGCCCGCTGCCGACGCCGGCGTGCCGCCAAGGGAGCTCTGGCGGCGGCGCTGTAGGGCGCCAGTGCGGCTTGGAGCGTACTGGTGAGTGTGTGGCGCGGCTCTGCAGGCGAGCTGGGTCCAGGGATGGGACGCGTCGAGGATGGAAGTGCGGCGCGGCGACTCAGTGCGCGCGCGTGCAAAACGTGCGCTCTGGGCGCGCCCAGAGCACGCACAGCAGGTGTTCGACGAAATGCCAGTGCGCGCTAGGGAGCTTGGGTGAGGCTGGCAGTCAACAGTCCAGGGTTAGGGACATCTGGGAGGTTAGAGGACATGCTGGATGGGTCAGGGGCTCAAGTCCACAATGCAAACCAGAGGACATGCCAAACTTGTTCCTGCACACAGGGTGTTCGACAGAATGCCATGGGCAACTAGGCAATTCTTGGGGTGGCCAAACTCTCCAGATCCTAGTCTCTATAGGAGCTAAATAAGGTGGTAAGGCTAGTTTGGCAAAAACAGAAACTTGATAGTGCACGATTTTTAGAAAACCAGTTTTGGGCAGAAACTAAAGGCTGACATTGCATGCACCAAAAATACTCCAATCGGTCCAATCTCCTGGACTTAAGAGTTTGGTAGGGAGGACTATAGGTAGGAAAAAGCTCAAAGGTACTAGAGCAAAATAAAATGGGGTTGCAGTACAAATCACCAAACTGGACCAGAACGGAAAAAAAGATGATTCACTCAAATTTTTCAAAGAACATCACTGGGTTTTTGCATGAAGATGAATTGTATGCATCCACTGACATCTCCAAACACTTGGAAGAATTTTTAAACAAATATTTAAATGGGTTGTAGTGCAATAGTGCCTACTGGACCAGATCGGAAAAGTTGGTGTAGAGCTCAAAATCTCCAATGGCCAAAAATGTATTTTTGCATAAAAGTGATGTGGGAACATCACATGACATCCCCAAATTTTGGTGGAAATTTTAAATGCATTTGTCAAACGGTTGTAGTGCAAAACAGGCTCCAATTCAAAAGAAAACATTTTTAAAAGGATAAGGCTCTGAGAAAACAAATCTAGCAAATTTAAATCCACTGATAAAGAATTGTTTCATTATAGAGAGTATTCAAGTCCAACAACACTCTTTGAAGGTTTTTCCACTAGAGGCAAAAATCCAAAAATCACAAAGGGTAAATCTTGACAAATGGAAAAGTTTTATTTCCTGGCAACATTTTAATAAATAAAACAAGGTCAAAATTTTTGGGTGTCACAATTAGCGTGCTTAAACCTGCACACTGAAGCTATCTTTTGGAGATTATTTTGTTTGCCATGTATAATTTTGGTTGATGTTTAGCCTGTTTTGCTTAACATGCTTCTCGATGTACCTACATAGGACAATTTTGGGAACGACTGTTGTTTTCCATCGAGGTTAGTTTCATCCCATGGCTTATGTCTGCTCACTGTTCAGGATATCGGTAGCTGGTACCATATAGGCCGGTGGCTAGTAAGGGACTAATCGGTGAATCGGACTTTTAACTGAATATATCTGCAACCCATTTATCATTAGGTTAACTAGGGCCATATGTAATATATCTGAGGCTACATAGCAACATGCACTGTACTTAATGTCTAAATATGCAATCCTAGGCTACATAGCAACAAGGAAGAGTGTTACATTAATGTTCTAATAATGTCTAGATATACGTAGAAGAGCAGCAGCAGCGATAATAACAACACAACCCTGTTTGGATACTCAACTTAGCTAGAGGTTAGAGTTAGTTTCTAGCTCATTACTAACCCTGAAATAACTCCATCCAACGAGTTGTTTGGATGGCAGGGTTAGATTGACAATAAATGCACTAGGAGAACTAGCTCCATTAGCACCTCTTGGGTTGGATAGTTTTTTTGGGTGGGTTATAGATGCAACTAGCTCAAACTAGCCCTCATGTTTAGATATACTTTAGGGCTATTTGAGCCAGAACTAGCTCAAACTAACTGTAACCCATGGATACAACAGCAGTTAATCAACCGATAATTTGTAAGAATGCACTAAGCTCCTTCCGACCCATAATATAAGATGTTAATTCATCTAATATGTGAGTATATTGGATGTTATAAGATACTCCCTCCGTTCCTAAATATTTGTCTTTTAGAGATTTCAAATGGACTACCACTTACGGATGTATATAGACATATTATAAAAGAGTGTTGTGCTACATCATTGTGCAATTGCTGTTTAGCTTCTAATATTAACTTGATGCTTTAATGTACATATGTCATTGGTAAAGATCCGCGCTTCGACCCTTTCTGCGTGTGGGGCAATGAGATATCGATGAACCAGCATCAAGTGAGGAAGCTGATAAAGATTGTTGGTAAAATGGGTCCAAAGATGGCAATTAAACTATTTGTTTACACTTTATCCAAGACAACAGCAAACTGCAGAATGGTAAGTAAGAACTCTGCAGCCTTCTTTTTACTGCCCATAATGAGTTGTGTTAGATGACAACATCTGGATCTTTTTCCTTTGCAGTGGTTGCCAAAGCAGTTTACTCAAGATTACCTCTCAAACTACATGATTGGTGGGCATGCAAAGGTTAAAGTATTTCTACCAGAACACGATGATTATCTAGATGTTTTCATGAAGACCATGAAGGATGGGTGGTCAGCCATCACAAGGGGTTGGACTAGAGTCGTGCATGCCTTCTGCATGGAGGAGGGTACAATATGGGCATTCCGCTTCACCTTGTTTAGCAGACAGAATATATTTCGCCTCTTTCTTTACCGTCTTTAGTAGTACAAGTATACAACTGTGGTTCATCATTCTTTATTTGGTTCTTATGTAATTCTTGAACATATGTACCTATGAATCGAATAATGCATTGGTTGTTTGAACCTGATGGATATGAATAAAGTTGTATCATACATTCAAATTCAAATTCAAATCCGGTACAATTTGAAATAGCAGCATTTAAATTATGGTGAAATTACGCTCTCCAGGTTGTTACGGCACACACGGTTGGTAAAATACAAACATTTGCGATATACACCATAGTCCGAGACGGTTCACAGAGAGGAAACGTGTGCAAGCATGCACACAGTTGCCGTTTACAAAGCGTGTGCGATGTCACACAATATCACGAACGGTGCGGGCAAACTAAATGTTTGTGTTAGTTGTCTTATCGTACACGATTCACAACCATGAACTGTTTCTGATGAAGTATGCATCGTAAACGTTGCACCACAGAATAGCGTGTGTGATAGTTGTCGTGTACGACAATGTTACGACAGTCCGACGTTTCGTAATCCTGTCCGACACTCGTACGACGGTTAGCTAATCTTCTTAACAGTGAACCGTTTGTGATGGGCCGCGCATCATACACGTTCTATAATAGTGAACCATTTGTGATGGGCCGCGCATCGTAAACGTAGCACCATAGAATACCGACTGTGATGGCAATGCAAGCAGAAACGAGTAGGAGTACTGTAGGGGCCCTATCCCTGATATTTTCTGAGTCGTGTGGGAAGGACCCCCTATCGCCCACACTCACTTGGCGACGGTTCCAAATGCCGCCGCGGAAAGGGGTTAAAAACCTTTTGTTTAGCACTGACGCGTACCAGTGTGTTGTGACCAAGCGCAAGTCTGACCCGACCATGGTCAGGCATCTGTATAGTAATAATAGAACTGGGCAATTTCTATTTCAAGAAGATCACAACTATAAAACTGTGTATAAGCAAGAGTTTATGAACAACATATATAACAGAAAACAGCTCGTACCATAAGTTTCTCGACACAGTTGGACCTGTTCAACGAGTGCAGCAGTGGCACACATATCCCACGTGGCCTTCCACCATTGAAACGCCCTACAAGGACCTCAAGACGATCAATAAAGTGTAGGAACTTGTGGATGTCGTCCCAGTCAACTTCAGTGCCATCAGTAACAGCCGAGTTCTTACAAAATAACAAATGAGTAGCCTGCTTAACTCTAAAAAAACCTACACATGCCACCAATTATAAGAAAATATTAGTTAGAAGTAGTATCTTCGTGAGAGATTCGTTGCTACTTCTAAAGTTAAATTGTGATTAGTTAGACAGAATAGGTGGATTAATAAGTAATCGAGACAACAAGCAAGAACCAGGTACAAAACTAACATGGATGAACAATTGGAACCACGTCGGGGTGGAAGATCGCAGTGAAGATGAGACCAGGTTCTGCTATTTCCATCAACATTCGTGCGCCAACTTTTAGTCCGTAACACTTGAGAAAGTTTATCCAAGTTCGGCCATACAAAAACTGTGATCTTCTTGGTTCATGAACCCAACTCGGAACTTATATCCATGGCTTGTCTTCACTGTGACCATTAAATTGGTTTATTCAGTTATGGCAAGGCCGAGCATCTTGAGTACATGTGTTCTGGCAGAGCAAGGAACGCATTGCAGGAAAAATATTATGAGAACACAATGTATTCCCTATCCAAATCTAGAAATAATTTCCTCCTTCACGTTAGTGTTGACCATGGAACTAGTACCTTTTATCCAAATATAGCAATCCAAATTTCCAAATAAGTCGACAACACATGTTCAAAAAACCCCACCCTCCCAGATAGAAAAGAGGATTCTAGGAACATACTGTGCGCGTTTTAAAATCCTATGTTAGGTTGAGTGAGGGAGTCCTGGATTAGGGGTCCCCGGGCGTCCGAGCTATGTGACATGGGCCGGATTGATGGGCCGCGAAGATACAAGATAGAAGGCCTCCCCCCATGTCTGGATGGGACTCTCCTTTGCGTGGATGGGAAACTTGGCGTCCGGATGTGTAGTTTCCTTTCTTTGTAAACCGACTCTGTACAATCCTAGGCCCCTCCGGTGTCTATATAAACCGGAGGGTTTAGCCATTACGATCTCGAGGTAGATCAACTCTTGTAACCCCTATACTCATCAAAGTCAATCAAGCAGGAAATAGGGTATTACCTCACTAAAACAAAATCCCCCCTATACCAACGCATTTGTACCAACGATCCTGTAGGATCTGTTGTTTATCCCACCTCCCACCTCCCGCACTTAGAGCTAACCTCCTCATCCCCAAGCCTTCCGCGCTTAGGGCCAACCTCCTCTCCCTAAAATAAATCAAACCTTCCCGTACAAACACCTACCTCATCCGCCATCTCTCTTTTCCGATTCCCATCTTTCTCATCTGACTTCCATGACGAGCCACCGCCACCTTCGATTCTCCCTAAATCAGGCGATGTCCCGCACCGTCGCTCATGGGCTAGGCTCCCCCTCAGTGCACTCCTCCTATATTCCTCCTTGGCGACGTCCTCGACGTCCCACTGCACGTGTCCTGCAGTAACTCTAGTCGACACGGATCGCCGGCGCAGCTCGCTCGCCTCTGTTTCAGAGGTCACTACTCCGCGTCGCTGCTTCCGCCTTCCGGCTCAGGCATGGATCTGAAAGAAGCTGTGGTGTAGGGTGCTGCTCCCTTCTCTTGGTGGTGGCCGGCAGTGGAGACGGGCCCGAGGGGAGAGGAGCATGTGGTGGAGCTCCGGCCGTGTTCCTCAACTACTAATTGGATCCCACGCGCGCGGGTGGTTCTTGTGGCTCGCGAAGCCTTCGGCGGCGATGGTGCTCCTTTTGGATTTATTTTGGTGCTAGGCGTGCTTTGGTTGCCCCGCGTGCGTTTGTCTGTAGTTGCGTGTGTGCTTGGCTCGTGTGCATGCGTGTGTGTGTGGTGCATGCGTGCGTGCTGATTGAAAGTACAACCCTATTACACTGATTGTTTGCTACTGCCACTAATTGCTATGCCGATGCTACTAATTTTGCTGCTCCTTGGTTCCTATACAGTAGACACTTGCTACCGCCGTTGGTTGCTATTGCTGCTGCCGCTGATTGCTATTACTGTTGCTGCTGATTTTCCTACTCCTTAGTACATATACAGTAGATAGAAGATAATATGCATTCCCAAATAAAAAATATAGAAGATCTGTATGTTTTAAAATTCTTGCAAATTGAACCAACTACTTTTTATCTCTTCTCTAATCTTTCTCTCGATCAGATTCTCTTTTATGCTCTCCATTGCAAAAAATTACTCAATATGTATAATAAAAATCACGGAACCTTCTAGCTCCTTTATGATTCCATTATCCCTTGTCCTTGCAATTGTTAGTATTATTTGTTCCGCCTATATCTTATCATGTGATTTTTTCCCTTGCAATTTTTGTGCCTGCAAGATGTCAGCTAACTGTCTTTCGGTATCTAAACAGATGCAGTAACTATGATGTTGGTATGAAACTATCCTACAGGTCAGGTTTCGAACTGTTAACAATAGATGTGCAGATCGGTAGATTGTGTTAAAATCATTAACTTGCCCGGCTTGATTGTGTAAGGGATTAACTTGCTTTAATGGCATGCAGTTTCAGGGGTAGATGGAAATGTACAGCTTATGGCATAATCGCAGAAAGTCAGGCAACCCATTCGCTTACTTGATAAACCCTCCCCTGGTTCAGGCCACTAAGGTGCCCATTTCCTTATCTCCTCCTCATGACGTAACATTCTTATTTATTCCATATCCTTAATTTTTATACTAACTGGTCCTATGAATCTTTGTTAGTTAAGTGTGCCAATATATGTCTATTTTTTCCGGTCTTAACGACATGACAAATGATACATGATTAGGGAGCTGAGTTGTGACCAAAGATCAAATCCTCTTGGATATATGATATTCTACATTGGCAGCAAAGGCACATGGGTAGTGTTTCCTAAAACTGGGTGAGTACTGACATAAAATTGTTCATCCATTACTTAGGTTTGCTTTTATTCAGATTGTTCAGCCATTACATAGGTAGTCCCTAATGCATTTTCTTAAATGTATATTCAACTTAGTGCTAGGTTGGTCTTGAAGAATTAAATAGTGCTGCATCAAATTATTTTTATTACCCTGTAAACTCCTTGGATCCTACCTTCTCTAGAAACAAAAATCCACTACTTTTTCCTAGAGAAGCCCAAATCTAAAGAAGTGTTTCTTTTCCATGTTGTTTTTTCTACTGGTTGTAAGAGTATTATTCTTGATTGAGAAATTATAATGTGATATTTTAGTTCTCAGGTAACTACAAAGTTTTGTGTGATGTAGATTAGTTAATGATTTTGAGCTATTGGCATTGAGTTCCTTTCTCCTAATACATCATACCAAGCATGAGCAGGACGTGAGTAATGGTGACACTAAACTAGTTAATGTTGAGACCTTTGGACAACGGAAATATCCAATTTTGTGTAGTCGATAATATTGCGCACCTACTCATCATTTAGTTGGTTGCTGAATTCATCTCATTGTTGATATAATATAATGTCTGGATAATTGTTAGTAGTGAATACATGCTGCTGGTTGTTCGTAGGGAACAAGCACACGCAATTGGCAAAGATAATCAGTCTTTTAACATGTCCTCCTACTAAGTTATTTGTCAAATATACATAAGATTATGTCTTTCTCCCAACAATATTTTCATGCACACTTTGTAATTTTTATGTGGATCCTTTTAGGTACAATGCATAGTATGTATATTTTTAAACTTCATTTCGAATTTACGCCAAAATAGTATTATGATTTTTCTTTGTAGGTTGAGAATTTCAATACAAGATGATTACTTGGATCTTGGAGAACGTATGATGATTCTTGGTACTTGGAGGAGAAACAAGACAGTTCTTTGAATGTTTAGAAATTCGATATTTTCTTTTATTTTGTTTTCTAAGGAAGTGATGTACCCCTAGTAGATGATACTTCCATTGTACGTAATGTAACAGATGGCTCCATTGAATAAATATATCATTTTCATTTCTACTCTATCGAATTTTGCTAAAGTTCTACCTTGTACTACCATTCAAACTACCTACTGTTACAAATGATTATATATGGAGGTTTCTATTTTGCAAGCACAAACAATGTTATAAATGATTATATATGGAGGTTATTCTATTTTGCAAGCACCAACGCATAGAAGCGTTGCATGAATCCGTTGTTGCTTTGCAACACATTATTTCCTCGATTACCAACGGATCTATATACGTTGTAGTAGACCCTTGCAACGCCACCAACGGCAACACATATGAATCCATTGATGTAGACCTTAGCAACGCTAATACAGACAAACGACAACGCATCTATGCGTTGTTGAAGGGGGGTTCTTGTTGTAGTGCCTCCATTAAGAGTGCCCGAACCTGGGTAAACATCGTGTCCCCTGCCTCCTGTTACCTTCGATCCTCAAACGCACAGTTTAGGACCCCCTTCCCGAGATCGGCCGGTTTTGACACCGACATTAGTGCTTTCATTGAGAGTTCCACTGTGTCATCAATAGAAGGCTTGATGGCTCATTCGATCATCTACAACGATGCCATTTCCGGGGAAGTTTTCCTCCCCGGCCAGATTTTTGTATTCGGTGGCTTCGTTCTGCGGGCCAACTCGATTGGCCATCTCGAGCAGATCGACAGCTACGCCCCTGGTCATCAGATCAGTTTCGGAAACCTAAATTATGTCGCTGATATCCGAGGAGACTTGATCTTCGAAGGGTTCGCGGCCCCGACCACGACTCTGGCCTCAGATCCGGAGCAAACCACCAGGTCCGAAGATGGGAGTTTGGAGACCACCGGACTCTCCGCCGCAAACCACACTATCGAGGATCCGAAGGCGGTTATGCCCACGGCAAACTCGGAATCAGACCGGGTCCCCCCTATCATTGAAAAGCCGGACTCGCCCCCGGACTCCAGATCCAAACTCTCGAAGTCCGCGCCAAGTAGGCATGGATAGGAGGCTTTTACCCCAGCCAGCCCCACGGACTCTCACTTCCCCGTCCAAACCTCGCTCTTAAATGAAGCTCTGGACTTAATGCGATCCCTCGCCATTACAGAGGAATCACTGTCGAACTACGCCCAGCCCGGACTAGGGGCAGAGAGCAGGGAATTTTATGTCCCACCCACCACCCACTTCATAGCAACTGTCGAATATTTAACCGACATGCTGGACTTCGCCTCAGAAGACATCGACGGCATGGACGACGATGCTGGAGACGAGCAAGGCCAAGACCCGCCGTTTACCGAACGTTGGACGGCCACCTCCACATATGACTTGTATATGGTGGACACACCCAAAGAGGATGACGGCGACGGCTGGAAGGATCCGGTTGAGGACAAGCCTGCTGAGGCACCTCCAAAGCGTCGACGTTGGCGGCGCCGCTCAAAATCGCGTCGCGAACAAGACAGCAATACCGACACCGGAGACAATAACACTCCAGAGAACACCGAAGACCACGAAGCCCCTGTCGAGCCAACATCCGAACAGGATGATTGGGAGGATGGGCAAGTTAACCCTGATGATCCAGTCGGGAACGAGGACTCGGAGGATAGTAACTATCTACAGATCGTTGAGGATGATGTGAGCCTCGGCGACGAAGACTTCATCGTGCCAGAGGAACCCCTCGAGCAGGGGCACTTTAAGCGCCGGCTAATTGATAACACATAAGTATAGGGGATCGCAAGAGTTTTCGAGGGTAAGTATTTAACCCAAATTTACAGATTCGACACAAGGGGAGCCAAAGAATATTTGAAGGTATTGGCAGCTGAGTTGTCAATTCAACCACACCTGGAGATTAATTATCTGCAGCAAAGTGATCAGTAGCAAAGTAGTTTGATAATTTTGATAGCAGTGACAGTAGCAACGGTAACAGTAACAGTGATAGCAGTAACTTGTAGCAAGTGTAACAGTGATGATAGCAATAGTAACTTAGCAGAAACAATATAGGATAAATTCGTAGGCATTGGATCGGTGACTTGTTGGATGATATTCATCATGTGACAGTTATAACCTAGGGCGATACGGCACTAGCCCCAATTCATCGATATAATGTAGGCATGTATTCCGTAAATAGTCATCCGTGCTTTATTAAAAGAACTTGCATGACATCTTTTGTCCTACCCTCCCGTGGCAGCGGGGTCCATATTGGAAACTAATTAAGGGATATTAAGGCCTCCTTTTAATACAGAACCGAAACAAAGCATTAACACATAGTGAATACATGAACTCCTCAAACTACGGTCATCACCGGGAGTGGGCCCGGTTTTTGTCACTCTAGGGTTGCCGGATCATAACACGTAGTAGGTGACTATAACTTGCAAGATCGGATCATAAACGGTTCAGATCTGAGTTCATGGCACCCGGGCCCAAAGTGACAAGCATTAAGCATAGCAAAGTCATAGCAACATCAATCTAAGAACATAGTGGATACTAGGGATCGGGCCCTAACAAAACTAACTCGATTACATGATGAATCTCATCCAACTCCTCAACGACCAGCGAGCCTACGAAGGACTTACTCACTCCCAGTGGGGAGCATCATGGAATTGGCGATGGAGATGGGTTGGTGATGACGAAGAACGAAGACCCCCCTCTCCGGAGCCCCAAACGGACTCCAGATCTGCCCTCCCGAGGAAGAACAGGGCTTGGCGGCAGCTCCGTCTCGTGGATCGCGATAATTCTTTTTTCTTGATTTTTTGTGGAAATATGTGAATTTATAGTATCAGGGGGGTCATTAGCGGGGGAACCAGGTGGGTACAACCCACCTAGGCGTGCTAGGAGAGGGGGGCGCACCCTGGTGCGTTGTGCCCACCCAGGGGCCCCTCTCTAGTGGGTCTTGGCTCCAAAAATCCTTATTATTGATATAAAAATCCTCGCAAAGTTTCGTTCCATTTCGAGAACTTTCAGTTATGCAGAAAAACAACACCATGGTAGTTCTGTTGAAAACAGCATTAGTCCGGGGTTAGTTTCATCCAAATCATGCAAAATAGAGATCAAAACAAGAGGAAAAGCGTGAGAAAAATTGGATACGTTGGAGACGTATCAACTCCCCCAAGCTTAAACCTTTGCTTGTCCTCAAGCAATTCAGTTAATAAACTGAAAGTGAGAAAGAAAAACTTTTATGAACTCTTTTACTCTTGTTTGCATAAATAAGCTTAAACAACACCCAGGTTTTCAGACAACATTATAACTAACCATGTCGACAATAACTCTTAAAGATTATAATGATTCATATCAATGACATAATCAGCTAGCGAGCAATAATAAGATATCTCAAATAGCAACATGTTGTCAAAACAACCATGATATAATATGACAATAATGGTATCTCGCTAGCCCTTTCTGAGACCGCAAAACATAAATGCAGAGCACCTCCAAAGTTCAAGCAGCGACTAAACATTGTAATCCATGGTAGAAAAGATCCAGTCATGATGCACCCAACATTAGCTATACACAATGCATAAATCATGACAGTTGTGCTCTACTCAGTTTCTGGCGCTTGGTTTTAGAAGGTGGTGACACAACATATAAGTAAATAGAAAGTCCCTTCGCAGAGGGAAGCAGTGATTTGCAAGGGTGCCAGAGCTCAATTTTTAAAACAGAGATAAATGATAATTTTGATACATGCCCCTTCTCATTCACTTCATGACCATCAGTTATCAACATCTTCCATGCTAAGCACGCTATTGGCGGTCCCCAAGCGGAAAGTAAAAGTTTTGACTCCATTGGTAGTTTTTGTTTGATTATTCAAGAGATGAACTCTTTTTCATGTTTGCAATTTGAGACCAGGCATCCCTAATACCGCCCATTTCGTCGTGCGATGGCGAGTGAATAAACACTCGACCTGAGGATAACATGCTTAGCACGGAAGATATCGACCACCTCCTGTCGTTCCACGAACGATCCAGGCACACAAAACGGATAATGTTTTAGAAGTTTTTAGAGGTGGCACCTGCAAATTTACTTAGGACGGCAAGGTAATACTGTATATAGGTAGGTATGGTGGACTCATCTCGAATAACTTTGGGTGCAAGGTTTTGATGTACAAGCAGAATTCCCACTTAGTACAGGCGAAGGCTAGCAATTTAAGATTGGGAAGCGGCCAGCTAGAGAGCAACAACGATCATGACTAGGCGTTATGCATAATAACATTGGACACTAGCATGAGTAGGATATGAACACCATGAACATAAACATTATAGAGGCTATGTTGGTTTTGATTCAACTACATGCATGAACATGTAGCAAGTCAAGCCATTCGGACATTCAGGGGAGGATACCATGTCATCATACCACATCACAATCATTTTAACTCTATGTTGATATCCAAGATAAATTATTATCAACTCCCAGCTACTTATGCATGGCATGAGAAACTATAATCTCTAATTGTCATTGCAAACATGTTTAACCATAATGGGCTGAATCATGGGCACTAGGTTAAACATATTTACACAGACAGAGCAAGTCGAGTTCATACTAGTTTCTCTTTGCCACGGCCAGTTCATCAAATGTCTTCATTATTGCCTTTCACTTGCACGACCGAATGATAAGAAAATAATAATAGTGCAAGAGTGCCATGGACTAAGCTGGAATCTGCAAACATTTTATTCAACAGGAGAAGACAAGGTAAAATGGGCTCTTATTAGTTCAACAGTTATTCAAATGAGAGCCACTCAACATTTTCATCGTGGTCTTCTCCTCGGTGCAACTCGAATAAAAAGAAAAGAAATTCAGAAAAACACACTGAAATATTTTTGGAGTTTTTGGTTTTCTTCAACAAGCAAATAAAAGGGAAAAGCAAAAACGAGAAAAACTATTTACACGGGAAAGCTCCCAACAAGCAAAACAAGAACAAGGAAATTTTTTTGGATTTTCTTTTTTAATACTACTACTAAGCATGCATAGAAAGTAAATTACTATAACTATTTTTTTGGTTTTTCTAAAGTTTTTCAAACACACAAGAAGAAAGCAAGAAAAATAAATCTAAGCATGGATGATACAATGAAAAAGTGTGAGCACCGACAGATAGAACGATATGTGAACATGAATATAAAGTCGGTGAGAACACGTACTCCCGCAAGCTTAGGCTTTTGGCCTAAGTTGTTAATCGATCAGTAGCCTGGAGGGTATTGGTCGGCGTGGTAGCTCATGGAGGACCTCGGTGCGTATGCCTCGGCCTGCCGGGCTGCCACTACTGCTGCGTTGTGAGCTCGGGCCTCACTCTCAAGAACAAAATATCTCCCCTTGCTGTGACAATCAAATAGAGCAGGCGCGTGCAAATATGTGTCCACAACATGTGATTGGTTAAACAACAAATTATAAGTGACTAGCACAAATGCCCGTGTGTTGCAACGGGTGAAATGAAACACAAAACCTGCTACACATGTCATTACTCATCATTTCTTATATTGATTTTCTGATAAATGTGGTAATAAGTTTAAATTGATTGTCGCTTTTCACAACATGAATTGTGGACATGAAGAAATCACCCTGATGTCCTTCATTTGATGGAAGAGTGGTGGCGCATGGATTAGTCTGATTAATCACTTTTATCTTTTGCTCTTTGGAAAAACCGTGTGTTGCATCATGTGAAGAAAAAAAATATCAGATATTTCTTCCCATGGTAAGCATGGCCCAAGACCTCCACAAGCACATACCTCTATTTCAGCACACGTCCATTTGTATTGCCACTTTTTATTGCCCTTTCCGTCCATGGCCTTTGAAGCGTTCGGCACAGCTAAGCTTAACCGCTTGCTCGACCTCGTCGAAGCGTCTACATCGTCCGCCGGCTGACCCCGCCGGTTTATTAACCCTACGAGCTCTTTCTCAAACCTCCTCGGCTAGTATCGGCGGCTCTTAATGGTTGTTCCAAATAATAGATAATTATAATCTAAATTATGCTGCATTTATTTTTGATTTTGAGTGCCTTCTATAAATACGGATTTAAAATTATTGTTTAACTTATTTAAAAATTCATAATAATTTCTAAGCAAATAATTTCTCCACCATAATCTTAAATAAACATTTTAAACTTCCACTTTGAAAGATTAAACTAAATCATTAAGTATATGCATGTCACCTTAAATTCAACCAGAATATTATTTTCAAATTCAATTAATTCTAATATATTTAGAACAATAGTATCTCAATTTGGAGTTAAAATAAGTAGGATTTTTTAGTATTTATAAGAGAATTCGTGTACTGTTTGGCTGCTGCTGATTTACACGGTGATCACTGATGGGATCGATGCACATATCTGTAATTAATCTATTTTAGCGCGTGCACACACATGTACCTTGGGTGTTTCATCAAGGCACTGTAGACTTAGACCGCATTGAGGTACAACATCGTCTCCCACAAAGATAGATGGCAATCAGAGCGGTGAAATGTATATATAGAAGTGCAACGGTAGAATTTTTTTTATCTCCGCACCTTCTTTATTTTATGAACAGTGAATTTCCCAGAAATTTAGAAGATGTGAAAGGGAAAAATTATGCGTATGTAAATGTTTTATTTTGATATTTAATTGTTCAGATCGTACTGAAATTTTACAACACTTTTGATCCTAAGCGCATCCATCAGCCCATTCCTTGTCTAGATGCGCCGTCTGCTCGTATCCGGTACTCGTGTATCCATGCTCCTCAGCCCCGTCTATTCACGTCCATGGCCTTGTATCTGCATCTGCTCCCGCTTTCCTCTTGTCTCCCATAGGAGAACAAAGATAATACCTTTCCCTCTTAATATTTATATGCTCAGACGGAACCCAATCTTTATCCTCTCTCTATTAATTCTTTAGGAGGCTTACTGATTTGAGATCCTAGATGTATATAAATTGGTGCAAAAAGGTGCAAGGCAGCGATGTGGGACTAAAGGGAAGCGAATCATATATTCTTGACACAAACATGTGCTAGCTAAGTTGAACTTGGACTTCCAAACTGTATGTGAGGTTGGGGGTTCGATCCCACGCGCTGGCGTTTATTTTTTGCCTCCTCTCGCGCACAGTATTGGGACGGTGGGAGGAGCTTTTCATTGGCGGGTGATGCCCAAGTAGGCTGCTACGGACAACATTTTAAACGCCAGCCGTTAATTAGTAGTACCACCTCGTGTATATGTTTTAAATTCAAATTGAAAGCATAAATTCATGGGAAGAAGCGTATTACGACGGTGAACCCACGGAGTCAATCCGTGCTTTATTATTAAAAAAATAGCAAAAATGCTCGTGCGTTGCAACGAGAGAAAAAGTACGCATGCCCCTATCTCAATAAGCATAGTCTCAAGATCTCCACAGGTCCACGTTTTTGTTTCAACATGATGCTCTTCTGTGTCACCGCCTATCCTCCTTCCCACTGTCACTGACAGTGTCGTAGTGCCCGAGACTACTTCCGTACTTTGCTACACAGCAAAGCAAATACTGCTAGAAATGAGTAGCGTGTGTTTATTAACATAACTTCCTATCATTAATAATAAAAAGCACATAGATTATTAATAGTACATACAATCAATTTTTGCGACCTTTTGATGTAACTAAATGTTTTGGCTAGCTAACAAAATCACTCTAAGATTTTTTTGTGGTGAAAAATCACTTTGAGATTATGAAGAAAATTAATGATTATCCTCAATAAAGAATCAAACCGTTACATGAGCAACCAATTGGATTTATCTATTATATACTTGAATTAAATTAATGTTTTGTTGCTCATATTATTGCTATTTACTCTGGGAAAAACCATGGTATTTATTTTAATCCACTATACATTTTTTGATTTTGCATTAATCAAACTGCATTTGTTAATTATTTAATTTAACCAACCATGCATTAAGTTTTAATGTTTGTGACCCCGCAAAAAAAAGTTTTGATGTTTGTGAGCGACCAATTTTTTTCACATCTGTAACCCTAACATGCACTAAATTTTTTTGTCCTTATAAAAATAACATGGTATTTTACCCCATTAATATTTGTGAACTGAAACAAACTAAAGCGAAGCAATTGCTACATGATGGAGTTTCCAGACTTGCACTAACTTTTCTTCTCAAGCTATCGTGCTCAAACATACGGCATACGAAAGTCTACAGATTGTGGATCTAGGAAAATTGTGCGTACTCACATTTTACCTCATTAATATTTGTGAAAATAATCATGTTATTTATTTTCTTCCACTGTACATTTTTTGATTTGTTTATTCATGAAACTGCATGTGTTAGTTATTAACTTTAACAGCCATGCATTAAGTTTTAATGTTTGTGAGCGGCCAATTTTTTACACTTCCATAACCAATTTTTAACTTGATGAAAAAGAAAAAAAATCCACAAAAAAGATGCATCCTCTTTGACATGTACTCCTAACTCCAGTCGGCTAAAAAAGAGTTCACGTCTCCTTTCTTTTCCCCACTTTAAACCTGATAGAAAAAATATGATTGAAAAGATCCAATTCGCTGCCTACTTTTTGTTTCTGTTCGCACGACTTCGTTCTAGCAGTAGAAACTTGAGCGCCATGGCGCGCCATATTTCTTAGGAATCCTTCTACGCGCATGCAGTGTGTATTAGGAATATCTCTTAATTTCTCCCATTTAATTGCCCACCATATTTCTTTGGAATCCTTTTATTATGTAGTCGATTGCCCATAATATTTCTGTCGTACACAATCCTTCCTTTCTTTTTCTTCGAGAATCCACCAACTACGAAACCCCCGATCACCAATTTTCGAGCCGGTTTAATAAGGTGATTGATGCTAGGTAATTTGAACACGTATATAAATTGATGGCTGTGGTTTTAAAAGGGCGAGGTGGTACTATTAGCTAATAAAAGCAACCGCTACCCGTTAACATAGCTAGGCCTAGTTCAGTTGGCTGGTTTCAAGCGTACCGGAAGGAACGTTGCGAGTTCGATTCCTCAACCCCGCATTTGTATTTTTTTTCCTTCTCGCGTTCCACGAAGTCGGGCCAACGACTCAGCCTGCAGGCCCAAGTTGTTAGGAACGCGCCCAGCCTCCAGCCCAAGTTGTTAGTAACGCGCCCAGCGCCCAGCCTCCAGCCCAAGTCGTTAGGAACGCATTGAACGTTATGGTTTTGATGGTATATAGATTAGTACCACCTCGCATAGAGAAAATCTAATATGGGCAAGGTGGACGGACAAAAAACGGACGAAATTACGGTGGTAAAAAGCAATAGCCCCTTTATTAATAGGTATAGAAGTCATCAACCCTTCCCTTGAGAATCTTATGATATTTTAAGGCATCAAAATCTAAATAACGAGTGGGTAAGATATGATCAAAGGGAAATGGTGAAACACCCAATCCTCTTGCTAAACGTGTGTCATAAATTCCACCATAGAACCAGCCACTTTTGGCGTTATGCTGAAGTCTACATGCAACAATTGCTCCAAGGTTATAATTCCTTTCACCAGTGAGAGCGGTGTGAATGAGTCTCAAGTCTGGCGAACAGAGTATGCTGCAGTCTTGCTTGCCTACTATGCATTTCCCGTTAAATAATGCAAAATACTGGATTGCGGGAAAGTGAACACTTTTATTCTTCCTTGTCTCACTTCTCTATTTTCACCGTAACAAAGGCTAGTCAAAAAGGTCTCATACTCAGCCTTTGTTGGCTCATCAAGCGAACCCCAAAATGGAAGTTTGAAGTGGTAAGAAAAATTCTCTAGTGAGATAGTAAATGGTTCATCATAAAGCATAAAAGACACCCTACACTCACGTGGAAAGTATTTAAATCCTTTGACAAATGATTCAGTGAGAAGATGGTGTTGTTCACACTTATCTCAGAGGTAGGGACCGAGATTGGCATTGTGAACATATTTCTCAAATTCCTCCTTGATGCCCACCTGCACCATATATTCATCTCATGGCCATAAGCATGTTTTGGTGGCGGCATCTCGCGTGGAACTTTCACTTGGTTCAACATAGGACCGATGAGCAGAACTGTCACTAGAAGATGCCCTCGAGGATCGTCTCCTCGAAGAACTCCTTCCAAATAGGTTCATCATGTCCACGTACAATTTTTCCTATGAACAAAAATCTGAATTTTTAGTTCACAAATTTTTTCCAACAAAACTTCATAAAACTAATAGCAACTACTCACAGGGATACATAGAGGCCATAGCAAGCATTCAAACTACTTAGAACACTAAGAATTGAACATGCAAGCACATCTACAGCAGCTCCAAGAGTAGCTATTTATTCAAAGTATAAACCACTAGAAAAAATTAATTGGACAAATGATGGAGTCACATACCAAGCAATAATCCCCCGAAATAGTTTCGGAAACGGAGCTTCGAGCAAAGAGATCAAAATCCACGGGTTTGAGCTCAAGAACACGGGAGAGAGAGCAATGGGGATTTTTTTCTGAAGGTGAGTGATGATGTGGGCTAAAGAGATAAGTGAGGGGGCCCACGTGGGGACCACAACCCACCAGGGAGTGCCTGGGGGCTCTGACGCGCCCAGGTGGGTTGTGCCCACCTTGTGCAGCTCCCTCTGGTAATTTTTGCACAAAAAATCCTTAAATATTCAAAAAAAATCATATAAAATTTTCAAGGCATTCTGAGAACTTTTATTTTTGGGTCATTTTTTTATTGCACGGGAAATTCAGAAAATAGACAAAACATGGCATTTTATTTTATTTAACTTATAAAAGCAGAAAACAAAAAGTGGGGACAGAAGGTAGTGCTTACTAAATTCATCAACTTCATGCCGTTCAAAAATTATTCATAAATAAGGTTGATCAAGTCTTATTAACAACCACTTTCAATTAGTATGAAACCGAAGAACTTTCGTAAATCACTAAGTTACCTCAATGGGGATATGCATCTCCCCAATAATAAGCATTTCATATTTCTTTTTGACAGTAGGTAGAGGTATCTGAAAACTTCCAATAGTGATTGTCGGAGATTTTTCAATAACATTGATACCATTCACTTGGAATTGTTTCTTCGGAAAGTGCACCGTATGCTCATTACCATTGATATGAAAAGTGACCTTGCTTTTACTGCAATCACTAACAGCCCCCTGCAGTATTCAAGAAGGGTCTACCAAGGATAATCGACATGTTGTCGTCCTCGGGCATCTCAAGTATAACAAAGTCAGTCAAAATAGTAACATTAGCAACAACAACTGGCACATCCTCACAGATACCGATAGGTATGGCTGTTGATTTGTCAGCCATTTGCAAAGATATTTCAGTAGGTGTGAGTTTATTCAAGTCAAGTCTTTTATATAAAGAGAAAGGCATAACACTAACACCAGCTCCTAAATCACATAAAGCAGTTTTCACATAATTCTTTTTGATAGAGCAAGGTATAGTTGGTATTCCCAGATCTCCAAGTTTTTTAGGTACTCCATCATTGAAAGTATAATTAGCAAGCATAGTGGAGATTTCAGCTTCCGGTATTTTTCTCTTATTTGTGATGATGTCTTTCATATACTTTGCATAAGGAGGCATCTTCAAGATATCAGTCAAGCGAGTACGCAAAAAGGCTGGCCTCAGCATTTCAGCAAATCGTTCAAATTCTTCATCATCATTCTTTTTAGTTGACTTGGGTGGAAAAGGCATAGGTTTTTGAACCCACGGTTCTCTTTCTTTACTGTGTTTTCTAGCAACAAAGCCTCTTTTATCATATCTTTTATTCTTAGGTTGTGGGTTATCAAGATCAACAGGTGGTTCTATCTCAACATCATTATCTGGTTCTTTTTCATTACTAGGTTGAGTGTATTCATGAACCTCATCATTTTCTTTTCATTATCACTAGGTGAGTGTTCATTACCAGACTGAGTTTCAGCATCAGAGATAGAAGTTTCATTTTCATTATAAGGAGGTTTTTCTACTTCAGGTTCACTAGAAGTGTGCAAAGTCCTATCGTTTTTCTTTTTCTTTTTCTTTCTAGAAGGATGAGGTGCACTAGTGTTAGCTCTTTGTGAATCTTGTTCAATTCTTTTTTGGTGTCCCTCAGGATAAAGTGATTCCTAAGTCATTTTACCTCCTCTAGTTGCAAGTCTAACAGTAAAGTCATGCATATTATGATTCATTTCATCAAGTAATTCACTTTGTGATTTAGCAACTTGTTCTAGTTGAGTTTGTACCATAGAAGCATCTTTTCCAACACCTCTAACATCATTTCATATTCTAAATAACAAGTCAGTCAAGCGAGCAATCATATAAGAATTATATTTCAACTGTTTCATAACATTGACATTGAAGTGATCTTGTTTTCTAATGTAGTTTTCAAACTCATAAAGGCATTGACTAGGATGCATATTGTGAGGGTTATCATTATCATTGAACTTCATAAGGGAATTTACCTCTACCACCTTAGGCAGTGGTGGTGTATTAAGCCCATGTATTTCTTCAATAGGAGGTAAATTTTTTAACATCCTCAGCTTTAATACCCTTTTCCTTCATAGATTCTTTGCCTCTTGCATATCTTCAGGACTAAGATATAATATATCCCTCTTCTTCGGAGTGGGTTTAGGCGGTCGTTCAGGAAGAGTCCAATCATCATAATTTTTCAATATGTTATTCATTAATTCTTCAGCTTGAGCAATAGGGACTACGCACACAACCAGGAGCAAGAGTATTGTACCAAGCTTTAGCATCACCCTTTAATGAGAAAGGAAATAATTTGAGAATAAAGTAATAACGAGTTTTCTCATCATGAGTAAAAAGGGTGGCTATGTCATTCAACTTAGTAAGATGTGCCACAACGGTTTTAGTTTCATAACCATGCAAAGGATCAGATTCAACCAAAGTAATTAACTCTGGGTCGATAGAGAATTCATAATCCTTATCAGCAATACAGATAGGTGAAGCAGCAAACTTAGGATCACATTTCATTCTAGCATTCAAAGATTTTTCTTTATACTTGCATAATAATTTCTCTAGATCATCTCTATCATTGCAAGCAAGAATATCTCTAGTAGCTTCTTCACTCATAACATAACCTTCTGGTACCTTAGGCAATTCATATCTAGGAAGGCTAGTTCTAGCAGGTGTTTCAGGGGTTTCAGTTTCAAGCTCGTCATCAGATTCAACAACATCATGTTGTATAACTCTAGCAATTTGTTTATCAAGAAAATCACCAAGTGGCACATCATCATTATCAAGAAAGGTAATAGCATCATCATAAGCATCATTCATAGTAGAAGTAGCATCATCAATAACTTGCGACATATCAGAAATGATAGCATGTGGTGGTGTTGCAAGTTTACTCATAACAGAAGGTGAATCTAAAGCAGAACTGGATGGCAGTTTCTTACCTCCCCTCGTACTTGAGGGAAATATCTTAGTCTTCGGATCCTTCAGATTCTTTATAGTGATAATATGATAATAATCCCAAGTGACTCAACAAATATAGCTATGCTCCCCGGCAACGGTGCCAGAAAAAGGTCTTGATAACCCACAAGTATAGGGGATCGCAACAGTTTTTGAGGGTAAGTGTTTAACCCAAATTTATAGATTCGACACAAGGGGAGCCAAAGAATATTTGAAGGTATTAGCAGATGAGTTTTCAATTCAACCACACCTGGAGATTAATTATCTGCAGCAAAGTGATCAGTACCAAAGTAGTTTGATAGTTTTGATAGTAGTGACAGTAGCAACGGTAACAGTAACAGTGATAGCAGTAACTTGTAGCAAGTGTAACAGTGATGATAGCAATAGTAACTTAGCAGAAACGATATAGGATAAATTCGTAGGCATTGGATCGGTGACTTGTTGGATGATATTCATCATGTGACAGTTATAACCTAGGGCGATACGGCACTAGCTCCAGTTCATCGATATAATGTAGGCATGTATTCCGTAAATAGTCATACGTGCTTTATTAAAAGAACTTGCATGCCATCTTTTGTCCTACCCTCCCGTGGCAGCGGGGTCCATATTGGAAACGAAGGGATATTAAGGCATCCTTTTAATAGAGAACCGGAACAAAGCATTAACACATAGTGAATACATGAACTCCTCAAACTACGGTCATCACCGGGAGTGGTCCCTGTTGTTGTCACTCCGGGGTTGCCGGATCATAACATGTAGTAGGTGACTATAACTTGCAAGATCGGATCATAAACGGTTCAGATCTGAGTTCATGGCACCCGGGGCCAAAGTGACAAGCATTAAGCATAGCAAAGTCATAGCAACATCAATCTAAGAACATAGTGGATACTAGGGATTGGGCCCTAACAAAACTAACTCGATTACATGATGAATCTCATCCAACTCCTCACCGACCAGTGAGCCTACGAAGGAATTACTCACTCCCGGTGGGGAGCATCATGGAATTGGTGATGGAGATGGGTTGGTGATGACGAAGAATGAAGATCCCCCTCCCGGGAGCCCCAAACGGACTCCAGATCTACCCTCCCGAAGAACAGGGCTTGGCGGCGACTTCGTCTCGTGGATCGCGATAATTCTTTTTCCCTGATTTTTTCCGGAAATATGTGAATTTATAGTATTAGGGGGTCGTCAGCGGGGCCACCAAGTGGGTACAACCCACCTGGGCGCGCCAGGAGAGGGGGCCGCGCCCTGGTGGGTTGTGCCCACCCAGGGGCCCCTCTATGGTGGGTCTTGGCTCCAAAAATCCTTCTTATTGATATAAAAATCCTCGCAAAGTTTCCTTCCATTCCGAGAACTTTCATTTCTGCACAAAAACAACACCATGGTAGTTCTGCTGAAAACAGCGTCAGTCTGGGGTTAGTTTCATCCAAATGAAGCAAATTAGAGTCCAAAACAAGAGGAAAAGCGTGAGAAAAAGTAGATACGTTGGAGACGTATCACTAATCGCCACTTCAAGAAGCCCAAAAAAGAAGCAGCAGCAGCTTCAAGCCAAACATGATGCGCTCAATGACAGATGGACTAAAGTCCTGGCAGCCGAGGAATATGGCCACGAACGCCCAACTACGAGCTACCCGAAGTGCAAGCTACTACCACAATTTGATGACGAGGCCCTTGAGCCAATACCGCCAACGTATAAACCTGCTGACGAACCTGACCGACCACCACGTGGACGGGACAGATCGGCTACATACTGCGAACAACAGCCCGCGCCACCCCGCTGTCGAGGCAAGGAGGTAGCGGCTCCAAGCTACACCTACGACCTACACAAGGACCTAGGCAATAGAGCCGGTCAGACCAGATCAATCTACGGATCAAGGGCACGTGCTCCAATGCAGGAGGACGGCCCTCAGGCCCGGCGCGGTGAGCATAATCTCACCCGGGCTGAAAACCGAATACGAATGCCGTCCGAACTCCATCGTGACGTCGCCCGATATAGAGGCGCCGCACAGCCCCTATGCTTCACTGATGAGGTAATGGAGCACTAGTTCCCAGAAAGGTTTAAACCTGTGAACATTGAATCATACGATGGTACGACGGATCCCGAAGTATGGATCGAAGAATTTCTTCTCCACATTCACATGGCTCGCGGTGACGATCTCCATGCGATCAAGTACCTCCCCCTAAAACTTAAGGGACCAGCACGACACTGGTTAACAGCCTCCCAGAAAACTCTATTGGTAGCTGGGAAGATTTGGAAGATGCCTTTAGAGACAACTTCCAAGGTACCTATGTTCGGCCTCCAGACACCGATGGCCTTAGTCACATAGTCCAGCAACCCGGAGAGTCAGCCCGGAAACTCTGGAGCAGGTTCTTAATTAAAAAGAACCAAATTATGGATTGTCCGGACGCCGAAGCCCTCGCGGCCTTTAAACACAGCGTCTGCTACCTCAGCATGCGTTGGTTTTCCCATGAAGAGGAAAGGGTGATGCAGCAAAGTAGTGTAAGTATTTCCCTCAGTTTTTGAGAACCAAGGTATCAATCTAGTAGGAGACTACACACAAATCGCTTAGTACCTACACAAACAATCAAGAACCTTGCAACCAACGCTATAAAGGGGTTGTCAATCCCTTCACAGCCACTTGCAAAAGTGAGATCTGATAAAGATAATAAGATAAATATTTTTGGTATTTTTGTGGTATAGATTGGAAAATAAAGATTGCAAAATAAACTAGATTTGTAGATTGGAAACTTATATGATGTAAAGTAGACCCGAGGGCCATAGGTTTCACTAGTGGCTTCTCTCAAGATAGCATGTATTACGGTGGGTGAACAAATTACTGCCGAGCAATTGATAGAAAAACACATAGTTATGATGATATCTAAGGCAATGATCATGAATATAGGCATCACGTCTGTGTCAAGTAGACCGAAACGATTCTGCATCTACTACTATTACTCCACACATCGACCGCTATCCGGCATGCATCTAGAGTATTAAGTTCATAAGAACGGAGTAACGCATTAGGCAAGATGACATGATGTAGAGGGATAAACTCTAGCAATATGATATAAACCCCATCTTTTTATCCTCGATGGCAACAATACAATATGTCTCGTTTCCCTTTCTGTCACTGGGATCGAGCACCGCAAGATTGAACCCAAAGCTAAGCACTTCTCCCATTGCAAGAAAGATCAATCTAGTAGGCCAAACTAAACTGATAATTCGAAGAGACTTGCAAAGATATCAAATCATGCATATAAGAATTCAGAGAAGAATCAAATAATATTCATAGGTAATCAAGTTCATAAACCCGCAATTCATCGGATCTCGGCAAAAACACCGCAAAAAGTATTACATCGAATAGATCTCCAAGTAGATCGAGGAGAACTTTGTATTGAGATCCAAAGAGAGACAAGAAGCCATCTAGCTAATAACTATGGACTCGAAGGTCTGTGGTAAACTAATCACACATCATCGGAGAGGCTATGGTGTTGATGTAGAAGCCCTCTGCGATCGAATCCCCCTCCGTCAGATCGCCGGAAAAGGCCCCAAGATGGGATCTCACGGGCACAGAAGGTTGCGGCGGTGGAAAAGGTGTTTCGTGGCTCTCCCCGATGTTTTCATGGTATAAGAGTATATATAGGCGAAAGAAGTAGGTCGGTGGAGCTACGAGGGGCCCACGAGGGTGGGGGCGCGCTTAACCCCCTGGGCGCTCCCTCCTGCCTCGTGGCCGCCTCGTTGCTTCCTTGACTTCCACTCCAAGTCTCATGGATTGCATTTTTTCCAAAAAGATCCTCGCGAAGGTTTCGTTCCGTTTGATATTCCTTTTCTGCAAAACACTGAAATAGGAAAAAAACAATTTGCACTGGGCCTTCGGTTAATAGGTTAGTCCCAAAAATAATATAAAAGAGCATAATAAAGCCCATTAAACATCCAAAACAGATAATATAATAGCATGGAACAATCAAAAATTATAGATACGTTGGAGACGTACCAGCGTCCGGGACGAGTGGCTCGCCCGACACCTCGGCCAAGAAAAACCAAAGTCCATGGTAGCCCTTACCGCACATATGACCAGCTTTTGCGCGGGAGAAGATAGCTGGATATCTCGTAGAAGCAATAGCACCAGCATCCCTGGCACCTCCGAAGCCAGCAATGGAAATAGCAAGCCACGACGCAACAAACACAAGCGTCAAAGCAACAACAAAGATACCGAAGACACGACAGTCAACGCCAGATTCAGTGGCTCTAAACCCGGTCAGCGGAAGAAGCCATTCAAAGGAAACAAACATGGTCCATCTAGTTTGGACATAACACTCGATCGGCCTTGCCAGATTCATGGCACCCCTGACAAGCCTGCCAATCATACCAACGGAAATTGTTGGGTCTTTAAACAGGCTGGTAAGCTAAACACCGAACGTAAGGGGAAAGGGCCGCCCAACGAGGATGACGATGAAGAGCCTCGCCCACCGAACATAGGGGGGCAGAAGAAATTTCCCCCCGAGGTAAAAATGGTGAATATGATATATGCTACCCATATCCCCAAGAGGGAGTGCAAGCGCGCATTAAGAGATGTCTATGCCATAGAGCCAGTCGCCCCAAAATTTAACCCATGGTCAGCCTATCCGATCACTTTTGATCGCAGCGACCACCCAACCAGTATCCGTCATGGAGGTTCGGCAGCATTGGTCCTCGATCCTATTATCGACGGATTCCATCTTGTAAGTGCATCTAGTGCCCCTTAGTGATTTTGGTGTATTGAAGACTTATAGGTTAAGGGACTAATGTGTTTATGAGTGTACACAGGCCTATAAGTCTATGAGGAGCTTGATATTTATAGAGAAAGTTGACCCCTAAAAATGAAGTTCTTCGACTGAAGACTTTGGATTTCTGAAGACTTTCTGAAGACTTTGAAAGTGAAGAAATGGGTGTGACCTTGAAGACTTGGTATTCATTTGAGGAACATGAAGCGTGAAGACTTTTGTGTTCGTAGTTTCATTTTCCCTTTCTTGAGTTATAGGAAACACTGTACTGTTAAAGGGGGTCGAGGAAATACTAAGGAAAAATTTCCATGTGATGCTCAACTCAAAATCCTACACCTACCAATCCCTTCGAGTGAAGCCATTGGAAATCTCATACAGTTCAGTCATATTCTTCAGTGACAGAGACGAAGTTCTTCTGGTCCCTGAGGAATTTGTTCTGACTGAGGAGTTAGGAATTCGCCAGTGTGGATTGCCTACACAGTGAGGAACATGATAGCCCTGAGGAATTTGATACTCAAATTTCCAACCGTTGCTGTGCTATGCGCCAGCTGTCCCAAAATATCTACCCACCTAACGGTCATATAATTGAAGGGCATTTATGTCTTATCATGTCGGGCTGCTCCCTAGGCTATTAATAGCCACCCCCTACAACCACTAGCTGGTTGGCTGCTCCGAGAGAAACTAACACTTGTCATTTGAGAGCAGCCCATCCTCCAAGGACTTTGAGCGAAAATCATCAAGTGAGGAAAACCCAAACACCTACAAACCCAAAGTGATTGAGCATCACTGAAGAGATTGATCCTGCGTGGATCCGACGCTTGTTACCTTTGAAGACTGTGCTTCTTCCAGACGGTTAGGCGTCATGGTCTAGAGCATCCAAGAGGAAATTGTGGATCGCCGAGTGACCGAGTTTGTGAAGGTTCGGAAGTCACCTGAAGACTTACCACGAGTGATTGGGCGAGGTCTGTGTGACCTTAGCTCAAGGGGAATACGGTGAGGACTAAGTGTCCTGGACTGCGTGTTCAGGACTGGGTGTCCGGGACTGTGTGTCCTCAGGTTTAAATACCTAGCCGCCCTAACCAGACGTACAACTGAGACAGCAGTTGGAACTGGTCTACCAAATCATTGTCTTCACCAAGCTTACTGGTTCTATTTCCTCAACTATTTCATTTCCTCATTACTGTGTTGAGTGCTTGTCATATCTGTGTTTGAAGACTTTGACTGAAGACTTTCTCAATTTCCTCATTTCAATTTCTTCAGTCTGTTTGTCTTCATCCTGTGTTTATGCTTTCTGTACTCTGTGTTTGTCTTCATTTCATCATGATGACCATGCTTGTGTTCTGTTATGCATACTTTTGAGTACTTATTCCGCTGCAAGTAGTTCTTCACTAAGGAATTTCCTCACTGGCAAATTCCTTAGTGAAGAATTCATAAAAATTGCCTATTCACCCCCCTCTAGTCGATATAACGCACTTTCAATTGGTATCAGAGCAAGGTACTCCCTTGTTCTGTGTGATTTTGGTTTAACCGCCTGGAATTTTAGTTATGTCGACCGCAGGTATGATCAAGGTCTCTGTTGGGTGTCCTACCTTCGATGGGACGGACTACCCCTACTGGAAGAATAAGATGCGAATGCATCTTGAGGCAATTGATAACGATCTCTGGTATGTTGTGGAAAATGGTATTCCGTCTGTCTCACCCTCACTGAACGCTACCGATGTGAAGAGATTCAAGCAACTCAATTCTCAAGCGAAGAATATCATATGTGGCCATCTAAGCAAAGGACAGTATGGAAGAGTGAGTGCTTTGGAAACTGGTAAGCTCATCTGGGATAGGCTGTCCAAAGTGAATGAAGGAGTCTCAACTCAGCGTGACTCTTGAGTTGATGTTCTTCGCAATCTCTTCAATCGCTTCAAAAGACTCGACAATGAAAATGTTCAACAAACCTTCGATCGCCTCACTGACATCTCAAATGAGCTTCAAGCGCTTGGTGCCACTGACATCACCGACCATGAGGTGGTGAAGAAATTGTTGAGATCGCTTGATTCCTCATTTGATTCTCTGGCATTGATGATACAAGAACGTGCTGATTACAAGTCACTTGATCCCGCTGATATCCTCGAAAGGCTAAATACTCATGAGTTCCAGCTTGCTGAAAAGAGAGACCTCTATGGTTCGAGCTATGGCAGATCACGTGCACTGAAGGCCAAGGCAGTTTCTGAGTCTGAAGATGAAGACTCTGGCAACAGCCTTGGTGATCCTGAAGAACTGAGCCAGGAACTAGCACTGCTCGTGAAGAAATTTCAGAAGTTCTCAAGACGTGGTCGCTTTGGAAGATCCTCAAGGAGCAATGATTCCTCATCCAGTGACTACAAGAAGAGGCTTTGTCACAAATGCAAGAAACCTGGACACTACATTCAAGATTGTCCTCAGTGGGAAAAGGAATCAAAGAAGAAGAAATACAAGGATTACAGTTCTGATGATGTGAAGAAAAAGAAGAAATCCTAAAAATCTTCATCATCAAAATCCTCAAAGTCTTCATCTCACAAGAAGAGCAGCTCCAAGAAGGCTCGGGCATTCATTGGCAAGGAAATGGACTCTGAAGCTGAATCTGAGGAACATGAGGAAGAGGAGGCATCTAAGGAGTCCGAGTCTGAAGTAGCAAGTCTAGCTCTCGCTACTGCATTCGTCAGCAAGTCTATCTTCAACTCTGAAGAAAATGGCTTCACCAACACGGCTGATGAAGGCAATGATGACTACACTCCCACCTATTGCTTCATGGCAAAGGGTGCCAAGGTACTCAAATATACCTCCTCTAAATCTAGTGAGAATGAATCTGATGAAAACCTCAAGCCCAGCTACTCTAAACTTGCTAAGATTGCTGTGAAACAACAAAGGGCTTTTGAAAAGGTTCAAAACATGCTAGAGAAAAGTGATGATATGTTGGGTGAAGAAATGGATCGCACTAAAACCTTGACTGAAAATCTTCAGAGGCTTCAGACTAGGTTTGACAACCTTCAAGGTCATCATAACACTCTCTTATCTGATCATGAGAAGCTTTCTTATGAATTTCTACAAAGAAAGCAAGATCTTGAGAAGCTAAGAGTGAGTTATGAAGATCTTCAGAAGGAGCGTGATTCATTACTTGCTCAACAAATCAGCGCTGCTCAGGAAGAATTTGTTCCTCCATGTTTGAAATGCATTGAATGTGAATATGCTAATTCTTCACCTAAATGCTCAAATGCTTCTAATGCTACAAATTCTTCAACTGTCTCTGCTATCACTAATTCCTCATCGGAGGACATTACTAGTATCACTGACGATGCAGGGCTGAAGGAATTGTACATGACAGGCATGTACAAAAGCCTCAAAGGGCATCAGACTCTTTGTGATGTGCTTAAAAAGCAGATCCTCAATAGGAACCCTAGGAAAGAGGGTATTGCCTTTGAGAGGAAACTCAATGCTGATGGTACATATTGGAAGCCTGAGCAGTACCCCAAAACCTAATGGGTTGCTGCAAAGGGACCTCCAGTTGATCCATCTAATTTATCTGGCTTTACATGTGAATCTTATCATTCTTCTGATGAGTCATTTGACTCCAACTATAAACTGTTTAAAAATCAGAATGGTGAAGTATTTGCTAGATATGTTGGCACTAACTGCAGGAACGGTTCTCCTATGAAGAAAATCTGGGTTCCCAAAAGGTGCCTTGAAAGTCTTCAGGTGAATGTCCTCATGACACCACCTGTGAAGAATAGGAACCCCAGATCAAATTCTTCATATGGACCAAATTCTTCATATGGATCCAATTCCTCATACGGATCGAATTCCTCACGTGGATCATATTCCTCAAAAGGATCAAATTCCTCATATGAACATCATCGTGCTAACAACTCTGTTTCGTAGGGAAGAGCTAAGGGCTGTGAATATGAGCATTATTCTTCTAATCATTATGTTCATAAGTCCTTGAAGAATTTCTCTACTTATTCATATGCTTATCCTAACTCCTCTTATGTGAAACGAAATGGATTGGCTTCTATGCCACCTTTCTCGTATGGAGCTCGCAGAGTGATGAACTCTTTGCCACCCCTTCAGATGTGGGTGGTGAAGAAAAAGAACTAATCTTTTATGCAGGGACAGGTCTCCAGACGTACTTTAACGTCTGAAGAATTTGCTTGAGACCTGAAAAGTGCCTGAAAGGACGCAGGCTAATCATGAAGAAATGAACTTTCATTTCTCACGTCCTCATACTGTTTTAACTGTTGCATTGCTTGATGAAATTGGTCTGATGAATTGTGATGTCATATTCTTCACTGACGAAGTATATGAAGTTCGTAAGCTGCACTAATTCATCTGCAGGATGATCAACCCAAAGCCACTGAGTGGGTCCTCGATAGTGGATGTACAAATCACATGACTGGTGACAAGAATCTATTGATGGATGCTCCCTTATCACCATCGCATCTGAAGCACATCATCTTCGCTGACAAAGGCAAAAGTCAGGTATTGGGTCTAGGTAAGGTTGCGATCACAAAGGATCGACACATGGACAAAGTCATGCTTGTCGAGTCCTTAGGATACAACCTCATGTCTGTCTCAATGCTTTGTGATCTTGATATGGTTGTTGTCTTTGGCAAGTATCATTGTGTTGTGGTTATGGAAGCTGACAATTCCAAAGTCTTCGAAGGCTTTAGGAAAGGAGACTTGTATATTGTTGATTTCTCTACAGGACTGCAACCAGCCGTGTGCCTACTTGCTAAAGCTTCAGAAGGCTGGCTATGGCATCGACGACTTGGTCATGCAGGCATGAGGAATTTGCACACGCTTGGGAAGAAGAAGCATGTCATTGGCATTGAGAATGTCAAATTCCTCAAGGATCACTTGTCTGGAGCTTGTGAAGCTGGAAAGATGACCAAGGCTAAGCATCCAGTGAAGACTATCATGACCACTACTCGACCATTTGAATTGCTTCATATGGATCTCTTCGGTCCTAACCATTACTTAGCAGTCGCAAATGACGCATCTCTCTATGGCTTTGTTATTGTTGATGATTACTCTCGATACACATGGGTACACATTGTTACTTACAAACATGAAGTGCAGGAAGTCTTCAAACGATTTTCCTCGAGGGCTTCAACCAACTTTGGTGTGAAGATCAAGCACATCGGAAGTGACAATGGAACTGAGTTCAAGAATTCTGGTCTTGATGACTATCTTGATGAACTTGGTATTACTCATGAGTTATCTGCTTCTTACACTCCTCAGCAGAATGGAGTCGTGGAGCGCAAGAACAGAACTCTTGTTGAGATGGCTCACACTATGCTTGATGAGTACAAGACGCCTCGTCACTTCTGGATTGAGGCAATTTATACGGCGTGCCACATCATCAACAGGGTATATCTTCACAAATTCTTCAAGAAGAGTGCCTATGAACTCCTCACTGACAAGAAACCCAATGTGAGTTATTTCAAAGTCTTCGGTGCTAAATGTTGGATTAGAGATCCTCATCACAATGCTAAATTTGCACCGAAAGCACATGAAGGTTTTATGCTTGGTTACGGAAAGGACTCGCACACCTACAGAGTCTTCAACAACGTTCTTCACAAGGTTGTTGAAACTGTAGATGTGCGGTTCGATGAAACTAATGGCTCGCAAAGAGAGCACCTACCTTATATGATAGATGAACCAGCACCTGAGGAAACTATCAAGTTCAAGGCTACTGAGGATGTCATTCCTACCGAAGAATCTGCTGAAGAATTGATTCCAGAACGTGAAGAACGTCGAGCTAATGCACCTAAAGAAAATGCTGAAGAAAATGGTGCTGAAGAAAATGCTGATCAAATTCCTCGACGACAACCAACTCATCCTCGCGTTGCAAAAGAAGTGCAATTTGAAAAGATCATCGATGACATTGAAGCTCCAGGTCCTCTCACACGCTCAAAAGCTTCACATTTATCTAACTTTTGTGGGCTCTATGCTTTTGTCTCTATCACAGAGCCCACTAAGGTAGATGAAGCATTTCTGGAGCCTGAGTGGATTCAGGCCATGCAAGAAGAATTACATCAATTCGAACTCAACAACGTCTGGGAACTGGTTAAACGTCCAGATCCTCGCAAGCACAATATCATTGGCACAAAGTGGATCTACCGCAACAAGCAAGATGAAAATGGCCTTGTGGTGAGGAATAAGGCACGACTTGTAGCTCAAGGCTACACACAGGTTGAAGGAATTGATTTCGATGAAACTTTTGCACCTGTTGCTAGACTTGAAGTTATTCGCATATTACTTGCTTATGCTAACCATCATGATATCACTTTATATCAAATGGATGTGAAAAGTGCATTCCTCAATGGTAAGCTTGAGGAAGAAGTATATGTTGCTCAACCCCCAAGTTTTGAAGATCCAAAGCATCCTGAAAAAGTCTTCAGACTCAATAAGGCCCTCTATGGCCTCAAGCAGGCCCCTCGGGCGTGGTATGATACTTTGAAGGAACTCCTCATGAAGAAAGGCTTCAAACCCGGTTCACTCGACCCTACTCTTTTCACTAAATCTTATGATGGTGAATTGTTTGTGTGCCAAATATATGTTGATGATATTATCTTTGGCTGTACTGACCAACGTTATAGTGATGAATTTGCCTATATGATGAGTGAAGAATATCAAATGTCTATGATGGGAGAGTTGAAATTCTTCTTAGGTCTTCAAATTCGTCAACAGCGCAATGGCATATTCATATGTCAGGAGAAATACCTCAAGGATGTACTGAGGAAATTTGGCATGCAAGATTGCAAAGGCGTCAAAATTCCGATGCCCACAAATGGCCATCTGTGCACCAATGAAAATGGTATTGACTTCGATCAAAAGGTATACCGCTCCATGATTGGTTCTTTATTATATTTATGTGCATCTAGGCCAGATATTATGCTTAGTATTTGCATGTGTGCCCGATTTCAAGCTACACCGAAGGAATCACACCATAAGGCTGTGAAACATATTCTTCGATATCTAGCTCACACACCAACACTTGGATTATGGTACCCCAAGGGCTCGGCTTTTGATCTCATTGGATATTATGACTCTGACTATGATGGTGATCGTGTGGACCGCAAGTCAACATCTAGTACATGTCATTTCCTCGGACGATCTTTGGTCTGTTGGTCCTCGAAGAAACAGAACTGCGTATCACTGTCTACTACTGAAGCTGAGTACATTGCTGCTGGTTCTTGCTGTGCTCAATTGCTGTGGATGAAGCAAACTCTCAAGGACTACGGCGTCAACATGAAGAATGTGCCTCTCTTCTGTGACAATGAGAGTTCCATCAAGATTGCTCACAACCCAGTTCAGCCCTCGAAGACAAAGCACATTCAGATTCGTCATCATTTTCTTCGCGATCATGTGTTGAAGGGCGACATTTCTATTGAGCATGTGAAGACTGAAGAACAGCTAGCCGATATCTTCACAAAGCCCTTGGATGAGAAGAGATTTAGCAAGTTGCGGTGTGAGCTAAATATCCTATAATCTTCGAATGTTCTTTGAAAAGGACACTCATCCTAACACTTATGCAAAATTGATGACTTAGATGTGCAACACATGAAGAAACGATTCTCTTCAATCAATGAAGAATGACACTCTAAGTGTGAAGAAATTAACGAAGAATTTGATTCGCAGAACCCTACGACAATTGTAAGCGGTGTCTGAAATCATCATTCTTATACGGTGGGTCACGCCACCACAAAAGTTGAAAATCTTCAATTTGAGTTTTTCCTCAGATTTTTTGAAATTCCTCAGTTGTTCCTGTTCTTCAACTTTGCATTGTCTTCACCTTCTCCGTCGTTTTTCTTCATTGGCTATATATATATATATATATATATATATATATATATATGAGTTTATGTCCTCTACAACATTCACTTATGGCTAATTCTTCAAGTTGATTTTTCTACTAAGTGAATGTGATCGGACCCTTCCCCCTCTATGCTATACTCAACCCAATCTATTCACAAATTCTTCATGTGCGTTCTATTTGAAACTCGTTCAAAATCTTCACTGTGTCCTTGTCAGCTGAAGAATTTGCGAACGGAACATTTAACTTATCTTATCCAAATTTTAGGCTTTGCCGCTCAAACCGTTCCGCATCCCATGAAATACTTATCTATTCACCCACAATCTAACACGATCTCCACTTCCCAGTACGTGGGTGACACATGTCAAGCGAATGAGAAGGGTCAGGGGCACGTTCGTCCAATTTCTTCGAGCGAACAGTTTTTCACCGTGGCTATAAATACCCCCTCTCCCCTTCGTCACTTCCTTTACTCCGCTCGACCTCTCTCCAGCTCGAGCTTCTCAAACCCTAGCGCCGCCGCTACTTCATCGTCGCCGGTGAGGAAGAGCTTCACTGCCTCGACCTCGTCGCCGCCGTACTCGCGCCGCCCGCGGAAATCTTCACTCCGCCGCCGCCGTAGCTGTCTTCCTCCGCGGAGTTAGGGCGTGGAAGATCTGCACAGACGAACTTCACATCTCCACATCCCAGTTCGTCGTGTTCTTCGTTCAGGGTAATTAAAAGTTACTTTTACTGCCCTCTTTGATTCAAATGATTTCTACAAAATCTTCAAAGGTGTTTATTCTTCAAATTCTTCACACACTAAACACCTCACATGTCATCTGTTCTTGATTCGTTTCTCTAAGCAATAATTTTTCTTCAAGATTCCTCAATTGTGTGGATCTTCGATCTATACAACTCTGGAACCTAAGACAAAGAACGCTTAGTGAAATTCTTCAAGACTCATCTGGTCAAATTCCTCAAACTTGTTCTTTTTGAAAAACCTTCTGAGAACGCATATGACCTCTCCAAATTCCTCGCAACTATACTCTGTTCACAGGTACTCACGTCCGCTGCTGAATCTCTAGGTTCTCATCAACTTAACTCATTTGCAGCGTTCCTCGAAGAAAAGTTGCATACTTCTTCAGAGAATTCAATTGTTCAAATTCCTCATCTGAAGAAAATGGCTAATGGAAAGAAGCCACAGAAAGGAGGAAAGAGGCCTGAGGTCAACACTGCATTTGAAATCCCTGAGGACATCTATGCTGGGTACTGCACACCCCGTGAGGAAGATAAAAATCAGCGCAAGGTGCGCATTCAGAAGATAGAGAGGAGATGGGCAAGAGAGTGGAGGGAGTACAGGTATGTGACTCCCAAGTACATGAAGAAATTCGCATTCAATCCTCCATGCCCAAGACCTCCGTTGGCACCTGGCCAAGAAGCTGATCTCACCAGCCTCAAGCGTGGTGAGGATTATCCTGATGAATGGGCCAAGCGCCAGGCCAAGCTGGCTAGACGAGCCAGAGAAGCAGTGAGGAAATTCAATGAAGACTCTGCTGCAGCTGCTGCCGCTGAGGTCTCTGTCAAGCCGAAGAAATCCATGGCAAAGAAGCCTGCGCGTAAGCCAAGTGCTTCACCGTCAATGTCCTCACAGCCAATTCCTCACGCTGCTCCTGCTCCTCCAAAGTCCTCAGCTGCTCCGACCAAATCCTCAGCACCTGTGCATCTTGCCATGTGCCAAAGGACTACATGCATCTCTATTGCCTCAGGAGCTTCAGCTAGTTCCTCAGTTGCACCAAATTCTTCAACAGGACCCTCTCCGCTAAAGACGAAGACCACTATTGGACGAGGCTCTCGCCCAAGTCCTCACAAGAAGGAGGTTGCCTTCCAAGTGCCATCTGAAGAAGACGAAGCTGATGATGAGGAACTTGCCGAAATCATCAGAGATAGGCAAGTCAGGGCCGCTAGAGCCAAGGGCACAAATGTGCCTCTGCTTTTGGATCCAAAGTTTATCCTCGACTACATTGATCTCTAGCACAAGGAACCAAACATTCCTATGCCTGATTTCAAGTTGAATCCTGGCCAAAGTCATATGCTGACTGCCTTCATCCAAGAAGAGAAATGGAAATTTGAGAAGGCCAGGCAGCTCAAGAAAGCGCAGTACAGGAAGGAGAAATTCCTGAAGAACAACATTGTCTCTATGACAACTGATGAACTTGTGAAGATCCAGTCTAAAATCAAAGTGCTCAGCGATGATTTCAATGCTTACTATGCTGATTGGAAAGGAGCCAAGGTCAGGTTTGTTAAATTGACTGAGAAGTTCACCTCAAATGTTGCAGCCCCATTGCAACAAGAAATTCCTCAGGCTGAAGCATCTGCTCAGCCAACTGAAGAACATGCCAGCACCGCTGATGACACTCAGGCTGCTGAAGAAAATTTGAGTTCCAGGGCTGATGACTGCATTCCAGCCGCTGATGAAATTGTCAGGGCATCCACTAGTGGTGCGCCTGAAGAAAATGAAGAGGTCAGGGCAACTGCATCAGTTGTGCCTGAAGAAAATCAACCACATTCCTCTGCTCCTCCTGCGCCTACCCCAACTCCAATTCTTCCATCTGCATCAGATGTGAAGAAGACCAAGGCTGCAGAGCGTGCAGCAGTGAAGAAAAGGAAAGCATCAGCTCCTTCAGATTCTTCAGCACCGAAGAAGATGAAGAAATTGACAAGCTCATTTGCTAATCCAATTGATGCTGTTCCTGTTTCCTCCATGCCATCAAAGGAAATCGTCCCTTTTGATGAAGAATATGTGAATCCTAGCGGATCTGATGAAGAAAGTCCTTCTGCTGCTTCGTCAGAGCAGATGGATGAAGAAATTGAAGTGGATAAAATCCCTTCAACCCCCACAGTTTCCTCGCCTATGCCTCAGTTTACTGCTGAAGAGGCCGGCGTTGAAGAAATAGAAGATGAAGACGTGGACATTGGCTGTACCACACCTTTGATGAATGATGACTTTTAGGAAAGTCAGCACCCCAACTCTCCACTCTTCACACCAATTGCAACAAATTCCTCAGTCCCCAGCAACTACAGTTCAAATGGGATCTGATGAAGCTCATGAAGAAATTCCAGCCACTAGTGCTGAAGAAAATGAAAATGAAGAATTGAAGACCCAGGCTGCCACTAAAGAGGAACCAGAAATTCCTCAGTCTGAAGAACCTGAGATTGCAATTCCTGAGGTTGTAATGCAACTGACTAATACTCCTCTGCCCAAGCCAAAGGATCCATTCTCAAGGAAGCAAAAATTCAAGGCTAATGATTTCTTCGGCGAGCACGTATTCTTCACTGATTACAACCCCTATGACTCTGCTCGCATTAGGAAGAGGCATTTCTGGACTGCCAGCCAGGCAAATTTTTATTCCTCAGTGCTGTTCAACAAAGACAAAGTCTTCGATCCTGAGCACATTCCTCACGTGGATATGGAATCTCTGCCATGCTTCGTGCCAGTCCTCAGTGTTCTTTACAATGCTGGACTGTTAAATTTCTGCATTGATATATGTGATTGGAATGAAGAGCTCATTCTTCAATTTTATGCAACTCTGCACATCACCGGAGACTCTAAAGATGTGAATTCATGGGTGCTGGACTGGATGTCTGAAAATACTCACTACAAGGCACCAGCTACTGAATTGCTTCGTGCTTTGCCTCTCAGTCCTCCCCTTGAACCTGCTCCTTGCGTCTACAGTGAACCTGAGCTTACAGATCACTATATGCAAGTACTGATGAAGCCATTGAAGCCAGGTCAGGCCCCAAGAACTAAATTCCTTGTGAAGGAATTGTTATATGTGCCTCGGACTGTCTATCACATTCTGACGAAGACATTGAGTCCTATCAAGGGCCACGACTCGAATGAAGAAGAAGTCGTTGGCATCATGAAGAATCTGCTTTTCAATATCATCCATGGCGTTCCCGTCAACTTCCACGATTTCTTCATCAGGACTCTGGCCAATGTCGCAATGTCACCGTTTGAGTTGAAGCCTTATGCTCCGTGGATTATGAGATTCATCAGAACAAGGTCTTCACTCAACTACAAAGCTGATACACTGAACCATTGCAGCTACTTGGCCCCGACTGAAGTCCTCAAACGGACATTTTCATCAGTGTTAGGACCGGTTTTCGGGATATCAATTTCCCAGAAAATGGCCCTTGTGCTCACCAGCCCCAGGATTACTGTTAGCTGATGAGGCACCGACTTGATACAGAAATTCCAAGCAAAGTACAAAATATGTAGTACAAGACCATTGTGGCCTATGAGTACAACAAAAGGTTTCTAGTGGTTGATGGCGGAAGTGGTTTGTGGTTCATCTGCGTCTATGGGACTCCATTTCCCACAAGAACAGCTGACCAGGATAACTCCTATCTTCTCGAGGCTGCTATCATCATTGCGTAGGTTCCGGGGCTGTCATCACAACGCTCCTCTCCATGCAAGAAATCTGGCCAAGACAATAGCCAGGGACAAGCCAGTGAGTACTTTTGAATGTACTCGCAAACATTATGAACACGGGTATAATATAACAATGGATAATCATGCTCCGAAATATTCTATGATCATAACATCAGTAACGAAATAAACAAAATTCATGATGCACGCATGCAGGTTGTTCATGTAAAATATGAATATGCAATACGAGAGTAGAAATAGAATGCACCGATCGAGTGTCTGAAGCGACGCCTCGAAAGGATAAGAAGATAAATCATGCCTCAGTCGGGCGTCTGAGCGACACCACATAAAGGGCTTGTAGATAAAAGAAATAACAAGCATGCCACAGTCAGGCGTCTATGCGACACCACATAAAGGGCTTATAATATAAAAGAAATAACAAGCATGCCACAGTCGGGCGTCTATGCGACACCGCATAAAGGGCTTATAATATAAAAGAAATAACAAGCATGCCACAGTCGAGCGTCTATGCAACACCGCATAAAGGGCTTATAATATAAAAGAACTAACAAGCATGCCACAGTCGGGCGTCTATGCGACACCACATAAAGGGCTTATAAGAGAATAGTCGCAATGAGTATCCAGGAGGTAGAACCGTCCTAGGGATACTCAATAATTCAAATAATGTAAATGGTTAGTCCGCAATAATAATAATCATAATCCTCATATGTCACAGGTCATAATCAATGTTCTGGTTTAGCAGTTCTTCCTCCGAAGACCGACACTAAGACCGACACTAAAACCATCTCAGACTGTAGTCCTTACCCATGGACACGGCTATACGAATAGATTTAACCTCTGCAGAGGGTGTACTCTTTACCCACGAGTAACGGATTTATTTAGTCCATCGGGACTAATTCCGCCTACGGTCTTTTAATTGAAAACACATCTATCCGCACACACCAGCCTAACTTACCGGTGTCTGGAATCACCCCCGACACCTGTCAAGCAAAACTCTAAGTGGGGAGGCTACAACCTCGATTAGCATGGGATCACGCGCGCAAACTAGGGAAGCCACTCCCCTTGGCTACAACCGGAAACACCCATGCCCTCGGACCAGGTGGCATGCCTACCGGATGCCTCCGGTATCTTCCACCATGGCCTCTCTATAAGGTGTGTGCTTGGAGGGGTTGACAACTTACTGAACCGTACCCTACCTGCGGCAGGGACTAGTGGTAGTACGAAACAAGTATGGGGGTTACTGGCACAATATTCGATCTACGGCCGACTCAGGAGGTTCAAGTATTCCCTGTATGATTAGCATAACAAAAATATTTCAACTAACAGACAGAATCACCGCTCATCATACCTCATCATGCCATACCGGACACACTCGTCTCGACGAGGAACTAGGGACAAGCTCGTGTCTACCCAAGACCGCGACTTTCCCGGCTTCCTTCTGGTATGCGTGAAAAGCTCACGAGGATGATCACTATCACCAGCATATCCATTTCTAACAGCAAAGAATCTCCATTATGCACTCATGCGTATGATTTTATCGTCACATAAAATAACGTATGCTCCAAGTCAAGGTGGTGTTGTAACCGTATCAACAACACACAAAAATATTATGCCAGAGTTCAGAATGCTTGCCTTCAAGAGTATGCAAGGGGGTGCACTTTTTTGAAAGTTGCTTTCCTTCTTCAAAAATCCTATTTTGAGGAAATTTAAATTAACACATAATTTTAAAACAGTACAAAAAAGTTGTTTGGAAAATTTTCAAATAAATACTAAAATAAACTAGACAGAAATTGAGAAAGGTAGGAAGAAGAATCAACTCATTTGGAGTTTTATTTAAAAAGATATAGCCAGTCAAAGTTTAGTCAAAGTTCTGTTTTTAATAAAATCAGAAAAAGAAAACGTTTCGGGGGAAAATACATTTTCGGAGCAGAGGAGGCGTACTTCAGGGGTTTACGCGTCCACTTAAACACGTGGTGGCAGGGTTGGGTCACTGACAGTGGGTCCAGCAGGCCCACTGGTCAGGTTTGACTAGTCCCCCGCCTCCTTCCTCCTCTGTCCGAGCCGAGGCGGGGGCTCCGGCGATCCTCGCTGGCGAACGGTGCTCCTCGATGGCATCCGAGGGCGGGGATGGATCCGTGGTTCCAGGGCGGTCCTCCCGGTGGTCGAGAGGGTGGCGGGGACGAAGGGAGTCGTCGGCGGCGAGCTTTGCGGCGGACGGCGTCTCGGGAGGATTTGGGGTTTCGAGCTATGGTGGTTCTTGGTCGCGTTTGAGAGGCTGGGCGGCTCCGTGAGGTCGAGGGGAGTAGGATGGTGGCACTAGATTGGCGGGGAAGGCTATGACTACGACGAATTGAACCGGAGCGTGGCGGCGGCCGAACTGGCCGGAGACGGGGAAGAAAGCTTCCCACCGTCGCTTGCTGGCCGTGGGGGCACTGCTGGGGTGCAAGGAGGTTGCCTGAGTGCAGGGACGGGCTCAGGGGCTCCTATTTATAGGGGTCGAGGTCGGTTCCCGCGGCGGCCGTGGATAAGAACGCCGGCGACCGCCGTTCTGTAGTTGCAGGACGACGTGGCGGCGACGAGCACGTGCCGACGAGCTTGTGGATGAGCTCGGGCTGTTCCAGGGGGCAGCTGGCGCGCGCGGGTGGCTTGGGCGGCGCCGTCCATGGCAGAGCCTGCTGTGGCCGGCCGCTAGCCGCCGTGGCCGACCTGACGGCGGCACTGTGGGGCTCTAGGGGCGGCTCTGCGGCGAGGGAAGGGGCGGGCTTGCTGGCTGCGGGTGGCCAAGGGCCAGAACGGGCGCGGGGAGGGCGGCAGTGCGACGCGGCGGCTCGGTGCGTGCGCGTGCAAAACGTGTGCTCTGGGCGCGCCCAGAGCATGCACACTAGCTGCTCGACGAAATGCCAATGCATGCCATAGGGCTTGGGTGAGGCTGGCAAGTAGCAGGTTTAGGTTAGAGTCTTCTAGGAGCTTAGTGGACATGCTATTTTGTCCAGAGGTGCAAGGTCACAGTGCAAAGGCAAAAATCATGTCAAAACTGACCATGCACACAAGGTGCTCGACAGATTGCTAAGTGCATCTAGGCAACTCTTGGAGTGGCCAAAAACTCCAGACCAGTGTCTCTTTATATGTAGGTGGTGGTGGCAAGGTTAGTTTGGCAAAACTAGAAACTTGATAGTGCAAGTTTTTGAGAAAGCCAATTTTGGGCAGGAACTAAAGGCTATTATTGCATGGACTAAAAGTACTCCAATGGGTCCAATCTCCTGGACTTAAGGGTTTTGTAGGGAGGACTACAAGCAGGAAAAAGCTCATGGGCACTAGAGCAAAATAAATTAGGGTTGCAGTACAAATCACCAAACTAGACCAGAATGAAGATGAGGATGATTTTCTCATCTTTTTCAAAGAACACCAATGGGTTTTTGCATAAAGTTGAATTATGTGCATCTACTGACATCTCCAAACACTTGGAAGAATTTTTAAAGGAATATTTAAATAGGTTGTAGTGCAAAAATACCTACTGGACCAGATTTGAAAAGTTGATGTAGAGCTAAAAATCTCCAATAGCCAAAAGAATTTTTTTGCATAAAAGTGATGTGGAAACATCACATGACATCCCCAAATTTTGGTGAAAATTTTAAATGAAATTATCAAATGGTTGCAGTGCAAAAGAGGCTCCAAATTTATGAAAAATCATTTTAAAAGAATAAAGCTCAGGAAAAACAATTATGCAAATAAATCCACTGACAAAGGATTGTTTTATTAAGAGAGCATACAAGTCCAATAACATATTTGGAAAGTTTCCACTTGAGGTAAAAACCCACAATATTAAAGAGAAGAGGGGTTCTGAATTCAAAAGATAAATCCAGAAAATAAAAATTTAATTTCCTAGCAAAATTTTAATTAATAAAACAAGGTCAAAATTTTGGGGTGTTACAACACTACCCCCCTTAAGAAAAATCTCGTCCTCGAGATTTGTTAAAAGCTATTTTGAACAAACATCGTTCTTACCAAAACAAAAAAATCATTCTACTTGTGCAATAAGATGTGGCTACAGTGAGAGGGCAATAAGTGGTGTAAAGCTACAGTGCGGGATACTGGCGCTGCGTGGAAAAAACCATGGTTGGGGAAAACGAGATATTTCTACGTTGGATACAGTAAATTTAGAATAAATTCTAAATTTCAAAAATACGCTGGTCGTACCCGAGAGCATAGTGCTCTCTCTGGCTGACAGGTGGACCCGGGGCCCACTGTCGGCCTCTTCTTCTACCTCTGGCTCTCTCTTCTTTCTCTCTCTCGCGTGCTTTCCCGCGCTTTCTCCACCGGCGACGCCTAGCGCGTAGGGCATCTAGGCCGTACTGCGGTAGTGCGCGACATGCTAGCTGCCGGTGCAGCGTGCACTCACCTCGCGGGCCAGTGCACTGTCGGCACTACTCGCGGATTCGCCTCCGAACACCGGCGATCGAGCGATGAGCGGTGCTGGTGGACTTCGCCCACCGTACACCGATCTCAAGCTATAAAATGATCGCGGTGCTCTTTCTTCTTCCTCACACCTGGCCTCGCTTCTCCCTCTCCTTCATTCTCCTCCATCTCTGTTTGCAGGAGCTCGAGAGGAGGCTCTAATGGCGGAGGTGATGCCGGACTGGTACGTGGTCCTGATGTGCGGAGGTTTGGCGACGTTGCTGGGGTTCTCCGTGCTCCTGTGCGCGATGATCCTTGATGATCGTCGTGATGCTGCCGCTCGAGTGTTAGCTCTCCGCAGTGGCGGTGATCACGAGGATTAGGTGCGGCATTGAGTGCTAACTGCTGTCAGTGTGCTGGAGCAACTTACGTCCGAATGATTTCTCACAAATCTCCCTTACTGAGACTGTGGTGTACTCGGGTGTGAACAGTTAGGTGCAAAATGTGTACGAGGGTTTGTAATTAGCGCACGAGGTCGGGTGGTTGTGGTTGTGAGTCTGCCGTTATGGTGCTGCGTGAATAAAAATCTACGTCGTGAAGGGGTATACGCTGCAGCAATTTAGAGAAAGAAATCTCAATTGAAAATTTATCGCGAGTGAAAATTAGTTAAATCAAAACTAACAGCAGTAAAACTGCTCACACAATTGAAACCAAATATTGATCCGTCGCACAAATTTAGGATACCACGCACAAGTTGCAACACATAAATAAATACTGGGATAATGAACATAGCGGTGATGTCTACAAAGACAAAGGTAAATGGATAGGTTCCTGAGAAAACGTCTCTGGTACTGGAACACACTCCTCTTCTATCGGGGGAAGCGGGTTGACTAGCCGATGAATGTGTCTCTCCTGGTCAGGCCTCAGTGGTCTGCCAATAGCGATCTGAGGATTTAAATCAGCGAGGCTCTGGAGATAACCCATTACCCGCTGAGTCAAACGCTCTTGAGCGATAACATACTGGGCAAGGTTGGCCAGTACTGGGTCTCTTTCGATTCGCCCACCGGGAAAAGATGCTACTTCTCCAGGTGCTGCACGACTCAGAAAATAATAATATCCTCGTTCGCTGGCATAGGGTACCGCGAATCGAAGATGAGCAAGCGCTTCGTACGCAGCAGCTTCTATGGCCATATGCGGAGTCGGCATGGATTTCCCCACGAAGGAGACTTCCGTTGGGTCTTGATCTGGGTTTGCGGGAGGGATGTGCACCACTACCCAATATTTCGAGGTGGAAGGGGTGATCCTCGATTTGAGCAACTCGTACTGGGGTGGATGGATGGCACTCATGGTACTGCAGGTAAAGTCCCACAATATTCTGACAAAACTACTAGGGGTTACGTCTGGAGTTCTCAGATAAATACTGGGGGTCGGCATGGCAAAGAAATGGCTGTGCGTGTTGTGTTGAGGCTAGCGTGCCCTTTTTATAGAAAAGGGGACGAAGTTTTCCTTCGCACGGTTGCGAAAGAGACTATTTGGGTGCCGGCCACTGGCGCCCGATCGACAGGCTAGGCTGATAGGTTGGGTACCGACTACCAAAAGCGTCGGGGTCACTGTGTGGCTATCTTACACGAGAAGCTTGGCTGGGGTTTAGGCAAAGGCCTGGTGGGTTGGTTAACCTAGGTTTATTGGCCTGGCTAAGATAGGATGAGCCAATGGTCAGCCTGGCTCTGATACCAAGTTTGTCAGGACCGGTTTTCGGGATATCAATTTCCCAGAAAATGGCCCTTGTGCTCACCAGCCCCGGGATTACTGTTAGCTGATGAGGCACCGACTTGATACAGAAATTCCAAGCAAAGTACAAAATATGTAGTACAAGACAATTGTGGCCTATGAGTACAACAAAAGGTTTCTAGTGGTTGATGGCGGAAGCGGTTTGTGGTTCATCTGCGTCTATGGGACTCCATTTCCCACTAGAACAGCTGACCAGGATAACAGCTATCTTCTCGAGGCTGCTATCATCATTGCGTAGGTTCCGGGGCTGTCATCACAACGCTGCTCTCCATGCAAGAAATCTGGCCAAGACAATAGCCAGGGACAAGCCAGTGAGTACTTTTGAATGTACTCGCAAACATTATGAACACGGGTATAATATAACAATGGATAATCATGCTCCGAAATATTCTATGATCATAACGTCAGTAACGAAATAAGCAAAATTCATGATGCACGCATGCAGGTTGTTCATGTAAAATATGAATATGCAATACGGGAGTAGAATTAGAATGCACCGATCGAGTGTCTGAAGCGACGCCTCGAAAGGATAAGAAGATAAATCATGCCTCAGTCTGTTTGTAGATAAAAGAAATAACAAGCATGCCACAGTCGGGCGTCTATGCGACACCACATAAAGGGCTTATAATATAAAAGAAATAACAAGCATGCCACAGTCGGGCGTCTATGCGACACCGCATAAAGGGCTTATAATATAAATGAAATAACAAGCGTGCCACAATCGGGCGTCTATGCGACACCGCATAAAGGGCTTATAATATAAAAGAAATAACAAGCATGCCACAGTCGGGCGTCTATGCGACACCACATAAAGGGCTTATAAGAGAATCGCAGTGAGTATCCAGGAGGTAGAACCGTCCCAGGGATACTCAATAATTCAAATAATGTAAATGGTTAGTCCGCAATAATAATAATCATAATCCTCATATGTCACAGGTCATAATCAATGTTCTGGTTTAGCAGTTCTTCCTCCGAAGACCGACACTAAGACCGACACTAAGACCATCTCAGACTGTAGTCCTTACCCATGGACACGGCTATACGAATAGATTTAACCTCTGCAGAGGGTGTACTCTTTACCCACGAGTAACGGATTTACTTAGTCCATCGGGACTAATTCCGCCTACGGTCTTTTAATTGAAAACACACCTATCCGCACACACCAGCCTAACTTACCGGTGTCTGGAATCACCCACGACACCTGTCAAGCAAAACTCTAAGTGGGGAGGCTACAACCTCGATTAGCATGGGATCACGCGCGCAAACTAGGGAAGCCACTCCCCTCGGCTACAACCGGAAACACCCATGCCCCCGGACCAGGTGGCATGCCTACCGGATGCTTCCGGTATCTTCCACCATGGTCTCTCTGTACGGTGTGTGCTTGGAGGGGTTGACAACTTACTGAACCGTACCCTACCTGCGGCAGGGACTAGTGGTAGTACGAAACAAGTATGGGGGTTACTGGCACAAGATTCGATCTATGGCCGACTCAGGAGGTTCAAGTATTCCCTGTATGATTAGCATAACAAAAATATTTCAACTAACAGACAGAATCACCGCTCATCATACCTCATCATGCCATACCGGACACACTCGTCTCGACGAGGAACTAGGGACAAGCTCATGTCTACCCAAGACCGCGACTTTCCCGGCTTCCTTCTGGTATGCATGAAAAGCTCACGAGGATGATCACTATCACCAACATATCCATTTCTAACAGCAAAGAATCTCCATTATGCACTCATGCGTATGATTTTATCGTCACATAAAATAACGTATGCTCCAAGTCAAGGTGGTGTTGTAACCGTATCAACAACACACAAAAATATTATGCCAGAGTTCAGAATGCTTGCCTTCAAGAGTATGCAAGGGGGTGCACTTTTTTGAAAGTTGCTTTCCTTCTTCAAAAATCCTATTTTGAGGAAATTTAAATTAAAACATAATTTTAAAACAGTACAAAAAAGTTGTTTGGAAAATTTTCAAATAAATACTAAAATAAACTAGACAGAAATTGAGAAAGGTAGGAAGAAGAATCAACTCATTTGGAGTTTTATTTAAAAAGATATAGCCAGTCAAAGTTCTGTTTTTAATAAAATCAGAAAAAGAAAACGTTTCGGGGGAAAATACGTTTTCAGAGCAGAGGAGGCGTACTTCAGGGGTTTACGCGTCCACTTAAACACGTGGTGGTGGGGTTGGGTCACTGACAGTGGGTCCAGCGGGCCCACTGGTCAGGTTTGACTAGTCCACCGCCTCCTTCCTCCTCTGTCCGAGCCGAGGCGGGGGCTCCGGCAATCCTCGCCGGCGAACGGTGCTCCTCGATGGCATCCGAGGGCAGGGATGGATCCGTGGTTCCAGGGTGGTCCTCCCGGTGGTCGAGAGGGTGGCGGGGACGAAGGGAGTCGCCGGCGGCGAGCTTTGCGGCGGACGGCGTCTCGGGAGGATTTGGGGTTTCGAGCTATGGTGGTTCTTGGTCGCGTTTGAGAGGCTGGGCGGCTCCGTGAGGTCGAGGGGAGTAGGATGGTGGCACTAGATGGGAGGGGAAGGCTATGACTGCGACGAATTGAACCGAAGCGTGGCGGCGGCCGAACTGGCCGGAGACGGGGAAGAAAGCTTCCCACCGTCGCTTGCTGGCCGTGGGGGCACTGCTGGGGTGCAAGGAGGTTGCCTAAGTGCAGGGACGGGCTCGGGGGCTCCTATTTATAGGGGTCGAGGTCGGTTCCCGCGGCGGCCGTGGATAAGAACGCCGGCGACCGCCGTTCTGTAGCTACAGGACGACGTGGCGGCGACGAGCGCGTGCCGACGAGCTTGTGGATGAGCTCGGGCTGTTCCAGGGGGCAGCTGGCGCGCGCGGGTGGCTTGGGCGGTGTTGTCCATGTCAGAGCCTGTTGTGGCCGGCCGCTAGCCGCCGTGGCCGACCTGACGGCGGCACTGTGGGGCTCCAGGGGCGGCTCTACGGCGAGGGAAGGGGCGGGCGTGCTGGCTGCGGGTGGCCAAGGGCCAGAACGGGCGCGGGGAGGGCGGCAGTGCGATGCGGCGGCTCGGTGCGTGCGCGTGCAAAACATGCGCTCTGGGCGCTCCCAGAGCACGCACGCTAGCTGCTCGACGAAATGCCAATGCATGCCATAGGGCTTGGGTGAGGCTGGCAAGTAGCAGGTTTAGGTTAGAGTCTTCTAGGAGCTTAGTGGACATGCTATTTTGTCCAGAGGTGCAAGGTCACAGTGCAAAGGCAAAAATCATGTCAAAACTGACCATGCACACAAGGTGCTCGACAGATTGCTAAGTGCATCTAGGCAACTCTTGGAGTGGCCAAAAACTCCAGACCAGTGTCTCTTTAGATGTAGGTGGTGGTGGCAAGGTTAGTTTGGCAAAACTAGAAACTTGATAGTGCAAGTTTTTGAGAAAGCCAATTTTGGGCAGGAACTAAAGGCTATTATTGCATGGACTAAAAGTACTCCAATGGGTCCAATCTCCTGGACTTAAGGGTTTTGTAGGGAGGACTACAAGCAGGAAAAAGCTCATGGGCACTAGAGGAAAATAAATTAGGATTGCTGTACAAATCACCAAACTGGACCAGAATGAAGATGAGGATGATTTTCTCAACTTTTTCAAAGAACACCAATGGGTTTTTGCATAAAGTTGAATTATGTGCATCTACTGACATCTCCAAACACTTGGAAGAATTTTTAAAGGAATATTTAAATAGGTTGTAGTGCAAAAATACCTACTGGACCAGATTTGAAAAGTTGATGTAGAGCTAAAAATCTCCAATAGCCAAAAGATATTTTTTGCATAAAAGTGATGTGGAAACATCACATGACATCCCCAAATTTTGGTGAAAATTTTAAATGCAATTATCGAATGGTTGCAGTGCAAAAGAGGCTCCAAATTTATGAAAAATCATTTTAAAAGAATAAAGCTCAGGAAAAACAATTATGGAAATAAATCCACTGACAAAGGATTGTTTTATTAAGAGAGCATACAAGTCCAATAACATATTTGGAAAGTTTCCACTTGAGGTAAAAACCCACAATATTAAAGAGAAGAGGGGTTCTGAATTCAAAAGATAAATCCAGAAAATAAAAATTTAATTTCCTGGCAGAATTTTAATTACTAAAACAAGGTCAAAATTTTGGGGTGTTACAATCAGCTGATGAAAAGGGCAAGGCTACTGCTGTTGTTGATGAAGGCATTCGTCCACTGGATGGTCAATTTTGCAAGGCTGCATCCTACTCCACCAATGATGACTCTGCCACCCATGACTCTGCCGCCAACGCAACCAAGCCAAATCCTCAAGGCACAGCTCCCAAGGTGATGATTGGCCGTGAGCTTCTCCTCAGTCTTCACCAGAAGGTTGATCACAATCACAAATGGGTCAAGCGTCAATTTGGTTCAATTCTTCACAACATGACTGCTACCCACAATGCAGTGAAGAAAAACCATTACTACCTTCATGAAACCCTCAACCGCACCTGGGCTGTTCTGTCGCACATTTATAGCGCAGAAGATCTGAAGAAAATGGGTCTCCAGGAGGACTTTGACTGGTCTGCACATCTACCGAAGAAATACAAGAAGGTCAAGGTTCCGCCCTTGGTGGCCAGCTCCTATTCTTCATCGCGTGACACCGACGAGCATGAAGACTTGGACGACACTGCGGCAGGCCCTACATCAACAAACGACCCCAACAACGCTGGCGCTCCTTCATCAACTTGATATTCTTCAGGGGCGTTAGTCCTCATTTTCGACCCTTTTGATCATTCGATGACAAAGGGGAAGAAATTTGAGTTAGTCTTCAAGCGGGTCTATCTATATGGGCGTTTTTTTCTAAGTTACAACTCTCGTTCTTCTGATGACTTTGTTGGATCGAGTTGTAAACTTAAACTCTATGGTGGCCTGATACTTTTGCTGTTTCTTCTGCATGCCTATTCCTCGTTAATGTTATTGCACGCATGTTGAATTACATCAGTCACCATATTTCATCATGCATTTCAAATTCTTCATATATAATGTCAACTGCGTGTCTGAATTACAAGATATAGGGGCAGATCTCCATGATTTTACTCTTCAAGTGTGCATTGCTTCAAAAGCAAATTCCTCACTATGCACATCTTTAGGGGGAGTTCTTCTATATCTTGCAATCAAATTCCTCAATATCAGTTTTTACACTTCACATGTTTATCCCCATTTAAAACTTAACCTATATTGTCATCAATCACCAAAAAGGGGGAGATTGTAAGTGCATCTAGTGCCCCTTAGTGATTTTGGTATATTGAAGAGTTATAGGTTAAGGGACTAATGTGTTTATAAGTGTACACAGGTCTATAAGTCTATGAGGAGTTTGATATTTACAGAGAAAGTCGACCCCTAAAAATGAAGTTCTTCGACTGAAGACTTTGGATTTCTGAAGACTTTCTGAAGACTTTGAAAGTGAAGAAATTGGTGTGACCTTGAAGACTTGGTATTCATTTGAGGAACATGAAGCGTGAAGACTTTTGTGTTTGTAGTTTCATTTTCCCTTTCTTGAGTCATAGGAAACACCGTACTGTTAAAGGGGGTCGAGGAAATACTAAGGAAAAATTTCCATGTGATGCTCAACTCAAAATCCTACACCTACCAATCCCTTCGAGTGAAGCCATTCGAAATCTCATACAGTTCACTCATATTCTTCAGTGACAGAGACGAAGTTCTTCTGGTCTCCAAGGAATTTGTTCTGACTGAGGAGTTAGGAAGTCGCCAGTGCGGATTGCCTACACAGTGAGGAACATGATAGCCCTGAGGAATTTGATACTCAAATTTCGACCGTTGCTGTGCTATGCGCTAGCTGTCCCAAAATATCTACCCACCTAATAGTCATATCATTGAAGGGCATTTATGTCTTATCATGTCGGGCTGCTCCCTAGGCTATAAATAGCCGCCCCTACAACCACTAGTTGGTTGGCTGCTCCGAGAGAAACTGACACTTGTCATTTGAGAGCATCCCATCCTCCGAGGACTTTGAGCGAAAATCATCAAGTGAGGAAAACCCAAACCCAAACACCTACAAACCCAAAGTGATTGAGCATCACTGAAGAGATTGATCCTGCGTGGATCCGACGCTTGTTACCTTTGAAGATTGTGCTTCTTCCAGACGGTTAGGCGTCATGGTCTAGAGCATCCAAGAGGAAATTGTGGATCATCGAGTGACCGAGTTTGTGAAGGTTCGGAAGTCACCTGAAGACTTACCATGAGTGATTGGGTGAGGTCTGTCTGACCTTAGCTCAAGGGGAATACGGTGAGGACTAAGTGTCATGGACTGCGTGTTCAGGACTGGGTGTCCGGGATTGTGTGTCCTCAGGTTTAAATACCTAGCCGCCCTAACCAGACGTACAACTGAGACAGCAGTTGGAACTGGTCTACCAAATCATTGTCTTCACCAAGCTTACTGGTTCTATTTCCTCAACTCTTTCATTCCCTCATTACTGTGTTGAGTGCTTGTCATATCTGTGTTTGAAGACTTTGACTGAAGACTTTCTCAATTTCCTCATTTCAATTTCTTTAGTCTGTTTGTCTTCATCCTGTGTTTATGCTTTTTGTACTATGTGTTTGTCTTCATTTCATCATGATGACCATGCTTGTGCTCTGCTATGCATACTTTTGAGTACTTATTCCACTGCAAGTAGTTCTTCACTAATGAATTTCCTCACTGGCAAATTCCTCAGTGAAGAATTCATAAAAATCGCCTATTCACCTCCCTCTAGTCGATATAACGCACTTTGACATCTCACACGGGTCCTTATGGACGGCGGCAGCAGTCTCAACTTGCTTTATCAGGACACTGTCCGCATAATGGGTATTGATCCAACAAGAATCAAGCCCACTAAAACCATCTTTAAAGGAGTAATGCCCGGCGTCGAGGCCTGTTGCACAGGGTCCATAATGCTAGAAGTAGTCTTCGGGTCACTGGATAATTTCTGTAGCGAAGACTTGATCTTCGATATCGTCCCCTTCCGCAGTGGCTATCACGCACTGCTCGGACAAACTGCTTTCGCCCATTTTAATGCAGTCCCGCACTATGCTTATCTAAAGCTCAAGATGCCCGGACCACGTGGCATCATAACAGTCAATGGAAACATGGAGCGCTCCCTCCGTACCGAGGAGCATACCGCGGCCCTCGTAGACGAAGTACAGGGTGGCCTCATTAACCCGAATACTACATCGGCAGTCAAGGCCCGGAACACTGTCAAACGAGTCCGGTCTACCCTGTAGAATGGAAGTCCGGCTCGTCCAGAGCTAGATTAGCAGTTCATCCTCCGTCAAAGCCCCAACCTGATAGCGTCATACGTACCGCGCGGATATAACTACACACTAAAGATACCATGGGCAAGGATGGAGGCCTACTAAAAACATGGTCCACAATACGGCTCGACCCTATCTGGACCCTCATATCCTTCCGTTTTTTCTTCTTACTTTTATTTTTCAGGTTCCTCACAACCCACATCACCTTAAAATGGCACCAAGGGTCGTTTTGCAGGCCTCTTATGCATACTCGATCGATGATCCTCTCAAAGGATCATACACCAAGGCGAAAAGCAGTGCAGACTGTTGGAAATATGCCCTAGAGGCAATTATAAATGGTTATTATTATATTTCTTTGTTCATGATAATTGTCTATTGATCATGCTATAATTGTGTTATCCGGAAATCGTAATACATGTGTGAATACATAGACCACAACGTGTCCCTAGTAAGCCTCTAGTTGACTAGCTCGTTGATCAACAGATAGTCATGGTTTCCTGACTATGGACATTGGATGTCATTGATAACGGGATCACATCATTAGGAGAATGATGTGATGGACAAGACCCAATCCTAAGCATAGCACAAAAGATCGTGTAGTTCGTTTGCTAGAGCCTTTCCAATGTCAAGTATCATTTCCTTAGACCATGAGATCGTGCAACTCCCGGATACCATAGGAGTGCTTTGGGTGTACCAAACGTCACGACGTAACTGGGTGACAATAACGGTGCACTACGGGTATGTCCGAAAGTGTCTGTTGAGTTGGCACGGATCGAGACTGGGATTTGTCACTCCGTATGACGGAGAGGTATCTCTGGGCCCACTCGGTAATGCATCATCATAATGAGCTCAATGTGACTAAGGAGTTAGCCACAGGATCATGCATTATGGTACGAGTAAAGTGACTTGCCGGTAACGAGATTGAACAAGGTATTGGGATACCGACGATCGAATCTCGGGCAAGTAATGTACCGATAGACAAAGGGAATTGTATACGGGATTGATTGAATCCTCGACATCGTGGTTAATCCGATGAGATCATCGTGGAACATGTGGGAGCCAACATGGGTATCCAAATCCCGCTGTTGGTTATTGACCGGAGAGGCGTCTCGGTCATGTCTGCATGTCTCCCGAACCCGTAGGGTCTACACACTTAAGGTTCGGTGACGCTAGGGTTGTAGAGATATTAGTATGCGGAAACCTGAAAGTTGTTCGGAGTCCCGGATGAGATCGCGGACGTCACGAAGAGTTCCGGAATGGTCCGGAGGTGAAGAATTATATATAGGAAGTCCAATTTCGGCCACCGGGAAAGTTTCGGGGGTTATCGGTATTGTACCGGGACCACCGGAAGGCTCCCGGTGGTCCACTGGGTGGGGCCACCTATCCCGGAGGGCCCCATGGGCTGAAGTGGGAGGAGAACCAGCCCCTGGTGGGCTGGTGCGCCCCCCATGGGCCTCCCCCTGCGCCTAGGGTTGGAAACCCTGGGGGTGGGGGGCACCCCACCTGACTTGGGGGGGAAGTTTCCCCCCCTTGGCCGCCGCCCCCCTGTAGATGGGATCCCAGGGGCCGGCGCCCCCCCAGGGGGCCTATATAAAGGGGGGGAGGGAGGGCTGCTGTACCCTAGCCCCTGGCGCCTCCCTCTCCATCCCGTGACACCTCTCTCTCCCGCTTGCGCTTGGCGAAGCCCTGCCGGGATCCCCGCTACATCCACCACCACGCCGTCGTGCTGCTGGATCTCCATCAACCTCTCCTTCCCCCTTGCTGGATCAAGAAGGAGGAGACGTCGCTGCTCCATACGTGTGTTGAACGCGGAGGTGCCGTCCGTTCAGCGCTCGGTCATCGGTGATTTGGATCACGACGAGTACGACTCCATCAACCCCGTTCACTTGAACGCTTCCGCTCGCGATCTACAAGGGTATGTAGATGTACTCCTTTCCCCTCGTTGCTAGTAAACTCCATAGATGGATCTTGGTGATGCGTAGAAAATTTTAAAATTCTGCAACGATCCCCAACAGTGGCATCATGAGCCAGGCCTATGCGTAGTTACTATGCACGAATAGAACACAAAGCAGTTGTGGGCGTAGATGTTGTCAATTTTTCTTGCCACTACTAGTCTTATCTTGTTTCGGCGGAATTGTGGGATGAAGCAGCCCGGACCGACCTTACACGTACGCTTACGTGAGACAGGTTCCACCGACTGACATGCACTAGTTGCATAAGGTGGCTAGCGGGTGTTTGTCTCTCCCACTTTAGTCGGAATGGATTCGATGAAAAGGGCCCTTATGAAGGGTAAATAGAAATTGGCATATCACGTTGTGGCTTTACGTAGGTAAGAAATGTTCTTGCTAGAAACCTATAGAAGCCACGTAAAAACTTGCAACAACAATTAGAGGACGTCTAACTTGTTTTTGCAGCATGTGCCTTGTGATGTGATATGGCCAAAAGGATGTGATGAATGAGATATATGTGGTGTATGAGATTGATCATATTCTTGTAATAGGAATCACGACTTGCATGTCGATGAGTATGACAACCGGCAGGAGCCATAGGAGTTGTCTTTATTTTTTGTATGACCTGCGTGTCATTGAATAACGCCATGTAAATTACTTTACTTTATTGCTAAACGCGTTAGCCATAGAAGTAGAAGTAATCGTTGGCGTGACAACTTCGAAGACACGATGATGGAGATCATGGTGTCATGCCGGTGACGAAGATGATCATGGTGACCCGAAGATGGAGATCAAAGGAGCAAAATGATATTGGCCATATCATGTCACTATTTGATTACATGTGATGTTTATCATGTTTTGCATCTTATTTGCTTAGAACGACGGTAGTAAGTAAGATGATCCCTTATAATAATTTCAGGAAAGTGTTCCCCCTAACTGTGCACCGTTGCGAAGGTTCGTTGTTTCGAAGCACCACGTGATGATCGGGTGTGATAGATTCTAACGATCGCATACAACGGGTGTTGACGAGCCTAGCATGTACAGACATGGCCTCGGAACACACGCAATACACTTAGGTTGACTTGACAAGCCTAGCATGTACAGACATGGCCTCGGAACACGGAAGACCGAAAGGTCGAGCATGAGTCGTATAGAAGATACGATCAACATGGAGATGTTCACCGATCTTGACTAGTCCGTCTCATGTGATGATCGGACACGACCTAGTTAACTCGGATCATGTTTCACTTAGATGACTAGAGGGATGTCTATCTGAGTGGGAGTTCATTGAATAATTTGATTAGATGAACTTAATTATCATGAACTTAGTCTAAAATCTTTACAATATGTCTTATAGATCAAATGGCCCACGTTGCCCTCAACTTCAACGCGTTCCTAGAGAAAACCAAGCTGAAAGATGATGGCAGCAACTATACAGACTGGGTCCGGAACCTGAGGATCATCCTCATAGCTGCCAAGAAAGATTATGTCCTAGAAGCACCGCTAGGTGAAGCACCCATCCTAGAGAACCAAGACGTTATGAACGCTTGGCAATCACGTGCTGATGATTACTCCCTCGTTCAGTGCGGCATGCTTTACAGCTTAGAACCGGGGCTCCAAAAGCGTTTTGAGAAACATGGAGCATATGAGATGTTCGAAGAGCTGAAAATGGTTTTCCAAGCTCATGCCCGGGTCGAGAGATATGAAGTCTCCGACAAGTTCTTTAGTTGTAAAATGGAGGAAAATAGTTCTGTCAGTGAGCACATACTCAGAATGTCTGGGTTACACAACCGCTTGTCTCAGCTGGGAGTGAATCTCCCGGATGACGCGGTCATTGACAGAATCCTTCAGTCGCTTCCACCAAGCTACAAGAGCTTTGTGATGAACTTCAATATGCAGGGGATGGAAAAGACCATCCTTGAGGTATATTCAATGCTGAAATCAGCGGAGGTGGAGATAAAAAAGGAACATCAAGTGTTGATGGTGAATAAAACCACTAAGTTCAAGAAAGGCAAGGGTAAGAAGAACTTCAAGAAAGACGGCAAGGGAGTTGCCGCGCCCGGTAAACCAGTTGCCGGGAAGAAGCCAAGGAATGGACCCAAGCCTGAGACTGAGTGCTTTTATTGCAAGGGAAGTGGTCACTGGAAGCGGAACTGCCCCAAATACTTAGCGGACAAGAAGGCCGGCAACACCAAAGGTATATGTGATATACATGTAATTGATGTGTACCTTACCAGTACTCGTAGTAGCTCCTGGGTATTTGATACCGGTGCGGTTGCTCATATTTGTAACTCAAAATAGGAGCTGCGGAATAAGCGGAGACTGGCGAAGGACGAGGTGACGATGCACGTCGGGAATGGTTCCAAGGTCGATGTGATCGCCGTCGGCATGCTACCTCTGCATTTACCTACGGGATTAGTTTTAAACCTCAATAATTGTTATTTAGTGCCAGCTTTGAGCATGAACATTGTATCTGGATCTCGTTTAATTCGAGATGGCTACTCATTTAAATCCGAGAATAATGGTTATTCTATTTATATGAGAAATATGTTTTATGTTCATGCCCCGCTGGTCAATGGTTTATTCTTGATGAATCTCGAACGTGATGTTACACATATTCATTGTGTGAATACCAAAAGATGTAAAGTTGATAACAATAGTCCCACATACTTGTGGCACTGCCGCCTTGGTCACATTGGTGTCAAACGCATGAAGAAGCTCCATGCAGATGGACTTTTGGAGTCTCTTGATTACGAATCATTTGACACATGCGAACCATGCCTCATGGGTAAGATGACCAAGACTCCATTCTCCGGAACAATGGAGCGAGCAACCAACTTATTGGAAATCATACATACTGATGTGTGCGGTCGAATGAGTGTTGAGGCTCGCGGTGGCTATCGTTATGTTCTCACTCTCACTGATGATTTAAGTAGATATGGGTATGTCTACCTAATGAAACACAAGTCTGAAACCTTTGAAAAGTTCAAGGAATTTCAGAGTGAGGTTGAGAATCAACATGACAGGAAAATAAAGTTCCTGCGATCAGATCGTGGAGGGGAATATTTAATTCACGAATTTGGCACACACTTAAGGAAATGTGGAATCGTTTCACAACTCACACCGCCTGGAACACCTCAGCGAAATGGTGTGTCCGAACGTCGTAATCGCACTCTATTGGATATGGTGCGGTCTATGATGTCTCTTACCGATCTACCGCTCTCATTTTGGGGCTATGCTTTAGAGACTGCCGCATTCACTTTAAATAGGGCTTCGTCGAAATCCGTTGAGACGACACCGTATGAATTATGGTTTGGGAAGAAACCTAAGCTGTCGTTTCTAAAAGTTTGGGGATGCGATGCTTATGTCAAGAAACTTCAACCTGAAAAGCTCGAACCCAAGTCGGAAAAATGCGTCTTCATAGGATACCCTAAGGAAACCATTGGGTATACCTTCTACCTCAGATCCGAAGGCAGGATCTTTGTTGCCAAGAACGGGTCCTTTCTGGAGAAAGAGTTTCTCTCGAAAGAATTAAGTGGGAGGAAAGTGGAACTTGATGAGGTGATAGTCACCCCTTCCGAACCGGAAAGTAGCGCAACGCGGGAAGATGTTCCTGTGGTGCCTACACCGACTGGGGAGGAAGTTAATGATGATGATCATGAAGCTTCGGATCAAGTTACTGCTGAACTTCGTAGGTCCACAAGGACACGTTCCGCACCAGAGTGGTACGGCAACCCTGTCCTGGAAATCATGTTGTTAGATAACGGTGAACCTTCGAACTATGAAGAAGCGATGGTGGGCTCGGATTCCGACAAATGGCTAGAAGCCATGAAATCCGAGATAGGATCCATGTATGAAAACAAAGTATGGACTTTGACTGACTTTCCCGATGATCGGCGAGCCATAGAAAATAAATGGATCTTTAAGAAGAAGACAGACGCGGATGGTAACACGACCACCTATAAGGCTCGACTTGTCGCTAAGGGTTATCGACAAGTTCAAGGGGTTGACTACGATGAGACTTTCTCACCCGTAGCGAAGCTGAAGTCCGTCCGAATCATGTTAGCAATTGCCGCATTCTATGATTATGACATATGGCAAATGGACGTCAAACCGGCATTCCTTAACGGCTTTCTTAAGGAAGAATTGTATATGATGCAGCCGGAAGGTTTTGTCGATCCTAAGAATGCTAACAAGGTATGCAAGCTCCAGCGCTCCATCTATGGGCTGGTGCAAGCATCTCGGAGTTGGAACATTCGATTTGATGAGATGATCAAAGCGTTTGGGTTTACACAGACTTATGGAGAAGCCTGTGTTTACAAGAAAGTGAGTGGGAGCTCTGTAGCATTTCTCTTATTATATGTGGATGACATACTATTGATGGGAAATGATATAGAATTCTTGGAAAGTATAAAGGCCTATTTGAATAAGTGTTTTTCAATGAAGGACCTTGGAGAAGCTGCTTATATATTAGGCATCAAGATCTATAGAGATAGATCAAGACGCCTCATTGGTCTTTCACAGAGTACGTACCTTGACAAGATATTGAAGAAGTTCAATATGGATCAGTCCAAGAAGGGGTTCTTGCCTGTATTGCAAGGTGTGCAATTGAGCACGGCTCAATGCCCGACCATGGCAGAAGATAGAGAAAAGATGAGTGTCATCCCCTATGCCTCGGCCATAGGGTCTATTATGTATGCCATGCTGTGTACCAGACCTGATGTAAACCTTGCCGTAAGTTTGGTAGGAAGGTACCAAAGTAATCCCGGCATGGAACACTGGACAGCGGTCAAGAATATCCTGAAGTACCTGAAGAGGACTAAGGATATGTTTCTCGTTTATGGAGGTGACGAAGAGCTCGTCGTAAAGGGTTACGTCGATGCTAGCTTCGACACAGATCTGGATGACTCGAAGTCACAAACCGGATACATGTATATTTTGAATGGAGGGGCAGTAAGCTGGTGCAGTTGCAAGCAAAGCATCGTGGCGGGATCTACATGTGAAGCGGAGTACATGGCAGCCTCAGAGGCAGCGCAAGAAGCAATCTGGATGAAGGAGTTCATTACCGACCTAGGGGTGATTCCCAATGCGTCGGGCCCGATGACTCTCTTCTGTGACAACACTGGAGCTATTGCCCTTGCCAAGGAGCCCAGGTTTCACAGGAAGACCAGGCATATCAAGCGTCGCTTCAACTCCATTCGTGAAAGTGTTCAAAATGGAGACATAGATATTTGTAAAGTACACACGGACCTGGATGTAGCAGATCTGTTGACTAAACCTCTCCCTAGAGCAAAACATGATCAACACCAGAACTCTATGGGTGTTCGATTCATCACAATGTAACTAGATTATTGACTCTAGTGCAAGTGGGAGACTGTTGGAAATATGCCCTAGAGGCAATAATAAATGGTTATTATTATATTTCTTTGTTCATGATAATTGTCTATTGTTCATGCTATAATTGTGTTATCCGGAAATCGTAATACATGTGTGAATACATAGACCACAACGTGTCCCTAGTAAGCCTCTAGTTGACTAGCTCGTTGATCAACAGATAGTCATGGTTTCCTAACTATGGACATTGGATGTCATTGATAACGGGATCACATCATTAGGAGAATGATGTGATGGACAAGACCCAATCCTAAGCATAGCACAAAAGATCGTGTAGTTCGTTTGCTAGAGCTTTTCCAATGTCAAGTATCATTTCCTTAGACCATGAGATCGTGCAACTCCCGGATACCGTAGGAGTGCTTTGGGTGTACCAAACATCACAACGTAACTGGGTGACAATAAAGGTGCACTACGGGTATCTCCGAAAGTGTCTGTTGAGTTGGCACGGATCGAGACTGGGATTTGTCACTCCGTATGACGGAGAGGTATCTCTGGGCCCACTTGGTAATGCATCATCATAATGTCTCGGTCATATCTGCATGTCTCCCGAACCCGTAGGGTCTACACACTTAAGGTTCGGTGACGCTAGGGTTGTAGAGATATTAGTATGCGGAAACCTAAAAGTTGCTTGGAGTCCCGGATGAGATCCCGGACGTCACGAGGAGTTCCGGAATGGTCCGGAGGTGAAGAATTATATATCGGAAGTCCAGTTTCGGCCACCGGGAAAGTTTCGGGGGTTATCGGTATTGTACCGGGACCACCGGAAGGGTCCCGGGGGTCCACCGGGTGGGGCCACCTATCCCGGAGGGCCCCATGGGCTGAAGTGGGAGGAGAACCAGCCCCTGGTGGGCTGGTGCGCCCCCCATGGGCCTCCCCCTGTGCCTAGGGTTGGAAACCCTGGGGGTGGGGGGCGCCCCACCTGACTTGGGGGGAAGTTTCCCCCCGTTGGCCTCCGCCCCCCTGTAGATGGGATCCCAGGGGCCGGCGCCCCCAGGGGGCCTATATAAAGGGGGGAGGGAGGGCTGCTGTACCCTAGCCCCTGGCGCCTCCCTCTCCATCCCATGACACCTCTCTCTCCCGCTTGCGCTTGGCGAAGCCCTGCCGGGATCCCCGCTACTTCCACCACCACGCCGTCGTGCTGCTAGATCTCCATCAACCTCTGCTTCCCCCTTGCTGGATCAAGAAGGAGGAGACGTCGCTGCTCCGTACGTGTGTTGAACGCGGAGGTGCCGTCCGTTCGGCGCTCGGTCATCGGTGATTTGGATCACGACGAGTACGACTCCATCAACCCCGTTCACTTGAACGCTTCCGCTCGCGATCTACAAGGGTATGTAGATGCACTCCTTTCCCCTCGTTGCTAGTAAACTCCATAGATGGATCTTGGTGATGCGTAGAAAGTTTTAATATTCTGCAACGATCCCCAACACAGACGTGCGGCAGAGTATCCAAAGGATCTTCAAGATCATCCTTTCCTTTTTAGGACCTGTATACAACTTTCCCTTGTGCTCAGCATGTAAAATAGCCTCGATGTCTATCGCATACTCTGTAAAAACATGTTTTGATGTATCAATTAGACTATAATGGAAACAGTTTCACCCAACCCGGTTTGGTATTGGCTTACTTCCTAATCTGTATTCCCTCTTTAGGTCAGATTATCGTATATACCTCGGCACGATTCAAATCGCCAGGGGCTCTATCCGGTCATGTATATTTTTCAAACGAATGAAGTCCGAACACTTTTATAGTATACTTTGGCGTCCCGAATATGGCATTATATGCATCGGCTTCCAATCATGTCTTTGGTCAATAGTTGGGTTGCCCGGCTCCTGTGATTACCACCTTAAGTTCCGCTTGTTCGGCTAAGGTAGTAAAAGGAGAACTACTGCGATTGTGTTTCTGGTTCGTTCGGTCAAACACCTCAGTAGAGAAAGCCGAAAACTGATTGTCATGATGCAGCGAGAGCTGGTCAAAAATTCGGCGACCTACTAAATCTCCAGTGATTTGTTTTGTATTACACGAAGGATTGGCTCTTTCCAGTCACACGCTTAAGGCATCCAAGTTCGGATAGCCGCACGTGCACCAGGGGCTATCTTACAGTCCCATTGTCAAAATCCTATGGCTAAGTGAGAGTGATAAAGCCGCATAGTCCGATTGCCTGGTTCGGCGCACTGACACCTCCTTCACGGATTAAGACGTTGGGTCAAGTGTGGTTATGTGCTATCCCGAACACCCCCGTAGTATCTATGTGGGGGCTGAAGCCGACGACTAGCAAACTCTCAAGGATAAAAACGGCCGCACAGGAAGAAAACACACTTTAAGATATACAACATAAATATATTACAAAGCCTTGGTTAATACAACGTCTGGGCAGTTCGGATACATTCACTCGAACATGATGTCCTCCAAGCACTGGCCCTCTATCAAACGGGCACCCCCCAGGACGTCTTCAAAATAGCGCTCCGGCTTGCGGTGGTCCTTGCCTCCGGGCGAACCCTCAACTGCCACTATGGCGGCCTTCATTTTCGCCCAGTGCATCTTGACACGGGCAAAGGCCAGCCGCGCACCTTCTATACATGACGACCGCTTGACCGCATCAATTCAGGGCAGCGCGTCAATGAGTCACTACACCAGGCCAAAATAGCTGCTTGGGACGGGTTCGGCCGGCGACAGCCGGACTATGACGTCCCTCATGGCCAATCCGGGCATCCTATGCAGCTTGGCCCACTGCGCCATCTGGTCATTCAACAGCGCTGGGAGCTCACGCGCCGCGAACTGTGACCAAAATAGCTTCTTAGTCGTGTGCCCCTCCTTGGCCCGGAAGAACTGCGCGGCGTCGGCGGCACTCTTCGGAAGACCCGCAAAGGCGTCTAGAGCACTCCACAGTCGAGTGAGCAAGACATACTTTTGATTGCCAAATTTACTCTATAAGAGAAAGGGCTTACCAACCACTATCTGTCCGGCCTGCTTGACCTCCTCGCGCGCCGCTCAGGATTTGGCCCGCGCCTCCTCGGCCTCTTGAAGGGCCTTGGCAAGGTCGGTCGCCTGGGCTTCATTCTTCTCCTCTAGGGAGTCGCACTTGCTGGCGGCGTCTTTGAGCGCGTGCTCCACTTCGGTCACCTGCTCCTTGTATTGATGGAGGACGACCTGCTCGGACTTCAAGTACTCGACCGCTTTATCAGCGACCGCTTTGTTCACCCTTGCCTGCTCCTTGGCCCGGGCAAGTTCACCCATGAGGGTCTCAACCACGGCAGCACTGCCTACAATCATACACATAGCAACGCATGAGCTTTGACTCAGAATCTGCAAATTAGTGAAGGAAATATGCCCTAGAGGCAATAATAAAGTTGTTATTTATATTTCCTTATATCATGATAAATGTTTATTATTCATGCTAGAATTGTATTAACAGGAAACTTAGTACATGTGTGAATACATAGACAAACAGAGTGTCACTAGTATGCCTCTACTTGACTAGCTCGTTAATCAAAGATGGTTAAGTTTCCTAGCCATAGACATGAGTTGTCATTTGATGAACAGGATCACATCATTAGAGAATGATGTGATTGACTTAACCCATTCGTTAGCTTACCACTATGATCGTTTAGTTTATTGCTATTGCTTTCTTCATGACTTATACATGTTCCTATGACTATGAGATTATGCAACTCCCGAATACCGGAGGAACACTTAGTGTGCTATCAAACGTCACAACATAACTGGGTGATTATAAAGATGCTCTACAGGTGTCTCCGATGGTGTTCGTTGGGTTGGCATAGATCGAGATTAGGATTTGTCACTCCGATTGTCGGAGAGGTATCTCTGGGCCCTCTCGGTAATGCACATCACTATAAGCCTTGCAAGCAATGTGACTAATGAGTTAGTTATATGATGATGCATTACGGAACGAGTAAAGAGACTTGTCGGTAACAAGATTGAACTAGGTATGATGATACCGATGATCGAATCTCGGGCAAGTCATATACCGATGACAAAGGGAACAAACGTATGTTGTTATGCGGTTTGACCGATAAAGATCTTCATAGAATATGTAGGAACCAATATGAGCATCTAGGTTCCACTATTGGTTATTGACTGGAGATGAGTCTCGGTCATGTCTACATAGTTCTCGAACCCGTAGGGTCCGCACGCTTAACGTTCGATGATGATCGGTATTATGAGTGTATGTGTTTTGATGTACCGAAGGTAGTTCGGAGTCCCCGATGTGATCACGGACATGATGAGGAGTCTTGAAATGTTCGAGACATGAAGATTGATACATTAGAAGGTTATGTTTGGACACCGGAAAGGTTTCGGATAGGTACGGGCATTTTCTGGAGTACCGGGGGGTTACCGGAACCCCCCGGGGGGTTATTGGGCCTACATGGGCTTTAGTGGAAGAGAGGAGGAGGCGGGCAAGTGGGAGGCGCGCGCCCCCAATCCCAATCCGAATTGGGGGGGGGGGGTGGCCCCCTTTCCTTCTCTCCCTCTTCCCCTTCCTTCCCCCTCCTAGTTGGACTAGGAAAGGGGGGAACCGACTCCTAGTAGGAGTAGGATTCCCCCCTTGGGGCGCGCCCTATGAGGCCGTCCGCCCCCCTCCTCCACTCCTTTATATACGGGGGAGGGGGCACCCCATAGACACACAAGTTGATCTTAACCGTGTGCGGTGCCCCCTCCATAGATTTCCACCTCGGTCATATTGTCGTAGTGCTTAGGCGAAGCCCTGCGTCGGTAACTTCATCATTACCGTCAACACGCCATCGTGCTGACGAAACTCTCCCTCGACCTCAGCTGGATCTAGAAGTTCGAGGGACGTCACCGAGCTGAACGTGTGCAGATAGTGGAGGTGCCGTGCGTTCGGTACTTGATCGGTTGGATCGCGAAGATGTTCAATTACATCAACCACGTTACTTAACGCTTCCGCTTTCAGTCTACGAGGGTACATGGACACACTCTCCCCGCTCGTTTCTATGCTTCTCCTAGATAGATATTGCGTGATTGTAGGATGTTTTTTGAAATACTACGTTCCCCAACAGTGGTATCCAAGCTAGGTCTATGCGTAGATGTTATATGCACGAGTAGAACACAAAGAGTTGTGGGCGATAATAGTCATACTTCTTACCACCATTTCATACTTTGATTCGGCGGTATTGTTGGATGAAGCGGCCCAGACCGACATTACATGACCACGTTCATGAGACTGGTTCTACCGCCGTGCTTTCCACACAAGTGGCTAGTGGGTGTCTGTTTCTCCAACTTTAGTTGAATCGAGTGTGACTACGCCCGGTCCTTGTTGAAGGTTAAAACAGCACACTTGACGGAAAAATCGTTGTGGTTTTGATGCGTAGGTAAGAACGGTTCTTGCTAAAGCCTGTAGCAGCCACGTAAATTTGCAACAACAAAGTAGAGGATGGCTAACTTGTTTTTGCAGGGCTTGCTGTGATGTGATATGGTCAAGACATGATGATATAAAATTGTTGTATGAGATGATCATGTTTTGTAACAGTTAGCAGCAACTGGCAGGAGCCATATGGTTGTCGCTTTATTGTATGAAATGCAAACGCCATGTAATTGCTTTACTTTATCACTAAGCGGTAGCGATAGTCGTAGGAGCAATAGTTGGCGAGACGACAATGATGCTTTGATGGAGATCAAGATGTCAAGCTAGTGACGATGGTGATCATGACGGTGCTTTGGAGATGGAGATCAAAGGCACAAGATGATGATGGCCATATCAAATCACTTATATTGATTGCATGTGATGTTTATCCTTTATGCATCTTATTTTGCTTAGTACGACGGTAGCATTATAAGATGATCTCTCACTAAATTTCAAGGTACAAGTGTTCTCCTTGAGTATGCACCATTGCTACAGTTCGTCGTGCTGAGACACCATGTGATGGTTCGGGTGTGATAAGCTCTACGTTCACATACAACGGGTGCAAGCCAGTTTTGCACATGCAGAATACTCGGGTTAAACTTGACGAGGCTAGCATATGCAGATATGGCTCGGAACATTGAGACCGAAAGGTCGAGCGTGAATCATATAGTAGATATGATCAACATAGTGATGTTCACCATTGAAAACTACTCCATATCACGTGATGATCGAACATGGTTTAGTTGATATGGATCACATGATCACTTTGATGATTAGAGGGATGTCTATCTAAGTGGGAGTTCTTAAGTATTATGATTAATTGAACTTTAATTTATCATGAACTTAGTACCTGATAGTATTTCGCATGTCTATGTTGTTGTAGATAAATGACCTGTGCTACTGTTCCGTTGAATTTTAAAGCGTTCCTAGCGAAATCTAAGTTGAAAGACGATGGTAGCAACTACACGGACTGGGTCCATAACTTGAGGATTATCCTCATTGCTGCACAGAAGAATTACGTCCTGGAAGCACTGCTAGGTGCCAAACCCGCTGCAGGAGCAACTCCTAATGTTATGAACACCTGGCAGAGCAAAGCTGGTGACTACTCGATAGTTCAGTGTGCCATGCTTTACGGCTTAGAACCGGGACTTCAACGACGTTTTGAACGTCATGTAGCATATGAGATGTTCTAGGAGTTGAAGTTGATATTTCAAGCAAATGCCCGGATTGAGAGATATGAAGTCTCCAATAAGTTCTACAGCTGCAAAATGGAGGAGAATAGTTCTGTCAGTGAGCACATTCTCAGAATGTCTGGGTACCGCAATCACTTGACTCAGCTGGGAGTTAATCTTCCAGTTGATATTGTCATTGACAGAGTTCTTCAATCACTGCCACCAAGCTAGAAAAGCTTTGTGATGAACTATAATATGCAAGGGATCGATAAGACAATTCCGGAGCTCTTCGCGATGCTAAAGGCTGCAGAGGTAGAAATCAAGAAGGAGCATCAAGTGTTGATGGTCAACAAGACCACCAGTTTCAAGAAGAAGGACGAAGGGAAGAAGGGGAACTTCAAGAAGAACGGCAAGCAAGTTGCTGCTCAAGTGAAGAAGCCCAAGTCTGGACCTAAGCCTGAGACTGAGTGCTTCTACTGCAAAGGGACTGGTCACTGGAAGCGGAACTGCCCCAAGTATTTGGCGGAAAAGAGGGATGGCAAAGTGAAAGGTATATTTGATATACATGTTATTGATGTGTACCTTACTAATGCTCGCAGTAGCGCCTGGGTATTTGATACTGGTTCTGTTGCTAATATTTAAAACTCGAAACAGGGGCTACGTATTAAGCGAAGATTGGCTAAGGACGAGGTGACGATGCGCGTGGGAAATGGTTCCAAAGTCGATGTGATCGCCGTCGGCACGCTACCTCTACATCTACCTTCGGGATTAGTTTTAGACCTGAATAATTGTTATTTGGTGCCAGCGTTAAGCATGAACATTATATCTGGATCTTGTTTGATGCGAGACGGTTATTCATTTAAATCAGAGAATAATGGTTGTTCTATTTATATGAGTAATATCTTCTATGGTCATGCACCCTTGATGAGTGGTCTATTTTTACTAAATCTTGATAGTAGTGATACACATATTCATAGTATTGAAGCCAAAAGATATAAGTTTAATAATGATAGTGCAACTTATTTGTGGCACTACCGTTTAGGTCATATTCGAGTAAAGCGCAAGAAGAAACTCCATGCTGATGGGCTTTTGGAATCACTTGATGCTTGCGAACCATGCCTCATGGGCAAGATGACTAAGACTCCGTTCTCGGGAACAATGGAGCGAGCAACGAACTTGTTGGAAATAATACATACTGATGTAGGCGGTCCGATGAGTGTTGATGCTCGCGGCGGGTATCATTACTTTCTGACCTTCACAGATGATTTGAGCAGATATGGGTATATCTACTTGATGAAACATAAGTCTGAAACATTTGAAAAGTTCAAAGAATTTCAAAGTGAAGTGGAAAATCATCCTAACAAGAAAATAAAGTTTCTATGATCTGATCGTGGAGGAGAATATTTGAGTTACGAGTTTGGTCTTCATTTGGAACAATGTGGAATATTTTCGCAACTCACGCCACCCAGAACACCACAGCGTAATGGTGTGTCCGAACGTCGTAATCGTACTTTATTAGATATGGTGCGATCTATGATGTCTCTTACTGATTTACCGCTATCATTTTGGGGTTATGCTTTAGAGACGGCTGCATTCACGTTAAATAGGGCACCATCTAAATCCATTGAGACGACACCATATGAACTGTGGTTTGGCAAGAAACCCAAGTTGTCGTTTCTTAAAGTTTGGGGTTGCGATGCTTATGTGAAAAAGCTTCAACCTAATAAGCTCGAACCCAAATCGGAGAAATGTGTCTTCATAGGATACCCAAAGGAGACTGTTGGGTACACCTTCTATCACAGATCCGAAGGCAAGATATTCGTTGCTAAGAATGTATCCTTTCTAGAGAAGATGTTTCTCTTGAAAGAAGTGAGTGGGAGGCAAGAAGAACTTGATGAGGTAACTGTACCTGCGCCCTTATTGGAAAGTAGTTCATCACAGAAATCAGCTCCAGTGATTCCTTCACCAATTAGTGAGGAAGCTAATGATGATGATCATGAAACTTCTGATCAAGTTACTACCGAACCTCGTAGGTCAACCAGAGTAAGATCCGCACCAGAGTGGTACAGAAATCCTATTCTGGAAGTCATGTTACTTGACCATGACGAACCTACGAACTATGAGGAAGCGATGATGAGCCCAGATTCCTCGAAATGGCTTGAGGCCATGAAATCTGAGATGGGATCCATGTATGAGAACAAAGTGTGGACTTTGGTTGACTTTCCCGATGATCGGCAAGCCATAGAGAATAAATGGATCTTTAAGAAGAAGACTGACGCTGACGGTAATGTTACTGTCTACAAAGCTTGACTTGTTGCGAAAGGTTTTTGACAAGTTCAAGGAGTTGACTAGGATGAGACCTTCTCACCCGTAGCAATGCTTAAGTCCGTCTGAATTGTCACAGCCTGATTTTTGGCCCTTTCTTTTTCTTTTTATTTTCTGTGGATTTTGCTTGAGTTTTCTTTTTTCGTGGCTATGTGGTCTGGAAATTGGAGAAGATGACCTCTTCTTTCTTTCCAGAGTGGCTTGACATCCTCAAACCCTTCCCAAAACCTTGCCATTTCCATCTTGGGCCAACCCCAATATTCTTTTCCTTGGGAATATTCCTTTTTCTATTAAAGGAATAATCCTTTTTGCCCTAGGTTGTGAAGCAACCTATATTTCCATCACTCCAAAAATTCCCAAATAATTCTCATAAATTGTTCGGGTCATATCTTCCTCAAATATGGCAAGATATTTCATTTGCCATGTTCCCCATCATGCTCAATTAATTCCTTTCCTATTCTGTCCTGAATGGCAGTTTGTGAAGCAAGTGCCATTTATCTTTGCCCAATGGACCCCAAACTTTTTGGACACCTTTTTATGTCCAAATAATTGCCTCATGACAAAATTAAACTTAATTTGCCTAGTAAATATTCCTGAATAATTTTTCAAAGTTCCTGTCTGAAGGAATTGTTTGTGAAGGAAGTACTAGCTAGGTTAACCCAATTGATTTGAAATTTTGCATGGTCCTTGATATCATCAAATCAATGCTCTCAACCAAATTTGAGCTCATGTAACTCATCTATGTGAGCACAGAACCAAATATTTGATTCTGTTAATATTTTCAGGTTGTGAAGAAAGTATATTTTATATTGCTTCATTAATTCTGAGAAATTACCAGATCATGCTCCTACCCATATAACCACTCTCCACCAAATTTGGTATCATTTCCTCAAGTCATTTTCCCTCCAAAATTATTGCAAGTTTCTGTCCAGAGGAGATGTTTGTGAAGCAAGTACTATTTTGGCATGTCCATTTGGTAGGAAACTTTTACAGCATCTTCGTATGACCAAATAACCATGCCTTGCCAAATTTGAGCTCAAGTTGATACTCCATGTGAGTGCATCATCATGCTCAAGTTTCTAGACCAATTTATATAGTTGTGAAGCAACTATGTTAAATTTTGGTCCATTTCCTTCCAAACTTCACAAGACTGTAGTCCTTCCTAACCTATACTCCCCAGACATTCTATTTGGCTCTAATCCCACCTATGGTGATCACTACATCATGGTTTAGTTTGATGCAGCAACATTCAGAGCTCAATTCCCATCTAACCGCAGCATCTTTAGTCGAGCGTTTAGCTCAGTTGCAACCTCCCCTGGATGGACTCCACCCCAGACAAATTTTGTCAGCCATTTGGATCTTCTTGATGCCAGCTCACGCGGTGACCACAGGGAAGACGTGCCGAACAGACGCGCTCCGGAAACCGCGCTGCTATGCTCGTCCGTTCTCTCCTTGTCTCGACCCTCAGCCATGTCCAGTAGCCTCCCCGTGATCGCCTGCGTCGCCCTGAGCCCTTGCCCCGTCCGTCTTCTTCCCCGGTGAGCCGTCCCCGTCGTCGAACAGTGAGCGCCCACGGGATCGCTGTAGCCGACCGGCTCTGTTCGTGTCGCGGCATCTTCCTCCTCGTGTCCTTCAGCGCTGCTTGTCTCCGTGAGCTCTGACACTCGTCCGTTCCCTCCCTCGTCGCCTTCTCGTGCCACCTTGTGCTTGCTGGCCATCGCCAGAGCTTGGCCGGACGTGCACGGCAGCACTCGTCTCGAACCACCTTGCCCCGACTATTTATAGCCAGCCCCGAGGCCATCGGAGTACACCAGCAGCCTCCTCCACCTCCTAGAACCCCGCCTAGCCACTAGCCCGAGCCAGAGAAGCTCTCTTCGCCCTCCCATGTTTGAAGCCTCGCCGTGGTTCTCCGCTCAAATTCGGCCGACCCAAGCCACCCCTCCTCTCCCTGACCTATCCACTAGCCTCCCCACTCCACCGCAACCCTCCCCAGCTTCTTGTTTCCTCACTGGAGCCCATGTGGCCGTGACCCCATGGATCGGCCGCACCGCCTGAAGCCCTCCTCCGCCGCGGCCGAGGTCCCTCTCGGCTCGGTGCTCCCTGGCGTCTTGTACCACCTGAAAAGGATCCACCTCGCCGTGTGGAGTGAAAACGTATTTTTGGCCAAAGAAGAACGTGATACGCTTTCCTGCGTGGAAGACGTATTCCAGGGAATACGCCACCACTTAAGTGACGTGGCGGGGCGGGGTCAACACCGTGCGGCTGATTGGTGGGGACGGGGGCGATGCAGGGCCCGCATGGCAGATCTTCTTCCTCCTCCCACCTGGACGCATCGGGCCGAGCAAGGGAGCTCACCCCGACGAGGCTCACCGGTGATCCCGACCACCATATGGAGCTCGCCGGTAGGTTGCACGCTCCATATGGTGGTCGGGATCGCCGGTGAGCCTCGTCGGGGTGAGCTCCCCCACTTGGACCGATGCGTCCAGGCGGGAGGAAGAAGAAGACCTGCCAGGCGGGCCCCGCATCGCCCCCGTCCCCACCAGTCAGCCGCACGATGTTGACCCCGCCCCGCCACGTCACTTAAGTGGAGGCTTATTCCCTGGAATACGTCTTCCACGCAGGAAAGCGTATCACCTTCTTCTTCGGCCAAACATACGTTTTCACTTCCCGAAAACGTATTCCCTTCTAATGCGCTTTCAGCATTTCTGTCCAGGCCCTGTTTGCAAATATTTTCATTACAGATAGGTCCCTGGCAGAAAACACTTCACAACTTTTTGCTCGAGACTGTGATTGAGGTGCATCCAACGCCCACGTCTTCGTCTCGTCAAGCCCGTTCTATTCCCATCATTTTCACTATGGCTTGTGTCGCGGTTCTGGGAACGGGGGTCCCCAGACTTGCCTGCCTACGACCCATGGTGTGGCTCCACTAGCGCCACTGTACGACCCATCTTCACCAGCAAACACTCAAGACCCTCGCGAGAGGCCAAGCCTCACGAGGTGGGTGACACAAGACATCCTCAGGGGCAGCCCCACTAGGCTGGCTCGCGAGGAGCGGAGAGATCAAGGCAAGGAGCACCTCGTGAGCTTCCCGTGACGTGAGCCATGACGACCAAGGCCAGGCGGGCGCCAGCGGGCGCACAGTATTGGTTTCCTCTTCGGTGCTAAAGGAGCAGGCGCAGGCGAGGACTCTCGAGGCATCAGGCAAAGGTTTCCATATCGGTGCAACGAGACGAAGACCAACAGAACGGCAGGATGGAGGTCATCGCGGAGCCCACGACGGCGTCACCGCCAGAGCCTTTGGCAGGCGAACACCACCTTTTGTCAGGATAACTTGCACTAGCTGTTCCCCTTCAAATTGGCCGTTGTGGGATCCTTTCCCACATGGTATTTGGGAAGAGGACCTGGGCCTCTATAAATAGGACTAGCCACCACCCTAGCAAGGGGACGGATCATTCAGATCACCCTCAACCACACAAGCTCACCAAGCTCAAGAACACCTCTCCTCAGGAGGTAGTTCTTCCCTTGTACTTGTTCATCCCAGCCTACAAGGCAATCCACCACACCACACTGGAGTAGGGTATTACACCACATTGGTGGCCCGAACCAGTACAAACTCATGTGTCCCTTGTTCTTCGGGTTCGGCGAGCTAAGCTTTGAGATCGTGGTGAGAGCGTGAGCTAGGGGAAGAGAGATCTTCGTGCACACCCCAGAGTTCGAACCTCAAGGGTTTTGCCGGAACCCGCAATCCGACATTTGGAGCGCCAGGTAGGGGTGCGCTGAAGCTTTCCTTTCGTTGACCCACGCTCCACCGCATCCATGGCAGACGCGCGTTGAGCTCGCGCCGAGCATCGGGCCGCCCTGGCCGCCCGTGTCGCTCAGACAGCCCCTATCGGCGGGCCTCCCCGTCGTTCTCCATTACCCGCCGCCAACGCAGCCACCAGCCCAGCAGGAAACGAGCAGCAAGCATCCTCGCTGCACCCCTCTATGCGGCAAGACGGCCGCACTGCTACCCCATTGCTGACTCCGGCCGGCTCGACGTCCCACGCTCGTCGTGCACCGACGGACGCGCAGGCTGCGCTGCTCATGGCACGCGAGCTCCTGCGCTACCGCCCGGTAGACGACCTCAACGAGGACTGGCTGGACCGCATCGCCGAGCTCGTCAGCGCCGCTGGGGGCTCCCCCGCACCGTCCCTCTCGCTGCCTCGCCCCCTCCAACTGCGGGCGATGTAGCTCACGAAGCGCCTCCGCTGCCTCCGCCTCAAGGCGTAGCCCTGGCACCAAGACGTGCGGCCCTTCAGCGCGACCCGCCGCGCCGGGCGCCCGCACATGAAGAAGGAAGCTGCCAAGAGTTCCCCGACCGCGAGAAGACGCTCCCGCACTCCCGGCGCCACCATGTCAAGACCGCATGCCGCCTGCAGCAGTGGTGCGCGGACATCAAGACCAAGCTCCACCCTCGCGGCGGGCCCCGGTGGCTACAGCAGGCTGCCGTGCCTTCACTCCGCAGCTGCGGAGCTTCGTTTTACCAGGAAAGTTCAAGCCAGACCTGCCTCCGCGCTACGACGGCACCCCCGGCCCTGCGGAGTTCTTGCAGCTCTACGAGCTGAGCATCGAGGCAGCCAACGGCGACGGGAAAGTCATGGCGAACTGGTTTCTCATTGCTCTCAAAGATGGTGCTCGGTCGTGGCTCCTGAATCTGCCCCCGGGTTCGATCTCCTCCTGGGGTGAGATGCGCGACCGCTTCGTCGCCAAATTCCAGGGCACTCGTGACCGCCCGCCGGCCATTGGTGACCTACGCCGCATCAAGCAGCAGCCAGGAGAGATCCTGCAGAAGTACATCCAGTGCTTCAACAGTGTTCGCCTCAAGATCCCCAAGGTGACGGACGAGGCCAACATTCTAGCATTCTCTAATGGCGTCCGCGACGTCAGGATGAAGGAGGAGCTCGCTATACACGAGGAGCTATGCACGGCGCTGGAGATGTTCAACATGGCGACCAAGTGTGCGAGAGCTAAGGAGGGGCGCCTCTCCCTCCTCGAACTCCCTACTGCCGACCTAGAAGATAAGAAAGCCAAGGCCAAGGACGTGAAACGCAAGGGGGTAGCCGTGCTCGCAGCGGAGCCAGATACGAAGCACGGTCGGGAGCACCCCGAGTCATCCAAGAGCTGTCGTCCGTTCTATGGCTTCCACAATGTACACAGTCACAACACCAATGGCTGCCAAGAGCTCAGGGCCATCCGAGATGGATGCTTCGATCGACTCCCCAAGCGCAATGACCGGGGCTATGGCCGGGGAGGAGGGCAAAGTGGAGGACGCTGGGACGACCGTGGCGCCCGTCAGGAGTGGCGCGACCGGCTTCATCTTGCAATGTGGTCAATAAATAGTATATTCGCTTTGGAGCCATGGAAAAGCAGGAACATAATCTTCTGTCTTATTCTCCAATATGGACGGGCCTTCATCATTTGAGACCACCCATGAATAAGTATCTTTTCACCTCCAAGGGGAATGGAGTAGGTCGACATAAACATCATGTCACTACTGCAGGTTGCTGCTAACGCGACACTACAATCAGAAACCCTTCGACGAAACTGTGTGCGATGCCATAATCGCAAACGGTGGTGTAAAAAACCATCAAAAAAGGTGCAAAACGTTTGCGATGGAGGATGCATCAAACACGGTTCAGATTTTAGTTGCGTGTGCGATGCAGGGCATACGGTTCAGCTAATTTAACTGTTTGCGATGAGGATGAACAAAAGAAACGGGTAGCCAGATGAAGGTGTGTGCAATGTACAGCATACGGTTCACTCGGATGAACTATTTGTGATTAGGCAACACAAAAGAAACGGTCAGCCGGATCAAAGGTGTGTGCGATATACGACATGCAGTTCACTCGGATGAACTGTTTGCGTTGAGACATGAGAACAGAAATGGTTCAAATGAACAAGATGTGTGTGATACGAGGCAAACAGGTATGTAATCAGAAACGTGTGCGAAGACCGATAACAACACAGACGATTACCGCTAACAAGCCGTGTGTGTTGTGAGCAAATGATTGCTGGTATACAATTGTGAGTGATTGATGAAAACATCACCAACGGGTTCCATTGTTTAGTCCGTGTGCGATGTGATTTTCTTTGTCCTCACAACATCTACGCTCTTTCTACAGAGCATCAACATATATACTTAAAAAGACAGCATTGCATAACCAAATTAAGCATACAATTACACAAGTGACTACACACATAACATTTCCACACACCAAAGTAAGCAATTACGTGCATACTAAAGTAGGAGAAACGAGGATCTAATCATCTACTTATTGTTGCGACGACGCTTGCCATTGCTCTGCTTCCGGCTAGATCCCTGGCCATTTTGGGGAAAGAGGCACTTCCTCATGTCAACGATCCGCCTGTACATATCGTAGCTCATGTACGCCTCCTTGGCCGCATACACGACATGAGCTTTGTCGAGTTTCTCCATCCAGGCCGAGTGCCAGGCACGCTTGTCCTTATTGCATGAATCATTCATGTCTCTGTAGTATGGGTCGATGATGGCCTTGGCGAGGTGAAGCAGTGAGTCCTTCTCATGCTCCTTGCTGCCCCAGATCTTGTATTGGCCCTGGATGTCGACATGATTCTGGCAGGCGATGGCCGAATTCTCGAGCGCCTTTACATGGTTGGTGATGTCCACCATATCGAACATGTAGTGGGGGCTGTTGACAAACCTGGCGAAACGCTCGCAAGGCCTTGTGGCCAGGCAGTAGTGGTAGACGAGGACGTAGTGGCGCACGCACATCTGGGTGATGGCAACCTTGGGACAAGAGCCGTCACGAGCGCAGGTGTACTCGAGGTCGAACCCGACCACCTTGTACTTCTCCGCGGCAAGCAACAGCTCCATGATGTGGATCGAGTGCTCCATCCAGACCGGTTCATTGGTGTACACCACCAAGAGGTCCATGAACCTTCTGTGGGTGTCCACCACGGCACGCATGGTGAACTGCTGCTCGTTGTCGGCAGCCGCTCGGAGCGCCATTGGAGCCGCGCAGGATACCCTCTAAGAATTTGTCATGGTGGGTGTGCTTCTTGCAATGGTGGGACGCGATCGAAAGGTTGAAGAGACACAAGGGTTAAATGGCTACTGTAATAAATGGGGGCCGGCCGGCCTGTAATCGTCATGTCTTGTCACAGCGTTCATAGCGGAGGATTCCAGTGCACGCTTGAGAACACCGCATCGCACGCGTGGGCTCGAAGAGGCGCCAAATATATCATCGGTGAGCCTGTTCCTGCGCTACCGCGCTATTTACCGTGCAAGCTTCCCGCCCGGCTAGTTTGGCCACGCGTCGGCTAGAAGAGGGACAAATCATGGGCGTTTATTGGCAAAAAGCTTCGTAAAAATGAAGTGTGTGGAATGACTTTGATCATAAGTTTACCCGTGGGTGATGAGGTCAAAGTTACACAGAAGGGTGATGATGGACACTCGAGTGCGATAATTAATTCTGCGCTCTACAGTGCACACGATGGAAGAAACCAACTGTGTGCAATAATGTCGAAGATCGCAGTCGAGTTAGCTATATAGATCCTGTGCTGTGAGATCGACAAGGTAAACTGATTCGAGAATGGTTAATAAAATCTAAGACCATTGCATATTAAGGTCAAAATAGTGCTAGCAATATACGAGTCTCATACGATGCCATTTCCACGATTGTACCACAAAAGCTCGAAATGTTACAAGGTTCAAATTCCAGAGTTATATGGCTCAAATTCGAAGATTACAAGGTTCAAACTGATATTAGAAATGAAATTTAGCTCATTAGCTGCAAACGCTCACGCTGATCCGCTGAACATGGATATCAGAGAGGTTCAAACTAATATCACCGCTTTTAAGTATGGTTTCGAAACCTCACAATTTTTGCAAAGAGGCCAGCCACTGAGAAGTCATGTATGGGGATGACACGATGACTTCCGATTACTCTGTCATCTGAAGTTCCAAAATGAAATTCAACATTTTTAGAGCCTACTCCATTCCGCCGGAGGCGCCGGCGCTGATCAACGAACCATTCATTTTTGCGAAATAAATGTAGGGCAAACCTCATTTCCTTTGGCACCCTTGCTCTAAGAACAAAGAACATGGGGAATATAATCTCCGGTAAGGTCCCTCGGTAGGAGTTCAAAGTAATTTCTGAGAGATGCAGATCTAGGCATTCGTTGTGATTGTTATATTGTATCACATTATCTACCACTGGGCCTAATCTTATCTGCAAAAGAAGAAAATGTGTTAGTGCCTACATGCAGTTTTGAACATTACTACAGGCCTATTTGGTTTGCAGGATTTGTAAAATGCACTAACATGCCATCTTCGATCTGACATGATTAACATGGGCATTTGATTACATTCTAGAAAAATGTAGCCTTCTTCACAAGAGATTGGGGTGGATGAAAAGTTCCCTAAGAAAACTAGTACAGATGAATCCAAAGGAGAAATGCTTATTGATTGTAACCATATGGATCAAGCAACCAATATGGGGGGTGACAGTATGTACTGAAATCCCCCAAAAGAACCTTCAGAAACCGTAGTACATTGTCATTGTAAACTTGGAAAAAGGTGTCAGAAATTGAACTCCCTTATGGTTAACATTTAATAGGAAAGGAACATCACCTGGATATATAGCTTCTCCAGGCACGGAAAGAATCTCAGGAAACTAACAACTTGCTCCAGGTTGGGGCCGATAGATTCTATCGCCAAGACCTTCACTGTGCGCAGTTTCGGGGTCAAGCTTGACGGAATCATTTTCTGAATGGCAGACGAACAAACATCTTCAAAAGTAGAAATAATGTTAATTTGTAGAAGGAGAGGTAGAAGGCGGCTGTTGTACCTGAACGGGTGTGGATGCAATAACAAGTTCGGAGTATTTGTGAGAAGAGTAGCCCACCACTGTCAATTTCGGCGCAAAAATGACATTGATTCTTGTTGGACCTTCTTGATCAACTACAAGTAATCTCTCAAGTGCAGGTGTGTCCTCAGTGACCATACCGTGGTACACATCTTGTGATGTCTTCCTGCCGCACCAGCAACACACATAAATAGTCCAGAGAGTCATGGAGGTGATGTGGAAGGTACTCAACCCATTGATCGCCTGAAAATGAAGGTACTCAAGTGCAGTACAGCCACGGAGTAGGTGCTCCATGTCACCGTTTGAGAGGCAGACAACAACGAGCTCGAGGTGCTTCAGTCGTGGTAGAATACGAGCGGGCGCGTCATTAAGGGGGGGGAATGGCCGTTCCTGAACTTGGCGACGTGCAGCGTGGGTGCGAGGCGGAGTGCGGACATTGGCAGCGACCACATATGCCCATCTTCGAAAGTGAGCTCCTCGAGCTAATCTAGGGGCGGGGATCGGAACCAGTCGTCAAGCTTTGCTCGCTCCTTGCCGTTGGAACGGAACTTGCCCATTCTAAGGCCTTTGGTTGGGCCAAGGTGACTGCCGAGGATCTTGGAGAACGCATCCAAGCTTTTGCGATAGCCATGGCAGAGCTCGTGGGTGTCGATGAGGTCGAGAGGGCTGGAGTTCCATAGGGGGCACCACCGCTGGGAAAGGACGGTTGTCCGCGCCCTATATTTGATTAGGAGGAGGGAGATGATGACTCTCAACATATCATCGGGGAGGCTGCTGATGAAGTCTAGGCCTGCTAGAGTCGGTTTCGGTTGTAGCTCGCCGCGCCTCCGCTTGTTGGCAGCCCTGTTCTCCACCTCCGGAGTGTCCTTGTCAGCGGCGCTTTCTGATAGAAATGGGAGTGCAGGGAATATTTAGTTAAAACAGGGCAACAGAAAAGTGTATTGGTAACTAGAAGTTTAGGTGGGAATATAGTAAGAAAAGGGAATAACAATTGGTTGGTTAAATACTACACAATTCATTTGACATTGCTGGGTAAGTCAACATGCAGATAGTTGAAAGGAAAACTTACTTCGAACAAAGTCTGGACTGATGATTTTGTCGGGGAAGTTAGCATATATCTCATGACCAGGGCCTTTTATGTGCAGTGCAATTTTAGTGCCTGCTTTCAGTATATAAAACTTTGCAATTTCTTTCCAAAAGTCGGTGCCAAAATATGAGTCACCACGTTCATCAAGTCTTACAGTAGCAACGATTGTAAATCCATGGTTTGTGTGCAGTATGACATCCGTGGAGCCTAGATCTATGTAAAGGAAAAAATTGTGCACTACATAATCTGTTGGATAGCAAGGGATGTTCTGCAAAAAATGGTAGGATTGTTAAAGAAATTATGGTAACATGCAAATATGGGCCCAAATTGAAAGAACTGTACATCAGTTGAAATCAAAGGACAAAAATCTATAATTAAACAGATAGGGTAACCATGATGTCATGGAAATATGAGAGTAATCGAAAGAACAATACATCATTAATTTGCCTAATATAGAAAGAAGAGGGGGAAAATCCCCTTTGACGTATATGGTGCATGTGGCACCTTTTATCCAAATGTAGCAATATTTAGAATATGTTCAGGAAAGTAGGCCATGCCAACCGATTTAGGGTGAGATTGAACATACCGCGCGCGTCCTCAAGTTATCTGGTACAGTGAGATGGAATCTTTGGCGGAGGTCGCAAAGTCCTGAAGTATCGGCGCACTGTATATTCTATGAATGAAAGAAAACCGTCAAATCAGCTCGAATAAAATTGAATTCACGGCGATTTCCGCCGAGTGATTAAAGGAGGCAGATGAACTAGGATAAGAGATGAGATAATATCTCGTTAAATTAGTTACCTTGTCGTCCATGAGAAAGAACCCTTAGTACGGCAGATTCCCCAACCGAGCGGAGCTGGGTCGATCGCGAGCAGCGTCGAGAAAGTCGATGGCGATAGGCGACGGCAAGCGGAAGTGGCAAAATGCGGTGGGCTTTGCCGGCAACATGGCGGTGGTGGCAGGCGTCGAGCTAAGTGTTTACCGCCGCGATAGGCGGTGCCATGGCATAGACGCGGAGGAGCTTGTGCCGGTGTGAATGGGGAACGTACCAGAGGGGCCGAGGGGGTGGCGGGTGGGGTGAGGGTTTTTGTGACGTGGGGATGGTGAGGGTTTTCTGTCCCACAAAGAATTTTGGGGGCGACGGTTTGCTAGAGCGAACCGTGTGAGGTTGACGCAACGGGCAAAATGAAAGTCACTGCACACGGTTCCAATTTTGGGAACCATGTGTGATTGACGTACTACCTCCGTCCTGGTTTATTGGTCCCCCTTTGTAATTTTTACCAAAATTTTGATGAAATATTCAACATACTCAGACACAGATAATAAGCGTACACGTACATAAGCATAGTTCAACCATAAGTACATAGTTCAACCGTCATTAAGCATACTCAAGCGTACCTAGTTCGACCCATCCGACATCTCATCTCACATGCGGCCGGCACGATCCTGAAGCTTCTCCAAGTACTCGGCATACACGTCGTGCACCACCCTGCGAGAATACTTCTGCTTGAAGGAGCCAACGGCCCGTCCTCTTGCATGCACCAGAAAACTTAGATACGCGTCATGAAGCTTCTGGTTGCAAAATGGGCATCCATAGCCGCCGTTCCAGGTCCTAATACGCCTGTTATGCATTACCACATAAAGCTCCCTCAGGATTTGCCTCTTGTACCTCCTCTGGCCATCTTCATCCTCGCTGTCCACATCGTCAGACCGCACCTATACAAATAGTAAAACAAATTTGGCATCAAATCAATGATTACATGCCGTGAAGTAGGATTAGGAATTTATGGCTATTTATTTATACATATCCAGAGATTATGGTTTGATTTTTAAGCACACTCGTCTATGTACAGACCAATCTTGAAGAACATAATGGCACAAACATATGTAGGTCATTCAAAAACAATCGTCAAGCCCTGGCTAGGAATTATTAGCACGAACACTAACCCTTGTCAGATTATTAGCAGAAATCATTTGCACAAATGAAACAACTAATCACTTATCACCTGTACCATTCAAACAATCAATACACTACACGGATCTAATGAAACTTTCTCAGATTTCATGGATTGGGAGAACATAACCATAGGATTTCTATTCCAAAAAGGGGGAGGCAGGAGTAACCAGAGAAACCCTATGATCTATTTGACACATAAATGGGTATAGATGACTAACCAGTTGTCCGTCGTCGTCGGAGTCGTCGCCGGAGTGGTCGTCGGAGTTGTCGCCGGAGTTTTTGTCAGAGTCAGTGTGGAACTCCGCTTTCGGCTATGGAAGCTCGACGCCGTTGACGATGTCAGGGTGCAGCGATAACTTGCCGGCGGTGACGGCAACCTCTCTCTCCATCTCCACGCCGTGCTCCGGTGCTTTAGAAGCCCCGGCGTCGCCACTCCCTCCGATGGGGTGCTTTGGTGGCATCCTCATACGCCGACGGCTTTGAGGACTGAGAGCGGCATCGAGGATGCAAGCGGAGAGAGAGGATTGTGTGTGTGTAGCATGGATGGGGGGTGCGGCCGCTCGGGCACACCATTAATATGGAGTAGTGGGAGTTGTGGGAGAGAGGCGGGTGGCGGTCAAACCAATGGCTCGCCTCCCGGTGAGCCTGCGCACCAGACTGCTGGCTTGCCTACCAAAGTTCCACACAGCTACTCGCACGCCTCCCGATGACACTGCGCAGTGAGCACGCCTCCGTCAATTCACACATCTGCACGCACGCCTCCCCGTCTGCCTGCGCGGCGGACTACTCGCATGCGTCCCATCAACTCACGCCTGCTCGCACGGCACACGGATCGCGCGGCGGCACGTATATTGTTTTTCTATTTGGATGATTAATGCTGCCGCTTTATTGCTTAACCAAAGCATGGCACGTATCCATTGTTGGTCTAACGCTCATGGTTCGAATAAATAATCCGTTTGGGATATTGGTTCCCAATTATTAATAATCTCCCGTCTGTAATTAGATAAAGATTACATCAAAACTGGTCTCAAATTTGACAAAAAAGTACAATGCCACTTTGTATTGGTGTCCATATGACAACACGATAAGCTTCATGAACTTCAAATAATTTTTGGATGTACTAGAATTTAAAAATCAAGATTCTCAATGTTTGAAATTTGTTGCACGGGGAGTAAACGTGCACCCAGTGAGACACATGTGTTTTTGCAATCCATTTAGGTGCACTGTCACGTGTGCATGTAGCTCAAATTTGATTTTTGCACAATATACCTGTAGAAAATCAATCAATCAATGTACTAAAACGTCTTAATGATCTTTGTGATTTTTTTGAAAACTAAACGTCCCTCCTTTGGTAACATGTATGTTCATCGCGGGATAATTAATTTAACATGCATCGTAGTTGCGATGGATTCGCGGTGTGTGTGTGGGTGTGTGCGCCTGGGGGTGGCGGGTGGCTTGCAATACACTACGATTTTGAGCCACCGTGTGGGTTTACCGTTTTGTTAGGCAGGCCGGTGCCACATCAGAGTCGTGAAATCGTTATATAAAACATTACACAACCCTTTCATAGATAAATGTTATGGCCACATGCAGTCGATGGTTGTCCTACACGACACTCGATACTCGCGCGTGACGCTTTCTGTGGGCCTGTGAGGTCGTCGTCCATCACTCTGACGAATAGCCGGCAGTGAGGTTAATTTGACCAGCAAGGTAGAATCTTTTTTGTTTGTGTTATGGTGGTATATAGTACGCCTCGAAGAGGTGGGAGGGGACTAGCATATATACTATACGTCCGCGTCTGTGAACAAGTACACCTCACTCAGTGTCGGGACTTTTTGGTTTCCGAGGCACGTGCCACATCAAAATTGTGAAATTGGTTATTCAAACATCACACAACACCTTTTTGGGCCACATGCATATCCTAGCTAGGACACTCACGTGTGACGCTTCCATCTATGGGCCCACGAGGCCATCGTCGATGCATGCATGCATCACTTTGACCTACATAGGGAGAGGTTAATTAATTTCACCATCGATGAGGATTCTTTTGGGTTGTACATATATTACGGCAGGAGCATATAGTATGCAGTGAAGAGGGGGGTAGGGGACGATCAGATGTAGTACAATTGATATGAACCTCGCTCTGTGTGGGTGCATGGTTTACGGTTTTTGAGGCATGTGGCACATCAAAGTTGTGCATTTTGGGTATTCAACATATATATGTTTGGCCCACATGCAAAGCGGTGGTGGTTTTCCTCTCGCACCCAATTAAGCGGTTATCAGCGATATCGATGCTTTCCATCAGCGGGCCCGCTTGGTCCATCACTACTTTTTGCCTGACAACAAGAGAGGTTAATTTGACTTATGAGGGGATTATTATTTTTGCTCTGGGATGACATGCATGATATAGTTTGAGCACACACACATGCATGTGTACGCATGAATCGCTCCCATCAAGTCGAAGTGGCTAGTACAACGACACATTATGAACCAATCTCGCTCTGTGTGGGGAGCTAGTGTATGATTTTTGATGCACGCGCCACATCAATGTTGTGTATTCAAACATGCATGCACGCATCACCTCCATACATATGCATGTAGTGGTTGCCTTCGAACGGTACACTCCCTCGCGTGGTTATCGGCGACAAGCCTATATATTCGTGGGCCCGCGTGGACATCCATCATCACCTTGACCAACAACAAGATAGGTTACCATGGTGGATTCTTAATTTGGTTAGTTTTATCATAGTATAGGTCATGGTGAGATTCAGACCTTAAGTTTGAGTGCATATACTATGCACGCACGCATGCATGAATCCCCGTCGTTGGCTTGAAGTGTGGTGTAACATATATATGCATCGTCAACCTAACCCACCCTCATTGTGGGGATTTCTAGTTCGAAATCATGGTGCCACATCAAAGTTGTTCCATTGTTACTCAAAAACACACCTCTCCATACATATGTTTGGGCCACACGCATGCAGTAGTTTTCTTCGGGGACTAGCTACTTGCGTGATTATTGGCGAGCTAGCCCACCTCCGGGGTCGCATGGATGGCCATCACTTTGACGAACAACAAGAGAGAGGTTGTACGACGAAGGTGGATTATTCTTGGTCCGTTTTACGATCCATCTCTGTGAGATATGCCTCTCTGGCCCGCCCACTGAAAGTGTGTGTGTGGGGGGGGGGGGGGTTGCTACTTCGCACTTTGCTAGGTGAACCTCGATTGGGGGGGCATCCATTCATAGCTTAGGATTCCCTTCCTGGCGACACGAGGGGGTGGGGGGGCTGCTAGCTACTTCGCACTTTGCTAGGTGAAACTAGGTTGGGGGGGAGGGGGCTTGCATTCATAGGTTAGGATTCCATTCGTGCTGACACGAGGGGGGCTGCTAGCTACTTCGCACTTTGCTAGGTGAACCTCGGTTGGGGGGGCATGCATTCATAGCTTAGGATTCCCTTTGCGCCGACACGAGGGAAGGGGGCTGCTAGCTACTTCGCACTTTGCTAGGGTGAACCTCGGTTGGGGGGGGGGGGGGAGGGCATGCATTCATAGCTTAGGATTCTCTTCGTGCCGACACGAGGGAGGTGGCTGCTACCTACTTCGCACTTTGCTAGGTGAACCTCGGTTGGGGGGGCACGCATTCATAACTTAGGATTCCCTTCGTGCTGACACGAGGGAGGGGGGCTTCTAGCTACTTCGCACTTTGCTAGGTGAACCTTAGTTGGGGGGCATGCATTCATAGCTTAGGATTCCCTCCGTACTAACACGAGGGAGGGGGCTTCTAGCTAATTCGCGGTTGGGGGGGCATGCATTCATAGCTTAGGATTCCCTTCTTGCCGACATGAGGGAGGGGGGCTGCTAGCTACTTCGCAATTTGCTATGGTGAAGCTCGGTTGGGGGGGCATGCATTCATAGCTTAGGATTCCCTTCGTGCCGACACGAGGGAGGGGGGGCTGCTAGCTACTTCGCACTTTGCTAGGTGAATGAACCTCGGTTGGGGGGCATGCATTCATAGCTTAGGATTCCCTTCATGCTGACACGAGGGATGAGGGGGGCTGCTAGCTACTTCGCACATTGCTAGGTGAACCTCGGTTGGGGGGGAGGGGGCATGCATTCATAGCTTAGGATTCCCTTCGTGCCGACACGAGGGCGGGGGGTGGGGGCAAGCAATACTATGCGCTTTGCGAGAGAGGTGCCACATCGAAGTTGCATTTGGTATTAAAATCAAACGACCCTTTTGATACATAAATTTGGTCCACGTGCAAGTGTGTTCGTGTTCTGACCCTCTCCCGCGTCATTTTTTTGCCAAATTTGTGAACATTAGACAAGTCGGATGACACAACAGACATGGTTCACTCAAACTAAGCGTGTGCCACGCCGGTGCACCTGTCACACACACATACGCACAGTACATTGGGCTCCACGAGGCCCCCCTCTCAAAAATATTTGCCCGCCTTGAGGGTTTTTCTGTTTCATAACACACGGTTGTTATCTCCGGACCGTGTGCGACGTTTCCTGTTCCCAATCCCGCCTGCATCCCTAGAAAATATCTACCCGCCTCGAGGGTTTTTCTGTTTCATAACACACGGTTGTTATCTCCGGACCGTGTGTGATGTTTCTTGTTCCCAATCCCGCCTGCATCCCAAGAAAATATCTTCCCGCCTTGAGGGTTTTTTGTTTCATAACGCACGGTTGTTATCTCCGGACCGTGTGCGATGCACTATCATCAAAATTTTCAATAGCCCGGCATTTCACTCCCGCGTTTGACTCCTGCGTAGTAAAATTTTCAGTACCCGCGTCATTAACTCAAACACCCCCCACACACACACACACCAAAACCTCCTCGGGCGTGCGCACACACACACACACCCCCTCCCTCGCTCGAAACCCTAGCAAGGTCCCCGCCGCCGCCGCCGCAAGGCCTCCATTGTCAACATCTGCAGTTTGCCCGTGCAGCTTACCCACCGATCTCCATACCCAGCCCGCCCTGAGTTTCTTAGATGACGTCTGCCAAACGCCCCCTTTCCCACAGATCCCCATCCCCCACTCTAGAGCGTCGCAGCCTAAGCCCGGCTACGCTACCCGGGAAGCTCGAGGAGCGACTGGCCCAAAAGAGGTGTATAGCGGTCTCTTCACCCGATGTCGCCGAGGAAGCTGACAACTATTACTGGCGGCAGGCACTCAAGCAGTGGTCTAGAGTATGCGGGCATGTCTCGGCCGCTGGCTACGACATCGAGGTCATCGACAGTGACAAACTGAGACGGGCTATGTCACAGGTTAAGTGGCCCACCCCCAACCCTCGGGTTCAACCACCATCGATCTCATCCATGGCCCCGCCGCTGATGTCCTCTGGCTCGCTGTCAACAATTTGCCATTCTACATCGCCATCCAGCCCCTTTTGTCATTTCTGAAGGACACGTTCTGCGACGCTGGCTTGGGATCCATAGCTTCCAAGTCCGACCTCATCGACAGCGACCACGAGGAGGGCACCCTCTCCGGCTCTTCCAAGGTGAAAGAGCCCATCTGCTCTTCCAAGGGGAAAGCACCTGTCTGCGACATCATGGAGGGCACCCTACAGCCGTGCTCTTCCAAGGGGAAGGAGCCCATCTGCGACAACATGGAGCACGTCCAGGGTCCGTGCTCTTCGCACAGGAACGAGCCCATGTGTGACAAGTGAGGAAACCCATGATTTGTTTTGCCGAGTCCCATTTGTAGTGTAGTGAGAATATGTCCAGTTTTAATTGCTATATCTGGTTGTTTGCAGTATGCCTTGTTTATTTCAGTTGTTCACAATGTGATGCTCTATATGTGCAATTATTTACTGTGTAGTACATTTCATCAATCTAGTTTTAAACATACCTATAGGAATGCATATATTTTCTTGCTGTTAAGTGTGTTATAGCTAGCAAATGCCTCTTTTAAAGTTTTTTGATTGTTCGGTTGTTTGTAGTTAGCATATGTCCAGTTTCAAATGCTATCTTTGGTTGTTCATAGTATGCCTTGTTTATTCCAGTTATTCACAACGTGATGTTCTATATGTGCAAGTATGAACTGTGTAGTTCAATTTCATCAGTACCAGTTTCAACAATACCACTATGAATGACTACATTTGGTTGCTGCATCTTGTAGTTAACACGCCTTTCCATTTTTATTTAACAATAACCAGTGTACTTAGACCGGCACAATACCAGTTTGAATGACTATCTTTGCTTGTTGTTAAATGTTAGGCTTGTTGCAGTTAGCACACCTTTCCACTTGTTTTGCTTTACTAGCGTGCTTAAACCTACACACTGAAGCTATCTTTTGGAGATTATTTTGTTTGCCATGTATAATTTTGGTTGATGTTTAGCCTGTTTTGCTAACATGCTTCTCGATGTACCTACACAGGACAATTTTGGGAACGACTGTTGTTTTCCATCGAGGTTAGTTTCATCCCATGGCTTATATCTGCTCACTGTTCAGGATATCGGTAGCTGGTACCATATAGGCCGGCGGCTAGTAAGGGACTAATCGGTGAATCGGACTTTTAACTGAATATATCTGCAACCCATTTATCGCTAGGTTAACTAGGGCCATATGTAATATATCTGTGGCTACATAGCAACATGCACTGTACTTAATGTCTAAATATGCAATCCTAGGCTACATAGCAACAAGGAAGAGTGTTACATTAGTGTTCTAATGATGTCTAGATATACGTAGAAGAGCAGCAGCAGCGAGAACAACAACATAACCCTGTTTGGATACTCAACTTAGCTAGAGGTTAGAGTTAGTTTCTAGCTCATTACTAACCCTGAACTAACTCCATCCAAAGAGTTGTTTGGATGGCAGGGTTAGATTGACAATAAATGCACTAGGAGAACTAGCTCAATTAGCACCTCTTGGGTTGGATAGTTTTTTTGGGTGGGTTATAGATGCAATACTTTAGGGCTATTTGAGCCCAAACTAGCTCAAACTAACTGTAACCCATGGATACAACAGCAGTTAATCAGCCGATAATTTGTAAGAATGCACTAAGCTCCTTCCGGCCCATAATATAAGATGTTAATTCATCTAATATATGAGTATATTGGTTGTTATAAGATACTCCCTCTGTTCCTAAATATTTGTCTTTTAGAGATTTAAAATGGACTACCACATACAGATGTATATAGACATATTATAAAAGAGTGTTGTACTACATCATTGTGCAATTGCTGTTTAGCTTCTAATATTAACTTGGTGCTTTTAGGTACATATGTCATTGGTAAAGATCCGCGCTTCGACCCTTTCTGCGTGTGGGGCAATGAGATATCGATGAACCAGTATCAAGTAAGGAAGCTGATAAAGATTGTTAGTAAAATGGGTCCAAAGATGGCAATTAAACTATTTGTTTACACTTTATCCAAGACAACAGCGAACTGCAGGATGGTAAGTAAGAACTCTACAGCCTTCTTTTTACTGCCCATAATAAATTGTGTTAGACAACAACGTGTGAATCTTTTTTCCTTTTATAGTGGCTGCCAAAGCAGTTTACTCAAGATTACCTCTCAAACTACATGATTGGTGGGCATGCAAAGGTTAAAGTATTTCTACCAGAACACAATGATTATCGAGATGTTCTCATGAAGACCGTGAAGGATGGGTGGTCGACCATCACAAGGGGTTGGACTAGAGTCGTGCGTGCCTTCTGCATGGAGGAGGGCACAATATGGGCATTCCGCTTCACCTTGTTCAGCAACCAGAATCTATTTCGCCTCTTTCTTTACCGTCTTTAATAGTACAAGTATACAACTGTGGTTCATCATTCTTTATTTGGTTCTTATGTAATTCTTGAACATATGTACATATGAATCGAATAATGCATTGGTTGTTTGAACCTGATGGATATGAATAAAGCTGTAGCATACATTCAAATTGAAATTTAAATCCGGTACAATTTGAAATAGCGGCAATTAAATTACGGTGAAATTACGCTCTCCAGGTTGTTATGGCACACACGGTTGGTAACACAAACGTTTGCGATATACACCAGAGTCCGATACGGTTCACAGAGAGGAAACGTGTGCAAGAATGCACACAGTTGCCGTTTACAAAGCATGTGCGATGTCAGGCAATATCACAAATGGTGCGGGCAAACTAAACGTTTGTGTTAGTTGCCTTATCATACACGATTCACAACCATGAACTGTTTCTGATGAAGTATGCATCGTAAACATTGCACCACAGAATAGCGTGTGTGATAGTTGTTGTGTACGATGATGTTACGACGATCCAACGTTTCGTAATCCTGTCCGACACTCGTAAGACGATTAGCTAATCTTCTTAACAGTGAACCGTTTGTGATGGGCCGCGCATCGTAAATGTAGCACCATAGAATACCGACTGTGAGGGCAATTCGAGTAGAAACGAGTAGGAGTACTGTAAGGGCCCTATCCCTGACAGTTTCTGGGTCGTGTGGGAAGGAACTCCTATCGCCCACACTCACTTGGCGACGGTTCCAAATGCCGTCGTGGAAAGGGGTTAAAAACCTTTTGTTTACTACTGACGCGTACAAGTGTGTTGTGACCAAGTGCAAGTCTGACCTGGCCATGGTCAGGCATCTGTATAGGAATAATAGAACCGGGCAGTTTCTGTCTCAAGAAGATCACAGCTCTAAAACTGTGTATAAGCAAGAGTTTATGAACAACATATATAACAGAAAACGGCTCGTACCATAAGTTTCTCGACACAGTTGGACCTGTTCAACGAGTGGAGCAGTGGCACACATATCCCACGTGGCCTTCCACCATTGAAATTCCCTACAAGGACCTCAAGACGGTCAAAAAGTGTAGGAACTTGTGGATGTCGTCCCAGTCAACTTCAGTGCCATCAGTAACAGCCGAGTTCTTAAAAAATAACAAACGAGTAGCCTGCTTAACTCTGTAAAAACCTACACGTGCCACAAATTATAAGAAAATATTAGTTAGAAGTAGCATCTTCGTGAGAGATTTGTTGCTACTTCTAAAGTTAAATTGTGATTGGTTAGACAGAATAGGTGGATTAAGAAGTAATCGAGGCAACAAGCAAGAACCAGGTACAAAACTAACATGGATGAACAATTGGAACGACGTCGGGGTGGAAGATCGCAGTGAAGATGAGACCAGGTTCTGCTATTTCCATCAACATTCGTGCGCCAACTTTCACTCTGTAATACTTGAGAAAGTTTATCCAAGTTCGGCCATAAAAAAGCAGTGATCTTCTTGGTTCATGAACCCAACTCGGAACTTATATCCATGGCTTGTCTTCACTGTGACCATTAAACTGGTTTATTCAGTTATGGCAAGGCCGAGCATCTTGAGTACATGTGTTCTACAGAGCAAGGAACGCACTGCAGGAAAAATAATATGAGAACACAATGTATTCCCTATCCAAATCTAGAAATAATTTCCTACTTCACGTCAGTGTTGACCATGGAACTAGTACCTTTTATCCAAATTTCCAAATTAGTCGACAACACATGTTCAAAAAATCCCACCCTCCTGGATAGAAAAGAGGATTCTAGGAACATACTGTGCGCGTTTTAAAATCTTGTGTTAGGATGAGTGAGGGAGTCCTGGATTAGGGGGTCCCCGGGCGTCCGGGCTATGTGACATGGGCCGGATTGATGGGCCGTGAAGATACAAGATAGAAGGCCTTCCCCATGTATGGATCGGACTCTCCTTTGCGTGGATGGCAAGCTTGGCGTCCGGATGTGTAGTTTCCTTTCTTTGTAAACTGACTCTGTACAACCCTAGGCCCCTTCGGTGTCTATATAAACCGGAGGGTTTAGTCCGTAAAGGCTAAGACAAATCATATAGGCTAGGCATCTAGGGTTTAGCCATTATGATCTCGAGGTAGATCTACTCTTGTAACCCTATACTCATCATAGTCAATCAAGCAAGAAGTAGGGTATTACCTCCATTAAGAGGGCCCGAACCTGGGTAAACATCGTGTCACCTGCTCCCTGTTACCTTCGATCCTCAGACGCACAGTTCGGGACCCCCTTCCCGAGATTGGCCGGTTTTGACACCGACATTGGTGCTTTCATTGAGAGTTCCACTGTGTCGTCAATAGAAGGCTTGATGGCTCATTCGATCATCTACAACGATGCCATTTCCGGGGAAGTTTTCCTCCCCGGCCAGATTTTTGTATTCTGTGGCTTCGTTCTGCCGGCCAACTCGATTGGCCATCTCGAGCAGATCGACAGCTACGCCCTTGGTCATCAGATCAGTTTCGGGAACCTAAATTATGTCGCTGATATCCGATGAGACTTGATCTTTGAAGGGTTCGCGGCCCCGACCACGACTCTGGCCTCAGATCTGGAGCAAACCACCAGGTCCGAAGACGGGAGTTTGGAGTCCACCGGACTCTCTGCTGCAAACCGCACTATCGAGGATCCGGAGGCGGTTATGCCCATGGAAAACTCAGAATCAGACTGGGTTCCCCTATCATTGAAAAGCCGGACTCGCCCTCGGACTCCAGATCCGAACTCTCGAAGTCTGCGCCAAGTAGGCATGGCCAGTAGGCTTTCACCCCGGCCAGCGCCACAGACTCTCGCTTCCCCGTCCAAACCTTGCTCTTAAACAAAGCTCTGGACTTAATGCGATCCCTCGCCATTACAGAGGAATCACTGCCGAACTACGCCCAACTCGGACTAGGGGCTGAGAGCAGGGTATTTTATGTCAACCCACCACCCACTTCATAGCAACTGTCGAAGATCTAACCGACATGCTGGACTACCCCTCGGAAGACATCGACGGCATGGACGACGATGCCGGAGACGAGCAAGGCCAAGACCTGCCGTTTACCGGACGCTGGACGATCACCTCCACATATGACGTATATATGGTGGACACACCCAAAGAGGATGACGTCGACGGCAGGAAGGATCCGGTTGAGGACAAGCTTGCTGAGGCACCTCCAAAGCGTCGACGTTAGCGGCGCCGCTCAAAATCGCGCCGCGAAAAAGACAACAATGCCGGCACCGAAGACAATAACACTCCAGAGAAAACCGAAGACCCCGAAGCCCCTGTCGATCCAACATTCGAACAGGATGATTGGGAGGATGGGCAAGTTAACCATGACAATCCAGTCGGGAACGAGGACTCGGAGGATAGTAACTATCTACAAATCTCCGAGGATGATGTGAGCCTCGGCGATTAAGACTTCATCGTGCCAGAGGAACCCCTTGAGCAGGAGCGCTTTAAGCGCCAGCCAATTGATAACCCACAAGTATAGGGGATCGCATCAGTTTTCGAGGGTATGTATTTAACCCAAATTTATAGATTCGACACAAGGGGAGCCAAAGAGTATTTGAAGGTATTAGCAGCTGAGTTGTCAATTCAGCCACACCTGGAGATTAATTATCTGCAGCAAAGTGATCAGTAGCAAAGTAGTTTGATAGTTTTGATAGTAGTGACAGTAGCAACGGTAACAGTAACAATGATAGCAGTAACTTGTAGCAAGTGTAACAGTGATGATAGCAATAGTAACTTAGCAGAAACAGTATAGGATAAATTCGTAGGCATTGGATCAGTGAGTTGTTGGATGATATTCATCATGGGACAGTTATAACCTAGGGCGATACGGCACTAGCCCCAGTTCATCGATATAATGTAGGCACATATTCCGTAAATATTCATACGTGCTTTTTTAAGAGAACTTGCATGACATCTTTTGTCCTACCCTCCCGTGGCAGCAGGGTCCATATTGGAAACTTAGGGATATTAAGGCCTCCTTTTAATATAGAACCGGAACAAAGCATTAACACATAGTGAATACATGAACTCCTCAAACTACGGTCATCACCGGGAGTGGGCCCGGTTGTTGTCACTCCGGGGTTGCTGGATCATAACACGTAGTAGGTGACTATAACTTGCAAGATCGGATCTAAAACATGGATATAATGATGAATTCATAAACGGTTCAGATCTGAGTTCATGGCACCCAGGCCCAAAGTGACAAGCATTAAGCATAGAAAAGTCATAGCAACATCAATCTAAGAACATAGTGGATACTAGGGATCCGGCCCTAACAAAACTAACTCGATTACATGATTAATCTCATCCAACTCCTAACTAACTAGCGAGCCTACGAAAGAATTACTCACTCCTAGTGGGGAGCATCATGGAATTGGCGATGGAGATGGGTTGGTGATGACGAAGAATGAAGATCCTCCTCTCCGGAGCCCCAAACGGACTCAAGATCTGCCCTCCCAAGGAACAACAGGGCTTGGCGGCGGCTCCGTCTCGTGGATCGTGATAATTCTTTTTCCCTGATTTTTTCTAGAAATATGTGAATTTATAGTATCAGGGGGGTCGTCAGCTGGGGCACCAGGTGGGTACAACCCACCTGGGCGCGCCAGGCACCCAAGGAGAAGATCTCGAAGAATTCATCGGATCTCGGCAAACACACCGCAAAAAGTATACATCGAATAGATCTCGAAGAAGATCGAGGAGAACTTTGTATTGAGATCCAAAGAGAGAGAAGAAGCTATCTAGCTAATAACTATGGACGCGAAGGTCTGTAGTAAACTACTCACACATCATCAGAGAAGCTATGGTGTTGATGTAGAAGTCCTCTATGATCGAATCCCCCTCCGGCAGATCGCCGGAAAAGGCCCCAAGATGGGATCTCATGGGTACAGAAGGTTGCGGCGGTGGAAAAGGTGTTTCGTGGCTCTCCCCGATGTTTTCAGGGTATAAGAGTATATATAGGCGAAAGAAGTAGGTCCGTGGATGTAACATCCCAAATTTTCAATTTGGAATGTTATACATAGATCATCATTGCATATCATGTTTTATTGCATTTTGACAAATCCTCGATAAATCCTAAGCAACTCAAGGACCCTCGGAGAGAGTTGGGGATTTTCTCGAATTTTCGTATTTGATTTTCATCAAATAATAAGACGAGGATTTTGGTTTTAATTATTTTCTCTCCGGAAAAATATTTCATTCTAAAAATAAACGAGAGGAGAAAATATGACTTCTCCAAAACAATTGAAATACTGGAGGAAAAGTGTTAAAATCATTTATTGGAATTTATTCGGATTTTATTTGCAATTTTTATTGCATTAAAAATATTGCATGTTTTCAAAATATTTGTTTTGATTTAAAAAAATGTTCACCCTATTCTAGATTTTCTAACTAGACGGGGAAAATTTATTTTATATTTTTCTGACTTTTATTTATTTTTCTACGAATTATTTTCCGCGATACAATTTTAAAAAAAAGGGCGCGCGCGCCCGCTGGGCCGAGCCCAGGCGGCCGGCCCACCCCCGCGCCCCTCTCCTCTCCCCGCACGGCCGCCGCCGCGCCGTGTCCGCCGTGGACACGGGAAGCCCCGCCGCCGCACTTGCCCCTCCCCCAAGCCACCCCGGCTCCCCCTCCCTTTATATACCCCCCTCTCTCTCCTCTCATCTCGTTCGCCGCCGCCGCCGCACTTGCCCTCGCCGCCGCCGCCGGAAGCCCGATCCGCCGCCGCCGCTGTTCGTCGCCGAGCCGCCGCCGCCGCCGTTCGTCGCCGGAGCCGCCCCCTCGCCGCCCCTCGCCCTCCCCCGAGCCCCGCACCCCCGCCGCACCCCCGCGCCCCGCCGGAGCCCCGCCGGAGTCCCGCCGGAGCCGTCCCGACGAGGTACTGCCTCGCCTCGTTTTTGCCGGTTTTTGTTAAAAAAACCTTTCGTTTAAAAAAAACCTAGATCGGTTTTTTTTCGGTTTTATTATTTTGCGAGCGTTCACCGAACCGTTCGTTTTAACGAACGCGTTCGTCGGTTTTTCTCTGTTATCGAACGTCCGTTCTTTAACCGTTCGTCCGTTTTTCTTTTTCATCGGATTTTTCCGTTATTTTCTTAGATTCGATTTCTGATCGAATCTTCGTTTCTGTTTAACTTCTCGCTCATTTATCGGAATCAGGCGATTCAAGCGCCTAGAGTTTCGTCTCGAAATTCTCTTTCCGTTTAACCTACTCAAACAAGTTTTTGCTACAGTAAAATTTGACCTAGATCCAGATTAGTAAACGAAGTTTCTTTCTTTCGCTGTTTGACTTTCGTTGCTTCGTTCGAGTTGATTCTTTTTGCAAACCGGAGTTCTTAAGTTGAACTTTCTGGTTGGATCTTTCATTCGAGTTTTACCTGTGCATTAGATGAGTACTGATTGTATACTTGTTTGTTGGCGATAGAGTACCCGGAGTGTGCCGCTTGTTACTTCGAATCACTAGGTTTTGCGGATCATCAGCAAGGCAAGTAACACTTTGATCATATACCTTCCATACCCAGTTTTTATTGCATTAGATCTGTTTTCCTCAAACACTTGCATGATTAGGATCTAATTAAATTGTGGGTATTGGGAAGTAGTTGAGGTAGTACCTATTACCTGTTTTCTTATCAAACCCTTGGGAGTTACTTCTACGTTTGCTATTATATTGCCATGCTATGCTCGTAGACGTGGATTGGGTTTGAGAGATTTCCATGACAGATGTGAGATTGTCAATTAATGGTTTACTTAAGGTGGCAACTAAAACTCACATCTGGGTGGATTGAGGTACCTGGGTATTCCAGGATTGCCTGTTTTTCTTTTGGACCGCCACCCAGGTTCAAAGGGATCATAAGATTATTCATGCTAGAAACTTCCGTGTGCAGCCGCAAGCTATTATGGGCTCTAGCATAGTTGACTAAGTTGTGTGAACTCTTACAGTGGTAGACTAGCAGATGTAGGGGAAAGTAGGTGTAACTGTCTACCCATACGTAAGGTGCAAACACTTCTGAAAGACTGTGTCTCGGTCATCCGTTACTCAAACACCATGTAGTGCGAGTAATCCAACGGAGGAGATCGAGTCTTGTGGGGAAAAGTGCACAAACCTCTGCAGAGTGTACAAACTAATCATGGTTAGCCGTGTCCCCGGTTATGGACAACTTGAGTATCTAGTACTTGGATTATCATGTGAATCTCATCACTATGTTACTTATAATTAATTTTGTTGGTTTATTGATGACATTTAATTGGGATTGAGATGCTGTCAACCATCTCAATGTTTCACAACCACCATGATAGTTAAATAAAATTTATTCCTTTGCAGTGGGATAAAATTGGCTTTGCGCAAAACTACAACCATAGAGCTTTCCACCAGCCATATATGCATGTAGTATAGTATTGTTATTGTTCATTATTCTCTATGTGTTACATTGCCAGCATATTCTATGTGCTGACCCGTTTTCGGGCTGCAACTTTTCATGTTGCAGACTTTTCAGACGACGAGTAAGGTGCCTTAGGTCGTGGTCTTATACTCAGTGATGCCGCTGGAGTTGATGGACTCACTTATCTTCCAAGTCTTCCGCTGTTATCGTTATTAGATGGCCTTAAGCCATGTTTATCATACTTATTCTCTTTGGAGATATTCGATGTAATAAGTGTGTGATTGCTACTCTGTTATAAATCCTCCATTTGTACTGTGCGTGTCAGCATTACTGATCCAGGGATGACACTGGTGCACAGCAGCACAGACCATTTGAGGTCTGGTCGCTACAGTGGAGCTAGGAGGGGCCCACGAGGGTGGCGCGCCCTCCTGCCTCGTGGCCGCCTTGTTGCTTCCTTGACTTCCACTCCATGTCTCCTGGATTGCATTTGTTCCAAAAAAGATCCTCGCGAAGGTTTCGTTCCGTTTGGATTCCATTTGATATTCCTTTTCTGCAAAACACTGAAATAGGAAAAAAACAACAATTTTCACTGGGCCTTCAGTTAATAGGTTAGTCCCGAAAATAATATAAAAGAGCATAATAAAGCCCATTAAACATCCAAAACAGATAATATAATAGCATGGAACAATCAAAAATTATAGATACGTTGGAGACGTATCAGCGTCCGGGACGAGTGGCTCGCCCGACACCTCAGCCAAGAAAAACCGAAGTCCATGGTAGCCCTTACCGCACTTATGACCCGCTTTTGCGCGGGAGAAGATAGCTGGCTAGCTCGTAGAAGCAACAACACCAGCGACCCTGGCACCTCCGAAGCCAGGGATGGAAATGGCAAGCCACGACGCAACAACGAAGATACCGAAGACACGGCAGTCAACGCCAGATTCAGTGGCTCTAAACCGAGTCAGCGGAAGAAGCCATTCAAAGGAAACAAAGATGGCCCATCCAATTTGGAAAGAATACTCGATCGGCCTTGCCAGATTCATGGCGCTCCTGACAAACCTGCCAATCATACCAACAGAAATTGTTGGGTCTTTAAACATAAGGGGAAAGGGCCGCCCAGCGAGGACGATGATGAAGAGCCTCACCCACCGAACACAGGGGGACATAAGAAATTTCCTCCCGAGGTAAAAACGGTGAATATGATATATGCTACACATATCCCTAAGAGGGAGCGCAAGCGCGCATTAAGAGACGTCTATGCCATAGAGACAGTCGCCCCCAAATTTAACCCATGGTCAGCCTGTCTGACCACTTTTGATCGCAGAGACCACCCGACCAGTATCCGTCATGGAGGTTCGGCGGCATTGGTCCTCGATCCAATTATCGACGGATTCCATCTCACTTGAGTCCTTATGGACGGCGGCAGCAGTCTCAACCTGCTTTATCAGGACACTGTACGCAAAATGGGTATTGATCCATCAAGAATCAAGCCCACTAAAACCACCTTTAAAGGAGTAATACCCGGTGTCGAGGCCTGTTGCACAGGGTCCATAATGCTGGAAGTAGTCTTCGGGTCACTGGATAATTTCCGTAGCGAAGACTTGATCTTCGATATCGTCCCCTTCCGCAGTGGCTATCACAATCTGCTCGGACGAACCGCTTTCGCCCGTTTTAATGCAGTCCCGCACTATGCTTATCTAAAGCTCAAGATGCCCGGACCTCGTGGCGTCATAACAGTCAATGGAAACATGGAGTGCTCCCTCCGTACTGAGGAGCATACCGTGGCCCTCGCAGCGGAAGTACAGGGTGGCCTAATTAACCCGAATACAACATCGGCAGTCAAGCCCTCGGACACTGTCAAACGAGTCCGGTCTACCCTGTAGAATGGAAGTTCGGCTCGTCCAGAGCTAGATTAGCAGTTCAGCCTCCGTCAAAGACCCAACCTGATAGCAGCATACGTACCGCACGTACATAACTACGCACTAAAGATACCATGGGCAAGGACGGAGGCCTACTAAAAAAAGGTCCACAATACGGCTCGACCCTATCTGGACCCTCATATCCTTCGATTTTTTCTTCTTACCTTTATTTTTCAGGTTCCTCACAACCCATATCACCTTAAAATGGTACCAAGGGCCCTTTTCCAGGCCTCTTATGCATACTCGATCGATGATCCTCTCAAAGGATCATACACCAAGGCGAAAAGCAGTGCAGACGTGCGGCAGAGTAACCAAAGGATCTTCAAGATCATATTTTCCTTTTTAGGACCTGTATACAACTTTCCCTTGTACTCAACATGTAAAATAGCCTCGATGCCTATCGCATCCTATGTAAAAACACGTTTTGACGTATCAATCAGACTATACTAGAAACAGTTTCGCCCAACCCGGTTCGGTATTGGCTTACTTCCTAATCTGTATTCCCTCTTTACGTCAGATTGTCGTATATACCTCGGCACGATTCAAATCGCCAGGGGCTCTATCCGGCCATGTATATTTTTCAAACAAAAGAAGTCCGAACACTTTTATAGTATACTTCGGCGTCCCGAATATGGCATTATATGCATCTGCTTCGAATCATGTCTTTGGTCAATAGTTGGGTTGCCCGGCTCCTGTGATTACCACATTACGTTCCACTTGTTCGGCTAAGGTAGTAAAGGGAGAACTACTGCGATTGTGTTTCTGGTTCGTCCGGTCAAACAACTAAGTAGAGAAAGCCGAAAACTGACTGTCATGATGCGGCGAGAGCTGGTCAGCAATTCGGCGACCTACTAAATCTCTAGTGATTTCTTCCGTATTACATGAAGGACTGTCTCTTTCCAGTCACACGCTTAAGGCATCCAAGTTCGGATAGCCGCACGTGCACCAGGGGCTATCTTATAGTCCCATTGTCAAACTCCTATGGCTAAGTGAGAGTGATAAAGCCGCATAGTCCGACTGCCTGGTTCGCCGCACTGACACCTCCTTCACGGACCAAGACGTTGGGTCAAATGTGGTTATGTGCTATCCCGAACACCACCGTAGTATCTACGTGGGGGCCGAAGCTGACGACTGGCAAACTCTCAGGGATAAAATGGCTGCACAGGAGGAAAACACACTTTAAGATAAACAACATAAATATATTACAAAGCCTTGGTTTATACAACGTCTAGGTAGTTCGGATACATTCACTCGAACATGATGTCCTTCGAGCACTGGCCCTCTATCAAACGGGCACCCTCTAGGACGTCTTCAAAATAGCGCTCCGGCTTGCGGTGGTCCTTGCCTCTGGGCGAACCCTCAACTGCCACGATGGCGGCCTTCATTTTTGCCTAGTGCATCTTGACACGGGCAAAGGCCAACCGCGCGCCTTCTATACATGAAGACCGCTTGACCGCATCAATTCGGGGCAACGAGTCAACGAGTCACTGCACCAGGCCAAAATAGCTACATGGGACGGGTTCGGCCGGCCACAGCCGGACTATGACGTCCCTCATGGCCAATCCGGGCATCCTATGCAGCTCGGCCCACTACGCCATCTGGTCATTCAACAGCGTTGGGCGCTCCCGCGCCGTGAACTATGACCAGAATAGCTTCTCAGTCATGTGCCCCTCCTGGGCCCGGAAGAACTGTGTGGCGTCGGCGGCACTCTTCGGAAGATCCGCAAAGGCGTCTAGAGCACTCCACAGTCGAGTGAGCAAGACATACTTTTGATTGCCGAATTTACTGTGTAAGAGAAAGGGCTTACCAACCGCTATCTGTCCGGCCTGCTTGACCTCCTCGCGCGCCGCTCGGGATTTTGCCCGCTCCTCCTCGGCCTCTTGAAGGGCCTTGGCAAGGTCGGTCACCTGGGCTTTATTCTTCTCCTCTAGGGACTCGTACTTGCTGGCGGCGTCCTTGAGCGCCTGCTCGACTTCGGTCACCCGCTCCTCGTATTGGCGGCGGACGACCTGATCGGACTTCAAGTACTCGACCGCTTTATCAATGACCGCTTTGTTCACCCTTCCCTGCTCCTTGGCCCGGGCAAGTTCACCCCTGAGGTTCTCAACCACGGCAGCACTGCCTACAATCATACACATAGCAGCGCATGAGCTTCGACTCAGAATCTGCAAATTAATGAAGGAAATGTGCCCTAGAGGCAATAATAAAGTTGTTATTTATATTTCCTTATATCATGATAAATGTTTATTATTCATGCTAGAATTGTATTAACCGGAAACTTAGTACATGTGTGAATACATAAGAAAACAGAGTGTCACTAGTATGCCTCTACTTGACTAGCTCGTTGATCAAAGATGGTTAAGTTTCCTAGCCATAGACATGAGTTGTCATTTGATGAACAGGATCACATCATTAGAGAATGATGTGATTGACTTGACCCATTCGTTAGCTTAGCACTATGATCGTTTAGTTTATTGCTATTGCTTTCTTCATGACTTATACATGTTCCTATGACTATGAGATTATGCAACTCCCGAATACCGGAGGAACACTTAGTGTGCTATCAAACATCACAACGTAACTGGGTGATTATAAAGATGCTCTACAGGTGTCTCCGATTGTGTTCGTTGGGTTGGCATAGATCGAGATTAGGATTTGTCACTCCGATTGTCGGAGAGGTATGTCTGGGCCCTCTCGGTAATGCACATCACTATAAGCCTTGCAAGCAATGTGACTAATGAGTTAGTTACAAGATGATGCATTACGGAACGAGTAAAGAGACTTGCTGGTAATGAGATTGAACTAGGTATGATGATACCGACGATCGAATATTGGGCAAGTAATATACCGATGACGAAGGGAACAAACGTATGTTGTTATGCGGTTTGAACGATAAATATCTTCATAGAATGTGTAGGAACCAATATGAGCATATTGGTTCCACTATTGGTTATTGACCGGAGATGAGTCTCGATCATGTCTGCATAGTTATCGAACCCGTAGGATCCGCACGCTTAACGTTCGATGACGATCGGTATTATGAGTTTATGTGTTTTGATGTGCCGAAGGTAGTTCGGAGTCCCGGATGTGATCACGGACATGAAGAGGGGTCTCAAAATGGTCAAGACATGAATATTGATATATTGGAAGGTTATGTTTGGACACCTGAAAGGTTTCGGATAGGTTCGGGCATTTTTCGGAGTACCAGGGGGTTACCGGAACCCGCCGAGGGGTTATTGGGCCTACATGGGCTTTAGTGGAAGAGAGGAGGAGGCGGCCAAGTGGGAGGCGCGTGCCCTCCTCCAAGCCCAATCCTAATTGGGGGAGGGGTTTTTCCTTCTCTGCCTCTTCCCCTTCCTTCCCCCTCCTAGTTGGAATAGGAAAGGGGGGAACCTACTCCTAGTAGGAGTAGGATTCCCCCCGTTGGGGCGCGCCCTATGAGGCCGGCCGGCCCCCTCCTCCACTCCTTTATATACGGGGGAGGGGCACCCCATAGACACACAAGTTGATCTTAGCCGTGTGCGGTGCCCCCCTCCACATTTTTCCACCTCGGTCAGATTGTCGTAGTGCTTAGGCAAAGCCCTGCGTCGGTAACTTCATCATCACCATCAACATGCCATCGTGCTGACGAAACTCTCCCTCGACCTCAGCTGGGTCTAGAAGTTCGAGGGACGTCACCGAGCTGAACGTGTGTAGATCGCGGAGGTGCCGTGCGTTCGGTACTTGATCGGTTGGATCACGAAGACGTTCGACTACATCAACCGCATTACTTAATGCTTCCACTTTCGGTCTACGAGGGTACGTGGACACACTCTCCCCGCTCGTTGCTATGCTTCTCCTAGATAGATCTTGCGTGATCGTAGGATTTTTTTTTGAAATACTATGTTCCCCAACAGTGGTATCCGAGCCAGGTATATGCGTAGATGTTATATGCACGAGTAGAACACAAAAGAGTTGTGGGCGATAATAGTCATACTGCTTACCAGCATTTCATACTTTGATTCTGCGGTATTATTGGATGAAGCGTCCGAGACCGACATTACATGACCACGTTCATGAGACTGGTTCTACCGTCGTGCTTTGCACACAAGTGGCTAGTGGGTGTCTGTTTCTCCAACTTTAGTTGAATCGAGTGTGACTACGCCCGGTCCTTGTTGAAGGTTAAAACATCACACTTGATGAAAAATCATTGTGGTTTTGATGCGTAGGTAAGAACGGTTCTTGCTAAAGCCCGTAGCAGCCACGTAAAATTTGCAACAACAAAGTAGAGGACGTCTAACTTGTTTTTGTAGGGCTTGCTGTGATGTGATATGGTCAAGACGTGATGATATATAAATTGTTGTATGAGATGATCATGTTTTGTAACAGTTATCGGCAACTGGCAGGAGCCATTTGGTTGTCGCTTTATTGTATGAAATGCAAACGCCATGTAATTGCCTTACTTTATCACTAAGCGGTAGCGATAGTCGTAGAAGCAATAATTGGCGAGACGGCAACGATGCTTCGATGGAGATCAAGATGTCAAGCCGGTGACGATGGTGATCATGATAGTGCTTTGGAGATGGAGATCAAAGGCACAAGATGATGATGGCCATATCAAATCACTTATATTGATTGCATGTGATGTTTATCCTTTATGCATCTTATTTTGCTTAGTACGACGGTAGCATTATAAGATGTTCTCTCACTAAATTTCAAGGTACTAGTGTTCTCCCTGAGTATGCACCGTTGCTACAGTTCGTCGTGCTGAGACACCGTGTGATGATCGGGTGTGATAAGCTCTACGTTCACATACAACGGGTGCAAGCCAGTTTTGCACATGCAGAATACTCGGGTTAAACTTGACGAGCCTAGCATATGCAGATATGGCCTCGGAACACTGAGTCCGAAAGGTCGAGCGTGAATCATATAGTAGATATGATCAACTTAGTGATGTTCACCATTGAAAACTACTCCATCTCATGTGATAATCGGACATGGTTTAGTTGATATGGATCACGTGATCACTTAGATGATTAGAGGGATTTCTATCTAAGTGGGAGTTCTTAAGTATTATGATTAATTGAACTTTAATTTATCATGAACTTAGTACCTAATAGTATTTTGCATGTCTATCTTGTTGTAGATAAATGACCCGTGCTACTGTTCCGTTGAATTTTAATGCGTTCCTAGAGAAAGCTAAGTTGAAAGACGATGGTAGCAACTACACGGACTGGGTCCGTAACTTGAGGATTATCCTCATTGCTGCACAGAAGAATTACGTCCTGGAAGCACCGCTAGGTGCCAAACCCGCTGTAGGAGCAACTCCTAATGTTATGAACACCTGGCAGAGCAAAGCTGATGACTACTCGATAGTTCAGTGTGCCATGCTTTACGGCTTAGAACCGGGACTTCAACGATGTTTTGAACGCCATGTAGCATATGAGATGTTCCAGGAGTTGAAGTTAATATTTCAAGCAAATGCCCGTATTGAGAGATATGAAGTCTCCAATAAGTTCCACAGCTGCAAAATGGAGGAGAATAGTTCTGTCAGTGAGCACATACTCAGAATGTCTGGGTACCACAATCACATGACTCAGCTGGGAGTTAATCTTCAAGTTGATAGTGTCATTGACAGAGTTCTTCAATCACTGCCACCAAGCTACAAAAGCTTTGTGATGAACTATAATATGCAAGGGATGGATAAGACAATTCCTGAGCTCTTCACGATGCTAAAGGCTGCGGAGGTAGAAATCAAGAAGGAGCATCAAGTGTTGATGGTCAACAAGACCACCAGTTTCAAGAAGAAGGGCAAAGGGAAGAAGGGGAACTTCAAGAAGAACGGCAAGCAAGTTGCTGCTCAAGTGAAGAAGCACAAGTCACGACCTAAGCTTGAGACTGAGTGCTTCTACTGCAAAGGGACTGGTCACTGGAAGTGGAACTGTCCTAAGTATTTGGCGGAAAAGAAGGATAGCAAAGTGAAAGGTATATTTGATATACATGTTATTGATGTGTACCTTACTAATGCTCGCAGTAGCGCCTGGGTATTTGATATTGGTTCTGTTGCTAATATGTACAACTCCAAACAGGGGCTACGGATTAAGCAAAGATTGGCTAAGGACGAGATGACGATGCGCGTGGGAAATGGTTCCAAATTTGATGTGATCGCCATCGGCATGCTACCTCTACATCTACCTTCAGGATTAGTTTTAGACCTGAATAATTGTTATTTGGTGCCAGCATTAAGCATGGACATTATATCTGGATCTTGTTTGATGCGAGACGGTTATTCATTTAAATCAGAGAATAATGGTTGTGCTATTTATATGAGTAATATCTTTTATGGTCATGCACCCTTGATGAGTGGTCTATTTTTACTAAATCTTGATAGTACTGATACAAATATTCATAGTATTGAAGCCAAAAGATACAAGTTTAATAATGATAGTGCAACTTATATGTGGCACTACCGTTTAGGTCATATTGGAGTAAAGCGCATGAAGAAACTCCATGCTGATGGGCTTTTGGAATCACTTGATTATGAATCACTTGATGCTTGCGAACCATGCCTCATGGGCAAGATGACTAAGATTCCGTTCTCCGGAACAATGGAGCGAGCAACAAACTTTTTGGAAATAATACGTACTGATGTATGCGGTCCGCTGAGTGTTGATTCTCGTGGCGGGTATCATTATTTTCTGACCTTCACAGATGATTTCAGCAGATATGGGTATATCTACTTGATGAAACATAAGTCTGAAACATTTGAAAAGTTCAAAGAATTTCAGAGTGAAGTGGAAAATCATCGTAACAAGAAAATAAAGTTTCTACGATCTGATCGTGGAGGAGAATATTTGAGTTACGAGTTTGGTCTTCATTTGGAACAATATGGAATAGTTTCGCAACTCACGCCACCCGGAACACCACATCGTAATGGTGTGTCCGAATGTCGTAATCGTACTTTATTAGATATGGTGCGATCTATGATGTCTCTTATTGATTTACAGCTATCGTTTTGGGGTTATGCTTTAGAGACGGCTGCATTCACGTTAAAGAGGGCACCATCTAAATCCATTGAGACGACACCATATGAACTGTGGTTTGGCAAGAAACCAATTTGTCGTTTCTTAAAGTTTGGGACTGCGATGCTTATATGAAAAAGCTTCAACCTCATAAGCTCGAACCCAAATCGGAGAAATGTGTCTTCATAGGATACCCAAAGGAGACTGTTGGGTACACCTTCTATCATAGATCCGAAGGCAAGATATTTGTTGCTAAGAATGGATCCTTTATAGAGAAGGATTTTCTCTCGAAAGAAGTGAGTGGGAGGAAATTAGAACTTGATGAGGTAATTGTACCTGCTCCCTTATTTGAAAGTAGTTCATCACAGAAATCAGTTCCAGTGATTCCTACACCAATTAGTGAGGAAGCAAATGATGATGATCATGAAACTTCTGATCAAGTTACTAGCGAACCTCGTAGGTCAACCAGAGTAAGATCCGCACCAAAGTGGTACGGAAATCCTGTTCTGGAAGTCATGTTACTTGACCATGACGAACCTACGAACTATGAGGAAGCGATGATGAGCCCAGATTCCGCGAAATGGCTTGAGGCCATGAAATCTGAGATGGGATCCATGTATGAGAACAAAGTGTGGACTTTGATTGACTTGCCCGATGATCGGCAAGCCATAGAGAATAAATGGATCTTTAAGAAGAAGACTGACGCTAACGGTAATGTTACTGTCTATAAAGCTTGACTTGTTGCAAAAGGTTTTCAACAAGTTCAAGGAGTTGACTACGATGAGACCTTCGCACCCGTAGCGATGCTTAAGTCCGTCCGAATTGTCAAAGCCTGATTTTTTGCCCTTTCTTTTTGCTTTTGATTTTCTCTGGATTTTGTTTGAGTTATCTTTTTCCGTGGCTATGTGGTCTGGAAACTGGAGAAGATGACCTCTTCTGTCTTTCCAGAGTGGCTTGTCATCCTCAAATCCTTCCCAAAACCTTGCCATTTCCATCTTGGGCCAACCCCAGTATTCTTTTCCTCGGGAATATTCCTTTTTCTATTAAAGGAATAATCCTTTTTCCCTAGGTTGTGAAGCAACCTATATTTCCTTCACTCCCAAAATTCCCAAATAATTCTCCTAATTTTTTGGGTCATATCTTCCTCAAATATGGAAAAATATTTCATTTGCCATGTTCCCCATCATGCTCAAATAATTCCTTTCCTATTCTATCCTGAATGGCTGTTTGTGAAGCAAGTGCCATTTATCTTTGCCCAATGGACCCCAAACTTTTTGGACACCTTTTCATGTCCAAATAATTGCCTCATGAAAAAATTCAACATAATTTGCCTAGTAAATATTCCTGAGTAATTTTTCAAAGTTCCTGTCTGAGGGAATTCGCCCAATTGAGTTGAAATTTTGCATGGTCCTTGCTATCATCAAATTAAAGCTCTCAACCAAATTTGAGCTCATGTAACTCACCTATGTGAGCATAGGAGCAAATCTTTGATTCTGTTAATATTTTCAGGTTGTGAAGCAAGTATATTTTATATTGCTTCATTAATTCTGAAAAATTACCAGATCATGCTCCTACCCATATAACCTCTCTCCACCAAATTTGGGATCATTTCCTCAAGTCATTTTCCCTCCAAAATTATTGCAATTTTCTGTTCAGAGGAGATGTTTGTGAAGAAAGTACTATTTTGGCATGTCCATCTGGTAGGAAACTTTTACAGCATCTTCATATGGCCAAATAACCATGCCTTGCCAAATTTGAGCTCAAGTTGATACTCCATGTGAGTGCATCATCATGCTCAAGTTTCTAGACCAATTTAAGTAGTTGTGAAGCAACTATGTTAAATTTTGGTCCATTTCCTTCCAAACTTCACAGGACTGTAGTCCTTCCTAACATAAACTCCCCAGACATTCTATTTGGCTCTAATCCCACCTATGGTGATCACTGCATCATGGTTTAGTTTGATGCAGTAACATTCAGAGCTCAATTCCCATCTAACCGCAGCATCTTTAGCCGAGTGTTTAGCTCAGTTGCAACCTCCCCAGGATAGACTCCACCCCAGACTACTCTTGTCAGCCATTTGGCTCTTCTTGATGCTAGCTCACATGGTGACCACGAGGCAGACGTGTCAAACCGACGCGCTACAGAAACCGCAGCGCTGTGCTCGTTCGTTGTCTCCTCGTCTCGACCCTCAGCCATGTCCAGTAGCCTCCCCGTGATCGCCTGCGTCACCCTGAGCCCTTGCCCCCTCCGTCTTCTTCCCCGGTGAGCCGTCCCCGTCGGCGAATAGTGAGCGCCCACGGGAGCGCTGTAGCCGACCGGCTCTGTTCGCGCCGCGGCGTCTTCCTCCTCGTGTCCTTGAGCGCTGCTCGTCTCCGTGAGCTCTGACACTCGTCCGTTCCCTCCCTCGTCGCCTTCTCGTGCCACCCCGTGCTTGCTCGCCGTCGCCAGAGCTTGGCCGGACGTGCATGGCAGCACTCGGCTTGAACCGCCTTGCACCCGCTATTTATAGCCAGCCCTGAGGCCATTGGAGCACACCAGCAGCCTCCTCCACCTCCCAGAACCCCGCCTAGCCACTAGCCCGAGCCGGAGAAGCTATCTTCGCCCTCCCATGGCTGAAGCCTCGCCGTGGTTCTCCGCTCAAATTCAGCTGACCCAAGCCACCCCTCCCCTCCCTGACCTCTCCACTAGCCTCCTCACTCCACCGCAACCCTCCCCATCTTCTCGTTTCCTCACCGGAGCCCCTGTGGCCGCGACCCCACGGATCGGCCGCACCGCCCGAAGCCCTCCTCCGCCGCGGCCGACGTCCCACTCGGCTCGGTGCTCCCCGGCGTCTTCTACCACCTAGACAGGATCCGCCTCGCCGCGTGGAGTGAAAGCGTATTTTTGGCCAAAGAAGAAGGTGATACGCTTTCCTGCGTGGAAGACGTATTACAGGGAATACGCCTCCACTTAAGTGATGTGGCGGGGCGGGGTCAACACCGTGCGGCTGACTGGTGGGGACGGGGGCGATGCGGGGCCCGCCTGGCAGGTCTTCTTCTTCCTCCCGCCTAGACGCATCGGGCCGAGCGGGGGAGCTCACCCCGATGAGGCTCACCGGCGATCCCGACCACCATATGGAGCTCGCCGGTAGGTTGCTCGCCGGTGTGAGTAAGTTGGTGCATGATAGTTTCATTATGTTGCATGTTAGTATCATCATGTTCATATATTCATGCCATGCTCGTATTGTTCTAGATGTATCATGTTGTACATGCTATGATTGATCTGATAGTATCATGTCAATCCTTGATTAACCTGTAATTGCCATGTAGTTGTTTGTCTTGATTGCTTTTGGTTGCTGTGAGCTTGCAAGTGCATTCAATGTACTGAGCTGGCGTGTCATGCCAGATTGCAGGTCATGCCGGATTTGATTGCTTGTTTGCCATGGATTCCTTGTTTGCGAGCTAGGATAAGCGTTCCACCCAAAGTCCCTGCGGAGTGGAGTTCATCACCGTTGTCGCCGTTCCGCTGCTAGAGTTATTCCGCTGCATCGAGTTGTTTTTCTGCTTGCATGGAGCAACCGTGGCAGGCATAGTGTCGCCGTGCCGATGTAATCCCCTTGTACCCACATAGCTTGTAATAAAGAGCTGATTTGTTCTATGCTAAGCAGTGCCGTATTCCAGAAGACATCTCCTCAAGCTCTGGGCTGGAATATGGGGCGTTCCGGTTTCTCTGAGCCAGGGTGCCACATGCTTGGTATCAGAGCAGGTCTGGCTGTAGGACGCCCTAGCCCGCGAGAACGTTAGAATGCAGTAGTATAGAGTCTTGTTGATTTGTTGCACTTGATTGCTGCATTTCTTTGTTGCATAGCATGCATATAGATTATTATCTAGTCGCTAATAGTTGATCTTGTGAGTGTAGGTGGCATCGGTTTCGATCTATTACCTGCACCCTCCTTCTTTGCATGCCTGCTCTTCGGTGTTTGGCGTCATCTCTGTCCCAGCGAGTGATGCCCTGGTGCCAAGTGTTCCAGACACCATTTGTAGGAGTTATGCTCGGATATCGCGTCGATATCTTTCCGCCACCCACCCATATCGTTTCGGTGATAGACTTATCTCTGTCTCGAATCGTGCTCTCCATCTCGTCCCTTTGGCAACCCTTACTGATCTTTGTTATCAGAAAAGGGCAATGCCAGCCATCCTTGCTTTTCCACCACTATCCTACTCTGTCATTCCATTTCTTTGGACATGTATGGTTTCCTTCCGTACGCTTGATGATGATGTGGTCGTGACCTTTGTGTCTCGCTACATGATCACCAAGTCCGTCCTCACCTCCGTATCCATCTAGTTGCAACCGGAGTTCAGCTAGCGCTTTGTGGAGCCTTGGTTACAACAATTCCTTCCACACATGGATTTCATTTTCGTGCACACCACCACAACATATTAGATCATAACGCCGGAGTTTCCGCAGATTTGTGTGCTTAGGTATGCATGCATGTTATTACTGTGAGTAGCAGTAATATGTGATGTTGCTTGATTATTAATACTATTATTTGTATGCTTTGTGTGCTTTTGTTTTCATTTTTTCTTTTGTTTCTTTCTTTGGGCCTTCGGTGTTACATATTTTCCCCTTATTAAAGTTCCTCGTCAACCTACACTGGATCTGAACAATTAGCAAGGAATGCATATATATGGAAACTCAGCTAAACAGAATGGAGTTATCAGCAGACTGTAGTGAAATTCGGAATGTCTTGCCTGAATGCAAAAGGAATAATGGATGGACATTCAGTATCATGTTTGCATTAGCGTGCACTCCTCACAACAGTACGGATAATCCAGTTTGCCTCAATGTGCACTCTTCATGGCAGAAATGATCAAATCAGCAAGAAGATAAGCTATGCAGTTTCAGTCAAAGCAACGATGTGCCATATACTCAGAAAGGAGGATAGTCTAGCAAACTCTGTTTCATGCAAATAATCAACATCAGAAATATTAAGATGGTATGCATATGTGGTAATCTGTCCGCATATCACAATGAGAAGCTTCTGCAGCACGAAACCCAGTCTTCCTCAGCAAGTACGGCACTGGTGCAAGATAGTAAATTGTGAATGGATAAGAGATGGCGGAATCAGATCCGCAACAGTTGGTCAGAAGCAAGAATCAGTCAGAACACAAGTCTGCAGCGGGAATCAGATTCTCTTATATATGTGAAGGAAGCCAGATATACACCTCAGTGTGACAAAGGATTATGAAGATTGACAACAACATTGACCTCAGTACAAGTACCCATGAACCTAGAATATGATCCTGATGAGCCCTTGTCTTCTTTTCTCCAGTAACGGCACCAAGCCTGTGTTCTGAGCTGTTTTTTGCCATATGGAGTGGATGCCGACTTTATTTCTCTCTATTCAACAACTGTCACGAGTTCTGAACTACTTTCCGGCCGTCTCATATAGCTGTTGAGTTTCCTTTTGTGACAGTGGCCCTTTGCTCTGAGATGCTTTTCGGCCGTCTTAGGGAACTGCCACTTTCTTCTTATCAACACGGTCTCATGCTCTGAGCCGCTTTTTGGCCGTCTTGAGTCGTGGTTGAGTTATTTCAGTGATGTCCCAGATCTGAGTTGTAAAGACCGTTCTGGTGGCTACTGATTTATTTGCCGTTTTCTTGCAAGGGTTCGGACGATCATTTCCCTACGGTTGAAACTTGAGAGATGATGAACCTGCGATTTGAATGATGCTACTATGTCAGGAGATGAGGATAAAGGTACACCTATTGGAATATTGCACCCGACGATATCTATGGTCACATGAAGAAGCAATATGACCCAGCCCTTTCAGCGAAGGATCCAGACAAAGAAAACAGTAATGAAGGAGCACGACTGAAAATTGTTGCATGACCCACATGGTGCAGATACCCCGGACAGTCTGAGTAAGTATTGATCACCATGAATATTCATCAAGGGGGTTTGCTCAATTGTGGTAAGGGCCCCATACCCAGACAACCCGCTCAGTTAACAGTATATGCTCAGAATTGTCAGTATCAAATACCGAGTCTATCAAGTCAGACCAAGGGGCCAGTCAACAAGTTTGACCCCGACAACCATGGTGAAGCATCACACCGCCTATGATCCCCATGGATATGTCGGCAGAATGAATAATCAGGATGATGAATAACAATCGTGAAGCATGTGCCCTCACTTATGAGAATCATCAGAGGATAGCCTGTCGTGAACCAAATTCTTCTGCCAAAATCACCGCCAGTCAAGACCGCAGATGTTATCATATAAGACCGTACCCTTTATGCTGGACATGACAGGAGACAGTCAAATATTTGGTACGGATCTGACACTCAAGACAGTGGAGCCAGTCAAGAAGATTCAGAAACTCTGCGGAAAATCAGCATCAGTCAGAAGAACAGTTATGATCCACAACAGTGTTTTGAACCCGAAGGACCTACAGTTAGTTGAGAAACCCAATGCAAGGAGTAAAAAGATTGGGTGTCCACCAGAAAATCTATTCACAACTTCATTGAAGGTTGTCAGTGCTGGATGACAAACTTATTAGAAATCACTCTCAGACTGGTGAGACAGGCATATCTTTCAGTCAGGATGATCTATCACAGACAGCTAAGTCAGCAGATCTAAAAATAATTGGAGCTTGTATAAGCATGAAAATGTGAGGTAAGATCTGTCACAATGTGGATACAGTGAAGCAAACCACCCCAGAGCCTGACAGTCGCGTCATATGAAATTCAGTGGGGAACAATAACTAAATAAGGAAAAAAGGATACCTGAGTTGGAAACAGTTACCTTAAGGTCAAATATATTCATACTTGTTCCCTGAGTAACCAAATCTCGAGGTCGAGATTTATTTAATGGGGGAAGAGTTGTCACAGCCTGATTTTTGGCCCTTTCTTTTTCTTTTGATTTTCTATGGATTTTGCTTGAGTTTTCTTTTTCCGTGGCTATGTGGTCTGGAAACTAGAGAAGATGACCTCTTCTTTCTTTCCAGAGTGGCTTGTCATCCTCAAACCCTTCCCAAAACCTTACCATTTCCATCTTGGGCCAACCCCAATATTCTTTTCCTTGGGAATATTCCTTTTTCTATTAAAGGAATAATCCTTTTTCCCTAGGTTGTGAAGCAACCTATATATCCATCACTCCCAAAATTCCCAAATAATTCTGATAAATTGTTTGGGTCATATCTTCCTCAAATATGGCAAAATATTTCACTTGACATGTTCCCCATCATGCTCAATTAATTCCTTTCCTATTCTGTCCTGAATGGGAGTTTGTGAAGCAAGTGCCATTTATCTTTGCCCAATGGACCCCAAACTTTTTGGACACCTTTTCATGTCCAAATAATTGCCTCATGACAAAATTTAACATAATTTGCCTAGTAAATATTCCTGAGCAATTTTTCAAAGATCCTATCTGAGGGAATTGTTTGTGAAGGAAGTACTAGCTAGGATAACCCAATTGAGTTGAAATTTTGCATGGTCCTTGATATCATCAAATCAAAGCTCTCAACAAAATTTGAGCTCATGTAACTCATCTATGTGAGCATAGGACCAAATCTTTGATTCTGTTAATATTTTCAGGTTGAAAAGCAAGTATATTTTATATTGCTTCATTAATTCTGAGAAATTACCAGATCATGCTCCTACCAATATAACCTCTCTCCACCAAATTTGGGATCATTTCCTCAATATATTTTCCCTCCAAAATTATTGCAGTTTCTGTCCACAGGAGATGTTTGTGAAGTAAGTACATTTTTGGCATATCCATTTGGTAGGAAACTTTTACAGCATCTTCATATGGCCAAATAACCCTGCCTTGCCAAATTTGAGCTCAAGTTGATAATCCATGTGCGTGCATCATCATGCTCAAGTTTTTGGACCAATTTAAGCAGTTGTGGAGCAACTATGTTAAATTTTGGTCCATTTGCTTCCATACTTCATAGGACTGTAGTCCCTCCCAACCTAAACTCCCCAGACATTCTATTTGGCTCTAATCCCACCTATGGTGATCACTACATCATGGTTTAGTTTGATTCAACAACATTCAGAGCTCAATTCCCATCTAACCGCATCATATTTAGCCTAGTGTTTAGCTCAGTTGCAACCTCCCCTGGATGGATTCCACCCCAGACAACTCATGTCAGCCATTTGGCTCTTCTTGATGCTAGCTCACGCGGTGACCACGGGGCAGATGTGCCAAACCGACGCGCTCTGGAAACCGCGGCGCTGTGCTCTTCCGTTCTCTCCTCGTATCGACCCTCAGCCATGTCCAGTAGCCTCCCCGTGATCGCCTGCGTCGCCCTGAGCCCTTGCCCCCTCCTTCTTCTTCCCCGGTGAGACGTCCCCGTCATCGAACAGTGAGCGTCCATGGGAGCGCTGTAGCCGACCGGCTCTGTTCGCACTGCGACGTCTTCCTCCTCGTGTCCTCGAGCGCTGCTCATATCCGTGAGCTCTGACAATCGTCCGTTCCCTCCCTCGTCGCCTTGCTGTGCCACCCGTGCTTGCTGGCCGTCGCTAGAGCTTGGCCGGACGTGCACGGCGGCACTTGACCTGAACCGCCTTGTCCCGGCTATTTATAGCCAGCCCCGAGGCCATCCGAGCACACCAGCAGCCTCCTCCACCTCCCAGAACACCTCCTAGCCACTAGCCCGAGCCCGGGAAGCTCTCTTCGCCCTCCATGGCTGAAGCCTCGCCGCGGTTCTTCGCTCAAATTCGGCCGACCCAAGCCACCCCTTCCCTCCCCGACCTCTCCACTAGCCTCCCCACTCCACCGCAACCCTCCCCAGCTTCTCGTTTCCTCACCGGAGCCCGTGTGGCCACGACCCCACGGATCGGCCGCGCCACTCGAAGCCCTCCTCCACCGCGGCCGACGTCCCTCTTGGCTCGGTGCTCCCCGGCGTCTTCTACCACTTGGACGGGATCCGCCTCGCCGCGCTGAGCTCGCCGGTAGGTTGCACGCTCCATATGGTGGTCGGGATCGCCCGCGAGCCTCATCGGGGTGAGCTCCCCCGTTCGGCCCGATGCGTCCAGGCGGGAGGAAGAAGAAGACCTGCCAGGCGGGCCCCGCATCGCCCCCGTCCCCACCAGTCAGCCGCACGGCGTTGACCCCGCCCCGCCACGTCACTTAAGTGGAGGCGTATTCCCTAGAATACGTCTTCCACGCAGAAAGCGTATCACCTTCTTATTCGGCCAAAAATACGTTTTCACTTCCCGAAAATGTATTCCCTTCTAATGCGCTTTCAGCTTTTCTGTCCAGGCCCTGTTTGCAAATATTTTCATTACATATAGGTCTCCGGCAGAAAACACTTCACAACTTTTTGCTCGAGACTCCGATTGAGGTGAATCCAACGCCCACGTCTTCGTCTCATCAATCCCGTTCTGTTACCATCATTTCACTATGATTTGACATACTGGAAATGACCATTTTGCCCTTGCCCCTAATCAGCCCCCCGAGAGAGAATCTTTCCCGACAAATCTTTCCGCGGCTTCACCGCACTTCTTCCCGGAGCCTTCTTCACCCCCAGGCAATCCACAACCACCATTTGCATGATGGCCATGCAGTAGCCATGGTTTTTAACTTGAACATTTAATAATTGTCTCTTTGTTTATCCGAATCTGTTAGCGTTGTTTCGGTACTGCTTATAGTTTCATGTTCACCTTCATGCTATGTTTCGATGCATCTGGTTACCATTTGTCTTGTTGGCATTACTTTCGTGTGTCATGCTTGGTAATAGTACCCATTGGTGTTGGTTGTGCTTCGATGCATGACCATCGTCTGTTACCGAGTACCGTGGGTGTGCATGTTCCTTTGCATCTAGCTGGTTACATGCTTACTTGGTAGTATTCTGGTTAAGGTCTTGGATGGTATTTATTTATGATGCTAGTGGTTATGCTATGCTTATGAGTAGTGTTATGCTTGTCAGTATGTCATGCTCATCTGGATAAATGATTCACTATTGTTATGCTTAAGGTTTATGTTGCATCCATGCTTATGTTGATATCGTGGTCATGCTTTGTAGTTGCATCATGTTATTTTCACATGACTCAGCTTATTGCATTCAAGTTTAACCGGACTCAATTGAATTTGAACAACTGTTGGCTGAGTCATGGTGCCACCATATCAAGCTGACCAGTGCAACCACATTTGCCTTTTATGGGGAGGTCCTAACTGGGTCTATTGTCATGCCTCTCGTCGATGCCTCCAATGAGGGAAGGTTATGCGCGGGCGCTACCCTGATCAGGTAGGACGGCATAAGCCTTGTGTGACCATTGTTGTTGTAAGGATCCTTGTCCCTATTTGGGACCATTGTTTGTTTGCCACAATGGTGGTCGTTGATGCCTTTGGTAGGCACGGGGCCACCCATGACTTAGCCCAACGGGGAGTTTATCGGAGTGGCCGGGAGAGTGTCATGGCAGTAGATCGGTTTTGTCGGAACGCAGTTGGTCCACCCGATGGGAGTGCTAGGCCATGGGTTGCATGGTGTTGGTATACTGTGCTAACCTCTGCAGAGTGTGTGTTTAATCTATCGATAGTCGCGCCCATGGATAAGGGCCCAGTTCGTAGTTGGTCAAACTATGGGTCAACAGTAATAATAATAATAATAATAATGTGCTTAATAATAACCATGGTTCGATGATGAGGAAGAGGTTGATTGTGATCGTGAGATGATCACCATGGTATCGAGGATACCGAATTGTTGGATATTTGGGGTGTTATGCGAGAATCACGTGTAAAGGTAAAGATCCTTGTGGTCATTAATGATTACTACGGTATTGTTATACCAAGCTTGGTTGGAGCCTGAGATGATCGTGTGATGTCCACGGTGGTAAGTGATGCATGTGATGGTTATGAGGTAACCGAGTAGAGTAAGTTGGTGCATGATAGTTTCATCATGTTGCATGTTAGTATCATCATGTTCATATATTCATGCCATGCTCGTATTGTTCTAGATGTATCATGTTGTACATGCTATGATTGATCCGATAGTATCATGTTAATCCTTGATTAAGCTGTAATTGCCATGTTGTTGTTTGTCTTGATTGCTTTTGGTTGCTGTGAGCTTGCAAGTACATTCAATGTACTGACCTGGCGTGTCATGCCAGATTGCAGGTCATGCCGGATTTGATTGCTTGTTTGTCGTGGATTCCTTGTTTGCGAGCTAGGATAAGCGTTCCAGCTAGAGTCCCTACAGAGTGGAGTTCATCACTGTTGTCGCCATTCCGCTGCATCGAATTGTTTTGCTTCTTGCATGGAGCAACCGTGCCAGGCATAGTGTCGCCATGCCGGTGTAATCCCCCTTGTACCCACATAGCTTGTAATAAAGAGCTGATTTGTTCTATGCTAAGCAGAGCCATATTCCACAAGACTTCTCCTCGATCTCTGGCCTGGAATACGGGGCGTTCCGGTTTCTCTGAGCCGGGGTGCCACACGAATCATATTAGCAATTGCCGCATTTTATGATTACGAAATTTGGCAAATGGATGTCAAAACTGCATTCCTTAATGGATATCTTAAAGCAGAGTTGCATACGATGCAACCAGAAGGTTTTGTCGATCCAAAAGGTGCTAACAAAGTGCGCATGCTCCAGCGATCCATTTATGGACTGGTGCAAGCCTCTCGGAGTTGGAATATACGCTTTGATAGTGTGATCAAAGCATATGGTTTTATACAAACTTTTGGAGAAGCCTGTATTTACAAGAAAGTGAGTGGGAGCTCTGTAGCATTTCTGATATTATATGTAGATGACATATTGTTGATCGGAAATGATACTGAATTTCTGAATAGCATAAAAGGATACTTGAATAAGAATTTTTCAATGAAAGACCTCGGAGTAGCTGCTTATATATTGGGCATCAAGATCTATAGAGATAGATTAAGACGCTTTCACAAAGCACATATCTTGATAAAGTTTTGAAGAAGTACAAAATGGATCAAGCAAAGAAGGGTTCTTGCCTGTGTTACAAGGTGTGAAGTTGAGTCAGACTCAATGCCTGACCACTGTAGAAGATAGAGAGAAAATGAAAGTCATTCCCTATGCTTCAGCCATAGGTTCTATCATGTATGAAATGCTGTGTACCAGACCTGATGTGTGCCTTGCTATCAGTTTAGCAGGGAGGTACCAAAGTAATCCAGGAGTGGATCACTGGACAACGGTTAAGAACATCCTGAAATACCTGAAAAGGACTAAGGATATGTTTCTCGTTTATGGAGGTGACAAAGAGCTCGTCGTAAATGGTTATGTCGATGCAAGTTTTGACACTGATCTAGATGACTCTAAGTCACAAACCGGATATTTATTTATATTAAATGGAGGAGCCGTAAGTTGGTGCAGTTCCATGCAGAGCGTCATGGCGGCATCTACGTGTGAAGCGGAGTACATAGCTGCTTCGGAAGCAGCAAATGAAGGAGTCTGGATGAAGGAGTTCATATCCGATCTAGGTGCCATACCTAGTGCATCGGGTCCAATGAAAATCTTTTGTGACAATATTGGTGCAATTGCCCTGGCAAAGGAATCCAGATTTCACAAGAGAACCAAGCACATCAAGAGACGCTTCAATTCCATCCGTGATCAAGTCAAGGAGGGAGACATAGAGATTTGCAAGATACATACGGATCAGAATGTTGCAGACCCGTTGACTAAGCCTCTCTCATGAGCAAAACATGATCAACACCAAGACTCCATGGGTGTTAGTCTAGTGCAAATGGGAGACTGAAGGAAATATGCCCTAGAGGAAATAATAAAGTTTTTATTTACATTTCCTTATATCATGATAAATGTTTATTATTCATGCTAGAATTGTATTAACCGGAAACTTAGTACATGTGTGAATACATAGACGAACAGAGTGTCACTAGTATGCCTCTACTTGACTAGCTCGTTAATCAAAGATGGTTAAGTTTCCTAACCATAGACATGAGTTGTCATTTGATGAATGGGATCACATCATTAGAGAATGATGTGATTGACTTGACCCATTCGTTAGCTTACCACTATGATCGTTTAGTTTATTGCTATTGCTTTCTTCATGACTTATACATGTTCCTATGACTATGAGATTATGCAACTCCCGAATACCGGAGGAACACTTAGTGTGCTATCAAATGTCACAACGTAACTGGGTGATTATAAAGATTCTCTATAGGTGTCTCCGATGGTGTTCGTTGGGTTGGCATAGATCGAGATTAGGATTTGTCACTTTGATTGTCGGAGAGGTATCTCTGGGCCCTCTCGGTAATTGATAACCCACAAGTATAGGGGATCGCAAAAGTTTTCGAGCGTACAGTATTCAACCCAAATTTATTGATTCGACACAAGGGGAGCCAAATAATATTCTCAAGTATTAGCAGTTGAGTTGTCAATTCAACCACACTTGGATAACTTAATATCTGCAGCAAAGTATTTAGTAGCAAAGTAGTATGGAAGTAACGGTAACGACGATAAAAGTAGCGGTAGCAGTTTTGTAGTAATTGTAACAGTGGCAACGGTAAAGTAACTAAGCAAAGAGAAATATGTGAAAAGCTCGTAGGCATTGGATCGGTGATGGAGAATTATGTCGGATGCGATTCCTCACACAATAGTTCTAACCTAGGGTGACACAGAACTAGCTTCAATTCGTCAATGTAATGTAGGCATGTATTCCGAATATAGTCATACGTGCTTATGGAAAAGAACTTGCAAGACATCTTTTGTCCTGCCCTCCCGTGGCAGCGGTGTCCTATTGGAAACTAAGGGATATTAAGGCCTCCTTTTAATAGAGTACCGGACCAAAGCATTAACACTTAGTGAATACATGAACTCCTCAAACTACGGTCATCACCAGTAAGTATCCCGATTTTTGTCACTTCGGGGTTAACGGATCATAACACATAATAGGTGACTATAGACTTGCAAGAAAGGATCAAGAAATCACATATATTCATGAAAACATAATAGGTTCAGATCTGAAATCATGGCACTCGGGCCCTAGTGACAAACATTAAGCATAGCAAAGTCATAGCAACATCAATCTCAGAACATAGTGGATACTAGGGATAAAACCCTAACAAAACTAACTCGATTACATGGTAAATCTCATCCAACCCATCACCGTCCAGCAAGCCTACGATGGAATTACTCACTCACGGCAGTGAGCATCATGAAATTGGTGATGGAGGAAGGTTGATGATGCTGATGGCGATGGATTCCCCTCTCCGGAGCCCCGAACGGACTCCAGATCAGCCCTCCCGAGAGAGATTAGGGCTTGGCGGTGGCTCCTTATCATAAAACACGGTGAATCCTTCTCTCTGATTTTTTCCTCCCCGAACGTGAATATATAGAGTTGGAGTTGAGGTCGGTGGAGCACCAGGGGGCCCACGAGGCAGGGGACGCGCACCCACCCTTGTGGACAGCGTGTGGGCCCCCTGGCCTTGATTCTTTCGGCAGTATTTTTTGTATATTCCAAAAATATTATCCGTGAAGTTTCAGGTCATTCCGAGAACTTTTATTTCTGCACAAAAATAACACCATGGCAATTCTGCTGAAAACAGCGTCAGTCCGGGTTAGTTCCATTCAAATCATGCAAGTTAGATTCCAAAACAAGGGCAAAAGTGTTTGGAAAAGTAGATATGATGGAGACGTATCAACTCCCCCAAGCTTAAACCTTTGCTTGTCCTCAAGAAATTCAGTTAACAAACTGAAAGTTATAAAGAAAAACTTTTACAAACTCTCTTTGCTCTTGTTGTAGTAAATATGTAAAGCCAGCATTCAAGTTCTCAGCAAAGATTATGAACTAACCATATTCACAATAACATTTAGGTCTCATATTTACTCATATCAGTGGCATAATCAACTAGCGAGCAATAATAATAAATCTCGGATGACAACACTTTCTCAAAACAATCATAATATGATATAACAAGATGGTATCTCGATAGCCCTTTCTGAGACCGCAAAACATAAATGCAGAGCACCTCTGAAGATCAAGGACTGACTAAACATTGTAATTAAGGGTAAAAGAGATCCAGTCATACTCAATATAAATTAATAGTAATGGATGCAAATGACAGCGGTGCTCTCCAACTGGTGCTTTTTAATAAGAGGATGATGACTCAACATGAAAGTAAATAGATAGGCCCTTCACAGAGGGCGGCAGGGATTTGTAGAGGTGCCAGAGCTCGATTCGGAAATAGAGATGAATAATATTTTGAGAGGCATACTCTCATTGTGAACATAACAACCGAGAGATCTCAATATCTTGCATGCTACACACATTATAGGCGGCTCCCAAACAGAATGTTAAATTTATACCCCCCACTACCAACAAGCATCAATCCATGGCTGGCCCAGAACAACGGGTGCCTCCAACTAACAACAGTCCTGGGGGAGTTTTGTTTGCAATTATTTTGATTTGATTTGAACATGGGACTGGGCATCCTGATGACCAGCCATTTTCTCGTGAGTGAGGAGCGGAGTCCACTCCTCTTGAGAATAACCCGCCTAGCATGGAAGATACAGACATCCCTAGTTGATACATGAGCTATTCGAGCATACAAAACAGAATTCCATTTGAAGGTTTAGAGTTTGGCACATACAATATTACTTGGAATGGCGGGTAGATACCGCATATAGGAAGGTATGGTGGACTCATATGGAATAACTTTGGGGTTTATGGAAGTGGATGCACAAGCAGTATTCCCGCTTAGTACAAGTGAAGGCTAGAAAAAGACTGGGAAGCGACCAACTAGAGAGGGGCAACAGGCATGAACATGCATTAAAATTAATAAACCTTGAGTGCAAGCATGAGTAGGATATAATCCACCATGAACATAAATATCATGGAGGCTATGTTGATTTTGTTTCAACTACATGTGTGAACATGTGACAAGTCAAGTCACTCGAACCGTTCAAAGGAGGATACCACCCTATCATACCACATCACAACCATTTTAATAGCATGTTGGCACGCAAGGTAAACCATTATAAACTACTAGCTAATTAAGCATGGCATGAGAAACTATAATCTCTAATTGTCATTGCAAACATGTTTCATTCATAATAGGTTGAATCAGGAATGATGAACTAATCATATTTACAAAAACAAGAGAGGTCGAGTTCATACCAGCTTCTCTCATCTCAATCAGTCCATCACACATCGTCATTATTGCCTTTCACTTGCACGACCGAATGGTGTGAATAATAATAATAGTGCATGTGCATTGGACTAAGCTAGAAACTGCGAGCATTTAATACAAAGGAGAAGACAAGGTAACATGGGCTCTTTGTTAAATCAACAATAATGCATATAAGAGCCACTTCAACATTTTCATTATGGTCTTCTCCTCTCGACCCCAAAGAAAAGAAAAGAAATAAAACTATTTACACGGGAAAGCTCCCAACAAGCAAAAGAAGAATGAGAAATCTTTTTGGGTTTTCTTTTAATTATTACTACTACGGGCATGGAAAGTAAACTAGCTAAAAGCTACAACTAATTTTTTTTGGTTTTTCTTAAGGTTATTCAAACACACAAGAAGAAAGCGAGAAAAAGGAAAATAAACTAGCATGGATAGGACAATGAAAAAGTATGACCACTGACAACTGGAATGAGTGTGTGAACATGAATGTAATGTCGGTGAAGAATACGTACTCCCCCAAGCTTAGGCTTTTGGCCTAAGTTGGTCTTTGCCCATGGATCAAAGTTGTAGCTGGGGTCATACTGAGGAGGATGCTCGGGGTGCCACTGGTTGGCGATCTCCTCCAGATCCCAGTGATAAACAGACTGACGGTGAGGATCAAGTGGTGGCTCCGGCTCGGGCTCTAGAGCTGGTGTTAGGCTCCGGTAGGCATGAATGGCCTCCGGCGGGACAAGGTACATGCCTGAAGATATGTTGAACAAAGAAGGAGCAGGCAAGGTAATAGTCTCAAAGTAATTTTTATCAAATATCAGTCTATAGTTATGCATCTTTTTCTTATTCTTAACAATAAAATCATGTCCTACCATACTCTCATAGTCTAGAAAAATATGAGGCAACAACTTTTCCTCTTTCTCATAGTGTCTAATAGGTATCTCAAAATATTTAGCAAGACGCGAAGCAAAGATACCTCCAAAGATGGGACCCTTCGTACGGTTCAGATTTAACCGCTTGGCAACAATAGCGCCTAAACTAAAAGTGTTATCATGAAACAAAGCATGGCGCAGAATAACAATATCAGGGGCACTAAGGTTTCCAAAGTTCCCGCGACCAATTAAGCATCTACTAGCAGATCTTGCAAAGTAACGTAGAATATGTAAGTGTATTCTAGTAATTCTTGCACCGGAAACCTTCCTCGTCTCCCCTACAGCGATCATATCAATAAACCCTTCCACATCGTTACGATGTGGTTCCTCTATGCTGCCCTCAAAGGGCAACTTGCAAACCCCACAAAAGTCATAAAGTGACATCTCCTTATACTCATCATATAAATAAAAATCCACCGAAGGTGGCGATCTCCTAGCATGGAAATGAAAATTTTGCACAAAAATATTAGTGAGTAGGAGATACTGATCGAGCTAGTCATGGAGGAAGTCGGTGAGGCCTGCATTCTAAGCCAAATAATAAAAATCATCATGAATCCCGGCTACTCTCAAGAAATCATCACAAGGCCATTGACACGGTTGAAACTCCGTGGTGCGAGGGAGATTATATTTGGGATTCTTATCCTCTTCACTTTGCTTATCCTTCGAGCTTCGGCTCGAAGAGCCCCTCAATAATCTCTTCATCATTTTCTGAAATTTTCTGAAATTTTTAGTAACTCAAAATAAAAGTGAACCAAACTCCACAAAATTGATGGCAACTACTCCCACAAGTGCCTAGAGACTATGTCATGTATTAGAACTACTTGGGACCAAATAAATTTGACATGCAAGCTCAAGAACAGGGTCACCTAGGCAGCAAAAAATTGCAATAAATAAAGCACTAGAACAAAAACTAAGTGGACCATGGGAGGAGTCACATACCGAAGAACAATCCCCCAAAGCAGTCTTGTGAGTGGAGCTTTGAGCAAGGAGATCGAAAATGGCAGCAAGATGAGCTAGAACATGCTTGAGCTGGTTGGCGTTATTTTGGGAGGAAGAAGTAGTGTGTGGGTGCTGGAATAAGTGGAGGGGGCCACCAGGGGCCCACGAGGTAGGGGGCGCGCCCTGGACCCTCGTGGCCAGGTGCTGGCTCCCCCTGATGTGTTCTCAGTGCCAAGTATTCTTAAATATTCTAGAAAAATCATATTTCAATTTCAGGGCATTTGGAGAACTTTTATTTTCGGGGTATTTTTTATTGCAATGATAATTCAGAAAAGAGACAGAAAATACTATTTTTGCTTTATTTAATCTAAATAACAGAAAGTAAAAGGAGGGTACAGAAGGCTGTGCTTTCTAACTTCATCCATCTCATTGTAGCGATCAGACCTCAAACAGTCTGATCTCTGTGCATCAGTGTTATCCCTAGATCGGTAATGCTGACACACACAGTACTTGAGGATTTATAACAGAGTAGCAATCACACACTTATTAAATCGAATGTCTCAAAAGAGAACTTATTACAATAAATATGGCTTAAGGCCATCTAATACGATAACAGCGGAAGGCTTGGAAGATAAAGTGAGTCCATCAACTCCAACGACATCACTGAGTGAAAGACAACGACCTATGGCTCCTTACTCGTCGTCTGAAAAGTCTGCAACATGATATGTTGCAGCCCGAAATGGGTCAGCACATGGAATATGCTGGCAAGGCAACACAAAAGAGTAACGAACAGAATAAAGCTATCACTACATGCATATATGGCTGGTGGAGGATGTATGGTTAATATGTTTTGCGGAAAGCCAATTTTTCCCTACAACAAAGGAATGAATTTTATCTAACTATCATGGTAGTTGTTAAACATTGAGAAGGTTCACCCAACTCAATCCCAATTAAGCATCATCATTAAACCCAATCAAATTATATTAAGAGTGATGAGATCCACATGATAATCCAAGAACTAGATACTCAAGATGTCCATAACCGGGGACACGGCTAACCATGATTAGTTTGTACACTCCGCAGAGGTTTGCACACTTTTCCCCACAAGACTCGATCTCCTCCATTGAATTTCTTGCACTACAAAATGTTTGAGAAACGGATGACCGAGACACAGTCTTTCCGAAGAGGTCCCCTTAACCGATAGATAGGCCGGTACACCTACAATCCCCTAAATCTGCTAGCCCATCATGGAAAGGTTTCCCATAACTTACTCAACTATGCCAGAGCCCATAATGGCATGTGGCTGCACACGGAAGTTTCTAGCATGAATAATCTTATGATCCCTTTGAGCCTGGGTGGCAGTCCATAGGAGAATCACACGGTACCCCGGGATTTCCAAAAAATACAAGCAACACTGGGTTCCCCAGGTGCCTCAGTCCACCCAAATGTGTATTAAAGTTGCCACCTTAAGTTAACCATTAATTAACAAAACTCACATCTGTCATGAATACACTCAAACCTAAACCACGTCTGCGAGCATAGCATATCAATATAAGCAACGAAGAAGTAACTCCCATAGGTTTGATAATAAACAGGTGAATCGGTACTACCTCATCTACTTCCCAAACCAACAATTTAATCAGATCCTAACCATGCAATTGTTTGAGGATTGATCTAATGCAATAAAACTGGGTAGTAAGGAGGAAAGATCAAAGTGTTACTTGCCTTGCTGATGATCCGTGAAACCTAGAGACTCGTAGTAGCACGCTTCGCACTCCGGTTACTCTACCGCAAACAAACAAGCATACAATAAGCAATCAAACAAAGATGCACGGGTAAAACTCAAATAAGAAGATCTAACCAGAAAGTTCAACTTAAGAACTCTAGTTTGCAAAAAGAATCAAATCAAACGAAGCAACAAAACTCAAACTGCGAAAGAAACAAACTTCGATTACTAATCTGGACTAAAGTCAAATTTTACCATGGCAAAAACTTGTTTAAGTTGATTAAACAGAAAGAGGGCTTCGAGGCGAAACTCTAGGTGCTTCAATCGCCTGAATCCCATAAACGAGTGAAAAGATAAACTAAAACGAAAATCGGATCAGAAATCGCGATCGAAAATAATTGCGAAAAATCCGAGAAAAAGAAAAAACGGACGAACAGGCTAACGAACGAACGTTCGCTGTCTCTGGCTAAATGGTGAAAGTCGTTCGTTAAAACGAACGAACGAACGGACGTTCGCTAAATAACTAAACCAGAAAAAAATCGATATATTAGAAAAAAACGAGATCTAGGGTTTTATCGAAAAAACCAAACTGGCAAAGAAAAACCGGCAGCGGCGGGGAACTTCGGCGACTCCGGCGAACTCCGCCGACTCCGGCAAACTCCGGCGACGGCAGCGGGGTGGTGGCGCGGCTCTGGCGGGTCGGCGGCGGGGCGGTAGGGCGGCGCGGCGCGGCGGCGGTGGCGGCGTCGGCGGCGGCGGCGTGCGGCGTTGGCGGCAGCGGGCTGGCGGGCGGCGGGGCTAGGGTTTTGGTGGGGCGGGCGACTTGGGCCTCGGCGGGGTCGCGGGCTCGGCTTATAAAGCCGCCCGGGCGCAGTGTCCCGGTCGGACACGGCCCAGTAGGTCGGTTGACTTTTTTTAAATAATTCCGCGCAGAAAAACGAATAAAAGAATACTAAATGGACTCCAAAAGTCCTGAAATAAATTTCCCCGTCCTCTAAAAATCTACCGGACAAGGTGAACATTTATTTGGGACTCTAATGCAATTTTGAAAAACGCATATTTTTCCTAATTCAAATAAAATAGCGATAAAACTCCGAATAAAATTCTTATTTGATTTTAATATTAAATCTCCAATATTTCTTTATTTTGAGGAAGTCATTTTATCCTCTCTCTTTTATTTTTATAAAATAAATATTCAAAGAGAAAATAATTAAAATCAAATGATCCTCTTTTCAAAATTCGAGAAAACTCAAATATGAAAATAACGAAATTCCCAACTCTCTCCGTGGGTCCTTGAGTTGCGTAGAATTTCTAGGATCAAGCCAAAATGCAATAAAATATGATATGCAATGATGACCTAATGTATAACATTCCAAATTGAAAATTTGGGATGTTACACTCATGCTCATCAAAAGGAATCCACTAACAAGGTTGATCAAGTCTTGTTAACAAACTCTTTTCGAATAACATGGAACCGGAGAAATTTCGAATAACACTAGGTTACCTCAATGGGGATATGCACGTCCCCAATAATAAGAATATCATATTTCTTCTTGATAGTAGGAAGAGGAAATTCAAAACCTCCAATAGTGATTGTTGGAATTTTTCCAATAGAATTGATACTATGGACTTGTGGTTGTTTCCTCGGTAAGTGTACCGTATGCTCATTACCATTAACATGAAAAGTGACATTGCCTTTGCTGCAATCAATAACAGCCCCTCAGTATTCAAAAAGGGTCTACCAAGGATAATCGACATACTATCGTCCTCGGGAATATCAAGAATAACAAAGTCCGTTAAAATAGTAACATTTGCAACGACAACAGGCACATCCTCACAAATACCGACAGGTATAGCAGTTGATTTATCGGCCATTTGCAAAGATATTTCAGTAGGTGTCAACTTATTCAAATCAAGTCTACGATATAAAGAGAGAGGCATAACACTAACACCGGCTCCAAGATCACATAAAGCAGTTCTAACATAGTTTCTTTTAATGGAGCAAGGTATAGTGGGTACTCCTGGATCTCCAAGTTTCTTTGGTATTCCACCCTTAAAACTATAACTAGCAAGCATGGTGGAAATTTCAGCTTCCGGTATCTTTCTTTTATTTGTAACAGTTTCTTACATATACTTAGCATAAGGATTCATTTTAAGTATATCAGTCAAACGCATATGCAAAAAGATAGGTCTAATCATTTCAGCAAAGCGCTCAAAATCCTCATCATCCTTTTTCTTGGATGGTTTAGGAGGAAAAGGCATGGGTTTTTGAACCCATGGTTCCCTTTCTTTACCATGCTTCCTAGCAACAAAGTCTCTCTTATCATAACGTTGATTCTTTGATTGTGGGTTATCAAGATCAACAGCAGGTTCAATCTCTACATCATTGTTATTGCTAGGCTGAGCATCAACATAAAAATCATCATTAACATTATCACTAGGTTCATGTTCATCACCTGATTGTGTTTCAACATCAGAAATAGAAATATCAATGGGATTCTCAGGTGTGTCATCAACATGTTCACTATAAGCATGCAAAGTTCTATCATTTTTATTTTTCTTCCTCTTAGAAGGACTAGGTGCATCAACATTAGTTATCTGAGAATCTTGCTCAATTCTCTTTGGGTGGCCCTCAGGGTACAAAGGTTCCTGAGTCATTCTACCCCCTCTAGTCACGACTCTAATAGCATTATCATTTTTCTTATTGTTTAATTCACTGAGCAAATCATTTTGAGCTTTAAGCACTTGTTCTACTTGAGTGGTAACCATAGAAGCATGTTTACTAATGAGTTTAAGTTCACCTTTAACTTTAGACATATAATCACTCAAGTGTTCAATCATATAAGCATTGCGTTTCTGTCTACCAACATAAGCATTGAAGTTTTCTTGTTTAACCATAAATTCATCATACTCATCCAAGCATTGGCTAGCAAACCTAGTAGACGGGATTTCAAGTTTATCATATCTATAGAGAGAATTTACCTTTACTACCTGTGTCGGGTTATCAAGACTATGTATTTCTTCAATAGGTGCCGCTGCATCTTGGATCCAACGACCCCTCATTGCTCATATTAGGTGCTCCCCGTAGCTTAATTAGCCTCTACGGTGATACGAGCATCTAGGTCGTATGATCTGTGATCAGATGCCACATGCGTAGTACTTGTACTTTCTGCGCAATTCCCAAACTCTCTCAGGCGTATATTGCAAAAACATTCAAACCTCCTACTGTGAGCCGTTAGATCTTCGTGAACTTGTATCACCATAGAATCTACGGTGCGGGGGCACCTCATATTCTCCCGTGCAAGAAAACATCAGGTGCTCTCGCAGCTTGGACGCTACGGCGATACGAGCTTTGAGGTCGTTTGATCTGAGATCCAATGGCATCTGAGCAGTCTTTGTGCTTGTAAGTAGTGGCCGAACTCTTTGGGGGCTTTTCTACAAAAAAACATTCGAACCACCGAGGAGTTGTTGGGTCACAAATCCAACGGCTCCGAAGAGCTTGTATCACCAAAGCATCTAAGGTGTGGTAGCACATGATATTCTTACATACAGGAGAATATGATGTCCTCCTTCATCTTAGATGCTACGGTGATACGAGCTTCGAGGTTGTTTGATCTGAGATCCAATGGCATCTTAGCAGTCTTTGTGCTTGTAAGCAGTGGCCGAACTCTTTGGGGGCTTTTTTGCAAAAAACCATTCGAACCACCGAGGAGTTGTCGGGTCACAAATCCAACGGCTCCGAAGATCTTGTATCACCAAAGCATCTAAGGTGTGGTAGCACATGATATTCTTACATACATGAGAATATGATGTCCTCCTTCATCTTAGATGCTACGGTGATACGAGCTTCGAGGTCGTTGGATGTGGGATCCAAGGGCATCTGAGTAGTTTTTGTACAAATTGTGTGCAATTCTCAAACTCATCAAGGTTTCCTGTAAAAATATTAAGACATCCTGTGAGCTGCTATATCTCAGATCTACAAGCTCCAAGCAACTCGTATCAGCATATAGCATCTAAGATGTGGGGGCACATGATATTCTCCCAGGGAGGAGGGGTGTAGAACCAATCGGTGTTTGGGCGGGTGGGGACAAATATAATCTAAACAATCCTAAACACAGCTTCACAATTTTATCTAAGGTCGAGGGGTTATCCCCCGACAATCTACATAGCTCCGCCTAAACACAACAGTTGCATGTACTGTAGTACTAGACTTAATATTCATGTTTCAGTTTCCTATTCATTTTAAATATTGAACTGAGGACCATGCATGTCTTACATTTTACTCCCTTCGTTCCTAAATATCAGTGTTTTTAGAGATTTCAAATGGACTGCCACATACGGATGTATATAGACATATTTTAGAGTGTAGATTCACTCATTTTGCTCCGTACGTAGTCACTTGTTGAAATCTCTAAAAGACTAATATTTTGGAACAGAAGGAGTATTTTTGAATTCGTGTCATACATGCATGGTTTGGAAAAATAGATGCACTATACTTATTGGATTGTTGTTGTGTTCGTGTGTGTGTGTGTGTGTGTGGTCATATGCTTGATACATACAAAGTTTTCTCACCACCATACCGTTCATCTTTTAAATTTGAATTTGAAATGAAAAACTTACTAGGTATACCATGAAATGTGAAATCCAAAATCGAGATCACTATATCACAAACTCACTCTAATTCAAGAACTCATCATAAATGAATTACCCGTTGAGATTACTATTTGGAAGGAAAATACGGGCATGGTAGGACCCAACGGCGTACCAGCCAGACCTTGGCTCGTGTTGATCCTAAAAAAACGGGCTCATGTCCTTCTGGTGGCGTGCGTGGTACGCACATTAGCAAAACCCAACCAGTTGAGCCTCCGCGTTTTGAGTCGAAATATCTGGCGGCCAGAATTCCAGCCCCAGGAAATTCCCCTCATGTCCCCGGTCCATAATGACTACCGATGAACAATGGAGGGATGCTTTAGTAACTAGACAACATTACCTACCGTGCCAAGCATGGTTCAATTCCCTCTGTCGCCGCTACCCAAGGTCACCCGTCAACTGCATTGCCTAGTACTAATAGGAGTACTACACTAGGATGAGCACAGAATTGAGCCCATTTGTTCGTGCCTAGTACTTGAGTTAATATATCAGGCAATGCAGTGGTACGGAGGGATTATCCTTTTACTCTGCATATATAACTTGTCTGAAGTCTAACTAAGCAAAATGTTTGACCAAATCCTTTCTAGAAATACAACAGGAAAGATGTACCGCTTGAAAATTTATTGCATGATGCAGGTTATGAACTTGTTTCGAATCCTAGATTTTAAATTTTAGAAAATCCAAAAGTGACCAGAAATTCATGAAACTGAGCATGGTCACGTGTTATGGCACAAATATTACTACTTAATTTTTTTCTTCGATTTGAGACAAGATGCTTATGAGAAGTTGCACAAATGAAGAGCCAAGGTATTTTGGAACAAAGACTTGTCACGTTAAGTCAAACACTTTCACTATTGAAACCATGGGCGTTTACGTGCCACCACGAGTCCCGCTTCTCATCGGCAGGTGCCGTCCGAGCAAGCGTGTGAGTCGACGAGAGGCGTGCGAGCAGATCACTGCGCCGGCTGACAGGAGGCGTGCAAGCAGACCACTGCGCAGGCTCACAGGGAGGCGAGCCCTTTGACCAGGCTCCGCCGCCCACCTTCGTCCCAACTGCTCCCACTTTTAATGTCGTCGGTGCCGCAGTTCAAATCAACCCCGCACTACCCGGTATCGCTACAATCTTCTCTCTTCCTCTCCAATTCTCCTGTCGTCTACCTCCAACCAGCCTGACCTAACCGTACACCATGCCGCATCACGATGGTCTGCCCTTAGTCTTCTAGTTTCCTGAGGAATACACCCAGCCGGAGTCTCAAGAACATAAGGCACTTTGGGACAAGCTTGAACCGGCCTTGCGGGAGGATGTTGCGCCTGTCCCCGCTCCCGTTCCGGCTCCCATCGCCCCGACTGCGCCAGCGCCCATCCCCGTGGCATTGATGGGCTGGGAGCCGCACATTGTCGCCGAGCTAGATGCCACGGGGTTCCACGTGGTCCCCGCCGACTTTCACGTGCCCATGCACCTACCAGCGCATGCGCCTGCGCGTGCACTGACGCGCCTGCGTGTGCACCTGCCAGCGCATGCACCTGCGCGTGCACTGACATGCGCGCCTGTGCCGGTGCCCGTACACATGAATGTCTCCACCGCGCCGTTGCCAGCGCCTGCCCCGCGCGGGTGCCAGTGTCACCCTCAGCAGCATGGATGGCCGCCGTCAACCGCTTCCTTGCACCAACGCCAGTTGACTCGCTCCTGGAGACCGAAGTCCAGAACATTGTGGCCCTCCTTGAAGCTAGGGCCAACGTCCAGTGGTACACCAACAATGGTGCAAGACGCCGTCGTCGCTATCGGTCATTGGCCCGACGACACACAAAGCACGGCAGAGGAGCCGCTTCCCACCGCAAGACGCCCCTGCTGCCGTCGCGTAATCTAAATTTGCCATGAAAAATGTTCGGATTACCATGCTTAAAATCTGAATGTTTATCATTTCCGTTTATTTTAGATCGATCGTCGTATGAACGTAAAGTCGGAGTCAGACTAAATGAAATCTATGGTTTGATCTATTGAATGTTCTGCTAGAGCCGTATCAAATTAAATATAAAACATCATCAAGCCACATGTATTCCTTCTCATCCAATGACCTAGACTGCTTCAATGTCGAGCTCTCAACACGTTTAGCGTGTAGTTAATTTCATGCCAAAAATAGTGCTAATCACATAGTAACACACAAATAATATCCTACTTAATATTTGCATGCACTTAATATACTTCCAAATTAACGTGCATTGCACGTACACATTGACTAGTACTACTAGTACGTGGAACTGATGTCGTAACTTGTGAACGCGTCCAGATATGGTCGACGGCAACATCGCCCGCGAGTTCTTCGTGTTTGCCCATGCGTCTAAAGGAAAAAGGGGAGGAGAGAGAGAGAGAGCACACATGGAACCCACCAGTAAGTGAAGGCGAATAGTACGTGCTAACAAGACGGTCCCACTAATGTACTAAAAATAATATGACATGTTATCCATTAAATAGGCTGTGGTAATATAAAAACATTATATGAACAAAGGGGGGGGTACAACAAACATTGTTGTTCTACGTATGTTGCCTATTGACGTGCAGCTTGAAGGGCATGTTCGCATGTTCGATCCTCGTCCTTTATGTTTTAATTTTTATGTGGGTCCAAATTTGTTTCATGATAGGTGGGCCCCTCGGTGTGTAGTTTGTAGCACTTTAATTTGTGGGTCAAAATTTGTTCCATTCAAGGTGGACTATCGGTGTGTAGTTTTGTAGCTTATTTGTAATAATTAAAGAGAAGAACAGAGTTTTTTGCAATAATACCATGGTGCGACGTTCAAGGAGAGAAAGGACGTGCGAGAGAGCGATGACCGAGCCAGAGGGAGATCAATTGGGGGAGGTGCGGGGGTTGCAACGGTGTTCGGAGTAGTTGTGGGCCGAATGCTACGAAAATATAATGTAAACCCACTGGAATAAATGCCTACACAAATTAATCCAAGGTTGGATTCCCCCTCGCAATGTAAATAGCTCCAGCTTTGCGAGGGATGGAGAGGTAGCTTTAATGTGTGGAAGATACGGCGTGAGAAAGCGAGGTCAATCGAGAGACATATAGAAAGAGAGACAAAGTGAGTGTGGTCCGACATTCATTGAAATGATATATATGCTATGGAGAGATATTGTCGGATTGAGCTTTTGGGAAGGGTGAGGGTTGTAAGATAGAGCTTGAGAGATGATCCAGTCATAGACATGTTGTGCATGGGAGGAAGCAAGGTCAATCAATTACATATATAAAGGGGGAGAGATTGAGTGAGTGTGGGTCGTTGCGCGATCGAAAGAGTGAGACGGGTTGGAGAGAGTGACCTAGACAGACAATGTGCATGAGAGAGTACACAATATGAATATGTCGAATTGGGCTCAAACATGGAGATATATCATTCGTGTCCGAGAAAGAGCGAGGTCAATCAAGGCATACAAAGAGAGAGAGAGATAGAGAGAGAGAGTGAGAGGGAGAGAGCGAGAGAGAGAGAGATTGAGCGAGCGTAGCCCGCCATGAGGTCGAAAGAGTGGGGGCGGCTTGGACGGTCTGACCTAGATAGACAATCTGCATGAGAGAGTATAGAGTGTGTCGATCGAGGCCCGACCAGGGAGATATATCATTTGTGTGTGAAAGAAAATGAGGTTAATCGAGACTTAGATAAGGAGAGTGAGATTGAGCAAGTGTGGCCCACCGCGCGGAAGAAAGAGTGAGACAGTCTCGAGGTAGTGACCTAGATAGACAACGTGCGTGCGTGTGCATGAGAGGTTGGGGGGCTAGATAGGCAACGCATGTATCTAGCGAGAGAGGGTGGGAGGGAGAGAGAGAGAGAGAGCTCGGCATGGGGTGCAATGGCGGGTGTGTGAGGTAAATATATTTGGTAACAGAGTGGAAAAAGGGGGGTTGTGTAGTTGAGAGAGTTAGAGATCGAAACATGGAGATACAGGAAGTATGTAGCGTGTGTGCCGGGGGGGCTAAAAACAACATTTGAATGTAGATAGTATGAGAATTAATATCGATGTTTCAATTCTGTGTACATTGTAAGATTTGAACTGAGGACCATGCATATGGGTAATTATTTCAAATTTGTGCCATACTAGGTTTGGAAAAGTTGACATTAACTCGATTGTTGTGCTATTTTGTAGGTCATATGTTTTAATCCATCCAAAGTTTTCTCACTACCATGGTGTTCATCATATACATATGAATTTGTATTAAAAAAGTAGCGTGGATACCGTGAAATGCGAAATCCACGTTAGAGTTGGAGATTGCTGTGTGACACACACTCTAATTCAAATAGCTAATTATGTGACACACACTCTAATCCATGTTAGATACCGTTTCGATTATTTTCAAATAACTCCTCATTAATTAATCTATAGTATCTCGTTTCGAATGACTAATTATTTGCAAGGAAAACATGGGCATGGTAATACATACAGATTCGTTTGCAAATGAAAGAAGATTCGTTTGCGTTCTCAAATGTAGGCAGACCAGGGTCGTGTCGTGGTGGTCGCGTGTGTCGTACGAACGCTTAGCACCCAGCCACCCACCCCCTCCCTCCCTCTGCCCCCCCCCCAAAAATAACGACGAAAAAATAAGTTCGCGCTTCCACGTTTCGGATTGAAATATCTGGCGGCCCCAATTCTAGCCCTGCAAAATCTCCCTTCTCCACCGTCCCCTTCCGTGCCCAGATTGCTCAAATCCCTAATTCACTGCAAACCCAAGCAAAGTTTGAATCGCCCCTCGTCTCGTCTCTTTCCCCACCTCTGTGCCGGACGACGACGACGAAGACGATAGTGGCGCTTCACCACCGCACCGGAGCTACCTCATCTATGCCCTCGTCCACCGCACCTGGTGGTCCACCGACAACATCGGCCGCCTCAAACGACGTGCCTCAAAGACACCGACTTCCACCGCATTAGGTGCGCTTCACCGACACCATCTCCCTCCTCATCGGGGCTACTTCACCAAGCACATCGTCGCACCTCCGCCCCCCCGTGGCCGTTGGGGCTTCACCAACGGTCTCGTCCACCGCATCATAGCACTCTGCTGCCACTCAAGATCTGCATCCGTGTGCGGCCAGCCAACGCCAACGCTTCACCCTCAATGGCTCTGAAGTGACCCACACTCTAGCTAGGCGAGCATGCCCAAACGCCAGCCCAAACTAGGTATCCACACATCACTCCCTTGTGCACTGTTCCGACGATGTTTGGGTATCCTTTCACTGCTATCTTAGCTTACACACCTATGCAACTCTGACTTTAACTCTTGTTTCTTCTAGAGATATCATCGGAAACAAGCAAAACCATCTTTAATGTAGCATGACGGCTCTACGGGATCTGGTACACATCCTGCACACCCGTATAACCTTGTAAGTATATGTCCTCCGGTATAACAGCAAGGTTGATTCCTCTTATTTGATCAACCTTTCGCCGTGTCAAAAATGCAGAGGGGATGCAAGGAGCACAAGGCCTGCACATCTAAGCAAGTGGTAACATGGACTTGTACATGGAACATCCCAAGCACAAGCAGAGCTATAGTGAGCCTGTACAACGAGCTAGCGTAAGTCCTTGCATTTCATTTAATTCGTACTGGCCTGCGTGTATGATTTGTGTGCAGTGGTGGATCCACGAATTCAAGTTACTAGGGGCGAACATTTAACTTAAAAAATACGAAGGCACTTGCACTCCGGAAATCAACATAACTTGAGAAATGTGAAGCTACATGCACTTTGAAAACCAGCTAATGATCCAAAGTAGTTCAGATTATAAAACACTAAATGATGCAAGCTCCAAAAAACACATAATGCAACATGGTGTACAAGGACTACTAACATGGTATGTACCTGCTTGAATTATTTGTTCTCTAGATGAAAATATCAAAGTGTAATTGCACCTATAACCAGTGTGCAAACTGGATATCAATATATATATCCTGCACAAGTATGCCAATAGTTTCAAATAACAGATTAGAAAAGTATTTATGCTACATTGTCATGATACGAGGACTTTCTGGTCGATGGCCTCAACGTTTCCTCAAGCCATGAAAATGTACTATAATTTTCTTGTCATCAATGCCTGCAAATCTCTATGTCTCTCTCAACATAGCAGATCATCATTAGACACTAAATCCTTCAATGGGAACTTGCAAAATGTTTGCATTAGATCCCTCATTAGACACTATATGTTCATCACTAGGAGCATGTAAAATGTTTGCATCAAATCCTTCATTAGCAGTCTGTTCATTACACACTTCAGGCTCAAGAACAACATGAGCTTGTATGTTTGCACCGGAAACTTGATTAGATACATTAGATTCAGTCAGTTCAGTGTTGATTGGGGGAGTTATAAAATAAGAAGAAATTGGTTTCATTTTCTCATAGATTCCCAACATACAAGCAGTTCTACAACACCGTCAGTGTCGCGGGATATCCGCGGCCACCAATGGGACCGGGCGGTCCTTTGCTGGTTCGGCGGGGGACGTCGCGTTGCACAAAGAGCGGACCACCGTGCGGCAGCACGGCAGAGAGCACACAAACGATTTTACCTAGGTTCGGGCCGCCGCAAGGCGTAAGATCCTACTCCTGCTTTGGTGGATTGATGGTTGAAATGACCATGGTGGTGCGTGGTACACTTGCCCGACAAGGCCTGCCTCAGGGCTACGGTGACCACAAGCGTATGGTGGCTTGGGTTTCTCAAGTTTCCAACCGTCTAACCCCCTCCTACAATTGCCATGGGCCTCCTTTTATAGATTAAGCGGTCACCACAGTGGCAAAACAATCATTACCCACTGATATCATAGTAAACAGTGCTATCATACCTAACTCTGCGGGCTGACAAGTGCATTAAATGCACCGCTTAGCGTCACATCACTAGCTTCCTGGCAAGGCCTACTGGGCTTATCTTGCCAGCTTCGCATCTGTCCTCTTGACACGTCACTGGATGGGTGTCATTTGTGGGTTTCTTCTGTAGGAGATGGTTGCCATGTGGCAAATGCTGCCACTTAATCACCTTGCGGATTGACACCGCACTGATTGACGACGTGGGTCGTACTTGTGTGTTCGGCGGGGGTGGTTCGGTCCCCGCAAGCCGCGGCAGGCGCTACCGGGGAGTCTTGGTTGCTTGCTTCTGGTGGTGGCCTAGCCCCTTGCCGGGCTCGCCTGCCCGGCGAGGGAGGCCCTTCTCTTGCCGATATTCTGTCCCTTCGGCTCGGTCTTGATCTCTCTGAGCTGCATGTTGGTTCCTTCAAGTCTCTTTGTCCCTTGACTCCTGACTTAAGCTGGTGCTCCAATCTTGATCTTGTGCATGTGCACAGTTGGGCAACATACCCGGGGTCTGTTGCACTGACAGAAGCCCCCAGGCATGCCCCGATCACACTGCGGAGCGTCGGCCGGGTAGGGCCTAATAAGTGCACAGGCAGGGCTGCAGAAGGTGGTTGGCCCCTTTGAATTTTTCCGTTGCTGCTTCATTAGTTTTGGTCTTGGGGCAGTTTCCGATTCCCCCGCGCATGGTGCAAAGCCAACAGTGCTGGGGCCGCAACAGTGATGGCTTGTGAATGACTTTAGCGCACAGGATAGAAACCACCAAATTACTCTTCCAACAGCGCGCTCTTATCCTTAGCCACGTATGTCGCATGCATAGCACGGGGTAGGTAACGGAGGCGCGTGATGTGAAAGAGCATCTTGAAGTGGGTCCATCCGTCTTGAATTGGCGGAGGAGGGCGGCGGTTGCCTGTTGACGGTGCAGCTGCCCTTCCCCGCCCGACCTATAAAAGGACGGGCGGAGGAGGGCGAAGTCATCCACCTCTGCATCCCTCTCCTCCTTCTTTCCTGGCTCTCTGCTTCTTCTGGTAATGCTGAAGGGAAGGGCCAACCCTCGGGCTTCCGTTCGGGGAAATTGCTGCCTCATGTTGGTGTTGATGCTCGGGGAGTGAGCCTGGTCCTTGGCGCGGTGAACTTCTTGGTCTCTCTGAAGCTCGGCCAGGAGGCAGGGCTGGAGAACATTGGTAATCCCAGCATTGCCCCTCCCAGAGGCCTTGGAGCCGTTGTCGATGAGAGGCGCGCCTTCCTGCCCACCAAGGAGGGACGTGGCGCGTCTTAGGGCCCCCGGCGGCTTCCGCTGATTGTTGTTTCTCTGCTGGAGGCGTCAGACCGAGGTCTTGGCGCTTCCCAGGAGCAGCGGTGGTGAAGAGAAAGCGAGGGAAGACGGAGGAGGCGGGTGGCAGGGGGCCAGGTCGGAGTACGATGGCGTGGATGCCTTCACCTCTGACCGTCAACCTACTGCCTCGTCTTCCCGCTCTTCCCCTCCCTCCCCCGGCACCGTCATCACCAGCCTCTTCGGGTGGTAACCGGGGAGGGATGTTCTCTTGGTGCCTTCTCCTCGCCTCTAGCAGTCTTCCGGCTGAGCTTCGGTGGATGATTCTACCGGCGCTCAATCCAGGGCTTCTTGCTGGCTCTGGAGGTGGTGACCAGAAGGCGTCGCCCCATCCTCCGCACTCCTCCTTCGCAGCCTCGCCACTCCCTGTCTTGTCAGGCCGTGCTCGACGGGCCCTGATGGGATCAGGGTGGGCTCCTGCTTGGATGCCCCTTTTCTCGTCTTTTCCTCCTTCTGCCGCAGTGCCTCAAGGAGGGGAAACGAAAAGAGGGGATCATGGGGCACTTATGTTTTTTTAACCTTAAAGTAGCCGGCAATCACCAAATTTTAATTCAAATAATGTAATCTCTCGAGTCCATCTTTGTATTCTGTAATGCTTGTACTTGTAACTGCATATGAATGAAAAAGATGAACCTTGTCGGGAACTCGTGCATGTGTATGATCATGCAGAGGCAAAGTGCCTCTTTTATAGAATTAAACGAGTTTTCCCCGGCAGGATATCCTGCCGGCACCCTCCTTTGTCTGTCGGAGAACTACGTCTGCCGGGGAAGAGACATAGGGGCCAGCCCCCCGCCAACTCCTTTTTCCCAAAGGCCACCGCGACCACCTTGACCGAAGCAGCGTTCGAGTCATAGGTGGGAGACCTAAGTTCCAAAGAGGGAGGCGAGGTTTTCTCATGCAAAGTTGTAGCTTTACAGAATACTAATGGACAAGAGATGAACTCATCTGTTTGGCTTGCCGGGGATCGCCGTGCCGTGCAATCTTCTCGTCTTTTGTCAAAGCCAGGTTAACGGCAAGAACTTGCAACTCCGTGTAGATCAGAATGAATGCAGGATGCAATCCTATCTATATGCATATGGAAATACTCATGAAGTGCTTATGCAATGATCTGGGTGTGCTTGTGCATGCATGCAATCTTAGTTGGGGCCCCCCTACAGCGCTTCTTTATTTTTTTATTGCACAGGGTCATCGCCCCGGCTTGTACAAGGGGTTACATGCAACTTCGATAATGCCATGTAAAAGGGGTGGCTGTCGGGCAGGGCCCAATAGCCTCTGCGCCTTATGGGTAGAACTTGCAGAGATGCTCAATGTTCCATGAGTTTTGCAGCAGTGTGCCATCTCCTATCTCCAGACGGGCTGCGCCGGGTCTGGAGACTCGTACTACCTGGTAAGGGCCTTCCCACTTTGGTGATAACTTGTGTGTACCCTTGGCGGACTGAACGCACCTAAGGACAAGGTCACCTTCCTCAAAACACCGGGCACGAACCCTGCGGCTGTGATAGCGATGCGGGGCTTGCTGATAGCGTGCGGCACGCGTAGCGGCCCGAAGACGGTTCTCCTCAAGTAGCACAGCGTCGTCACGCTGGTGCTGATCTTGTGCTACTTCATCGTAGGCAAGCACCCGAGGAGACCCGTAAATGAGTTCCGTGGGGATAACTGCTTCTGCCTCGTAGACCAGGGAGAAGGGAGTCTACCTGGTAGCTCGATTAGGTGTCATTCTGAGGGACCAGAGAACTACCGGCAGCTCCTCGATCCAGTGCCTCCCGTGCTTCTGCAGCGTATCGAAAGTCCTTGTCTTGAGTCCACGAAGCACTTCAGCGTTCGCGCTCTCAGCTTGTCCATTGCTCCGGGGGCGTGCCATAGAGGCAAATGAGATCTTGCATCCGAGGGATCGAACATATTGCATGAAGGCGTGGCTCGTGAATTGGGTGCCATTGTTAGTGATGATCCTTGCAGGAACTCCGAAACAACACACCAATTGTTTCAAGAACTTGATAGCTGACTAAGCAGTCACCTTCCTCATGGCAGTCACTTCCGGCCACTTTGTAAACTTATCTATGGCGATGAACAAGAATTCAAATCCCCCGATTGCTTGGGGGAAAGGGCCGAGGATATCGAGCCCCCAAACCGAAAATGGCCATGATAGAGGGATCGTCTGAAGAGCTTGGGCAGGCAGGTGTGTTTTCTTGGAATGGAACTAACTGGCTTCACATGTCGTGACGAGCTCAACTGCGTCTTGGAGGGCTATGGGCCAATAGAATCCTTGCCGGAATGCTTTCCCAACTAATGCCCTTGATCCAATGTGTGAGCCGCACATTCCTATGTGAATCTCAGCCAACAGTTCCTTTTCGTCCTCCCGGCAGACACACTTCAATTTCACACTTTTGGGCATCCTTTTGTACAGAGTGTCATCGACAAACTGATACATATTGGCCCTCCGGGCTACTTTCTCAGCTTCATCTGGGTCGCCGGGGAGTCCTCCGGTTTGGAGGAAGCGGACGATGTGCTTTTCCCAAGCTGGAGCTGAGGCTCGGCAACGAGGACTAGCGGCACCTCCTCGGCCGCGGGAGCACCAGCCTCATTCGCGGGGTCCATAGGCCCGGCTGGAGGGGGTGGTCCGGCAGGCTGTGAGGAGTTGTTTCCGGTAGGGTCTCTGTTGGGAGCGGATGGCTCGATCGGGACAGGCTTACCGTAGTCCAACTTTCTCCTTTTCCGGGCCATTGTGGTTGGTGATACAAAGGGTTGAGAGAGGTGGAGAACAAAAGTTCCTGGTTCCACAGGAAGCTTCTGCGCAGCACACTTTGACAGGTGATCAGCTATGCTGTTTTCCGCACGGGGTATGTGCTCTGTTTGCAACCCCTTAAAGCGCTCCTCTAACCTCCTTACTTCCTCAACGTATGCTTCCACCAATGGGCTTTGGCAATCCTTGTTGACTTGTCTCACCACCAAGTGTGAATCTCCTCGAATGATCAGCTTCTTGATTCCCAATTCTGCCGCGATCCTGAGCCCGACAAGGAGCCCTTCATACTCAGTTGTATTGTTGGTGGCTTCTTCCCGGGCATAGTGCATTTGGATGATGAACCACAAGTGCTCCCCGGAGGGGGCAACAAGAAGCACGCCAGCTCCGGCACCTTGTAGGGAGAAAGCACCATCGAAATACGTAATCCATTCTTGGGGTGATTCCTTGCCGGGGAGAGCTGTTTCTGTTACTTCCTCATCAGGGGTTGGCGTCCATTCTGCAATAAACTATGCCAATGCCCTGCTTTGAATGGTTGAAGTGCTCTCAAACTTCAAACCAAAGCTAGATAACTCCAAAGCCCATTCCACTATTCTGCTAGTAGCCTCAGGGTTTCGGAGTATCCTCTGCAACGGAAAACGAGTAACAACCGTGATCTCATGGGCTTGGAAGTAGTGGTGCAGTTTCCTTGAGGCCATGACGAGGCCAAAGATCAACTTTTGCACACCACAGTACCTCGATCTAGCCCCTTGTAACAAGGAACTAACAAAGTAAACTGGGCGCTGCACCACTTTCTTCCTTGCCGCGTCCTTGGGGTTGCACTCGTTGCCGTGCCTACTATTGTTCTGATCCTCTTCTGACTCTGCCGTGGTCTGGCCGCTCTCTACTTCATCCACTTCTTGCTGTGCTACCAAGGCTGCACTGACCACTTGGTTGGTTGCTGCTAAGTAAAGCAGTAACGGCTCTTGAGGCTTGGGTGCAACCAAGGTAGGCACAGATGACAGGTAAGCCTTCAACTCCTGCAAGGCTGCATCTGCTTCTGGGGTCCACTTCACAGGCCCTTCCTTCTTCAAAATCTTGAAGAACGGTAGGGCACGCTCGACAGACTTGGAAATGAATCTGCTTAGCGCGGCAACGCATCCCGTCAAGCGCCTCACATCCTTAACTGTCCTTGGCGCTTGGATCTTCTCAATGGCCTTAATCTTGACGGGGTTGGCTTCAATCCCCCGATGGGACACGAAGAATCCAAGTAACTCGCCGGAGGGAACACCAAACGCACATTTCTCCAGGTTAAGCTTTAAGTTGATCTTGCGCAAATTAGCAAATGTCTATTCCAAATCCTGGATAAGGGTGGCCTTATCCTTTGTCTTGACCACAATATCATCCATATAGGCTTCTATCTTTCTGTGTAGTTGTGGCCCAAACCGATCTGGACTACTCTTGCAAAAGTGGACCTAGCACTCTTCAGTCCGAAAGGCATGCAGACAAAACAGTACGTACCACATGGAGTGATGAAGATGTTTTCTCCTCATCTTCTTTGGACATGAAGATCTAGTGATATCTGGAGTATGCATCCAAAAAGGAGAACAGATCACATCCTGAAGTGGAATCCACAATTTGATCAATGCGCGGCAAGGGGAATGGGTCCTTTGGACATGCCTTACTGAGATCTGTGAAATCAATGCAAAGCCTCCATTTCCCATTCGCCTTCCGAACTACCACTGGGTTCGCCAACCATGTAGGGTGAAGTACTCCTCTGACCAATCCAGCTGCCTCTAACTTCTTGATTTTCTCGGTAATGAACTCCTGCCGTTCCAAGGCTTGCTTCCTAACTTTCTGCTTGACGGGTCGGGCATGTGGGCAGACAACAAGGTGGTGCTCGATTACCTCCCTGGGAACACTGGGGATATCAGATGGTTGCGAGGCAAACACATCGATATTCGCCCGCAGGAAGGAAACAAGCGCGCTTTCCTATTTGTCATCAAGGGTGGCGCTGATGGTAAAAGTACCATCAACACCAGCCAGCCCTGCCGGGACCTTCTTCACTTGGGGTGCTGCAACCTTTGATCTCTTGCTGTTTGAACACTCCGGCACGTCGTCAGCCGGTGTCGTGCACTTGGAGGGGGCACGCTTCCCGGACTCCCTGCCGGAGGTCCTACAATCCCTCTTCTTTCCTTTGCTTTCCTTGGCGGGGACCGTTGCCGCCGCAGCCTCTGCTGCGACTGCATCCCGATACATCCTGTCCACACAGATGATTGCATCCTTCTCATCTGATGGGATGGTGATGACTCCCAATGGTCCAGGCATCTTCATGGTGTTGTAAGCATAATGGGATGCTACCATGAACTTGGCCAAGGCCGTTCGTCCCAGAATCCCATTACACGACAGGGGGCTCTCAACCACATCAAACACAATTGTCTCAGTCCTATAGTTCAGCTCACCCCCAAACGTCACTGGCAACGTAAGCTTTCCCTTGGGATGGCTCCTGCCGGGATTGACTCCTTGAAACGTGTCGGTAACCTCCAGCTCTTCCTCTCCTATCTGAAGCTAGTTAATAACTGCTGGGGAAATCAGATTCAACCCGGCCCCGCCATCCACTAAAATCTTTGTGACCTTGAGGTTGCGAATTGTTGGGGAGACCAACAACGGCAAACACCCTACCGCCGTGGTGCGGCAAGGGTGGTCCTCCTCATCAAAGATGATGGGCGTGCGGGACCATTTTAGCGGCTTCCGGGCCTCCGGCGCTGGCTCCATAGCATTGACCTCTCGTGCCCATCGCTTGAGCTGGAGATGGGAGGAGTGCAAAGACGCACCCCCATCAAAGCATAGGGCATCAGTGGCCTTCTGGAATTCATGCTCACTGGTTTCCTCTTTATTCCCTCCATCACTCAAATCATCGCAAGTTTCCTTCTCTTGGCCCCTGGCTGGTTTTCCTTGGTGCCGAAAGGGTTTCTTGGCACAGTTTGCATCACCGCCTCGGCCCTTTCCGCTAGCAGCATTCTGACCTTTCTCTTTATCATGCTTATCATACTCTACTCTCTGTCTCCTGACAAGCTGCTCAACTTGATAACATTCATGAAGGTCGTGGCCCTTGGTCCGGTGGATCTTGCAGTACGGCCCATCACCTTTCCCGGCTTTCTTCGCGGCAGCGGATTCCCGGCATGCAGTGCACACGGAAATTTCCTTGCCGGGGGGCTCAGCCTTGGCCTTCTTGCCGGTACTAGGCGCACCAGAACCTTCCATAGTCATCACTGTCTTATCTCTTGGCTTCTTGTTGTGCTTCTTGCCCTTTTTTTGACTGGTTGATTCATCTTCTTCCTCTGAATCAACATTGATGCAATCCTCCTCCCCGGGCAACTTCCTTCCTTCCTCTATCCGAGTACACTTATCCACTAGTGTGTACAGCTCCTTCACAGTCTTGGGCAACCGCACATTCATCTTAGAACTAATGTGACGGTTGCGCACATTGGACTGGAAGGCTGCTATAACAGCTGCAGGATGGATATTCGGAAGATTGCTATGGACTTTACTGAATCTTTGTAAATATTTACGGAGAGTTTCTCCTTCCTTCTGCTGGAGAAGTTGTAGATCGCTGGTCCTGCCGGGCTCCTGGTGGCCACCGGTGAAGGCACCGATGAACTCATGGCACGGGTCTACCCACGATGAAATGGAGTTCTCCGGCAGGTGCATGAGCCAAGATCTCACGTTGGACTTGAGAGCCAACGGGAAATAGTTGGCGAACACCTTCTCGTCTCTCCCCCCCGGCAGCCTGAAAAGTGATGGTGTAGATGCTCAGGAACTCTGCCGGGTTTAGTCTCCCATCATAGTTCTCGGGTATCTCCGGCTTGAACGTGCGGACGACGGCCAACGGACTTGCCGCAGCTCGTGTGTAAAGGTAGGGCAGCCGACCTTGAAAGGTAGGCACCCGCCGCCACCGAACACAGGTTTGTCGACGTTGAGGCCGCCGCACCCATCGGTCTGGCGAGGGTCGTTGAGAGGCTGTCCCACAATGACGCGTGCGTCTCCCCACCGCCTATCCTCCGTGGTTCGCCGTTGGCCCAGACGTGCTCGAGAGTTGGAAGAGGCCATCGAGACGTCATCGGGATCTTGATCTTGCTGCGCCCGCGCCTGCTGCCGTGGTTGGGACTGCACGGTGGGGACGGCCCCCTCCGTTCGGCTAGCAGTACGAGCAGTCGTTGTTACTTGGGGAGGTCATGGCGGGCCAGCGCGCCGCGAGCCCCCAGCCTCCGTGAAACCGAGCAGACTCTAGATTGTGGCACACCATTCATCCATTTGCTCGGCTGCTGGGGAGAACCTTAGTAGCAGCTGGGCCCGCGCCATAGCCTCCGTGGCTGTGCTTGGCATAGAAGTTGATGACCTCGACTGCACCGTCGCCTGGCTCCTGACGGTGCCTGTGGCGGCGGCGGTGGCGCGCCCGCGCTACGGTGGGGCAGCCACCTGTGCAGCGGTTGGGTCGGCTCGCCCGGGAGGAGACACATGTGCCATGACCGCCCCCCTGGCAAGGACGGCCGGAGGGTGGTGGTTCATCCCGGACCAAGCGTCATTGCTGTGGCTGCGCCCATCGGTGGGAGGAGGGGATGTAAGCGGAGTCACCCTCCCATCCACACCTTGCGGAGCTTGACCGTCCACACGCTGTTGAAGTTGTTCTCCTTCGACGCCCTCAGCCCCCGTGTCGGCCGCAGGGGGAGTGGCGATGGTGCGACCTACTCCTGCCACGCCCCCAGCAGTGCTCACGTCCTCACTTGTCCCCGCATCCCCCGCGGCGTCTAAGGCCCCGGGCGGCGGGCCTTCGAGGTAGATGGCTGGGCCGAAGGCCCGGGCTTCTTCTTTTGGGCGCCATGGTCGATGGCGTCGTCAGAGACAAAGATGGCGATGAAGATGACGCGTTGCCCACGCTTTCAGGTTCGCACAAGCGATCCCCCTACCTGGCGCGCCAAAGATGTCGCGGGATATCCACGGCCACCTATGGGACCGGGTGGTCCCTTGCTAGTTCGGCGGGGGACATCGCGTTGCACAAAGAGCATACCAGCGCGCGGCAGCATGGCAGACATCACACAAACGATTTTACCCAGGTTCGGGCTGCCGCGAGGCGTAAGACCCTACTCCTACTTTGGTGGATTGATGGTGGAAATGATCGTGGTGGTGCGTGGTACACTTGCGTGGCAAGGCCTGCCTCAGGGCTATGGTGACCACAAGCGTATGGTGGCTTGGGTTTGTCAAATTTCCAACCATCTAACCCCCTCCTACGATTGCCATGGGCCTCCTTTTATAGATTAAGGGGTCACCACAGTGGCAATACTGTCATTACCCATTGATATGATAGTAAACAGTGCTATCATACCTAACTCTGCGGGCTGACAGGGTGCACTAAATGCACCGCTTAGTGTCACATCACTAGCTGCCCGGCAGGGCCTGCCGGGCTTATCTTGCCAGCTTCGCATCTGTCCTCTTGATACGTCGCTGGACAGGTGCCATTTGTGGGTTTCTTCTGTAGGAGATGGTTGCCATGTGGCAAATGCTGCCACTTAATCACCTTGCAGCTTGACACTGCACTGATTGACGACGTGGGTCGTACTTGTGTGTTTGGCGGGGGTGGTTCAGTCCCCGCAAGCCCCGGCAGGCGCTGTCGGGGAGTCTCGGTTGCTTGCTTCTGGTGGTGGCCTGGCCCCTTGCCGGGCCCGCCTCCCCGGCGACGGAGGCCCTTCTCTTGCCAATATTCTGTCCCTTTGGCTCGTTCTTGATCTCTCTGAGCTGCATGTTGGTTCCTTCAAGTCTCTTTGTCCCTTGACTCTTGACTTAAGCTGGTGCTCCAATCTTGATCTTGTGCATGTGCATAGTTGGGCAACATAACCGGGGTCTGTTGCACCGACAGCCAGGTTTAACTATTGGCCAGAAATTCAACAGTTGAATCAGATATAATCAAGGATGTGATGTACCTTCTCTTTGCGCATGTTACTCTTGCAAGCTGCGATTGTCCGTTTGCGCAAGCTCGATGCCATGCCCGTGTTGCCGCCACTGCCTCCCACGCAGGCTACACCTAGGCTTGGATCTTCATATTCTTGTCCTTCCATTCGCTTGAAGCCCGGCGACGGCCCTCCAACGAGGGCGCGAGGAAATGCTGCGCCGGTCTGCCAGCGGCGGCTAGGTTAGGAGCGAACCAGACTGGAGGCTGGAGCGAATGAATTGGATTTTTCCTGCTGTCGATCGATATGGGAGGCGCTCGTTTGGGCCGCGAGCCTGCTATAGGGCCTGCCTTGCACTTATGTTATTGGCCCATCCAAATTGAAACATTTTTCTTCATTTTTTTACATTGCCTACTCATGCGTTGGGACAAACAAAACTAGCCTGGGCCAACCTAGATGACTCAAACTAGGTGCACACTTTCTAGCCACCCGAGTTGGCCGCCCATACCAGCCCCTACGGTGGCGTCGCCCCTTTTTGCATGTATGATTGGGGTAGTGAAAAATATTCTGGTGGCGCTTTTGATTTACCCACAGAATGGTTGAGTTGCTTGTTTCGATGAACTGAGTTCGCCAATAATGTGAAGGATGCCAGTCTTTTCATCCTATTGTAGATTGCTTAGATCTCGATATGCCAAATGTAATCGCATGAAATATACAGTAAAAGCCAGTGTGATGTGTGTGGCTACAACTAGTCTGACTACACGCCCTCATATAACATATCAAGGACGACGCACCATCTTACCAGTTTAACCACTCGACTTACCAATGCAGTGTGGGAAGAAAGAAGTATTGGGACTGCTTATCCAAGCAATTGATGCCATGGACTCCTCCGTAGAAGTTTGTAAGCGAAAAATAAGTTGCAGTGTGCATGTACAAAGAGCTAGCGTAAGTTCAGTTACCCGCTTCTCGGAATTTTAGTTAGCCACTTGTTGCAAAATTGTTCAATTATGTTGCTTGGCTTAATTTAGTTTGCTACTGATTACATAATGCCATAGCCTGTTAATCCTATTATAGACTACGCCTATCTATGTGTTTGATACTTACTGTTAAGAATTACATGTTTGCCTGAACTTAAATAGCTACTTAAGCACGTAGATAGCTGGTCATATGTACTTCTAGGGTGCAGCAGAATTCACGTGTAATTTACGCTCTGATACCCTGTTTGTTTAAATGGTTTGCTGTTATCAGTTGTAGCACTAGTAATGTTTGCATGTTCATAGATAGGCAACTTTCAGGTTTATATGAGGGACACCGTCCTTTTAACTTATATATGTGTTGGGATCATTTTGCTTACATCAAAGGAATTTACAGATGTCTATGTTGCTGGTAAATGGTACCTGTCGGTGTCAAAACCGGTGGATCTCGGGTAGGGGGTCCCGAACTGTGCGTCTAGGATCGATGGTAACAAGAGGCGGGGGACATGATGTTTACCCAGGTTCGGGCCCTCTCTATGGAGGTAATACCCTACTTCCTGCTTGATTGATCTTGATGATATGAGTATTCCAAGAGTTGATCTACCACGAGATCGTAGAGGCTAAACCCTAGAAGCTCGCCTATGATTATGATTGTTGTATATATCTATCGACTAGCCTGGCCTCGGTTTATATAATGCACCAGAGGCCTAGGATAACAAGAGTCCTAGCCGAATACGCCGGTGGGGAGGAGTCCTTGTCTTGATCACCAAGTCCTGTGGAATCTTCCTTGTATGCGGCAGCTGTCCGAACTGGCCCATGAGTATACGGCCATGGGGGTCCTCGGCCCAATCTAACAGATCGGGAGATGACGTGGTGAGTACCCCCTAGTCCAGGACACCGTCAGTAGCCCCCTGAACCGGTCTTCAAGTTAGGGACGCCCCTTGATTCTTCCGAACTGTTCTTCATCTTCGGTCGTCGGTCTTGAAAACTGGTTCAACAAATTTTCCCATCATCTGTCTTGAGGATCGCCGAGCTAAATCTGACAAGTATATACGTCGGGTATCCGAGGAGCCCTTTAAGTCTTCGACCTTTATCAATGCCTTGTTATTTTTATGCCACGCCTCGGGTTTGAAGTTGTTCCCGTGCCGCGGTGTCCTCTTGCATCCGAGCCCCAACGCCGGACTACATTCGAGGTATCCTTTGCAGCCAAGCACCAATGCCGGACTGTATCCAAGCTCCAACGCCGGACTGTATCCGAGCTCCAACGCCGGACTATATCCAAGGTGTCATAGATCACCTTGGTTCAAAAAAGTCAAACGAGTTTAGCCGAGCTTAATGCCGGAAATGCCCTCTATGGAGCTAGCCGCTGGCGCCCAAGCTTTATGCCAGACTGCTTCTGAGGTGGTGCACCACCCGACAGCGGGCTGTTTTTTTGTGAATATTTTTGACTAGTGCAGTTTATTCTCTGCCGAGGTATATAGCCAGTATATGTATATCCAGTAGCCCTCAAGGTGTGTATCAGTCTAAAACCCGAGATGCACCTGAAGGAAAACATGAAACTGCTGCTCCCAGTAGCCCCTGAGACTCAGAACGATGCGCGAAATTGGCCTGAGGATGAACTCCTAGCTCGGGATCATACATAGGAATAAAAACGCAGTGTAATATACTAGAGATAATAGTGATCGGCGAACGGGCCCTTGAGAGAGGGTCTTGAAAAGTTGTCGTAATATATTTATCTTGACGCCGGATAGGTCCAAATGGTACCTATTGTTATCCGAAGACACGTTTGCCCATAGTTCGGTCAAGCCAAACACTTGGCAGTTGGAATTTTCTACATTGAATAGGCAATGCAGTAGCCCCCGAGACACTGGTCGGGTGGCAACACCAGATCAGGGGATCGATGTGCCCCTTTAATATTTGTAAATAATGAGCGCAGAGCCCAGTAGCCCTCGAGCCTTAATGTGGGCACGGGTGGCCGAATTAAGGATCGATATCCAGAGTAAAATCACAGATTATGTGTAATGATTCTATGTATCCAAGTACTTTACATCATTGTTTTGACTCCATTGCGACCGTTTATCAGTTGAAAGTGGCCCATCGTCGGCTTCTACCCCTTGGTAGATACTACGCAGGGTGTTTCCGCAATAACAAAACAACCCTTAGCTGACGTCTCGGTGCTCGAAGGCGGTTGTGTTAGCGGAAACGAGGCAATCAGGTATGCGGGCTTTATAACTTTTGCTTAGTCATAGGAGCTTTATACTGGGGAAGCTAGCTATGAGCCCCCGGTTAGTGTTCAGCGACAGCCGAGGTCAAGCCGTAAACACTTCAGCCAATGTTATGAACGGCCCGTCATTTAACATAGTCATCGGATCGCTGACCAGCTTACGCCTATTGTGACAGTCAGTTTTCGGCTTTCTCCACTGAGGTGCTTAACCATGCGAACTGGAAGCACAATCGCAGTGGTTCTCCCTTTGCACACCTAGCCGAACAAAGCGGAACGTAGGAGGCAAGCACAGGAGCCGGGCAACCCAACTATTGACCGAAGACACAATTCGAACCCGATGCATATATGGCAATATCCGAGAATGTTTTTGCCGAATCTCTAAAGGTGTCCGGCGTTGCACTACGAGACTAATGCTGGAAACACACAAATAGTTTAAAAGTGGCATAGGCTTGGAAAACCAAAAAACGTCAGTGAAAACCTGACGTCCGAAGAAGATCAAGTGTTCGGTGCCAATCTGAAAATTGGACTTCAGAAAAAAAAAGTGCTTCTGTCGTGCTTTAACATGACACATCCTATCTAAAGACTTCAAGCGGGTGAGCCTACAGCTTCAACCTCCTATCCCGAAGGCGGAGTACTTCTCATTAGGCCAGTTTAGCAAACTAAACTCTAGCGGCTTTGAGAGGGAAATTAGGCTCCCTGGCTAGTGACCACACACTCGTGTCGAAAAAAAGGAGTGATAAATAATAATAAAAAAACTTTGCAACGACTAAGAAGAAGAACACTTATTATAAAACGGGTCATATAAATTTAAGAGCCCCCAAGTGACTTGGGTAAAAGAATTTTATGTATAATGATTCTATGTACCGAAGTACTTATATCATATATATGTTCACCCGAACTTTAAAGGCGTCTTAACCGACCGTCGGCTTCTCCCTCTTCGGTCAAGAGCCGAAAAGTGTTATGTACTCCACCTGTCGAGAATATCGATGGTGTTTCCGATAACTAGGCAATCAGGCCATAAGGCTGTAACAGACAAAGCGCGCTCACGGAACTTATGCTATATTACTGACGAAATGTAAGAAGCATCTTCGAAGAAAATAGTACCCCCACCGATACCTTTCTTCGGTTGCTCATTGCTACTATGAGACTTGTGCAATAGAGTTTTTGTACTCATGAGTTCCGTTGTGTGCCGACCATAATTGAAAATAAGAGCGCTAGCTTTCGGCTTCACCCAGTCTGAGGTCCGGCTCGGATGACCCGAGCGTGACAATCGCAGAGGTGCTCCCTTTACTCCCTAGCCGAACAATCGGGAACGTAGGGGTAAACACAGGAGCGAGGCAACCCAGCTTGCAAATCGCTTAAGTCAACATGGTGCATATTGTGGCGTAATACACGAACAAGGAACGAGCCGTACAAGTGTAATCATTTGCAAGAGGAAAGGCTTCATAAAGGAAGCCCCCAAGTGAACTGGGTATTTGAATTTGTGTGTCACAAACAAGGTTATGACAAGGAATTTTTTCACAAACAACTTTTTGCCAAAAAAGTATGTGCTTGGCCGAACCGAACACAAGTTAAAAATTTAAAACTTTGAGCATGAAAGTGACTTAGCAGGTTAATCTATTCGGCATTGATGACGCGGTCTGAGCTTGATGCGGGACAAGGTTCCATCCCCCAAGCCGGTCCCGAGGTGGTGGAGCAGAGAGCTCGACACTCCGAAGTGGTGTCATAGCACGACCAATGCAGGCCGGCAGAGTGACGCCAAAGTCCCCGGCATGGGTTAATGAGGTGTTGACGAAGCCCCCCGTCCAGCCGAGGTGACATGGTATGTCCGTACTCCGAGTTGACGATATTGCCCGACCCGGATCATTTTCCTGTGCACAAAAAATAGTGCAAACCGGACATAATAGTAATAATAATAATTAAAAAAAATGTTGCATAATAAATAATTTATGCAAAGTGAGTAATAAAAGAAATATGGCCTGGCGCCGAAGTCAATGTCGATGCAGGGCGTCGGCGTGATGCGGTAAAGGCGTGGCAAAGCCTGAATTCACAGGCCGGTCCGAGTTCCGGATGCGGCGTTCGCCGGACTATGTACGAAAACTGACCGAACCACCGCGCGACCGTCGTTAATGCGGCCATCATTTGATAGACCGGTGTAAAGATGATGGACGAACCAGAGTAATAATTCCTTGGAAAAAATGAACCCAAACAAGCAAAAAATACTAGGATTAATAGCACCTGGTTTATTTGTTGTAGCGATCCGAAGAAAGGTGATTCCCAAAATTGGGACTCGATCTGCACACCCATTGCCTGATGGGCGATAAAGCGACGGCATGGCGATACTGGCAAAGGTTGGCTCGCCGAGGCAAAGCCCTCGGTCCATCTAACGTGACAGAGCTGGTCGGCTAGTGACGCCGAAGTATCCGGAGTAGGTTGATGAAGAGATGGCGAAGCCCCCGGTCCAGCCGAGATGTCGAAGCCTCGATGTCAGCCGATGAGTCGAAGTAGGTCGGCGTGATGGACACCGGCTTGAAGGAGCAACAGTGTGGCCCTGCCGATGCAGGTCGTGACGTGGTCAATGCCGGCTTGATGAAGTGACCGTGCGGCGATGCCGGTGTGCTCCGTGTAATCCGTGGGGCGGCGATGTTGGTGATGATTTATCCTTCGCGATGCCGAACTCTTGTTCGGCTTGCCGAGATGATGATCCGAAGAAGTTGAGCTTGGCTCAGCAAAGCGACGACGTGTCTAGCGCAGATCGGCAGCCTTGGAGCAATATTGCCAGACTGGTTTGACACTAGCATGATGGTGAAGATCATGTTCAAAAGATTTTAAAGTTAGTGGGATGTGTTCGGGAACAAAAAACAATACCCCATACAAAACTTCCTTCAAGAAGGATGTCCGAAATCCCGTTCATAAAAAAGACGAACTCGGGTCGGATTCGTTTTCGCGCAGAAAACAGATCCGAAAAGTGATGCACTAATCGGAAGGTTCCCGAAGTTTGGACGGTCGGATCAAGCTGAAATTTTGAGGGGTGGTAGATATAGGAATTCCACAGCAGATCAATAGTTGGATCTTCCAAAGGACGTCCGACCTACAAGCTGGAAACCACACCCTAAACTCGTCCAGATTCCCGTCCAGATTTGACAGGGCTCCGGAATATCGTGGATTGCCAGAGATTCCTCCGTCGGAACTTGACGAAATTTTCTAGGGTTGTTGTAGACTCAATTCCGCACAATTCCACCGAAGCAATCGTTAAAACGACACTTGAGGAGGCGGTGGCGGCGGATACAAGTTCGCTGTCCAGAAAAACAGCACGGTCGCCCGAGGGCAATGTTGACGTTGAGCCCCCGGGATCCCTGGATGATTCCTCCATGATCTTGATAATGATCGGAGTTGATGTTGATGAAGGCCCTCATCCAAACATGACGATCGGAGCTAGGGCGCAGTCCTCGGTCCAGCCAAGGTGACCAGCCGAGCCGGTGACGAAGAAGCCAGGTCGCAGTTGATCTGCAGTCGAGCCATTGATCCTTTTGCCGATCACACATCGGAACTCTCAATGAAAGCACCAATGTCGGTGTCAAAACCGGCGGATCTCGGGTAGGGGGTCCCGAACTGTGCGTCTAGGATCGATGGTAACAGGAGGCGGGGGACATGATGTTTACCCAGGTTCAGGCCCTCTCTATGGAGGTAATACCCTACTTCCTGCTTGATTGATCTTGATGATATGAGTATTACAAGAGTTGATCTACCACGAGATCGTAGAGGCTAAACCCTAGAAGCTAGCCTATGATTATGATTGTTGTCTATATCTATCGACTAGCCTGGCCTCGGTTTATATAATGCAGCAGAGGCCTAGGATAACAAGAGTCCTAGCCGAATACACCGGTGGGGAGGAGTCCTTGTCTTGATCGCCAAGTCTTGTGGAATCTTCGTTGTAAGCGGCAGCTGTCCGAACTGGCCCATGAGTATACGGCCATGGGGGTCCTCGGCCCAATTTAACAGATCGGGAGATGACGTGGTGAGTACCCCCTAGTCCAGGACACCGTCAGTACCGACTTGTTACTTTAATACGTTGACAAGAACTTGTTAGTTTTACTAGTTCATGTGTAATTAAATACGTTGCCAAAACTGGTTAGGTTTACTAGTTTGATGTTAGTTTCTTATGGCTCTTGCAAAACTTTATTTATTGATTGCTAACATTCAAGTTTGCAGGATCCAACTGAAACTCCATTGGCACAACTGGTATGTTTTCAGAAACTTCCTTGTTTACCTGGTTTGCTGATGTAACTTGTTGTTGTAATCATCTTACCAACTTCAAGTTTCCAGGATCCAATTGGAAGTCCAATCGCACAACAGGTACATTTTCAAAAATAAATTTGTGTAACAGGTTTGCTGCTGTAACTTGTTGCTCTAATCAAGTTACTGACTACTCAACTTTTCAGGATCCCAGAGAAACTCCAATGCCACAACAGGTTCCTTTTGCAACACTTGTTTGGTTAACTGCTTTGCTGCTGCAACCGGTTGCTCTAATCACATTACTGGCTACTCAACTTCTCAGGATCCAAGAGAAACTCCAATGCCACAATAGGTACCTTTTGCAAAATTTGTTTGTTTAACTGCTTTGCTGCTGCAACAACCAGTTACAATGATGTTAATAACTACTTTTTAGCATCCAATTGAAACACTATAATTCCTTGTTTGTTTAACTGGTTTGCTAGTATAACTCCTAGTTGAGATGTTTTCCAAACTTCAACTTTTTGGCATACAATCAGAACGTTAATGGCAAAACAGGTTAGCCCAAGATCAAAGAGTGAGGTCCCCATGGACGTTGTATAATCCCATAGCAGTGGCACCGGCCCAATCGTGCATCATGAATTGTCAACTGCTGATGCTCTAGAGGCTAAACTAGTGGTAGAAAGAGATTCTGCTTCTGCACTTAGAGATGAAGTTGACATGTCGAGGAAGCAAACAACACAATCACAAGCAGTACTCAAGACAACCATTAAATATTTGGTAGATTCGTAACAAAGCAAGCTGAGACTGACCGCATTGTTAAGGTCCTGAAGGAAAAAGGAAATTAAATTCCCGCCTGGTAAATCATAGGTGAAATGTTCTTTCCATCGTTGAATAACCTTTGTGTTGTTTGTTCATGTAATCGATCAAACCATTTGTTTTACAGATCATGTAATAATTGTTTTTTGTTTTTGGTTTGTAATTTTATTTGAGCACAAGTCTGTATTAATTGATAAGGCTCGGAGACATTTCATTTTGATTGTTGTGCCAGACCTAGAAATATGCCAATCGGGCTGAATGTGCATTCAGCAATAATAGTAGTATAGATGGACCATAAGTGGCACGCATCGGAAAGGGCCAAGATGTTGTACTAGCTTCGCTAAAAAAAGGATGCTCTTCTAGCAAAAAAAAGTACAGCGGCCTAGCTTATGTATGTTAGTTGATATTATTGATCCATATACTCTATAAGTGTTTATATGTCTGTTAGTTTTTTACATTATTGGTTGATTGACTCAGTATTTGAATCTTCATACATCGCTTGTGTACATATCTAAATGGGAGTACACATTAAGCTGCGTGTGACATTTGAGTTGGACATAAAGTGTTCCAAATATTCGAATACACCTTAAACTAGATTCTAGCTTCTGAATTCGAGTGTCGGCATTTGTAAATCATATTCATATATGACAGTGGAATACATCTTTGTCATGCATTTGAAGATATATAAAAACACATAGAATGATTTATAAAGATTCGTATAGGAATACAAAATGGATTCGAATTTGGTTGCCAGGGTAAGCGCGGATGCTTATTGTCCCAAAATTCGAAAGAAGTGGCAAAATGTCCACTCCCACGTCGGCTGCCCGAAGCCAAGTGTTTGGGAGATGGAAATTACTATCTAGCCCTTACATGGACAATCCATCGGCCCAATTTCCACTGCTCTCAATAGGGGTAGGTTACTAAGTTCAATTTGACGTGACACCACCGCCTCTGAGCCCATTCCGACACGGTGGGTGCCAAACATGGGCGGCAAAACACATTTGATTCAAGCTCATCCGAAAGACCTTTGTTTCTCCCTCCATTTCCCCATTCATACACGGTGGGCGGCAAAACAAACTCGACTCGGCCAAAATCGATGTTGGCAAATATTTTCAATGGGGGCAGGTTTGTAACTTCACTCAGATGTGACACAACCGCCCTACCTGTCAGCCCCATTCATACACCATGGGCGCCAACCATGGGCGCCAAAACACCCTCTCCTCGCCCAAAACCTCTTTGGGAGAATATTTGCGAGATGCAAGATTACCGTCCTATCCCCAACCGATGAGACGTCCAAATTTTAAACAGGGGCTAAGTTCGTAACTTTCCCATATTTCAGACAGGCGCGTCCCAAAAACATGGTTCCCCGTACCTCTCCCTGCATTTTCCCATTCATACACTGTCCGTGCTAGAACACCATCCCCACACCAGCCTCCTCCGTCCGCCACCCCATCCATCACCATCGTCCTCCACGCCATCCATCGCCGCCATCCTCCACCCCATCCATCACCACCATCCTCCATCATGCCAGAGCGCCTACCAAGACTGCGTCGTCCATTGCTAGATGAATGTTTCTCATCCACGACGACGGACCAAGAGCCTTGCATCGCGTCCTCTCGCTTCATCGGCGCCGTCGTCCTCTTTGCCGGGGCCGCTCACACGACCTTTTCTTCCACCGCAATGGGACTTATCCCCCGATGCACCCATCTACCGTCGCAGATCTGCTTCAACACCACCAACAGCCATCGCACCCCCGATACCTACACGGCGCCGCAAGAGATGTGGTACTTCGTATCTCCTCAACTTTTTGATCTCAACCAGTAAATAGATCGTAACTTGGTTACTGTACCTTTTTTCAGCTCTTAGAATTTAGTTCTTAGTTCGAAACAAACAATGGATGCTCAATAGCATTTCCCCTGTTTGCAGCTTTAAATCTGTCATGGCACAGTCATAATAGGCCTTAATTGATCATGCTTAGGGTTTAATTGATCATGTTGGTTCCGTGGTGGTTTCTTTAATAGAAATCAGAGGGGAAATCATCTTTTTCTCAAAACAATGCTTAGGGTTTCCCCCTTTTATGATCACTATACGATCAACATACATGCTTCGTGTCATAATAGCACTGCTCCACCCGTCAAGCTAAACAAGCTTAGTTGTTCAAATACGAATCTGATATTATTAAAACAGAGTCGTTTAATTGGTCAGCTAAATGTTCCTAATTTAGTTTCGAAAATGCATATTCGCCGCTCGGGTGTGTATCTCTACAGGGTGCCCACGGTGGGTCGTAGCCCACCCTGGGATTTTGGGTCAGCCCAGGCCCCGACTACCCTCTGTTCTGCTGCGCGCTTCCGATCTCTACTCGCCCCCAGCCGCCTGCCTCGCCGGCGACTTGCCATCCCCGGACGGAATGACTCTAGGAGGAGATGCCGGACTAACAGGAGCATAGGAGCCGCTCGCCCAACAGCGTCACCGCTGCCCGGGCGCGCCGCCGTGCCTACCTTCCCAGACCGTTGAGGGCTCAGGCATGCAACACCCACTGAGCCAACCCAATTTATCCTGAGATACGTCCTCAACACTCAGCAGCCACTCCTCATCACCCATTTTCTAGTCGATTCATTACTCATTATGCAGGACTGTCATTAGGGTTTGTTGTGTGCTGAGTGCTACCTACACTTAATGGTTCAGATGTATTTTAGTAATCTTTAGTACCTGTAAAGTTGATAGGGTTTCAAAATTTTGGCCCTATGAACAGGCACTAGTCATTTTGGATTGTTGGTCGTAGTGACATTGACCCAGATTACTAGTGCATGCCAGGTTTGTTGACAATTTTACTTGTCTTTCTTACTCATTTGATATGATATCCAATTATTCACGTCGATTAGTTGCAAACAATAAGTGCTAGACAAACTTCTTGATTCAGATTTTGGACGGTCTCTTACTGCAGTTACAATTCTGCATACTTGTCCTAGTAAGCTCACAAGTAAATGATTGATTCACTACATCTATGCTTGCCTTGTCATATTTGTTGTCAATATTCTTTTAGGGTGGACCACCCTGTTTCAAAATACTGGAACCGTAGACATGAGTGAATAGTATTTCTCTTTGTGATCTCTTCCATCATGTGTGGGCAACGAACACTGCATTGTATAGAAAGAAAGTGCCATTTCCAGCTTTTACATAGACTATGATCTTTTACATGGAATACAATCTGCCTACTTGCTTTGTGTCGCACTACCGGCACTCCACCTTTGAAGCTAATCATTATGCCACTAATAATTCCTTAGTTTATTTGTTCAAATACGAATTTGATATGATTCTAATGTTCCTACTTCTATTTTGAAATGTGTGTCTGCCTGTTATAGATACATAAGAGGTTTGTATTTCTGTGTGTGGTCTGGTCAGCACGGTTGGGGGGTGAACTTTGCATATGCAGGGGATTATAGGGAGACACTCTTCGAGTTGAATCCGCAATGCATTCCATAGATAATCTGACTACTTTTTATGTTTTCATGAATCTCAGATTCTGAACAGCATCATAATGATTATGAGCTTGCGTGCATGAAAAGAATAAAGAAAAACAATGCCATGGCTGTCAAACTTGGCATTAAGAGACTGAAATCAAGTCTGGATGCAATGCAATGCAAACGATCTCCGTCTACAGATTTATGCTCAGAATATGATCCTAATAGTGATTCTGAGCTAGAGGGAGACCTAAGTCAATGTAGCTCCCTAGTGGAGGAGTCAGAGGCTGATTCCCTATCTTATTCACCCATCAAGGTGCTTGCTCTAACTTTCCAAGGTTATATTGGTTGAACATATCTTGCAACTGATGCTTTGCATTGCATATACTTTGTTGCACTGCCATTAGCTTAGTTTACACATCGTGTATGTGAATACACCCTGCCTATCCATTTTTAGTACATATTCCATTTGTCATCATACCATATTTATCCATTCAAATGTTGTTCTTGTGTATCAGACGTTCAAAAGGAAGAGGGCGATTGCTGATCGCGGAGGAGCACGAGCAAAGTATTTGGAAAAGGTAGTGACACGTGATAAATCAAATAGCCCATTAGGTGTAGTTGCAATATCACCTGACCCACAAAACACCCCAACTCTAGCAGACTCTAGCCCTACTACACTGGTCATTTCTGATGCCCCAACTCAGTAGAACCCAACTGCAACAAACAGTATGATGATGCCAGTTGACATAGCACCAGCTCTACGATGCAAAACCCCCATTCCAGCAAAGAGTACACCAAATCCAGTTGCGAAATCCCTTCTCGAACCAGAGAGAGCCCCAATTGCAGGAAATAGGACCCATGTTCCATTTCTTCTTAGTTTAGAAGATGAAGCTTATATTGTTGTCAGAAACTTTGTGCGCATCTTTCCTTCATGGAAAGATTATACCGCAGACACAGAACAATTTCCAGTCTTCCTCCGCAACTTATGCGTAAGTAATGTACTAATGTTATTCATGGTAATTATTGCATATGTTTCTGCTGACAGAAGACACAAGATTTCATTCTTTTAAATAGGCGAGGACCAAACTGGATTGTCAAGACGAACAAGGGTTGGTTGCGCTTTTGAAGCACTCATTGATGAAGTATCATTCCTACCCGAGGCAAGTGTTCTTCAATGGCAAGCCTCTAAACGAAATTTCTGTAAAGCCTCCGGTGCTACATTTATCAGACAGTGACTGGAATAATCTTGTTACACATTGGTCTCGTCTGCAGCGTAAGGTACTATCTATGATATCACATCATAATTTGAACTACATTTTTTCATTTGCCTTAACATCTCACCTGTACGAAAACTGTTAGCAGAAGAACATTCATTCTCAAGGGACCACATAATCTCGCAACTATACTGCACACTGCATTGCTCTTGTGAGTACCTCTTGCCCTGTATGACCATACTTACTTTCATAGCTGTTTGATTATGTAGCATCACTGCACATGTTAGCCTCGTATCGTCAATTTGGTGGACATTATAAGATCCGTATGGACTTTTACATAAATTTAGAATCAACCTAATGCTTTTGAAGAAGTTTAGCTCTGCAGTCCTCTTGTAAGGACTGAACATAGTCTATCACTGTACTTACATTAACAAGTAGTCCCTCTGTCCCATAATATAAGAACGTTTTGTACAGTACACTAGTGTTCAAAACACTCTTGTATTATGGGAAGAGGGATTGGTTCATTGTGTAGCATTCTGCATCTTATCTCACTCGCCCACCATTTACTAAAAAATATCATATCTATATTTAATCTTACCAAAAAGTTGAATACACAGACAATGCCAGTGCAGAAGTGTAGCCCATTGCTCTTGTCAGTACATTTTGTCCTATAACGCTTGTACCTCCAGGGATTGGTAGTTGATTATGTTGCATCAATCTGCCTCTTATCTTCCTTATCCTCTATCCCTTCCACTGTTATCATATCTATAATTACTCTCTACAAAGAAGATTCTGTGCTTATGAAGAAGATTTTGTGCTGAAATTCCTGAGTTATCCTTGCCTTGACATGGAGAAGGGCATTATAAAGTCGGTGTTAACTGTTAATGTAAGTCAGTCCTTCTAAAGCCTTTATCCTCAACTGTTGTTTAATTTGCTCATACTCCCTATCGTTTACTGCTGTTTAGTTTGCTGTTTCTATCAAAATGCATGTTCGCAACAACCGTAAGTTCCAAGTTTTACTTGTAAAACCAAATTCTTTATTCATACCATGCACATTACTCAATACTCCCTATATGTATGCTTATTTTTGTAGGTCTATAATCCAGTGTGTGGTGAAGCAGCCCACGTTTGCACCTTGTCATCTCCTGTTTTATCTTACTGATGTGGCTGATGATATGAACAACATGCCATGCACATTAACCAAAATAGATACAATGATTGTCTTTGCCCTTCATCTATGCTTGTTATGTTGACATGGTAATCCAGTAGTGTGATGAAGCTCCCCACATTATGAACAATGCCAAATTATGCTATTGATATTTTGAACTTACTCTTTATTTTATAATTTGAAATTGGATGTAATTGACAACACAGTTATCATATTTGTTTATACACGTGCAAAACATGTCATCTCTCTACTTGTTTCAGGGTGATATGCCTGATGGCATGCACAAGTCTGCTGAAGGCTGTGAGACAAACCCAACATATATTGCAGCAAAGAAGACAAAACATCTTGAAGATAGCGAGACAACCCCAAAGTCCTGTCTTGATGCAGTGTTCAAGTTACTTGAGACTAGCAGTTAGACAAGCTAACAGAATTCACTGTCTGAATCAGTTCGACTTCTTCAGTCCCAAGTTCTAGCAGAAAGGCATTCTGCAACTCAACTTCGACTTGAAGTCCAATCTCTAAGAAAGATTGCGAAGAACACCAATGAGAACCTCATTGCTAAATAGCTACACTTGGAAGCTATGACCGACATGCTAGGCCGGTCTCACAACCTTGCTCAGCAGCTTGCGCAGCAGTTCCCGCGCAAGGCTAACCTTTCTTGAACTGTCTTGGAAGTGGTCTAGGTTCAGTATTATTTTGTTACGCTGCAATGGTGCCCAGTTTGTGTGGTCTGCTTCTTCGTTGCGCTTTTATGATCACTGGTGGCGAACTTCGATGCCCAGTGGATGTAATATACCATAAATCCTTTATTGTATAGTGTAGGTTTATTCTAATTTACTATGCCGTAATTTCTTTATTGTATAGAGTAGGTTTGTTCTTAATTCCTACTAGTTACTGCCATCATTCGCTATCTGAAAAAAATGTGATGTAGTCGACTGGGCCGAAACATTCGCCTCTAACGGGCCTGGTTTTTAGCGGGCCACAATTTGGGCCGGCCTGCATCTTTCTTGCGCCTGAATGTCCATTGGGGCCTTCACACTTTGCGCCAGGCCCACAACTTACTTCGGCCTATATTCGGCCCAAATTTTAGTTGGGCCTTTTGTGGACCCAGTGCTTAGTTTGGCCCATGTAGCGTTGGGCCATTAACAGGCAGAATATTCTGCTAGCCTATTACGGCCCAGAAGAAACCATGGGCCTTTAGTAGGCCGAAGTTGATGTTGGGCCTCAATTTTCACTAGTCGTCGATGGGCCTTCAGCAGGCTGAAAGGTAGACCAGGACTTTTTTGGCCCAGTTATATGACGGGTCGTTACCAGGCTGAAACATATCTCGGGACTTAGTTGGCCCACTGATATCATGGGCCTTTAAGAGGCCGAAAGCTTAGTACAGGCATCAACGGGCCATATTATACAACAGGCCTTTAACAGGCCCAAAGTCACGTTGGGCTGAACTATTGCCACCTTTATCATCGGTCGTTAGTGGGTCGGATGCCGCGTCAGACCATATATGGCCCATGGGCAGCATGGGCCATTCCCAGGCCGAAAGACACACCGGGCTGAAATGGGCCCATGTCTACATCAGGCCTCTAATAGGCCGAAAGTCACTTGGCTGTAATTGGGCCCACATATTCGGCAAACAATTAATGGGCCAGATCTGGCTTCGGTCCGTAAATAGGCCTTTATTAAACAGGCCGTTATTGGGCTGGCCCACTAGTACCAGAGTAAGTACTACGGGCCTTTGACTGGGCCGGCCTTTTTAACATATATGGGCCTCTATTGGGCCCTGCCATGTGTCGACGTATCATAGGCATGTCTCCTCCAATGGACAGCCGACATCTGGCCCACCGTGGAGCAAACACATGTTTCCTCCGGCTAATGAGAATTTTACACGTGGAAAATCCCCATTGGTCCGGGCTATTAACGGGTTATCGGATCCAAAACCAGACCCGATGGCTTAACGGCGACCCGTTATGCTCGATGCCACGTGTCGGTCACCCTTGACGAAAGCACTTCTATGACACGCGATTTATTGTCATGGAAGTGGACACTTCCGTGATGATAATTTTGGTAATGTCATGGAACACTTCTACGACAGCACAGGTATGACTATCTTGATTCTGTCATAAAATCATCATGGATGTACATGCATGACAGAAAATGTGTCCTACTGTGACAAACATGTATCATCATGGAAGTGTATCTTTTTTGTAGTGGATCTAAGGGATTATCCATGGCGGGATCCGGTGGGCGAGGCGGGGAGGAGAGCCTAGGCGCTGGGAGAGCCCTACGAGGCTAAGATAAAGGTAGTACTATTGCACTCCGTCCATATTTAAATACAAAGGCCACCAACAGTAGCCCTGGCAAAAATTGATCCTGTTGCGTGCGTCCTGGTTTTTTGTGCCACTTTTTATGACATGCATAAATATTATGTTACTTAAAAATATGGTCAAAAATTGGCACAAAATACGAAGGAGGCCAATGGAAGTAGCAACCCATGATTTAATTACTCGCATGCACGCAGTGGAGTAGTAATGTCTTTCTCAACTACTTCCTCCCTCACGTCCACTCAATTTGCATGCGCTGTATTAATTCACCACCAATGAAGTGAAGGACTTTACATGCATCAAATTATCACATGGGGTGGATCTTCGTACAAAAATGCGTCCCACCGTGTACCCGCGTGTGCGTGCAAGGGAATGAGTGCGTGCATGTACATCTTCACTTCGTGCATGTACTGCTAGTGTGCCTGAGAGAGGACGAGTACATTCTTCTGGAACCAGCAGCACGTCACTGTGATCAATCCACACAAGGAGGTCGCGACAACGCCTCGACATGTGCCACGTGGTTTCATGAACTGACAGAGAGACACTGTGTAGCGTGCCATTGGAATTCTAATTTACGAGAATCCTTTGAATCAAAGAAGCCCTTAATCTATTTTATGATTCATGGAATTGTGCATTGTAAAGCATAAAGTAAAAACAAATAATGGCAATTCAACTAGAAAAAAGTTTGGGTAGTTATGATACGGAAGATTCTGGAACAAAGGAGAAGCACTTGTGTTTTGAGGTTTGTGCATTATGCTGAAGTTCAACCATGGAGTCTACTAGATTGTACATGTGGCAAAATCCGGTGGGGGCTAGAATATGGTGCGAGGGGCCAAGTGGAGGGAGACTATGAAGGAGTGCACAAGTGCGAGATCGATATTTAAAGAGAGGGGGTGAGAATGTGCGCTGTTGCATGCAGTGGCGGAGCCATGAAAAATAAATGAGCTAGCGGGCCAAGCATTGCTAATCCTTTACGAGGAGGGCCAATTCATCAACTTAAACTATTTTACCAGCAATTGATCTCATGATCACATCCATATTAGCCTCAATATATAGTGATGTTAGGGGGGGCAGGGCCCTTGCTGCCCCCTATCTTCGCCACTGTGCGCGCGTCTGAGAGATGAAGCGGAAGGCATGGATGATGAGAGGGGGACGTTGGATATATAATTAATGTGGGTGTATAGCTATGTAATCCTATATAGAGAGGTATAGATTGATCGATGTGTACGTGGAAAAGAGAGTGAGACCTCACTAGATATATAGATTGATCGGTTTGTCTGGAAACTGGGAAAGACCTAGCTATATATACACACACATAAAGGAACATCGATCATTGCGCATGCACGTGAGAGATAAAGAATGCCCGATATGATGAAGAGGGGGAGGTGTGTGTGTGTGTGTGTGTGTGTGTGCATGCATGGGAGACCGACCTAAAGAAAAATATTGCATGTGAGCGATGGATAATGCCGAGTGGTAGTGTGTGTGCATGCATGCATGAGAGAAACTTAGTGGTACAATTATAAAGAGAAGACGACTGTGTGGGTGTAAAATACTAGGTGAGGTCATAATCAATGTAAAGTTGAATACAAATATTTGAATAAGAGATCATGATGTTTGAAACCCATGCATGCATGAATATAACTGAGAAATGCACGGTGTGGTTTGGAAATGAGCATGCTATACTGTATACACATTGAACAAGGTCAGACTGATTTGAATTTGAGATACCGATGGCAGGCATCATTTAGCCACATTGCATCCGTGCATGGACACACTATTCTAATTGGAGATGATGGGTGGCTTTCGCATCACATATCTATATCTATACCCCTATATATTATATTATATATTTTTATATGGTGTGCGGATAACTTTAACTTTGAAAGATGGTTGTTGGATGAAGCCAATCCGATGGTGCAGAGATGGCAAATTCGAGCACTACTGGCCGTTGGATATCATCTACATTCCACCAGTTATTGCCACATGTACAATCTAGAAGACTCCATGGTTGAACTTAAGCATAATGCACAAACCTCAAAACACAAGCACTTCTTCTTTGTTCTAGAATCTTCCGTATCATAATTGCCCAAATGTTTTTCTACATGATTTGCCATTATTTGTTTTTACTTTATGCTTTACAACACACAATTCCATGAATCTTAAAATAGACTAGCTTTCTTATAAAAACTAGATGATTTTGAATGAAATGAACTATAAGAATTAAACGAACATCTACATCATGCATATATGAATCAAAGCTTATATGCTACAATGTGGTATTTATTCATAATTTGGTTGCCAAATCTCATGCGTGCAATGCACGTGTACCTTACTAGTCTAAATGGTGTTTGTGTGTGTGTTGTGCGTGTTAAACACATTGTACGTAGTACCATACATGGTTTAGATTCCGAAAATCTAGCTAGAGCATACATGTACTATGATTTGAATTCAACATAAAATGGATACATATATTTGAATTTGAGATCATATGTACATGTAGATCGTATTTATATAGGAATTTACTACTCCTATATTCATGTCATGTGTTGTGAATATAATATTTAGATGGTTGTATAACTAACCCGAGTACAGTCCCATTCAAATAGGGAAAATGTACTCAAATTTAGTCCATATGCTAGACAACACGAATTGTTTTTTTATTGTTGAGGGAAGTGCAAATTGATTTGGTATTGTACACGTTATGTTTGTTGTCCCGATTTTTTTGGTTTTGTTGTCGTTGTATTTGAGTGCATTTCTAGTAATATAGTAAAACGGGACATGGCTCTCTCTAGTGATGAGGTGCGAATTGTCTTTTTTTGTACACGTTAAGCTTGTTCTCCCGAAATTTCAAGCCACGCCTTGTTATGCTGAAATTTCAAGCTACCATCTCTGTCTATCGTGCTGCAAAACTCCTGCCTCTTCAACCCGCGCCTTGTTACCCCGAAATATTTAAGATATATCTTTGTCTCGTTGTGCTCCGAAAACTCGCTCCATCTCAACCCGCGCCTTGCTATCCCAAAATTACAACACGCGCGAAAACTCCCACGTCCTGCGAAACCCCGACACGTGAAATGCCCGTGATACCCCTGAACCGAAAGAACCGCCTAGCTCAAATCGGTGGGGGAACTTTCGGAACTTAGCCCACATTTAAGACAAGTGCGTCCCTAAGCCATGGTTCCCCCTCCCATCCCATCCGCCCATCCATTCATACATCGAGGCCGTGAAAACCTGCAAAGCCCCACACCCTTCATCGTTCGCCACCCAGCCGAAGCCTCTTCCCCAACGACGACGTCCACAGCAACACCTCAACATCCCTCAGCCACCGCACCCGGATGCGGATTCGTCATCGATCTCATCGTCCCGCTGGTTCAGCCATCCCGTCCTCCAGCTCCAAGGACCTGCCCTGATGTTCCCCTCGTCTTTCGTGCCACCTCCATTCCCACACCATTGTTTCCACCTGCACCACCTAAAGAGTAGCATCATCACCGTTTCCTCGGACAATGTTGAGGCCTAATCGGCGCCACCAAAGAGGTTCTACACTAATCGCTGCATTTTCTTCTTTATTCGATCTCACGGTGCTGGTGGCGCTGGATCCATAGCCAACATGGCGGGGCTCCATCCACGGCGGCGTCCCCGGCCACTTCCTCCACGGCATAGCTCCCTCGGCGGCGAAGTCCACATCCGTAGGACCTGCTGCTGCTTTGGCTCTCGCTCGCGCTGCTGCTCGGCTCTTGCTCTTGCTCTCGCTCTTCCTCTTGCTTGCGCTGCTGCTCCGATTTTGCTACACTTTAGTCGACTGAATCAACTTTTGGGTTAGTCAATTTTCAGGGGGTGGGGGGGCTCGCCGGTGTTAAGGAAGAACCAGTCGCAGCGGGGAGGGGGGCTCGCCGGAGAGGTACCCCACTATCTATCTTAGGGTTCGGGGTGGGGGCGGTGTTCGCCGGCGGTGGTGGGGCGGTGGCGTGGGGATTGCCGGAGAAAAAGCTCGGCACGGGGGGGGGGGGGGGGCTAGAGGCACGGCCGGGGCGGTGGGGGACCGGCGGTGGGGAGTGGTTTCAGGGCAGGCGGGGCAGCGCGCCGCCGGCCGTGGGGGGCGGGGGCCGGTGGTGGCTGGCAGCTCAGGGGGTGGAGGTTGAAGAGGAAATGCAGGCCCTTGATTTTGTATCCAACGGTTGGAAAATCGACTGACCAGAGATGAAACAGTAAGTCGACTGACGTGTAGCCTCACCCTTCTCCGATTTACACGACCAGCTGCCCCGGCTCTGACACGCGCTGCTGCTCCGGGCGCTGCTGCTGCTGATACTGTTTTTCTGCTACTAGTGTGTTCAATTTCGACAGTAAAATTCAGTTTTGACAGTGAAATTCAGTTTCGACACTTAAATTTAGTTTCGATAGTTAAATTGATTTTTGACAGTTAAGTTCAAAGATGAGCGGCTGATGTATATTACATCTAGCACTTTGTGGTTATGTATTTTAAGTCGTCTATTGGAGATGCTATTAGAATTCCACTCAGGTTAACGTTGTCCCTCCTGTCCTGCTTCAGCCTCGCCGTCGTACAGCTCACCGGAGCTGCTCCAACGACGAAACCCTCCATCACAGCGGAGCAGTACCCCGGGCTCCATCTGCAGACGCCTAAGATCTTCTTCCCCTCCTCTGACAGCCAAATCAGCCGGAGCATCCTCACCGACCAACCCAATCACGCTGAGATAGACATGGCTTCGCCAAAGAGGTTGTACACTTGTTGCATCTCTTTTTTACTCTACATGTTATATATATATATATATATATATATATATATATATATATATTGTTCACTGAGCAGACGTAGTAACGTGAAATACGATTAGTTTCTCCTACTATATGACAAGCAGTGAGGTACCAGGCAACTTAGCTATCCATGATGGACTCTTTTGGACGCCTTCATTATTTATCTCTGCGCGTTTGAGCTGTGCATTTGTACACAGGCCTGGGAGTTGAGCTAGTAGGGTAGTGGCCTCGATCCAAAATAGTAGAAGTAGCACAAAAACATTTTTCGAGTGTAGGCTTTTCCCTGCTCAAGCCTGCCTACTAGAATCGCCAGTGCTTGAAAGGAAAAGTGAAGGAAAAACATAGGAATTGGAAAGTTTCCTATGGTACTACTATTCATGCATTTGGTTCAAAGGAATGGAGCAATCGAAAATTGTAGGATTCGTTCCTTTAGTATCTCCTTGAAAGAAAAACCGTAGGAATTTTAATATCCACTTGTCCTACTTTTCAAATTCCTATTCATGAAGCACAAGACTAAGAGATAGTAGCATAATAGCATTATAATCATACATTTTCTTGTGGTTTGACTTAATCTCACCATGCTTCTTTGCATCCTGTGATCTTCCAATTCTTGTGAACCAAACACCCAGATTGGCAAAAATCCTATGTTTTTAAATTCTCTGTTTTGCACGTGCATTCCTATCCTATTCCTGTGTATTTCCTATCCCTGCATTGTTAGTATCCTCAAATTCAAACAAACCCTTACACAATTACTCCTGTTACACATATGTGTCAAAGAAAACATTGTGTGGTTTGTCCCGCTCCTGCTGCGCTGTGTTCCACCCCAGCTCAGCAGCTCCAACGATGGAAGGGTTCATCACAGTAGGGATCCGCTCTCCAGACTGTCTTTCGCCGCCTCAGATCTTCTTCCCCGCCGCCGGTAGCCACGACAACTTCATTACCATCATCAACTGAGCAGATGACCATGAGGACTACATGGGTCCACAAGAGAGTTCGCCCTCTTCCGTGTCTGTTTACGTTATGCATCGCTTAATATGATGATATGCTACTTTATTGTTGTGTTCACCTATTAGACTCCGAGTCAGGTCCAAACTAATGCCAAAACTTGAGTTTTTAAATGGTTGTGGGGTACATATTGGGGCAGCAATCAGTACTATTTGTCTACTTTCTGGTTAATCTCGGGTGTCTACTATGATTTCCATGTTAGGTGCAAACAAACATTAAAGGAGCCATTATCTGTATTTTTGAACTAAAGCTATTATCTGCCTGCTATCATTGGTTTTGGGTCTATAAAGAGTTTGCTACCATCACTCTCGATTTCTGCATGCACTCCTTACATAATCTCACTATGTTTTATTCCTATGCATGTCAGTTATTGTACACAATGGAACTGAACATGTAGAGCAAAAGAGACGAGCCTTGTGTGGCAATAAAATTTCATGCAGACGTCGCTCCATGGTGGGCGCAAAGGCAGCCCCCCTCCACCCATCTCGGATTGTAATCAAGAGGAAGATAACTGTTCTGAGGGGGATTCAGAAGGAGAAGACCACTCCTATTTACCCCCTGAGGTCTTCGCTCTAACTTGGCAATCTGATGTTGGTAATATCATGCATATGGTGCCTTGCATTGCTTACTTTATACATCAAATATGTCATCTGCTTAGTATAGACATGCTTTGTGTGAATGCCATATGTTTAGTTTCTTTATCGTATATGTGAATCATGGAGTGCCATCTTGTTTAGCCACGCATCATATATGTGAATTTTGCAATGCCACCTGGTTAGCCAGTCATCTTATATGTGAATTATATTATGCCATCATTTTTATTACGTATTAAATTTTTCAACAATTTTAGTACACTCAATTACTCTTCGTGTGCATCAGCCATTCGAAACGGTCATGGAAAAATCTGGAGTGGAAACAAGGTCTTCAGAGCAGACAATGCTATCTGACGAAGCGCATGTCTTGCTGGTTAGGGATAGCTCCTCAGAGAAGGATTCAGAGACAGATGACCAGTCCTATTTCCCCCCGAGGTGCATGCTCTAACTTGGGAGGGTTATGTTGCTCATATTGTGCATATGGTGTCTTGCATTGCTATGTCATTTGCTTAGTTTAGACATGCTTTGTGTGAATGCCACCTGTTTAGCGTCTAATTACCATATATGTGAATTATGCAATGCCATCTTGTTGCAAGACATTATATATGTGAATTATGAAATGCTATCTTGTTGCAAGGCATTATGTATGTGAATTATGCAATTCCATGTCGTTTAGCCAAGCGTCATATATGTGAATTATATCACGTCATCCTTTTTTTGTATTTCTCATTGCATTTGTCGACAGTGTTTGTATATTCAACTGCTCTTCCTATGCATCAGCCATTTGAATTCGTGATGGAGAAAATTGGAGTGAAAAAAATGACTTCAGAGCAGACAATGCTACCTGCTGAAGCAGATATCTTGCTGGTTATAGATAGCTCCTCAGAGGAGGATTCAGAGGCAGATGACCAGTCCTATTATCCCCCTGAGGTGTATGCTCAAACTTGGCAGGGTTATATTACTCATATCATGCATATGTTGTATTGCAATGCTTAGTTTTTACATCATATACACAATATTGAATGCCATCTCCCTAGTTGACACATCATATACACAATATTGAATGCCATCTCCTTAGTTGACACATCATATATGTGATTGCCCTCTGCTCACTTGCTTAGTATATAAATCATATATTTGAATTATATCATGCCATGATGTTTACATAGACAACATGTATCTGAATTATGACATGCCAACCCATTTTCTAAAGACATAATATAGTTATATCATCTCATCCTGTTTACATAGTCGTCATATCTTGAATTATGTTATTCTATCCGTGAATTATACATGCCGTCATGTTTCCATCGACGGCATGTTTGTGAATTATGGCATGCCAACCACTTTAATAGACACATCATATAGTTATATCATGTCATCCTGTTTACATAGTCATCATATTTTGAAGTATGTCATTATATCCAATTTAGTTAGCCATCATACATGTGAAATTGTGTCATGCTATCCTGTTTAATTAGCCATCATATATGTGAAATTATGTCATGCTATTCTGTTTGGTTAGACAACATAAATTTGAATTATTTCATGCCCTATTTTCTTCCCTACTATCCATTGCACCTGTCTATCTTACAATGTCTGTACATTCAATTACTTTTCTTGTTTATCTGCCATTTGAATTGGAGGGGGTGATGGCAGTATTTGTGGGAGTAAAAAAACGGTCTTCAGAAAAGATGGTGCTACCTGTCGATGGAGATAGAACCACGGTTGTACTTGCCCAAGAACCAGCCCCACCACACATAACCCAGACTTGCGCAGATTGTACCCCTACCCAGTTGGACAGAGAACCAGCTACACCTGTTCTAACCCCAACCCTAGCAAATAGTAGCCCAGTTCTAGTTGACACAGCACCGTCTCCACCATAGAGCACCCAAACACGAGCAGTTAGTAAGGCAACTGCAGTGCCCAAACACGAGGACCGCCACTCCGAACCCGAAGTCAACGCTTAAAGCAGAAGAAGAATTGTTCTCAGGTCAGATTCCGTAGCTATGGTTCATACTCCTTTGCTCTTGCATCACTGTATTTACTCATACCGACTAATTTCAAATTTGAAGGATGCAATTGAAACTCCAGTGGCGCAACAGGTATGTATTAAACCGGTTTCTTTAATGTGTTTGCTGTTGTTACTTGCTCTATGTTGATTTTAGTTTCAATTGAACAAACAGTTATGTTTTCATGCCATGCATAGTACAAGTGTCACTGGTGCGCGTCGGTTCTAAACAAACGGTTTTTAACCCCTTTCCGCGACGCCATTTGGAACCGTCGACAAGTCAGTGTGGGCGATAGGGGGTCCTTCCCACACGACCCAGAAAACCGTCGGGGATATTCCCTCCTGGCACACACGTTCGAAAAAATGAGGTCGTGTGCGACCGGCGAGCGCTCAAATACGGAAATACGTATAGTAGAGCTAAAAAAAATACAATTATACGACGAAATTGTTTCCGGTCGCAAGTACATCCCACACAGTCAGTCCCCGCTAAACGTTTCCGTTCGTATGCACAGCCCACACAGTCGCTCCAAGGAAAACGTTTCCGTTCACAGGTACATCACACACAATTTTTCCCGTTAAATCATTTGCGTTATTGAATTATCACACATAGTCCGTAGAAGAAACTATGTGGCAAAGGTTGTCCATCACACACAGCTTTTATGTGGTAAACGTTTGCGCAAGGTGGCCTAACGCAAACAGTTTTCAAGAGAAAGCCGTGTGTGATTGTTCATTGATCCAACACGGTTTATTCCTAGAAACTGTGTGTGTTGCCTGAGGTCATCGCCCACGGTATTTTTTCAACAATCGTTTGCAATAGCAAAACCCAATTAGCAGGTAAATTCGCCATTAGCAGGCTAATTATCCGATTATTCATAATCCATTTATTAATCTAATTGACATTTCATATTAAGCACACAATATATTTCATTTCCATATTAAGGAAGCAGAATTTCATAATTGAAATACATCAGAGTACAACATGATATAGCGTCAGCACTCAGCTATCCCATTACACAACTGCACCAGTAGCAAGTTCCACATGCAACATGTAGAACCTTTCGAAATTAGCATCATAGACGGTATATAGACAGATGCATCCCATCTGGAAAACTGCTGAAGCGGAAGGCGAATATTGAGCCTTCATTCATGTTGAAGGTCTTTGCAACTTTAGGCTAGTGCATGTGGATGATTGACCGTCCGTCCTTCGTCCTCTTCAGGATCAATATTGAACCGTGGGTGTTGTATAAAAACCTTCCTCGCCTCCTGACCATAGAGGTGGTTTGAGAGGTAATCATCAGTGAACTGCTTTGGAAAGGCCTGAAAACAAGGATGTGCATAAATATCTTCTCTATATTGGAAATGGGGCAAAGGAATAAAAAAAGGCAAGGTATAATAGTTAGTACCATCTGTAGTGAACTAATGTCTTCTTCATTGTGCAGACAAAGATCTTGTTGTTTTTTGTCGCTAATTTCTTTATCCTAACAATCTTTCTGAGTTTCTTGATTTGATTGATATTCATGGACAACTCATTTCCCCATATGCAAAAAGGGTCGAACAGTGGGTCAAAACCTCTAACAGAAGAACCTACATGTGCAAGACCAAATTGTTAAAAACCTAAATATTAGAATGGTTCCTGCAATTGCACAATAATGTGCTATTAGACAATGGACCATGCACGTGCTAACCTCGATTGTAAACCTCAGTGCTTCCCATTGTTTCCCTGCAACACATATAAGGTAGTTAGTCATCAGGTTAAGTAAGGGTTCACATGCTATCAGTAAAATATGTTGATGAAAAATAAGCACATTGCAGATTCATCAGATTAATTCAAGCCACACGGAAAACCCATTTACCCAAACCAAGCCTGATTAAGAACTAGGAAATATAACACTTGTATATGTTTCTCATGTGTTAAGTGCATCCAAATTCGATTTATTCCTCACATGCACAACAATACAAAATTCTACCCACGACAATTGGACATTGCATTGCAGAATTGAACCAAGCAGTTAACTAAACACCACAACAAATGAACCAAACATTAACTGAGCACCACATTGCACAATATAACATACTCCTAATAGAAGATCAGACAGTTAACCAAACAGTTAACTACAGCCAATTGTAGCAATTGTATTTGTTTCTCATGTATTTATTACAGCCAAATTCAATTTATTCCTCACATGGTATGCAATAACAGAATGCACCCACAATTTTGTAAAGATAAATTCGATTTATTTCTCACATGGAAGACAATGCAAAATTGTAGCCTGAAGAATTGAACATCACATTTGCAGAATTGAACCAAACAGTTAACTGAAGACAACAACTAATTAACAAAACAGTTAATAAGTGAGCACGACACTGGACGACATATAGAACATATACACTAGAGCAACAGATTGCATGGTAAAATTAGATAGCACAATTCACTAGAATTTGTGAAGGAAAGGCAGGAGCAGCACACGCAACGGGTAAACCGAGCATGCTTAACCGGCGTAGCTAGCAAATGGCAAGGTGCTCCTTCAAGATCTGGGGGTCAGTACGAATGGCAGCCATCGCGACCTCATGTGCGCGTGCGGCCGCGATTTGCTTCTCCGCTGCCAAATGCTCCTTGAGGTCCTGGCTATAGTGCGTGCACCATGGCTTAGGCTGGCGCTTATTTGGTGGAGGGGTCGATGATTTCGGTGGAAGGTGTCGCGCTCGTGCCGGCGGTCGGGGCATGTGGGATGTGGAAGGAGGAGGAGGATGGGGGTCGGGTGTGGATTACCTTCCTAGATAGAGGAGGCCGAGCAGCATGAAGGAGGGTCGCCGATGAGGAGGCGGCGCTGCAAGCAAGGAGTGAAGGTTTCAACTTGGAAAGGAAGGCGGAAAGAGGGGAAATATGGCTTTTGGTAAGGGGGAGAGGGCGGGGAGGTAGATATTTCCGCGGAAGCTGAAAATTTGGACTCGCTTCAGCGAAAAAACTGGCGCACAAAGTGTCATCACACACGGTCCCTTATTCAGAACTGTGTACGATATGTGGACATCACAAATGATTCAGATAGCTTAACCCGTGTGTGATGAGTTCGAACGTCAAAAGTTTTGGTTCGAATTTCCATGGTTACAGTGGTCATCCACGTCATTGCATAATTTGGGTACACAAAGGAGACTACAGCACACCCACACTTCTTAATCGAGCAAGTTCAGCAATTAAATAGAGCTAGCTGACCTAAACATTACTCTAAGAAATTAAAGACCGGCACTCTTAATTAAACAAAACAGAGAGTACTACTACGGCTGGTGCTCGTCGATCTCCGCCTGCGCCTCCATGTCCAGCTCGCGCCCGACGGTCTCCTGGGGAAGGGGCTCCATGGCATCCATCGCACCATACTCGGCAAGCATCTCGCCATCCGCGTCCGCCATCTCTTTGGAAAAGGCCGCCACGAGCTGGGTGTGAGCGGACGCGATCTGGGTTTGGACGGGCTCCATCGTTGCAAGGTATGCGGCGGAGGAACGGACGGCTGCTCGAACGCTCTCGGCGATTGCCAGCTCTTTGGCCGTGGGTTGCCGACCTTTGTCAAAGAAGCTTCGTTTGATTTGTGCGGTGACCGCCAGGAGCTGTGCATGGGCGGCCTCGACATGGTCGTGGGCGGCCTCCATCACGGCTAAGGCCGCCGCTGCGGAACGGATAGCTGTTGTGCCGCTCTCGCCAGTTGCTATCCCCGAGGCAGATGTTGCTGCCGTCACCTGAGAAGCAACATCGGCCGTTTGGGCTGCCTTTGCCGCCCGGTCGCAGATTGCAGCCGCGCTGATGCACCTTGTTACCACGCGCATGGCGGCTGCGGCCGCACTGTCGCCGGAGTGGGCCACCGAAGTAGCCCTCACGACGCGGGTCCACGTGCCCATCTTTCACCGGCGATGATTGAACAACGAAATAATATTTGGGGAACGAGCTAGTGTGCTTGAGACGTCGGCTGTGGACTGTAGCCGATGCACCTTCTCGTGTAAGTCGTAGGCGTACTATACACCAACGGTGCTCTAGGATATTTTGTGCTGCATCTCACACAGTTGCTGATAATAAACTGTGTGTGATCTACTTCATTTTTCATCTTGATTTGAATTACATAATGGGGTCACAGCAGCAATGGACAGTGTTTGAATTGCTAGACCTTTTATCTGGAGTGAACATTCAACTATATGTGTGTCGTAAAAGAATTGGAATTATTCAGGGTTTGTTTGAACATTTTATACATTATATTGGTTTTCTAGCCATTTCAGGTGAACAATTCAAATTTGAACTACAAGCACATGCTCCAGTGCATATAAATTGGTTGAAAAATCAAATCAGTGTCCTTGGGTGCATGCTTAGGTCCCATGCAAGAAATGGGAATGAATTTCAAACACCAGGGCACCGTTGATTGCCGGCAAAACATTGAGATGCCTCATTTTTAAATTCTAGTAAATCAAAAACACGTCTGAAATTCATGAAACTTGGCATGCTATCATGGAGCGGCATCAACATGCCGTGGTAAAATTTTTGTCCCATTTTGGGGCAGGTTTGGGTATATGCTTCTCACAAACCGGAGCTTCTCACAACAAGCATGATGGTTTTCGGTAGGGAACGTCCCACCTTTGGGGACGAAACGATATCCATTGCCTCTTATTGCTTTCAATTTTTTTCTCGTGTCAACATAGAACAACACAAGTGTTGTGTGAATTTTTGTGATTTTTCGGGGTTCGCCTGGACATTTTTATGCATTAACTGAGTTTTCAATGCTTTTATGTGCATATTTCAAATTTGAACTACATGCACATGCTCCAGTGCATATAAATTGGTTGAAAAATCAAATATGTGTCCTTGGGTGCATGCTTAGGTCCCATGCAAGAAATGGGAATGAATTTCAAACACCATGGCACGGTTGATTGCCGGCAAAACATTGTGATGCCTGGTTTTTAAATTCTAGTGAATCAAAAACTAGTCCGAAATTCATGAAACTTGGCATGCTATCATGGAGCGGCATCAACATACCGTGGTACAAATTTTGTCCCATTTGGGGCAGGTTTGGTTATATGCTTCTCACAAACCGGAGCTTCTCACAACAAGCATGATGGTTTTTGGTAGGGAACATCCCACCTTTGGGGACGAAACGATATCCATTGCCTCTTATTGCTTTCAAATTTTTTTCTCGTGTCAACATAGAACAACAGGAGTGTTGTGTGATTTTTTGTGATTTTTTGGGGTTCGTTTGGACATTTTTTTGCATTAGCTAAGTTTTCAATGCATTTATGTGCATAATTCAAATTTGAACTACATGCACATGCTCCAGTGCATATAAATTGGTCGAAAAATCAAATCTGTGTCCTTGGGTGCATGCTTAGGTCCCATCCAAGAAATGGGAATGAATTTCAAACACCAGGGCACCGTTGATTGCCGGCAAAACATTGAGATGCCTCATTTTAAAATTATAGTTTATCCAAAACTCGTCTGAAATTCATGAAACTTGGCATGCTATCATGGAGCGACATCAACATGCCGTCGTACAAATTTTGTCCCATTTGGGTCAGGTTTGGGTATATGCTTCTCACAAACCAGAGCTTCTCACAACAAGCATGATGGTTTTCGGTAGGGAATGTCCCACCTTTGGGGACGAAACAATATCCATTGCCTCTTATTGCTTTCAAATTTTTTTCTCGTGTCAACATAGAACAACAAGAGTGTTGTTTGAATTTTTGTAATTTTTCGGGGTTCGTTTGGACATTTTTATGCATTAACTGAGTTTCAATGCATATACGTGCATAATTCAAATTTGAACTACATGCACATGCTCCAGTGCATATAAATTGGTTGAAAAATCAAATCTGTGTCCTTGGGTGCATGCTTAGGTCCCATGCAAGAAATGGGAATGAATTTCAAACACCAAGGCACCGTTGATTGCCGACAAAACATTGAGATGCCTGGTTTTTAAATTATAGTAAATCCAAAATTCTGTTAACCATTCACGTGATGCCACGTGTCTTGGTTTTAATGGCTATAGGAGGTGTCGTGCGGACAGCTGCTTGACCTTGACTAAACGGGAGGCGTGCGAGCGTCGTCCGGTGCGCAGGCTGACCGAGACGCGTGCAAGCTGTCCTCAAGTGCACATGCTCACTGGGAAGCGTGCGAGCTATACGTTGCGCAGGCTCACTAGGAAGCGAGCCCTTTGACTTCCATGGCCGCCCTCCTTGCTCGCATCCTCTCCATTAATGGTGCCCAAGCCGTAGTTTAATTCCCTTTTTAAATATGAAACACTCATCGCAAACGTTTTATTTAGAACACCCGTATGTAAACCGACAGCTTCCCCGGGAAGCCAAGAGAAAATGTGCCGAGCAGGATTTCTGCAGCTCTTGATCGCACACGTTTTAGATAGAACACCCGTATGCAAAGTGAGAGCGGCGCAGGATTTGTGCATCCCTTCAACGCAAATGGTTGTTTTGGATGACCGGTGTGCAACCACATACAAAGAATTTGGTAAGATTTGTCAATCCTTGTAACACTGCGATTTGTCAAAATATGAAGCTAAAAATCACTAGCAGTATCTAATTTTTGCAGCTAAAATTCAATAATTAAGCATAGATTTCATTCATAGATTAAGCAGTCGTTCTTAATTTGTACAAACAGTTCAACTCGACAGCTGAACCGACCAAACTTTTCCCCAATTGTTGCCAACCACGTACTGAAATAGCTAGTTCAACTATATATACTAGCTAATTTTAACTACATTGTATAGTTCCACCACATCTATAGTCCGATGAACTGAACAAAATAGCCCCTAAATACTCCTGCTGCTACTACTACTGCGGAGGGGCTTTGTACTACTTCCGGCTGCCTCTCCTCTACCGAGCACGCTCAGTAAAAGGCGGAGGAGTAGAAGCCTACGGACGAGCTGGCAACCGCAACGCGGTGCCTGCCGCTAATGCAGCTTCAGCAACGCTCACCTCGAACGCCCTCTGCCGCTCCAGACGACCCCTCTCGAAGCGGTGGTTCTCCTCGTAGATCTCCTAATTCCTCGCCTCTGAGGTGGCGTGTGCCGCGGCCACGGCTCTTTGCATGCTCGACGAGGCGCTCCTCCTCCTCCCGCAGGAACTCGGTGTCGCTAACGCACGTGCGGGCATCCACCTCTGCCTCCCGCCTTCGGGCGGCGGTGGCGGAGTAGGTGATAACCCTGGCGGTCGACGGTGGGCTGGCGGCCATGCCAGCCGACGACGGGGTGGCGGCCACGACCACCACCTCCCGCCTTCGGGCCGCGGTGCGGAGCGGGTGATGGCCACAGTGGCTGGCAGTGGGGTGGCGGCCATGACGGCCACCTCCCGCCTTCGGGCCGTGGCGGTGGAGCAGGCGATGGCCCAGGATTTCGACGGTGGTGTGGCGGCAACAGCGGCCGGCAACAGCTGCCGACGGGCACTGGCGGCGGAGCGTGTGGTGGGTGTTCCACGCACACCCAACAGGGACGCCACGCGCACTACACTACACCAGGGACTGCGACGCCGCCGCGGTGTAGCCTCCCAGCTGGAGCTGTTCTCTAATGACAGTAGAGTGGCTGAGCGACGACGACAGACCGGTGCGATTGGCGATTGTGGGAGAAGCAGACGAGATAAGCTACAGGGATGGAGAGGAAAATGCAACGCAGGACTCGCCGGCCGTGAGGGTTTTTATAGAAGGCCGGTAAGCATTGGGATTTTGGGGGATTTCACTGAGTCGGGCAGGAAGTTGCGCAGGAACCTGCGAGGTTGCGCGGGAACGGACTCACCGACGATTCATTAGCGCCACCGTTTGGCAAAAAGAACGCCCCCGCGGCAACGGGGTGACAAGACGTGCGAGAGGAGGATGAAAGGCCACGTACACATACGATTAATAAAAAACGTTTGTGATTTAATTAGCTACTATACCACCGTCCTGGTTTATAAGTATGATTTAACTAATAAGATACGAATGCATGTCGCCAATGATTATATAGTTGGATTTGTATTTGAACATAGTTTCCAAGTATATAATTTTTAAAACATGCATTAACATTTTGTTGGTTAAATTTGAGGGCAAAGTATGGCACGTAATATAAAGGAGACTATAGACTAGACGGAGGTGGTACCACATGGCCGCTCTCTACGCAGCGACACAACTGTCGGCCGGCTTGTAGGCGACCATTTCCTGCGTGTTCAACTGCTCTATGTGTGTGGTTGCTTGCGGTTCAGGCAGCCGCGGCGCGCTCTGCTCGCGTCCCGCCGCACGCGCTCTGCTCTCGCGTCCCTCCGGGTGCTCTGCCCTCGTCCCTCCACGCGCGCTGCCAGTGTTTGGGTCTGACGCACGATCACGCACGTTCGTGTGCAAGAGGTTGCGCCGGGCGCGGCGCGATGATGCAGTTACCCGCTGCAAAAACTGCCATGCGGACGCGCTGAGAATCCACGCCGCCCGGCCCCCTTTTATTCATGCGGCCATTTACCTTCATCTCTCATCTCACACGACACAATAAGCACACCCACGAGGAAACATACAGAGAGGACATCCAGCGGTTCCAATGGCGCTCCCAGTGGCCGACGACGACAACGGCGGTCAGTTCACCACGCATCACGTAGTGGACACCCACGTGAGGGAGAAGGCCCTCTCGGTGGTGTACACGAACGATCTGGTCTCGGTGGAGAGCTCCATCAAAACTATGGAGCAGTTCCTTGCCGAGGACAAGTACCGAGTGGTCAGCTTCGACCTCGAGTACACCATCGGTCGTGCCGGGCATGATCAGAAGGTTTTTTTTGACCTGGTACTGTAGGCTAAAACACCCCACAGCTCTTGCAATTTTCTTCACTGTACAAAGATACAAAGTATGTACATCGAAAGAGAAAATATCTAAAGCTAAGAAGATACATAGCTCACCTCAAGGTGGAAAAAAAGCAATCCATCTAAGAAGATCATCCTTATACTTAGCTCGAATCCTATGAGCAAGAAGAGAGATGTCATGAATGAAGCATGCTCTCCACCTTTTAAAGGAAGGGTTTATATTCCTAAAGACTCTATCATTCCTCACAGTCCAGATATTCCAGCAGGCAAGGAATACCACTTCAGCAAAGAATGGCTTGCGAAAGTCCCTTCTTGCAGCATGAGCAATGGCAGTCATATTATCACCATGTGGCCAACACAATTGAAGATAATTCCAGACCCTGCAGCTGAAGTTGCATGAGAAGAAGAGGTGATCTATGTCCTCTTTAGTCTGAGTGGGGCACATCACACAATGATTGCAATCAGACACATTCCAGTGTCTTCTCTCTAACATGTACTGGGTATTAAGTCGATCCATGATGAGCATCCAGGCAAAGGATTTGATTCTCATAGTACAACAGCTAGACCAGACCCATGACACTAAAGGATTGGGGTTGGTATGCTTATGCAGGAAAGAGTAGTATTTTTTAGCTGTATAAGGCTTGCCATCTTCTCTCCACATCCAAACATCAGGCTTACTAGTGTCAGGAGAGAAACCAGACATTAGCTGATGAAGTGACAGCAATCCAGTATGGGCCCTCTCTGAGAGAGGTAGGTGAAACAGAGAAGTGATATCCTGAGTTGCAAAAACCTCCTTCACAGAAAGGAGAGGATCCTTAACAAAAGAAAACAATCTTTGAAACACCTGATCCAAAGGAGCAGCAGAAGGGGTAAGATTCCAATCATCACCCCAAAACAGAGCAGTGTCCCCAGCCAAGACCTGAACTTTTGAAACCATTCTGAACTTATCCATTAACTTGCATAAATCTCTCCACCAGAAGGAGCCACACAACACAGTAGCATGAGGTACTCTGTCATGGTAATAAGTGTCCCAGATAAGGCTGACCCAGGGAATATCAGCCTTATTGTAAAATTTGCTAAGAAACTTCAACAACAGTGCTTCATTCTGAATTCTAAGATTTAGGACCCCCAAACCTCCTTTGTTCTTTGGCTTGCACACTAAATCCCACGCTGCTAAGGAAGGAGCATGGTCATTTCCAAATTTTCTCCATAGACATTGCCTTTGAATTCTCTGAAGCTGTTTGATTATGCCAATTGGAATATCCAAACTGCAGAGGAAGAAGATTGGCACAGAAGACAGAGCTGAGTTTAGATACTGTAATCTTCCACCCTGTGCAAGGAAACTAGAGCTGACAGAAAGTTTCCTTTCCATAGAATCAACCAAAGGCATTAAATCCATTATTTTAGGCTTCAGAAAGCCAACAGGAAGGCCTAGATAAGTAAAAGGCAGAGTTCCCACTACACAGCCAAACAACCCAGCAAGCCTTGCCATTTCCTCATAATCAACATTAATGGGCAGCATTGAGGACTTATGATAGTTAACTTGCAAACCAGTGGATTGAGAAAACATGAGAAGCATGCTTTCAGAGACAGCAACTGTTGTTCATCAGCAAGCAAAATAATCAAGGTGTCATCAACATATTTTACTATTGGGAACTCCTTGTCATGGAAGGGTATTGGCAACTGGAGAAGACCCTTAACATGCATATCATTGATACTTCTCCAACGTATCTATAATTTTTTATTATTCCATGCTATTATATATTCTGTTTTGGATGTTTAGTGGGCTTTATTATACACTTATATTATTTTTGCGACTAACCTATTAACCGGAGGCCCAGCCCGAATTGTTGTTTTTTTTGCATATTTTAGTGTTTCGAAGGAAAAGGATATCAAACGGAGTCCAAACGGAGTCCAAACGGAATGAAACCTTCGGGAACGTGATTTTCGGAACAAACATGATCCGGAGAACTTGGAGTGGACGTCAAGCAATCAACGAGGAGGCCACGAGGCAGGGGGCGCGCCTACCCCCCTGGGCGTGCCCTCCACCCTCCTGGCCCACTCGTAGCTCTCCTGACCGACCTCTTTCGCCTATATATACTCATATACCCTAGAAACATCAGATACAGAGCCAAAACCCTATTTCCACCGCCGCAACCTTCTGTACCCATGAGATCCCATCTTGGGGCCTTTTCCGGTGCTCCGCCGGAGGGGGCATTGATCACGGAGGGCATCTACATCAACACCATAGCCTCTTCGATGATGTGTGAGTTGTTTACCTCAGACCTTCGGGTCCATAGTTATTAGCTAGATGGCTTCTTCTCTCTCTTTGGATCTCAATACAAAGTTCTCCTCGATTCTCTTGGAGATCTATTTGATGTAACTCTTCTTTTGCAGTGTGTTTGTTGAGATCCGATGAATTGTGGGTTTATGATCAAGATTATCTATGAACAATATTTGAATCTCCTCCGAATTCTTTTATGTATGATTGGTTATCTTTGCAAGTCTCTTCGAATTATCAGTTTGGTTTGGCCTACTAGATTGATCTTTCTTGCAACGGGAGAAGTGCTTAGCTTTGGGCTCAATCTTGCGGTGCTCGATCCCAGTGACAGTAGGGGAAACGACACGTATTGTATTGTTGCGATCGATGATAAAAAGATGGGGTTTATATCATATTGCATGAGTTTATCCCTCTACATCATGTCATCTTGCTTAAAGCGTTACTCCATTCTTATGAACTTAATACTCTAGATGCATGCTGGATAGCGGTCGATGTGTGGAGTAATAGTAGTAGATGCAGGCAGGAGTCAGTCTACTTGTCACGGACGTGATGCCTATATGCATGATCATACCTAGATCTTCTCATAACTATGCTCAATTCTATCAATTGATCGACAGTAATTCGTTTACCCACCGTAATACTTATGCTATCTTGAGAGAAGCCACTAGTGAAACCTATGGCGCCTGGGTCTATTCTCCATCATATTAATCTCCCGTCAACAAGTTATTTCTATTACCGTTTATTTTGCTTTCTTTACTTTTAGTCTTTATCATAAAAATACCAAAAATATTATCTTATCGTCTCTATCAGATCTCAGTTTTGCAAGTGGCCGTGAAGGGATTGACAACCCCTTTATCGTGTTGGTTGCAAGGTTCTTATTTGTTTGTGTAGGTGCGTGGGACTTGAGCGTGGTCTCCTACTGGATTGATACCTTGGTTCTCAAAAACTGAGGGAAATACTTACGCTACTTTGCTGCATCACCCTTTCCTCTTCAAGGGAAAACCAACACAGAGCTCAAGAGGTAGCAAGAAGGATTTCTGGCGCCGTTGCCGGGGAGTCCACGCACAAGTCAAGATATACCAAGTACCCATCACAAACTCTTATCCCTCGCATTACATTATTTGCCATTTGCCTCTCGTTTTCCTCTCCCCCACTTCACCCTTGCCGTTTTATTCGCCCTCTTTTTCCGTTCGCCTCTTTTTCGCTTGCCTCTTGTTTGCTTGTTTGTTGGATTGCTTGCTTGTCACGATGGCTCTACTAGATTTGGTGATCTTCACCTTAAAAGGTTAGAAGAGATTGAAAGCAACGTCAGAAGTTTTATGACTTTACAATTTGAGCATAATAATTTGTTTAGAAACGAGCTTAAGGAACAAAAAAGCTTTATGGGGTACATGAATAAAGAGCTCATTGATATGTCTAAGGAATTTTATGGTTTGAAATCTCAGATTGCTCATCTTGAAAACTTAATAGCAGATATCTTGGATAAGCAAGCCACCTTAGTTAATAAGATGGCCGCTAAACCGGAATTTTTTTATGAGAATAAAGATGAAGATCTAAAAGTTATTGATGTGTCCCCTATTAAATCTTTGTTTTGCAATATGAATCTTGATAATGATGGGACTGGAGATGAGTCAACTTTAGTTAGAAGGCGTCCCAAAAATTCGGAGTTTTTAGATCTTGATGCAAAAATTGGTAAATGTGGAATTGAAGATGTCAAATCTTTAGATATCAATGAACCCACTATCTTGGATTTCAAGGAATTTAATTACGATAGTTGCTCTTTAATAGATTGTATTTCCTTGTTGCAATCCGTGCTAAATTCTCCTCATGCTTATAGTCAAAATAAAGCTTTTACCAAACATATCGTTGATGCTTTGATGCAATCTTATGAAGAAAAACTTGAGTTGGAAGTTTCTATCCCTAGAAAACTTTATGATGAATGGGAACCTACTATAAAAATTAAAATTAAAGATCATGAATGCTATGCTTTGTGTGATTTGGGTGCTAGTGTTTCCACAATTCCAAAAACTTTGTGTGATTTGCTAGGTTTCCGTGAATTTGATGATTGTTCTCTAAACTTGCATCTTGCGGATTCCACTATTAAGAAACCTATGGGAAGAATTAATGACGTTCTTATTGTTGCAAATAGGAATTATGTGCCCGTAGATTTCATTGTACTTGATATAGATTGCAATCCTTCATGTCCTATTATTCTTTGTAGACTTTTCCTTAGAACGATTGGTGCAATCATTGATATGAAGGAAGGAAATATTAGATTCCAATTCCCGTTAAGGAAAGGCATGGAACACTTTCCTAGAAAGAAAATAAAATTACCTTATGAATCTATTATGAGAGCCACTTATGGATTGCCTACCAAAGATGGCAACACCTAGATCTATCCTTGTTTTTTATGCCTAGCGAGGTGCGTTAAACGATAGCGCTTGTTGGGAGGCAACCCAATTTTATTTTAGTTTTTTGCATTTTGCTCCTGTTTAGGAATAAATCTTTGATCTAGCCTCTGGTTAGATTTGTTTTTGTGTTTTAATTAGTGTTTGTGCCAAGTTAAACCCATAAGATCTTCTTGGATGATAGTTATTTCATCTTGCTAAAAATTCCAGAAACTTTCTGTTCACGAAAACAATTGTTAAAAATCACCAGAACGTGATAAAATACTGATTCCAATTGCAGTAGATCAATAAAAAAAATATTTAGGTCGGCCTATTTTTGTAGATTTTTCTGAGTTATATAAGTTTGCGTTAGTTACAGATTACCACAGACTGTTCTGTTTTTGACAGATTCTGTTTTTCGTGTGTTGTTTGCTTATTTTGATGAGTCTATGGTTAGTAAAATAGTTTATAAACCATAGAGAAGTTGTAATACAGTAGGTTTAACACCAATATAAGTAAAGAATGAGTTCAATACAGTACCTTGAAGTGGTGTTTTGTTTTGTTTTGTTTCGCTAACGGAGCTCATGAGATTTTCTGTTGAGTTTTGTCTTGTGAAGTTTTCAAGTTTTGGGTAAGGATTTGATGGATTATGGAACAAGGAGTGGCAAGAGCCTAAGCTTGGGGATTACCAAGGCACCCCAAGGTAAATCCAAGGACACCAAAAAGCCAAAGCTTGGGGATGCCCCGGAAGGCACCCCCTCTTTCATCTTCGTCCATCGGTAACTTTACTTGGAGCTATATTTTTGTTCACCACATGATATGTGTTTTGCTTGGAGCATCTTGTATGATTTGAGTCTTTGCTATTAGTTTTCCACAATCATCCTTGCTGTACACACCTTTTGAGAGAGACACATATGATTCGGAATTTATTAGAATACTCTATGTGCTTCACTTATATCTTTTGAGCTATATAGTTTTTGCTCTAGTGCTTCACTTATATCTTTTAGAGCACGGTGGTGGTTTTGTTTTATAGAAATTATTGTTCTCTCATGCTTCACTTATATCATTTTGAGAGTCCCACAAAACAGCATGGTAATTTGCTTAAGTTGTGAAATTAGTCCTAATATGATAGGCATCCAAGATTAGTAAAAACTTCCTTATAAGTGCGTTTGAATACTAAGAGAAGTTTCATGCTTGATGATTGTTTTGAGATATGAAGATGGTGATATTAGAGTCATGCTAGTTGAGTAGTTGTGAATTTGAGAAATACTTGTTCTGAAAGTTTGTGATTCCCGTAGCATGCACGTATTGTGAACCGTTATGTGATGAAGTCGGAGCATGATTTATTTATTGATCGTCTTCCTTATGAGTGGCGGTCGGGGACGAGTGATGGTCTTTTCCTACCAATCTGTCCCCCTAGGAGCATGCGCCTAATACTTTGTTTTGATAACTAATAGATTTTTGCAACAAGTATATGAGTTCTTTATGACTAATGTTGAGTCCATGGATTATACGCACTCTCATCCTCCCACCATTGCTAGCCTCTCTAATACCGTGCACTTTTCACCGGTATCATATACCCACCATATACCTTCCTCAAAAACGCCACCATATCTACCTATCATGGAATTTCCATAGCCATTCCGAGATATATTGCCATGCAAGTTACCACCGTTCCGTTTACTATGACACGCTCCATCATTGTCATATTGCTTTGCATGATCATGTAGTTGACATCGTATTTGTTGCAAAGCCACCATTCATTATCTTCATACATGTCACTCTTGATTCATCGCATATCCCGGTACACCGCCGGAGGCATTCATACAGAGTCATATTTTGTTCTAAGTATTGAGTTGTAATACTTGAGTTGTAAGTAAATAAAAGTGTGATGATCATCATTATTAGAGCATTGTCTCAAGTGAGGAAAGGATGATGGAGAGTATGATTCCCCCACAAGTCGGGATGAGACTCCGGACTAAAAAAAGAGGCCATAAAAAAGAAGGAGAAGGCCCAACAAAAAAATGAGAGAAAAAGAGAGAAGGGACAATGTTACTATCCTTTTTCCACACTTGTGCTTCAAAGTAGCACCATGATCTTCATGATAGAGAGTCTCCTATGTTGTCACTTTCATATACTAGTGGGAAATTTACATTATAGAACTTGGCTTGTATATTCCAATGACGGGCTTCCTTAAAATGCCCTAGGTCTTCGTGAGCAAGCGAGCTAGATGCACACCCACTTAGTTTCTTTTGTTGAGCTTTCATACACTTATAGCTCTAGTGCATCCGTTGCATGGAAATCCCTACTCACTTACATTGATATCTATTGATGGGCATCTCCATAGCCCGTTGATACGCCTAGTTGATGTGAGACTATCTTCTCCTTTTTGTCTTCTCCACAACCACCATTCTATTCCACATATACTGCTATGTCCATGGCTCACGCTCATATATTGCGTGAAGATTGAAAAAGTTTGAGAACATCAAAAGTATGAAACAATTGCTTGGCTTGTCATCGGGGTTGTGCATGATTTAAATACTTTGTGTGGTGAAGATAGAGCATAGCCAGACTATATGATTTTGTAGGGATAACTTTCTTTGGCCATGTTATTTTGAGAAGACATGATTGCTTTGTTAGTATACTTGAAGTATTATTATTTTTATGTCAATATTAAACTTTTATCTTGAATCTTTCGGATGTAAATATTCATACCACAAATAAGAGAATTACATTGAAAATTATGCCAAGTAGCATTCCACATCAAAAATTCTGTTTTTATCATTTACCTACTCGAGGACAAGCAGGAATTAAGCTTGGGGATGCTTGATACGTCTCCAACGTATCTATATTTTTTGATTGTTCCATGCTATTATACATTCTGTTTTGGATGTTTAATGGGCTTTAATATACACTTTTATATTATTTTTGGGACTAACCTATTAACCGGAGGCCCAGCCCGAATTGCTGTTTTTCTGCCTATTTCAGTGCTTCGAAGGAAAAGGATATCAAGCGGAGTCCAAACGGAATGAAACCTTCGGGAACGTGATTTTCGGAACAAACGTGATCCAGAGGACTTGGAGTGGATGTCAAGCAATCAACAAGGAGGCCACGAGGCAGGGGGCGCGCCTACCCCCATGGGCGCGCCCTCCACCCTCGTGGGCCCCTCATAGCTCTCCTGACCGACCTCTTTCACCTATATATACTCATATACCCTGGAAACATCAGATACGGAGCCAAAACCCTATTTCCACCACCGCAACCTTCTGTACCCGTGAGATCCCATCTTGGGGCCTTTTCCGGCGCTCCGCCGGAGGGGGCATTGATCACGGAGGGCTTCTACATCAACACCATAGCCTCTCTGATGATGTGTGAGTAGTTTACCTCAGACCTTCGGATCCATAGTTATTAACTAGATGGCTTCTTCTCTCTCTTTGGATCTCAATACAAAGTTCTCCTCGATTCTCTTGGAGATCTATTTGATGTAACTCTTCTTTTGCGGTGTGTTTGTCGAGATCCGATGAATTATGGGTTTATGATCAAGATTATCTATGAACAATATTTGAATCTCCTCTGAATTCTTTTATGTATGATTGGTTATCTTTGCAAGTCTCTTCGAATTATCAGTTTGGTTTGGCCTACTAGATTGATCTTTCTTGCAATGGTAGAAGTGCTTAGCTTTGGGTTCAATCTTGCGGTGCTTGATCCCAGTGACAGTAGGGGAAACGACACGTATTGTATTGTTGCCATCGAGGATAAAAAGATGGGGTTTATATCATATTGCATGAGTTTATCCCTCTACATCATGTCGTCTTGCTTAAAGCGTTACTCCGTTCTTATGAACTTAATACTCTAGATGCATGCTGGATAGCGGTCGATGTGTGGAGTAATAGTAGTAGATGCAGTCAGGAGTCGGTCTACTTGTCACGGACATGATGCCTAGATACATGATCATACCTAGATATTCTCATAACTATGCTCAATTCTATCAATTGCTCGACAGTAATTCGTTTACCCACCGTAATACTTATGCTATCTTGAGAGAAGCCACTAGTGAAACCTATGGCCCCGGGGTCTATTCTCCATCATATTAATCTCCCGTCAACAAGTTATTTCTATTACCGTTTATTTTGCTTTCTTTACTTTTAGTCTTTATCATAAAAATACCAAAAATATTATCTTATCATCTCTATCAGATCTCACTTTTGCAAGTGGCCGTGAAGGGATTGACAACCCCTTTATCGCGTTGGTTGCAAGGTTCTTATTTGTTTGTGTAGGTGCGTGGGACTTGAGCGTGGTCTCCTACTGGATTGATACCTTGGTTCTCAAAAAATGAGGGAAATACTTACGCTACTTTGCTGCATCACCCTTTCCTCTTCAAGGGAAAACCAACGCAGTGCTCAAGAGGTAGCAATCATTCACCACAGACTGAAGCAAATCAGCAGCAATTGCAAACAGAAGAGGGGAAACAGGGTCACCCTGCCTTACTCCTTTCCTGCAATAGAACTGCTTACTAGGGACTCCACTCAAGAGCACAGAAGAAGTGCTAGTAGACAAAAATTTCTTAACCCAAGAGATCCACTTATCATTAAATCCTTTGGCCCTGAGGATTTGAAAAATGGCCTCATGCTCAATGGATGCAAATGCCTTTTCAAAATCTAACTTCAGTATGACAATGGGCCTCCTGGATTGATGACACTGGTGAATATACTCAAGAGTCCACCCAACACAGTCCTGGATGGTTCTAGACTTAATAAATCCATATTGGTTTTTGTGGACACAATTCAAAATATCCCCCTGCAACCTGTTAGCAGCCATTTTGGAGAGGAATTTAACTCCCATGCCAGAGAGAGATAGGTCTGTAGTCATTAACAGATTCAGGAGAATTTTTTTAGGCACAAGAGTTATATAAGAATAATTAATATTCCCAATATTGATGGAACCCTCATGGAAGCCTCTCGCCAACTCATAAAACTCCTTACAGATAATGTGCCAGCACTTTTTGAAAAACAAACCATTAAATCCGTCAGGACCAGGGGCCTTATCAATAGGCATTTCCTTTATTGTTTTGTCCATTTCCTCCTTAGTGAAAGGTCTGGTTAAGATATCCAGACCCTCAACTCTTCTGATGATGGAAGAGAGATCAAATCTCATATTGATCCCTCTGGAGGTGCCCATTCTCTTTTAAAAGCTACCCAGACTGCAGCAGCCATAGACTCATGGTCAGAAACAATTGTCCCATCTTCATGCTTCAGGCTGGCAATAGAATTTTTTCTAAACCTCTATGTGGCCATAGCATGGAAAAATTTGGTATTTTCCTCTCCAACCTTGACAGATCTAATGGTGCACCTCTTCCTCCAATAAAGATATTGAAGATGCAGCAAATGTTCAACATGAAGTTTAACAATAGATCTGAAGTTAAACTCTTGTCTGAATAAAGGTCTAATCTCCTCAAGAGAATCAAGGATGAGGAACACTCTATTGCATTTGGCAATCAAAACCTTAAGCCTAGAAGATTGGTTTGCCACTTCTTCAGGGTCTGTCTAAGTCCTTTAAGTTTATCTGCAATAACAGTAGGGACACCTTGCTTTCTAGAAGCAGACTTCCAAGAGCTTGTCACACAATCCAAAAAACCTTCCATTTCCACCCAATAATTCTCAAAACGGAAGATGTTCGATCTTGGGATGGAGGTGTTGATGTCAACCACACAAGGAACATGATCAGAGGCAGTTCTAGCAAGAGGCAGAACTTGAGACATTGGATAAACAGAAATCCAATTAGCAGAAGTAAAGAACCAATCTAGTTGCTCAAGCAAAGGATTATCTTGCATAGTGGACCATGTGTATGATCTGCCTTTAATTGGAAGTTCAAGTAAACCCAGGTGTCGAATAACCTCATTAAAAATGAAGATATCATTAACATCCCCACCAGGCAGGTTTGTATCATCAAGAGACCTAATAAAATTAAAGTCTCCCAAGAAAAGCCAATTTTCAGAATCAGGGATATTCATGTTGTACAACCATGAGACAAATTCATCCCTAAGCTGCCCTTGACAGGGGCCATAGACATTGACAAGGGTCCACTGTTCATTATTCTGAGTAGAGGTAAATTGCAAGACAATGCCATAAGGTTTAGTGTCAACAAGCACCCCAGTGAGAACAGCAGAATTCCATACAACCAAGAGACCACCAGATGCACCAACAGACGGACTATAAGAAAAAGAATCTAATTGCCATGGACAGAAACTTTTAATTGACTGAAAATCAAAGGACTGCATCTTTGTTTCTTGCAAACAAACAACCGAGGCCATACTTTCATCGATCTTATTTCTAACAGCACGCTGTCGAGCAGGAGCATTAAGACCACGCACATTCCAGCAAAAAACTTTCCAGCTTCTATGAGAACGACAATCCATTAAACACTGAGATTAAATTGCCAAAAGTGCCACCACAAGTAGAGCACAAAGATACCAGTTCAGCAAACCGCAAAAGCAGAAGTTCAAGGGCTCATAGCAGCGTTTATAGCTTACAAGACAAGTACTAGAAGCAAATAAAATAGCTCTAAGATAACTAGCAAATTTACAGGCTTGCCACACCCAAGAGCTGAGAGGAGAACTAATCATCGGATGGTTCCTGAACATCATCAGCTTTGTCTGCCATAAGCAGAGCAACAGAGAGCTTCTCCGAGGGGATCCCCAGGTCTTGACCAATAATCTGAATGGTCCGAATGGGAGTAGGAGGAGGAACAGACCACAATGGAGGATCACCACGCACTGGAGAAGGAGGCGGTGCAGAACTATTTGGAACTGAATCAATAGTAGGAATGTGAGTCAGCAACGGCTTTTCTCTTGGCTTCTACTTGCGTGGCTTTGAAAGAGGCAATTGATGCAGGACGAGCTTGAACCCATCTCTTTTAGAAGCACTCCTATTGCAACGACACAGGGAAGTATCAACCAGAGGAGTAATATTTCTCTTCACACTCTTCTTTCTGTCATGTTGAGCAGAGAAGGCAAATTGATTATCCAAGACTGAGGAACTGGCCTGCAACACGGGCATAGATGACTGGCTTGCAACACTGTCAGACAGGCATGGAGAAGGAAACAGGGCCCTTGCAACAGGACGACGAGCAGAGTCCACAATCAGGTTAGCAGAAACAGGTTCAGAATCCTCAACCACAATAGCCCAAGACTGCTTTGGAATATAAAACCGGCTCAAAGTGAGGCAGGCTGACGAGACGAGGGACCTCCGTAGTAGAACCAAACTGAAGCAAGGAGTCAAAATCCCTTTTCGAAATCATCTCCAGAGGGAGAACAGGCCCATAAACCACCTGGGCCATACCAATCACAATGTCTGCATGCTGAATAATGGGCGGCTGGTAAGGAACGATGGCTAGAGCATTGTCCTCCAGAAACAGATCTTCCTCCACACGGGGCACAACCACATTGTGCAGATGATCATGCTGAGGAATAGCAACCAGATTATCTTCAACAGCATCAACTTCTTGAACAGAGTCAGAAGCAACTTGCTCATCAATGACCATAGACTCCTGATCCTGAGCAACAGGGTCATCTTCATGAACATCAACAGGACCATCAGCTGGCCAGCCCCAACCCGCATGTGATTCTGCTGCTCATCCATAGGCGGTGGGGGCAAAGGAACATCATTCCAACCAAGCGCTGGAAACGGCGGCAGAGCAAAGAAATGAGGATCCGGAACAAACTCCCCAGGCAGAGGGTGAGCATTGCCATTGAGGGGCATGGGGTCTTCATCTTGTGCCATCTGCTCAGCAAAATTAGTTCCGAGAATATAACATGGAGCAGTCCAAGAAACCTTAGCGCCTCCCCAAGTATCATAATCCGAGAAAACCACATCACGGGGGACAAGGATATCCTCATGAAAAGACGCAAAAACCATTGAACGGACAAGGTATGGATCATCACTAATCCAATGATGGAACTTTCCAAACGTGTTGACCGCAACCCTAAGATTTTCAATGTTTCGAAGGTCGAGGGGAACACCCAAAAACATTAAGCAGCCCTCTCTAAAGCCCTGAACTCCATGGAACCCTTCACCATGGTCATGTTTCATGAAGCGAACAAATCTATCATTACCAAGATTCTGTGGCGGCAGCTGAATCAATGCAAAGCGCTCACTCGCATCTCTAACTTCAAAAAAACCAACCCGAGAAATCCAAGGCTGAGCAGAGAGGACATGAAAACCCAACTGACTAACAAGATTAACAACTTCCTCATGAACCTGACCAATCTGACCAAGAGGCGGGGCCGGCATCACTTCAGCAATCATATAGGACTCATGATGGCGCACAATCGGTGACGCAGGGGTGACGAAGGTCCGAGGAAGGCGGTGCTCACCGCCATCGATGATGTGGTGTCCCACTGGGACATAGCGCTCCGGGTCAAGCTCGAAGACCGCCATTGGCGAAGCACTGGGCGGCGGTGACGAAAGCAGAGGAAGTTCAGGCGGCGGAAGCGGTGTTTTCGGTGGGGAGGTAGATGGCGTGCAAGGTTTAGGCGATGATGATGGCGATGTGACCGGGGAGCAAGCTTTTGGTGGAGTCAGGGCGCGCCGTTCGAAGCAGGAAGGCAAGACCGAAATAGAGGGACTCTTCCGTTTCCAAAACAATCCTTTTCAATAGCAATCCTTGCACAATCCTTCCTGGAGTGGCCCACAACCCCACAAGCCACACAGGAAGCAGTACTGGGGCAACTCGCTGACATATGGCCCTTAACAGAGAAAATCTGACACGTCACATTTTGGTCCACCATGTCATCGACCATGGCATTAAAATTCTCAATAGCTTCCTGTGAAGACGGAATACGAATCCCAGATAGAGAATCCTGCCTACCAAAGCTCGGTGGCGGAAGACGCGTAGGAGACGGGCCAGAATAATCCTCAGATTGTGGGTTGCACGCCTCTTCAAGGCCCATAGGAGAGTGAGCCAAAGGAGATTGCGGCGAGAGAGCCACAGGGCCCAGGCCCGGGACCGGAGAGCCCAAAGCTTCAAGGTTTGAACCACCGAAAATCCCGCCCAAAGATCGCGGGGAAGGAACAGAAGGAGGCGATCGCTCCGGAATAGACGCCACCATTCCGAACGTGATGGAGGGTGAAGCCACCGTCCACTGGAGTTCCACCGGCAGCGGCATATGAATGACAACACGCTCATGATCAGAAAGAGGATACCCAGCAATGGGAGCCACATCAATACATTCTTGGGAAGCTGGATAACGATAACCACGACAGGCCTCATAATTTTGAAACGTAGCAAATGACAGCTTCTTCCTGACCGAATTCACCGAACGAATGGCAGACTTGGGGGGAGGATTATGCATAGCAATCATACCAAGGGCAGCCCCGCGCTTGGAAGGACTAACCAATATCCATTCAGCATCACACTCCTTTTTCCAAATCTTAAACTCACGCCACCAATTAGGACCCCCTTTGCCCCAGAGGTGAAAATAACATTTTAACTATGGGCATGAAAAGGATCTGAGATTGACAATATGAAACCCAACAGACTGGCATGAAACCTTAAAAGAGAAGACCTTATCCTTGAGAAGATTCACAGAAAGATCAATTGCCGAACCCCCAATGGCAGCCTCTAGGGCCGCAGCCACAGAATCAATATCAAGCCGAAAAGCATGTCTAATAAAAGAGACAACCAGAGTAAAAGGACGAGAACGCTCCAGAGGATGAATGGACAGACCAGAAGACCGAAAAACCTCATCAGCAAAAGCCAAACCTTTAGAGAAATCCAGATCCAGAGTGGAGCCACCATGAGAACCCATTGAGATGGGGATGAAGGTGCAGAGGAGACCATGCCGCGTTGGATGAGTGGAGGAAGGCTTGGATCCACCGGAGAAATTCAGAGATCCTAGGGGAAAACCCTAGAGTCTCCATAGGAGGGCGGAGTCGCCATAGGAGGGTGGAGTCGCCATAGGAAAAATGATCAGAAGGTTGCCGTTGCCCAGTTGTGCGTGCGACATGATGTCCTCGTCTACCACTTCCACCTTGTGAGCGTTTCTCCAGGTTTATCAATAGCTCCGACTACAGTTTCGCTATGGTGGACACCACCAACGATCTAAAAGCGCTCAAGGTTTTGGACTTGAAATGCCCGAATCTTGTCAACATCCAGCACCACTACAAGGTCTGGGGCAGCGACAAAAACAAACTGAACTCCCTGGTTGAACTCGCCTCGACCATCATCGACCCCTACTACGCGAAGATGAAGAATGAGAGCAATAAGGATAAGAACGCCTGGCACAATGTGTGGCATAAGAGACTGGATGAACAACATGTCAAGTACGCGGCCATGGACACGTACACAAGCTACGAGATGTACAGGTGTATCGTTGACATGAGGAAGTGTCTTCTTCCTGACAAAGGCGAGGGATTGAGCCACATAGTAGTGGCGGGAGCGTCACAAGTAGATGTCTAGACGATCATTTCTCCTACTTCAGAATGCATGCAATTGTTTATTGAGGTGTGCGCGAATGATCCATATAGTCACTTATGTAACTGGATGTTTATTTCGGTTATATATATACATGTTATTCTACTGTAGACAGAGCAATTCACACGGCTTATTAGCAGCAATCGTCTGTGTTATTATTGGTCTTTGCAGACATTTCAGATTACGGACCTGTTTGCCGCGTATCACACACATCTTGTTCAGTTGAACCATTTCCATTGTGTTGCCTAATCACACACAGTTCATCCCAGTGAACCGTATGCTGTATTTCGCACACGCCTTCATCTGGCTGCCCGTTTCTTTTGTTCCTCCTCTTCCCAAACAGTTAATTGAGCTGAACTGTATGCCCTGCATCACACACGCAACTAAAATCTGAACCGTGTTTGATGCATCCGTCATCGCAAACGTTTTGCACCTTTTGACGGGTTTTTTACACCATCGTTTGTGATTATGGCATCACACATAGTTTCATCGAAGGGTCTTTGATCGTAGTGTCGCGTTTGGACCATCCTGCAGTAGTGTGTTGTTATTGCTGTGTAGTTTCCCACACGTATATTCTGTCTATGCTGCTTTGTCTTAAATACACATGATTTGAACAGTCTCTATCATGATTTGGCAACATAAACTAGAATGATATAGACCATACAGTGACCATAGTACATAGATATATGTTTGTTTCATGCTGTTATCCTGTCCACCTTACTACTGAACTGGTTTACCAAAATGAGTTTCATATACAACATGCTAAACCTGTGATGTGTCTGTTTGTTTCTCTTTTAGAATGTGGATAAAATATTGGAGAAGAGTACCCCGTTATGCAATGGTATAGGAAGTAATGCAAATAAGGTTCAAGATAGTGAGACATCCCAGTTGGCCTCCAAGAAAGCTGATAAAAACTATATTGAAGACACTGAGACAACCCCAAAGTCCTGTCTTGATGTAGTGTTCGAGTTAATGGCTACTACTGCTAGCACCAGTATTCGAACTCGCTGCCTGAATCTGTCAGTGTGGAACGACACCTATGGGATCACAAGAATCCCTACTACGGTTGCCGGGGCGCGGGGTTGCGAGAAGAGCAGGGTTACTAGCCAGCACAAGGATCGTTTACCTAGGTTCGGGCCGCGAGGATATGTAAAACCCTAGTCCTGCTTTGGTGGGTGTATTTCAGAGAGTTCTTGAGCTCTAGAACTAGATGTGGTCAGTTCGTGGTTCGAAAGAGCCGAATCCTTCTCCAGTATGCCATGGGCCTCCTTTTATAGTCGAAAGGGGCTGCCACAGTGGCACACAGGAGGTGGAAAGGCGTACAGTGCCCTGAGCTTGTCGCTCGTATTACAGGACAAGACGCATTTAATGCGTAGCTTAGGTGTCCCCTTGCTTTATTGGGGACAGGGGCGAGGCCCGTCCCGTCTGTCGCCGCTCCTCCTCGCTTTGACACGCGCCCTGGCCAGTGAGGCGTGTGGTGCCATGCAGGCAGGCAGGTAGCTGAGGTGGTGCAGTGGCGGAGCCTTCACGAAGATCTGCATGCCGCCACGCTGGTGCTCGATGAGTTGGCCTGGGAGCTGCATGTTGCCACACAGGTGCCCGCCCAGCTAGTTGGGCTGGCAGCTGCCTGTGAATGGCGGTGGAAGTTTGGTTGGCGTGGGCCTGGCGGTGGCCCTGCTGGCGTCCTTGGTGAGGGCCTTGCCGGGTAGCCCGACAAGGTTCTTGCCGTGTGGCCCGGAAAGGGTCTTGCCGTGGCGCGCTGTCCTCCCTGGCAAGGGCCTTGCCGGGGGTCTGGTGGTCTTCCTCGGCAAGGATCTTGCCGAGGATCGTCGTCTTCTGATCCTCATCTGATCTTGAATATGTCTTCACAAAGATCTGCATGCCACCACGGCGGTGCCTCCCGAACCCTGGCCCAACATGGATGATGGCGTCGGGGATCGTGGGCTCAAGGGTGGCTCGCTCTGTTGGTGTGGGGTGAGTTGTCCCGGCAAGGATCTTGCCGGGGCTGCTGAGGCTGCCCCGGCAAGGGTCTTGCCGTGGGAACCTGCTTCCTCCCTTTGCTCTTTGTGGTCTTGACCTTGGCGTTGCTCTTATTATCTTGGGCTTTGGTCTTACCTTGGCTCACCTCCCCTGTTCTTCTTGGTGTGACCGTAGGCGCGGCTCCGACTGCCCGTGCACAGGTACAGTGGTACAAAAATGCATCCCTCTTTTTGTACACCGACAGGAGCCCCCGGGCCTGGGCCACACATAAGCGCGACACGTTGTTGGGCCAGGCCTAAAAACGGTGCGCGGGCAGGCGGGGCGGTTTTGACCGCGGTAAAACATTTCGCGCGCGGCGCTTCCCACGACCCCCGCGCGCGGCGCGGCATGGAGGGGTCTGCGTGACATGGGCGGCATGCGTGGGGCGGTTCCTGCACGCATGCGTCACATCGCAGTAAATGGGCAGCGCGACCCATGGCTTCTCCATAAAAAGGGAGAACCGCGGGCGCACTGTTCCTTTTACCCTTCGCGCAACCCCAATCTCGGAAACCTCCGCCTGCCTTCCTCTTTTTCTCCAAGCTTCGTTCCTGCTCGCCGCCGTTGCGCTTCCGCCGCCCTCTGTCCTGCCCTCCTCCCCCAGCCACCATGGCGCCAAAATCCACCAAGGGCAAGGGAGTGGCCAAGGACGCCGGAGCCGCGGAGCCGCCGGATAGTGCGCTGGCATTGCAGCGGACGCAATCCGCCTTCTTCCCCTCGACAGTTGACGTGTTCGCACTTCAGTACTCCTTCAGGCCCCTGTGGGGAGTGAAGACGGGGGGGGGGGGGGAATTCGGGGCATCCAGCCACGCGTGTCATCCCCGCTGACTACGCCGAGGCTGCCCCAAATCGGTACCCCTTCTTTGTCGATTATTTTTCCTGCGGGCTCTGTCCTCCCTTCTCCGATTTCTTCAGCGATGTCATCCATACCTTTGGCTTCCGCCTCCTGGATTTTACTCCGAATGCGGTGGCGTGCATGGCCCTTTTCGCGCATCTCTGCGAGGGCTTCGCCGGGGTGCACCCCAACACGGCGCTCTTCTGCCATTACTTCTCCCCTCGGATCCAACCAGGGGGTGCCATCTCCGGTTGCATCGCCTGGGTCTCAAGATCCAAGGGAGCGTATCCGGAGGGTGCCATGAAGGAGAGGTGGGAAGAATGGTGGGGCCGGTGGTGCTTTATCAAGGAGAACGACCCGCCTGCGTTCTGCGAAGTTCGCCGGACGCCGCCAGTCCGCAGAAGCGATTGGAGCGACGTCGATGCTGAGGACGAGAAGCTCACGGTCACCACCACCAGGATCCTCCGGCTCACCGAGGCCGGCCTCACCCTTGAGATGATCGGGGCAGACTTCATCCGCCGCCAGATCGCCCCACTGCATAACAAGGGGAGGCCATCCTGGCTCTTCACGAACCCCGCCGACATCATGCGGCTTCGTCCCGGCCTCGACCACAATTTCACAGTGATGGGGCATGCCCATTTCTGCCAGCGGTTCTTCCAGCTTGACGTGGGCTGCGACGGCGAGGTCGAGCGGACCGGCAAGGTCGCGAGGGCCGCCGCGAAGGCCGGCAAGGTCCTCAAGGGGACTCTGTTCAAGCTGCCAACGGGGGTGGTCCCGTTGTGCAATAACTCGCGCCGGTCCGATATCATTGCCATGATGTCGGACTGCAACGCGCATGGCCCTGACCCGAGCTGGAAGGAGCCGGAGGACGCTGAGGTGCAGTAGTTTTTTGACACTCTGCACGAGGGGTATGTCAACGCCGACGCCGAGCGGCTGCTTGTCCAGGACACCACCCAGGAGGAGCTGGACTACATCGCCACCAGGGCGAGGGAGGCATAGCTTGCCAAGGAGGCCGGCAGCGCCGGCGGTGTGGAGGACAAGGCCGCGACAGCCGCCGAGGAGGGGGAGCTCGCCCAGTGGGCGGCGGCCACCGGGGGAGCCAGCAGCGCCGGCACCGAGGCTCCTCTGGTTGAAGATGTGACCGGCGAGTCGTCGTCGGAGGAGGCCGAGACCGCAGGCCCGACGCCGGCTATGGGGAGAGGGCGAGTCCTACAGCGGGCCAGTTCCGGTGAGCCGGTCCGGCCCGGCAGAGCTGCGCGGCCACAGCTGACCTTGGAGGGGTCCGGGCGCCACACATGGGCCGCAGCAGCAAAGAAGCTGACGAAGGTCGCGGTGAAGAAGAAGACAGCTGCCCCTTCTTCGTCCACGCGTGTCTAGACACCACCTCCTTCTCCTCCTCTGGTGGATGTTGATACAGATGTTACTTTTGATTATGGATCCCTCAGCCCGAGGAGGAAGAGGAAAACAGCAGAGGAGGAGGCAGACGACGAGTAAGTATCCGGTTCCTTTTCGTTATCTCTGCCTCCTCAATCTGTGTTGCTCGTCTTTACTTGTCTTTGCCTTTGCAGGGACGTGGAGATGCTGGCCCAAAGAGTGAAGAGGGCCAAGGTCTCAGCGGGTGGCCAGCCCCCAGTTGGTACTTCGAGGGCGCCATTGGTGGTGTTGAGCAGCCCGGACAGCAGCCCCCAGCATAGCCCCCAGTGTAAGTTCGTCACTCTTCCCCCGTCGACATGTGTCAGGGGCACGACACTTTGGTGCTGACCTTGCAAGGTATGCAGGAGGAGAGCAGCAGCAGGAGGAGCCACAGAGGCCTACTCCCAACACGCCGCCCCCATCGACCACGCCGCCCCGAGGGGCATCCCCGGCAAGGGCACCAGGCACCGAGCCTACGCACATGGAGGAGGAGGAGGAGGAGAACTTGGGCGCCGGCGGCTTTGCCTCGACGCCAATTGTTGGCGGGGAGGGGACTTCCGTTTCCTAGCCGGGTACTGGCACAAGTAAGTCATTTGCCGTTCGTCCCTGCTTCTTTTTCTTTCCGGCTCTTGGTCCTGGCCTTGCCTAACCCCCTTCTTCGGCGTCCAGATTCCTCCTCGGTGAACCCAGAGGACGTGGACGCCGTCATCGAGGACGTTGCCAAGGCCGCCGAGGCGGACGCCGAGAAGATCGCCGCCGAGGTGGCCGCCAAGGGCGCTGCCGAGGACGCTGCCAAGGGGCCTACCGGGGAGGCTGGCAAGGCTACCGCTGAGGAGACCGGCAAGGAGCCTGCCGAAGAGGCCAGTGGGGCCGCTGTCGAGGAGGAGGAGGTGGCTGATGACCAGCCTTCCTCTTCTGCTGCTTCCGGCTCCGGCAAGTACCTGAGGGTGAGCGACGACTTGTTCGTCCACCTTCCAGGCGCGTCGAGCACCAGGACACCCGTTGAGGGAGAGGTGTTCGACGACGAAGTGCTTGCCGCTGCCGGGCTTGAAGTCGTCGACGAGCCGATCGTTGGTGGCAACGGTTCGCGGGAAGAGCGGCTCCTCCACGCCATGGGGGCCAGCTTCCGGAAGCTGCAGTCGCTCCACCGCGCCCGCCTGGACAAGGCTAAGTCCAGGACAGCGGTGGTGGAGAAGGCAGAGGCGGACCTCCAGAAGCATGTTGTCGAGATGCAGGACTGGTTCCGCGAGGCCCACAAGGAGCTCAAGGCTGCCCAGGGCGAGCTGGCCAAGCGCGACGTGGAGCTCACCATGAAGCTCGCCGACGTCGAGAAAGCTCAAGAGACGACGAGGAACTTGGCCGCGGCTACCGAAGCCGCCCGGACCGAGCACGAGGCCGCGCTGAACTCCCAGGAGGAGGACCTCGCTGCACGCGAGGAGAAGCTTGCCGCCATGCTTCGTGGCAAGGATGCAGAGGTGGAGAAGCTTGTCTTGCAGCGGACCAGTGAGCTGGAGTAGAGGCACAAAGAGGCACTCAATGCCCAGGCCCAGGTTCACGCCGGCAAGGTGGAGGAGTTGGAGGCGGAGCGCGACGGGCTGAAGGAGCAGGCCCTGAAGCTGTCCCAGGAGAAGGACACGCTTAACAGTGCCCTGACAGAGGCGCATGGCGCGGTCGTCAGCAAGCCTGGGGAGCTCTCCGAGGCCAACAACTCCATCAAAGACCTCAAGCTAAAGCTGGAGGGTCTCGAGAAGGTGTTGTCGGAGGCCAAAACCCGAGAGGGGACCCTGGCCAAGGAGCTGGAGGCCGAGAAGCAGTTGCAGAAGAACGAGGGCCTCAACTTCACGGATCACGTGGAGGGCGAGAACCGTTGACTCGATCGCCTCACCACCGTCACCAACCAGGCCGCCGCACAGCTGGCCATCATGGGGATGCCGGACGTGAGGTATGTCCGGGAGCGGAGCATGAGCGCCAATTGCAGCCAGACCATGTTCTTTGAGAAGGTCATCGGCGCTCTGGAGCGGCTCCACGCCAACCGGGCGGCCTCACTGGCCGACGAGTCCTGGAGGTTTGCCAAGGTGCCATGACCAAGGTTCTCACCAAGGTGGTGCACTGGTACCCCGACCTCGACTTCGACGCCGCGCTGGAGAGCTTGCCGGAGGGTACTGACCTCGCGCCGCTCAGGGAGCGCATCAAGCCCATCATCAGCCGAGTCGGCGAAATTCAGAGGGTGGAGGGCCAGCGCCGGGATTAGGCACCCCGTTCTTTACCGCCGCTGCAGGTTCACAACCAATATAATTGCTATCTCTATTTAGAATCGCAGCAACAATTTGATGTAATATAACTCTGCAGCACTTCCAGTATCATGCATGTTATTTTCCCGTTCGATCTTCCTTTCTATGTCCACCCTACGCTACCTGGGTAGGTTTGCCGGCGCATAAACCCAGGGCGGCGTCTTGGGGACGGATCCCCATTGGCTTGCCGGGTGCACTTGCTGCCGGGCAAACCACCTTGCCGCCCTTAGCACGGCCGCCTGAACTGTCGAGCTCGACTCGAGTAAGAATCAAGAGCGTTGCCAGGTGCGGAAGGCTACCCTGCCGCTCTCGACGCGGCCGCTTGAGCTATTGAGCGGACTCGAAACAGAACAAGGGCGTTGCCAATTGTGGGAGGGCCCCTTTGCGTGCAGGTCTCTCATACATAGGCAAAATCTCCGAGGACGATAACCTTATATATAGGAGGAAATAACTCAAAGCTCTGAATGACTTAGCTTTTCTGTTGGCGCGTCAGCGTCATTCCTCCGTCCGCCTTCTTCTCAGGAGCCAAGGGCGATGAAGAACCGCTAGGTTAGCTACTAGGCCAGATTCTCACAATTGTGCCATCCCCCTACCTGGCGCGCCAAAGATGTCGGTGTGGAATGACACCTATGGGATCACAAGAATCCCTACTACGGTTGCCGGGGTGCGGGGTTGCGAGAAGAGCAGGGTTAGTAGCCAGCACAAGGATCGTTTACCCAGGTTCGGGCCGCGAGGATGCGTAAAACCCTAGTCCTGCTTTGGTGGGTGTATTTCAGAGAATTCTTGAGCTCTCGAACTAGTCGTGGTCAGTGCGTGGTTCGAAAGAGCCGAATCCTTCTCCAGTTTGCCATGGGCCTCCTTTTATAGTCGAAAGAGGCTGCCATAGTGGCACACAGGAGGTGGAAAGGCGTACAGTGCCCTGAGCTTATCACACGTATTACAGGACAAGACGCATTTAATGTGTAGCTTGGGTGTCCCCTTGCTTTATTGGGGACGGGGGCGAGGTCCGTCCCGTCCGTCGCCGCTCCTCCTCGCTTTGACACGTGCACTGGCCAGTGAGGCGTGTGGTGCCATGCAGGCAGGAAGCTGAGGTGGCGCAGTGGCGGAGCCTTCACGAAGATCTGCATGCCGCCACACTGGTGCTCGATGAGTTGGCCTGGGAGCTGCATGTTGCCACGCAGTTGCCCACCCAGCTGTTTGGGCTGGCAGCTGCATGTGAACGGCGGTGGAAGTTTGGTTGGCATGGGCCTGGCGGTGGCCCTGCTGGCGTCCTTGGTGAGGGCCTTGCCGGGTGGCCCGGCAAGGGTCTTGCCGTGTGGCCCGGCAAGGGTATTGCCGTGGCGCGCTGTCGTCCCTGGCAAGGGCCATGTCGGGGGTCTGGTGGTCTTCCTCGGCAAGGATCTTGCCGAGGATCGTCGTCTTCTGATCCTCATCTGATCTTGAATATGGCTTCACAAAGATCTGCATGCCACCACGGAGGTGCCTCCCGAGCCCTGGCCCAACGTGGATGATTGCGTCGGGGACCGTGGGCTCAAGGGTGGCTCGCTCTGTTGGTGTGGGCCGAGCTGTCCCGGCAAGGATCTTGCCAGGGCTGCTGAGGCTGCCCCGGCAAGGGTCTTTCGGGGGGAACCTGCTTCTACCCTTTGCTCTTTGTGGTCTAGGCCTTGGCGTTGCTCTTATTATCTTGGGCTTTGGTCTTACCTTGGCTCACCTCCCCTATTCTGCTTGGCGTGACCGTAGGCGCGGCTCCGACTGCCCGTGCACAGGTATAGGGGTACAAAAACGCATCCCTCTTTTTGTACACCAACAGAATCAGTTCGGCTTCTTGAGTCTCAACTTCAAGTTGAAAGACATCGATCAGATGTTCTGCGACAGGAAGCCGAAGGACTGAGGAAGTCCCTGCAGAATTCAGATGCATACTTTCTGGTGCAACAACAACAAGTGCTGGAGGATTTAAGTGCCAAACAAGAGAAAGTTAATAAGCTTGCTAAGCATCTTGCCAACATTATGGGTACCTAGGATATTGTTTTTTGAGCTCTTCTGAAGTGGTTTCAGTTCTGGACTTGTTTTGCTGCGGCGTTTATTTGCACTAGTCGCCAACTTTGACAAGCAGTGTATGTGATATGCTGCTTTGTTCCCTATATTTGCACTAGTGGCGAACTTTGATGCCCAGTGGATGTAATATGTGTAATACTCGTGATAGCCCAGCGTAAGTTGCTTGCTTATTTATTTCCTTGTTGTCTTGTTTATTTGTTTGCTTGTAGTCATTGTAGTTCTTTTTTCGTGGTTTGCTAGTGGCCGCAATAACCTATTTTTTAAAACTAGGCCACAATAACCATGGGCTACATATTTACTGTAGTGACCCTGGGACTCCTACGGGCTGTAGAAACAATGGGCCTTCTACGGGCCGTAGAAACAATGGGCCTTCTACGGGTTGTAGCATTAATGGGCCTTCTACGGGCCGTATGATCGATCGGCCAAACATGGGCCAATAACAGACCGCATTATGGGCCATAAAACGGGCTAGAGTTGGAATCGTCCGTTCATGGGCCGACCATAACGGGCCGTCGTCAATTGGCCGATTGTAACCACGGGCTGAATTTGGCCCACAAGCAGAAAGGCCAGTAACGGGTTGTAAGTAACCGAATGCTGGAAATGAGCCCAAGAATAAATGGGCCCTAAGAAGGCCGAAAGATAACATGGATTGGAAACGGCCCGATGGAATAATGGGCCGTTAATGGGTATAAAGCTGTACACTGTTCTTTAGGGGCCAGTTTCACAACGGGTCGTTAATGGGCCAAGATTTAAAAAGGGCCTCATATGGGCCGAAAGACATCATGGGCCATACATGGGCTGGAAGTTACAACGGGCTGGAATCATATTGGACGGCCCAGATGAAGCTACTGGGCTTAATTCTGATAGGCCGTAACGGGCCGTGAGTTAGCGGGTCATAAATGGGCTATATACGAACATGCCGTTAATAGGCTTTCCGTGGGCTGGCTCGTTACCTTTTGACCAAGTCAAACAGGCTGGCCTTTTCACCGGAATGGGCCTCTGTTGGGCCATGCCACGTGTCGATGTATCATAGGCGCCTCCTGTCCAATGAGTGGATGACATCTGTCCCAACGGTGAGCCAACACGTGTTTCCTCCGGCCAATGAGAATTTTACACATGGAAAATCCCCATTGGTCCGGGCTGTTAGTGGGTTATCGGATCCAAAACCAGACCCGATAGCTGACCCATTATGGTGGATGCCACGTGTCGGTTACCGTTGACGAAAACACTTCCATGACGCGCCATTTATCGTCATGGAAGTGGACACTTCCGTGATGATGATTTTGGTAATGTCATGGAACACTTCTACGACCGCACAGGTATGACTATCTTGATTTTGTCATCAAATCGTCATGGATGTACATGCATGACAGAAAACGTGACCTACTGTGACAAACACGTATCATCACGGAAGTGTAATTTTTTTTGTACTGAATGCGGGCGTCTCGATTCTCGGGAAGCCCATTAAGATAAAGATCTCTTGAGATATCCTAGGTTTGGTGCAGAATTAATGCGCATAAGGTCATGGGTGGATTACAATGGTTCTACTTATGTGACGTCATGGCGGGTTATAGCGGTCTAATGAAGATTCGGCACAGATACATTCTGCTAAGTTAAACAGTGGAGATTGATATGAACAAGTTCAAATCAACCTGGGGCCTAATGTTGGGGATATAGCTTCGAGGTGTGACCCGCCCAGGAGGGACCGGGTTACACCATTGGCGGCTTAACATGAAGAAGGTCCAAGGAGGCCCAAGGAGAGGTATGAAGACAGCGGCTCATAGAGGTAGGCCTGGTGAAGACCCAAGACATGGGCTTGTGAACCGCCGTATGAAGACTTGCTCTGTAAGTCTTGATTAGTAAGAAACCGAGCCGGTCACGTTGTGTGAGCCGGCCAGTACTCTGTAAGCCTCCAGGTCTTGGCCTATGTATATAAAGGTGAGACCCGGCGGCGTTTTAACTAAATAAACAAGCAATCAAGAACTAGGTCAAGCGTATTCGCTCCCTTGTAATTGAAACTCAAGCAATACAACTAGAAGCATGACGTAGGCTTTTACCTCATTGAGAGGGGCCGAACCTGGGTAAATTCCTTGTGTCCTTTGTCCCATTTAACCCCTTCAAGCTAACCTAGTTGTGATGGCTCCACACCTAAGTCCTCACTAGGGCATCTGCCGTGTTAAATCCACGAAAGATACTTTTATAAAGTACGAGATACATTCCTCCACTCATCATCTGCCTTGGTTGATGAGATTTTAGATTTGAGCCCTGTAAACCGAAAAGGAGGGAGTATTAAACAAGTGAACATTTTCTTTCTTAGGAGCACCCCACAAAACATACACGATAGAGATAACACCATTAGATCAACCCACTTGATTAAATCTAACCGTCTAGATTATACAAATCCTGAGTTAAATGTGCGCATAGCATTTACCTGGAGCGAACGATGCTCTATCGTGAGAGGAAAAACTATCCTGTCACGCGTCCGCGAGTTCTTAGCACAAGACGCCCACCGGCTCCACTCGTTGTTCCTCATTTGTAGGTCATGTGGACATTTAATCTCTTGAAAACCAGAGCTTCCTCCTCGTGCATTTAATTAGTTGCATGAAATACGGAGCAGTCTGCATGCAACTAGCTCTTTTCATCCGTTCATTGGCTAATATATTTGTTGGGCCGAGGATTTGGTGCCACAGGACGTGCGCGGTGCATGCAGGCTAATGATTTTGCATTAAACATGGCATTAAACAAGATCTTTTTGCTACGGCCTAGAGGGAGCCGATTGGCTGGTTTGACAGATGTAATTTTGGCGCTGGATAGTTAAGACTAGCCACAATGGGTAGTAAGGAACATGCATATGTTACTAATCTATGTTACTACCTCTATATTGGGGAGTAACATATGTGTGGTAAGATGCAACACTTCATTTATTAGGCTATAGACTCATCTTGCCTTGATATGTGTGATGTTACTCATACTACTAGTAACTAGCTATGTTACCGCTTTCCTCTCTTTCTTTATTTATTGCTTGCCACATCATCTATTTTATCTAGATATGTGTGATGTTACTACCTATGTTACTCCCACTGTGGGTAGTCTAATGGCCACCTAGGTCGGGAACTCGCGATGCACTTGCCCTCCAGTCACCGTCCTCGCTCCTCACCTCGCCCGCACCTCACCGAAATTTCTGTTTTACATCCGATGACTTGCACGGCTGGAGGAGGTGACCATCTTCCCCAGTCATCTCCCTCGCTCAGCGCTCCAGGGGCTCGGCCCACACCCGGACCACGGGATCGTCGACTCCTTTTGCGCCTTCATGGCAGCCGCCGCCGACCCTCGCGCGCGGACTCCTGATGCCGTCGTCGCTCCTCGCCTCGCTCGACTCACATTGCCATCGCAGGTGCAGCTAGCCCAACCAGATGTTCTTGTTGCCGGCCCGCCTCATCTCGACGGATCAGGTCATTGCCTGGCGAGGACTACCGGAGCTGTCGTAGGGACGTGGACGCATGCAGGGCAGCGCATGGCGAACGACTTCGCGCGTAAGCCCGCGGCATGGTGCCGCGAAGCCATCTGTCACCCGCTTACTGCAGGTCGTTGCTTCTCCTACCCAAGTCTTCCCACTTAATTTCAAAACGTTGCACAATTTTTCTTGCCTATCACTCTTCTCGAGTACAATAAACATATCCATTTTCTTTCTCCTTTTTTGTTCTTGCGGCATATGTTGTCTATATTCTACAATGATCTGATATAAGGTACTCCTATGCATCACTCTAGATAATTTAGCACTTCAGATTTTATTGGTTCTGGTACTTTACTTTTTATAAGATCAAATTGGAGCCACACATGCACATTGTTGGAATTCCATTTCTATGGCATGAATTCCGTATGTAGGGTTCTCACCCAATCGGGTGCCCTCTTCTCCTCCCCACCCACGGAACGCCGCGTACAGGAGAGGAAGTGAAATCCCTCTAATGCCCTTAGCAGGATTCGAGAATTACAGGGAGTGGCACGTATTTTTGACCCTGAGCCACCCGCACTGGCCCAGTAGTCAGTGGGGAGCGATCAAAACAGAGAGGTGAAAAATAGACGCAATTGTTCATTGCGCCGATTGGAAATTTTGTCCAACGGCCCAGCTCATCCAGGGGCAGATCCGACGGCCCAAATTGCATCAATTTCGAGATCTGATGGTCCAAATGGCCTGAGCTCTGAGAGAGCCCATGTTCAGATGGGAATCTAACTATGGGATGTAGCTTTCTGGGTATGAAATATTTTTAGTTTGCATCACATTTACTTAATTGTGTTTCGCAAAGGTTTATTTATCCATGTTATAAACATATTGTTGGCATAAACTAATGCTCAGCCTTATGGATGATTTTGTTAGTTGGCTTTATCACTTACCAATTCCACCGGATGAAAATTGGCTCTTGTTGGGGGATTTCAATTTCATCAGATCTTTGGACAACCGAAACCTTCCGGGTGGTGATACCAATGATATCTTTCTATTCAACGAAATAATTGGTCACCTGGGACTTTTGGAGCTGCCCTTGAAGGGACGGAGCTTTACCTGGTCTAATATGCAGCAGAACCCCCTGCTTGAGCAACTCGACTGGTTCTTCACTACTGCTGATTGGATCTCACACTACCCAAACACCGTGGTTACCACACTAGCCAGAACTTCCTCTGACCACGTGCCTTGTGTGGTGTCCATTGACACTACCATTCCTGCGGCCAAGATTTTTCGGTTTGAAAATTTCTGGTTGGATATGCCGGGGTTCATGGATTGTGTCTCCAAGTCCTGGAATGCACCTGTCTTCTCTGATCTCTCTGCTTCAGCGGTTATCACAAGGAAATTTAAGCGACTGCGGTACGATTTGAAAATTTGGAGCAAAAAATTATCGTACATCAAAAAGCTTACTGTTGATTGTTCAAAGGTGATTCTGCACTTTGATCAGCTGGAGGAAGTGCGACCTTTAACACGGCCGGAATTCAACTTCCGGAAATGCGTGAAGTTACACTATGAACACCTGTTAAAACTTCACTACATATATTGGAAGCAGCGGTGCACTATTAGGTACATCAAGGTTGGTGAGGAGAATTCAATTTTTTTTCATGCCAAGGCCTCTGAGCGTATGAGGAGAAACTCAATCTCCAGCCTCAAAACCAGCTCCATGCTTGATCCAGTGACTGATCATGCTCAGATGGCGGGAATCCTGTGGGCCTCTTTCAAATCTAGGATGGGCCGGGCCCAAGGGATCTCTATGGGCTTTGATTTGAATTATTTAATTCGACCCATCCCGGGGCTGGAGGAGTTATCCTTGCCTTTTTCTGATGAAGAAATACACAAAGTTTTGAAGGATTTACCGGCGGATCGAGCACCTGGCCCAGATGGCTTTAATGGGATGTTTGTCAAGCGTTGTTAGTCTATCATTGAGGGGGATTTCTTGAGGATGATTCGGGCTTTTTATGAGGGGAAACTCTCGTTGGAAAATATCAACTCCTCCCTCATTACGCTCATTCCCAAAATCATGTCACCAGAAGGGCCGGATGATTTCCGGCCGATTTCCCTCACCAACACATGTCTTAAATTCCTCACAAAATTACTGGCCAACAGATTGCAGCGGGTGATCCTCAAGTGCATCCACAAAAATCAATATGGGTTCCTCAAGGGCCGGTCGATTCAGGATTGTCTGGCCTGGAGCTTTGAGTATATTCATCAATATAAGCAATCCAAGCGCCCAATTGTAATCCTTAAGTTGGACTTTGCTAAGGCCTTTGACACAGTTGAGCATGAGGTTATTCTTCAGATGTTGCAGCATAAAGGTTTTGATGCCAAATGGGTTCTTTGGGTTAAACAGCTGTTGTCTACAGGCTCGTCGTCTGTGCTGTTAAATGGCATTCCTGGAAAGCAATTCTTGTGTAAGTGTGGCGTCAGGCAGGGTGATCCACTCTCTCCTCTGTTGTTCGTCATCGCAGCCAACCTGTTGCAATCTGTGGTTAATCAAATGCTCGCGTCTGGCACACTTTCTTTGCCTCTTCAGACACATGACAGGGATTTTCCCATCATTCAATATGCGGATGATACGATCCTATTTCTTGCAGCTAAGGATGATGAGCTTGTGGCCCTCAAGAATATGCTGCTTACATTTCAACAATCCACTGGTTTAAAGGTCAACTTTGCTAAATCCTCAATGATCCCACTGAATATGCCTAATGAGGAGGCTGACAGACTTGCTGCTATTCTTGGTTGTAAAATTGGCCAACTTCCATTTACTTATCTTGGATTGCCATTGGGAACTACAAGGCCTAGGATCGTTGACCTCATGCCCTTAGTTGACAGTCTTGAAAGGAGGTTAACTGCAAGCTCTTCTATGCTGAATCAAGGCTCTCGTTTGCAGCTTCTCACCTCTGTCTTGACCTCTCTGCCAATATACTTTTTGTGTACCCTCAATATCCCAGCGGGGATCATTAAGCAACTGGACAGGATCTTCAGGCAATGACTTTGGAGGGGTAATAATGATGTTCCAAAACAGTCCCTGGCTGCTTGGGAGCTCGTTTGCAGGCCAAGAGATAAGGGTGGTTTAGGCATTATTAATCTGAATATTCAGAACCAAGGGCTGCTTCTCAAGCATCTGCATAAATTCTATAATAAGGTTGATGTTCCTTGGGTGACCCTCATATGGAATAGTTACTATGATCACGGGGTCCCACAGGCAACAGCTACTGTTGGATCTTTCTGGTGGAGAGATATTCTGAAGCTGCATGAGGCTTACACTGCTATTGCTTCAGTCCACATCAACATGGGTGATTCTGCCCTTTTCTGGACTAATTCCTGGCACATTGGGGGCTCTGCTAGACCCCTCTGTTGGAGATTGCCAAGGTTGTTTTCTTTTGTCATTAATGACAGGATCTCTGTGAGGGAATTTCTCCAATCCCAGGATCTCTTCTCCATGTTTTATCTGCCTCTTTCTCAGGAAGCTGCTGCTGAGTTGCACACATTGGAAAATTGGATCATGTAGTTAGACAGAGACCCCACCATCCCTGATGTTTGGATATGGCCTGGTCAATCAGGAGGGTATACGGCAAAAAGTTTTTACAGGATCATGCACTCCCACTTGCCTACAATACAACCCTGCAAATGGCTTTGGCAAAGTAAATGCACCATGAAGATCAAGGTGTTTGGCTGGCTTTTGTTCTTTGATAGACTTAACACCAAGGATATGCTGGTTAGGAGACACTGGCGTTCGAATCAGGATGATAATGTTTGCCTCATCTGCAGTGAGTTGGCGTATGAGAATAGGATACATCTATTTTTTCGCTGCACTTTCAGCTGTAGAATCTGGAACTATTTGGGTATTGATTGGTCTGGAGGTTCAGATATCCTGCAATGTCTCCTGCATGCCAGGTCTAACTTCACACACCCTTTCTTCGTTGAAGTCATACTCACAGTAGCCTGGAATATTTGGATCCGGCGAAATGGCAGAATTTTCAGAGCTGAGAGAGCTACTTTCAGTGCTTGGAAGTGTAATTTCATCCATGACATTTCCTTGCTTGCTCACAGGGTGAAGGATTGTAACAGGCCGAAACTTTTGGCTTGGATTGATTCTTTGTTGTAAAGTAAGTACAATTAGTTAGCTAATAGGTAGATTCTTTCCCCTTTTGTTTTCCTTTCTTGTATAGTTTGTTATACTTGTATAGTGGATCTTTTTTTTAATAAAGGGCTGTGGGGCTTTGCCTCATAGTAAATATTCAAAAAAAAACGGATTTGAAGCTATTATTTATTTGTTTCAAATGCATTTTCTGTGTTTTGAGACACTATTATTTATTTTTAGACGTGTGTTGCACGTGCAAACTTACTAGTATTCTCTAGAATTTAAGAATGAAATCCGACAGTCAATTCTGTGGCAGCCAAATGAGTAAGCTTTGAAATTCGTAAATGAAATCCAGTGAATTCAGCTCAAATGATGGGAGCAAAACGACCTGTAAGAGACATCGTTTCAACATTGACCATGTATATAAATCAGTTAATTTTTCAATTTCCCGCATCAATAAAGTTTACTTTTGAGTGTCTGATTATTGCGTCTACCGAACCTGTATATAAATCATGGTAAAAAAAGGCATCAACGTTAAGTTTAACAAAATCCATTGGTGGCTCAGACCAATCCCCATTTTTCTGTGAGTGTGCAAACCACGTACCATATTTTTATAGAAGAGAGAAATAATTTAGAAAAATCCTCACAACACTACAAAAAATACACTTCCGTGATGATATGTGTTTGTCACAGTAGGTCACGTTTTCTGTCATGCATGTACATCCATGACGATTTTATAACAGAATCAAGATAGTCATACCTGTGCTATCATAGATGTGTTCCATGACATTACCAAAATTATCATCACGGAAGTGTCCACTTCCATGACAATAAATGGCGCGTCATGGAAGTGTTTTCGTCAAGGCTAACCGACACGTGGCATCCACCGTAACGGGTCCTCGTTAAGCCATTGGGTCCGGTTTTGGATCCGGTAACCCGTTAACAACCCGAACCCTAATGAGGATTTTCCACGTGTAAAATTCTCATTGGCCGGTGGAAACACGTGTTGACTCACCGTTGGGACAGATGTCATCCATTCATTAGATAGGAGGCGCCTATGATACGTCGACATGTGGCACGTCCCAACAGAGGCTCATTCCGGTGAAAAGGCCGGCCCGTTTGACTTGCTCAAAAGGTAACGGGCCGGCCCACGGAAAGCCTGTTAACGGCCTATTCGTATATAGCCCATTTATGGCCCGCTAACTCACGACCCGTTATGGCCTATCGGAATTAAGCCTAGTAGCTTCATCTGGGCTGTCCAATATGATTCCGGCCCATTTTAAGTTCCAGCCCATGTATGGCCCATGATGTCGGCCCTTTGTAACTCTTGGCCCATTAACGGCCCATGGTGAATCTGGCCCGTAATGAACAGTGTACCGCTTTATACCCATTAATGGCCCATTATTCCATTGGGCCGTTTCCAAACCGTGTTATCTTTCGGCCTTCTCAGGGCCCATTTATTCTTGTGCTCATTTCCAACATTCGGTTACTTACGGCCCATTACTGGCCTTTTCTGCTTGTGGGCCAAATTCAGCCCGTGGTTAAAATCGGCCCGTTTGTGGCCCATTAATCCGTTGGGCCGTTTTCATAGCGTCATCAAATACGGCCGATTAACGACAGCCCGTTATAGTCGGCCCATGAACGAACGATTCCAAATCTAGCCCGTTTATGACCCATAATGCGGTCTGTTATTGGCCCATGTTTGGCCGATCGATCATACGGCCCATAGAAGGCCCATTGATGCTACAACCCGTAGAAGGCCCATTGATTCTACGGCCCATAGAAGGCCCATTGTTTCTATGGCCCTTAGAAAGCGCATTGTTTCTACGGCCCATAGGAGGCCCATGGTAACTACTGTAAATATGTAGCCCATGGTTATTGTGGCCTAGTTTTAAAAAATAGGTTATTGTGGCCACTAGCAAACCGTGGAAAAAGAACTGCACTAACTACAAGCAAACAAATAAACAAGACAACCAGGAAATAAATAAGCAAGCAATTTATGCTAGGCTATCACGGCTATTACACATATTACATCCACTGGGCATCAAAGTTCGCCACCAATGCAAATATAGGGGAAAAAGCAGCATATCATATACACTGGTTGTCAAAGTTGGCGACCGGTGCAAATAAATGCCGCATCAAAACAAGTCCAGAACTGAAACCACTTCAGAAGAGCTCAAGAAACAATATCCTGGGTACCCATAATGCTGGCAAGATGCTTAGCAAACTTACTAACTTTCTCTTGTTTGGCGCTTAAATCCTCCAGCGCTTGTTGTTGCACCAGAGAGTATGCATCTGACTGCAGGGACTTCCTCGGTCCTTCAGCTTCCTTTCATAGCACATCTGATCAATGTCTTTCAACTTGAAGTTGAGACTCAAGAAGATGAACTGATTCAGGCAGCGAGTTCGAAGAGCTTGTGCCAGCAGTAGTGGCCAGTAACTCGAACACTACATCAAGACAGGACTTTTGGGTTCTCTCACTGTCGTCAAGATAGTTTTCATTAGCTTTCTTGGAGACCAACAGGGATGTCTCACTATCTTGAACCTTATCTGCATTACCTCCTTTACCCTTGCATAACGGGGTACTGTTCTCCAATATTTTGTCTGCATTCTCGAAGAGAAACAAGAAGAAACATCTAGGTTACCATGTTGTATATGAAACTCATTTTGGTAAATCAGTTTAGTAGTAAAGTGGACAGGATAACAGCATGAAACAAACATATATCTATGTACCGTGGTCACTTTATGGTCTTTATCATTCAAGTTTTTGTTGCCAAATCAAGATAGAGACACAGTTCAAATAATATTTGTTCAAGACAAAGCAGAATAGACAGAATATAAGTGTGGGAAACTACAGAGCAATAACAACACTTGTAATGTGCATGACATGAGAACATAACTGTTTATTCAATTGAAACTGAAATCAACATAGAGCAAGTTACAATAGCAAACCGGTTAAAGAAATAGGTTTAAAACATACCTGTTGTGCCATTGGAGCTTCAATTCCATCCTTGAAATTTGAAAATAGATGGTATGAGTAAATACAGTGATGCAAGAGCAAAGGAGTATGAACCATAGCTACAGAACTTGACCTGAGAACAATTCTTCTTCTGCTTTAAGTGTTGAGTTGGGATTTGGAGTGGTGGTCCTCGTGCTTTGGGCACTGTAGTTCCCTTAATAACTGCTCATGCTTGGGTGCTCTGTGGTGGAGACAATGTTGTGTCAACTGGAACTGGGTTACTATCTGCTGGGGTTGGCGTTAGAAGAGGTGTAGCTGGTTCTCTATCCAACTAGGTAGGGGTACAATCTGCGAGAGTCTGCGTTATGTGTGGTGGGGCTGGTTCTTGGGCAAGTACAACCGGGGTTCTATATGCATCGACTGGTAGCACTATCTTTTCTGAAGACCGTGTTGTTACTCCCTTAGATACTGCCATCACCCTCTCCAATTCAAATGGCTGATAAATAAGAAAAGTAATTGAATGTACACATATTGTATGATAGATAGGTCCAATGGATTGTGGGGAATAAAAGAGGGCATGAATAATTCACATTTATGTTGTCTAACCAAACAGGATAGCATGACACAATTTCACATATATGATGGCTAACTAAACAGGATAGCATGACACAATTTCACATATATGATGGCTAACTAAAAAAGATGGAAAGACATAGATCAAAATAAGATGACTATGTAAACAGGATGACATGATATAACTATATAATGTGTTTATTAAATAGGTTGGCATGCCATAATTCACATACATGCCGCCTATGGAAACATGATAGCATGATATAATTCACGGATAGAATGACATAATTCAAAATATGATGGCTTTAAACACTAAATAGGATGAGATGATATAACTATATGATGTCTTTATTAAATGGGTTGGCATGCCATAATTCAGATAGATGTTGTGTATGTAAACATGATGGCATGATATAATTCAAATATATGATTTATATAGTAAGCAAGTAAGCAGATGGGAATCGCATATATGATGTAAAAACTAAGCAATGCAAGACAATATGCATGACATGAGTAATATAACCCTGCCAAGTTTGAGCATAGACCTCAGGCGGAAATAGGACTAGTCATCAGTCTCTGAATCCTCCTCTGAGGAGCTCTCTATAACCAGCAAGATGTCTGCTTCAGCAGGTAGCATTGTCTGCTCTGAATACCTTGTTTTCACTCCAAATACTTCCATCACTGCTTCAAATGGCTGATGCACAGGAAGAGTAGTTGAATATACAAACGTTGTCGACAAATGGAACACGTAATACAAAAAAGATAGCATGATATAATTCACATAAATGATGATTGGCTAAACAGCATGGCATTGCATAATTCACATATATAATGCCTTGCAACAAGATAGCATTGCATAATTCACATATATAATGTCCTGCAACAAGATGGCATTGCATAATTCACATATATGGTAATTAGACACTAAACAGGTGGCATTCACACAAAGCATGTCTAAACTAATCAAATGTCATAGCAATGCAAGACACCATACACACGATATGAGCAACATAACCCTGCCAAGTTAGAGCATACACCTCGGGGGGGGGGGAATAGGACTGGTCATCTATCTCTGAATCCTCCTCTGAGGAGCTATCCGTAACCCGCAGATATGCGCTTCATCAGATAGCATAGTCTGCTCTGAAGACCTTGTTTTCACTCAAGAATTTTCCATCATCATGTCAAATTGCCGATGCACACAAAGAGTAGTTGAATGTACTAACATTGTTGACAAATGTAATACGTAATGAAAAAATGATGGCCTGATATAATTCACATATAAGATGACTGGCTAAGCAGGACGGCATTGCAAAATTCACATATATGATGCCTCGCGAAACAAGATGGCGTTGCATAATTCACATATACAGTGAAGAAACTAAACAGATCACATTCACACAAAGCATGTCTAAACTAAGAAGACGACATATTTGATGTATAAAGTAAGCAATGCAAGCCACCATATGCATGATATAACCAACATCATCATGCCAAGTTAGAGCGAAGACCTCAAGGGGTAAATAGGAGTGGTCTTCTCCTTATGAATGCCCCTCGGAACAGTTATCTTCCTCTTGATTACAATCCGAAATGGGTGGAGGGGGGCTGCCTTTGCGTCCACCAAGGAGCGATGTCTGCATGAAATTTTATTGCCACGCAAGGCTCGTCTCTTTCACTCTACATGTTTAGTTCCATTGTGTACAATAACTGACATGCATAGGAATAAAACATAGTGAGATTATGTAAGGAGTGCATGCACAAATCGAGAGTGATGGTAGCAAACTCTTTATAGACCCAAAACCAATGATAGGAGGCAGATAATAGCTTTAGTTCAAAAATACAGATAATGGCTCCTTTAATGTTTGTTTGCACCCAACATGAAACTCATAGTAGACACCCAAGATTAACTAGATAGTAGACAGATAGTACTGATTGCTGCCCCAATATGTACCCCACAACCATTTAAAAACTCAAGTTTCAGCATTAGTTTGGACCTGACTTGGAGTCTAATAGGTGAACACGATGATAAAGTAGCATGTCAGCATATTAAGCGATGCATAACGTAAGCAGACACGGAAGAGTGTGACCTCTCTTGCGGACCCGTGTAGTCCTTCAGGTCATCTGCTCAGTTGATGATGGCGATGCAGTTGTCATGGCTGCCGGTAGCGGGGAAGAAGATCTGAGGCTGCAAAAGACAGTCTGGAGAGCGGATCCCTACTATGGTGAACCCTTCCGTCATTGGCGCAGCTGAGCTGGGGTGGAACACAGCGCAGCAGGAGCGGGACAAACCACACAAGGTTTTCTTCGACACTTATCTGTAACAGAAGTAATTGTGTAAGGGCTTGTTCGAATTTGAGGATTCTAACAATGCAGGGATAGGAAATACACAGGAATAGGATAGGAATGCACGTGCAAAATAGAGAATTTAAAAACACATGATTTCTGCCAATCTGGGTGTTTGGTTCACAGGAATTGGAAGATCACAGGATGCAAGAAGCATGGTGAGATTAAGTTAGACCACAAGAAAATGTATGGTTATAACGCTATTATGCTACTATCCCTTAGTCTTGTGCTTCATGAATAGGAATTTGAAAAGGAGGACAAGTGGATATTAAAATTCCTATGATTTTTCTTTCAAGGGGACACTAAAGGAACAAATCCTACAGTTTCCTTTGCTCCATTCCTTTGAACCAAATGCATGAATAGTAGTACCATAGGAAACTTTCCAATTCCTATGTTTTTCCTTCACTTTTCCTTTCAAGCACTGGCGATTCTAGTAGGCGGGCTTGAGCAGGGAAAAGCCTACACTCAAAAAATGTTTTTGTGCTACTTCTACTACTCTGGACCCAGGCCACTACCCCACTAGCTCAATTCCCGGGCCCATCTACAAATGCACAGCTCAAACACGCAGAGATAAATAATGATGGTGTTCAAGAGAGTCCATCACGGATAGCTATGTTGCCTGGTACCTCACTACTTGTCATATAGTAGGAGAAACTAATCGTATTTCACGTTACTACGTGTGCTCAGTTGACAATATATATAACATGTAGAGTAAAAAAGAGATGCAACAAGTGATTGGGTTGGTCGGTGAGGATGCTCCAGCTGATTTGGCTGTCGGACAAGGGGAAGAAGATCTTAGGCGTCTGGAGATGGAGCCCGGGGTACTGCTCCGCTGTGATGGAGGGTTTCGTCGTTGGAGGATCTCCGGTGAGCTGTACGACGGCGAGGCTGAAGTAGGACAAGAGAGACAACGTTAACCTGAGTGGAATTCTAATAGCATCTCCAATAGATGACGTAAAATACATAAGCACAATGTGCTAGATGTAAAATACATCAGCCGCTCATCTCTGAACTTAACTGCCAAAACTGAATTTAATTGTCGAAAATGAATTTAACTGTCGAAACTAAATTAACTGTCGAAACTGAATTCTGCTATCAAAACTAAATTCTGCTGTCGAAACTGAATTTTACTATCAAAATTGAATGCAATAGTAGCAGAAAAGCAGTAGTAGCAGCAGCAGCGCGTGCGAGAGCCGGGGCAGCTGGTCGTGTCGCAGCATCTCGGGTAGCAGCTGCAGGGGCTCGAGGAAGAGCAGGATCTGCTGCTTGTGCAGCAGCAGCGTGCGCAAGAGTAGAGCAGCAGCGCAAGCAAGAGCAAGAGTGAGAGCAGCAGCGCCAGCAAGAGCAAGAGCGAGAGTAGCAGAGCGAGCAAGAGCAAGAGCAAGAGAAGACCAGGCAGGGGACCAAGAGGAAGAACAGAGAAGCAGCGCGAGCGAGAGATAAAGCAGCAGCAGCTCCTACTGATGTGGAGGTCGCCACCGAGGGAGCGATGCCGTGGAGGAAGTGGCTGACGACGTCGCCATGGACGGAGCTGCGGCATGTTGGCTCGGGACCGAGTGCCGGCAGCACCATGAGATCGAATTAAGAAGAAAGAGTAGCAGCGCAAGCAAGAGCAAGAGCGAGAGCAGCAGCGCTAGTAAGAGCAAGAGAGAGAGTAGCAGCGCGAGCAAGAGCAAGAGCAAGAGAAGACCAGGCAGGGGATCAAGAGCAAGAGAAGAGCAGTAGCGCGAGCGAGAGCTAAAGCAGCAACAGCTCCTACTGATGTAGAGGTCGCCATCGAGGGAGCGACGCCGTGGAGGAAGTGGCCGGCGATGCCGCCGTGGATGGAGCCGCGCCATGTCGGCTCGGGACCGAGTGCCGGCAGCACCGTGAGATCGAATTAAGAAGAAAATGCGGCGATTAGTGTACAACTCTTTGGTGGCACCGATTAGGGCTCAGCTTTATCCGAGGAAACAGTGATGATGATGCTCTTCGACGGTGCAGGTGAAGACGGCGGTGTGGGAATGGAGGTGGCGCGAAAGACGAGGGGAACGTCGGGGCAGATCCTTGGAGGTGGAGGACGGGGTGGCTGAACCGGCGAGGCGACGAGATCGATGACAGATCCACATCCGGTACGGTGGATGAGGGACGTCAAGGTGTTGCTGTGGACGACATCATCGAAGAAGAGGCTCCGGCTGGGTGGCGGACAGAGGAGGGTGTGGGGCTTCTTAGGTTTTCGTGGGCTCGGTGTACGAATGGGTGGGCGGATGGGATGGGAGGGGGGAACCATGCCTTAGGGACGTGCTTGTCCGAAAAGTGGGGTAAGTTACGAAAGTACCCCCACCGATTTGAGCAGGGTGGTTGTTTCGGTTTAGGGGTATCACGGGCATTTCACGTGTCGGGATTTCGCAGGAGGTGGGAGTTTTCATGCGCGTGGTAAATTTGGGATAGCAAGGCATGGGTTGAGATGGAGGGACTTTTCGGAGCATAACGAGACAAAGATATATCTTAAATATTTCAGGGTAACAAGGCGCAGGTTGAAATTTCCAAACAAGCCTAACGTGTACTGTACCAAATCAATTCACACTTCCGTCGACGAAAAAACAAAAAGAAATCAATTCGCACCACACAAGAGAGTCTAGTCCCGTGTACTGTACCAAATAAATTCGCACTACAAATGCCATTCAAAACTTTGAATTCATGTTATGTTCAATTAAAATATTTCATTACGTGTATAATGCATGCAACATGCTACTCAAATGAACGTTTTAGTACATTCCAAACGTATATACTACCGCTTCAATATGAACTAAATTTGAATTTGTTTCTCTATTTGAATAAGATCTACAATCATGATTGTTGTGAAGTTAAACCATTTGGATTTGTTTCTCTATTTTAATAAGATCTACAATCATCACTATTGTCAAGTTAAACCATCGTTTGTGTATTATCTTCACAACACACCCACATGATTACTGTCGAGTTAGATATGAACTATGTGCACTATTTGAACTCGAACTCCATTTTTTGAATACCCTTTATGTTGATTTCAAATCACAGTACATTTGAAGCTCAAGCTAGATCTTCATAATCTAAACCATGTCTCATGTGTATAATGTGTTTATCACATAATATATGGTGCCCCGCCCCCTACGCCTACAAGTATTTAGATGTGAGTTGCAAACGTCACACATTACCACAAATTCAAATAAGATGTGAGATTGTTCGATATATAGTATGGTTTAGAATATTCAATATTTAGTTGTGAGCTGCAAACACCACACATTAGCACAAATTCAAATAAAACGTGAGATTGTTCGATGTATAGTATGGTTTAGATTGTTCGATATTTAGCTGTGAGTTGCAAACACCAGACATTATCACATTATGGTATAACATGTCCAAAACCACAGCACGCGTATCACCGCTATATTCATGCATGCTTATGTTTATAAGACTATGATCTCCTATTCAAATATATGAATCCACTTTCATATCGAATTATGATATTTGTTAGTCTCTTACACCCACACAATCCTCTAACCTTTGTAGCTAGCACTAACTTTGTCTCGTGCATGCACACGCCCTCCTCGCCCTCCCCCTACCTCAGCATTCTATCCATCACGCACATTCATTTTTTTTCTTTAGGTCATTCTCCCACGGTCTCCACAACTCCTTTCCGACACACACCGATCGATAAACCTTTCCAGCGATGTCTGCCTACAACATACACACGCACCTTCCATCTCCTCCTTTCAGTATCCATGCCTCATGTCTCTCATACGGTCCCACACACGTGTAAACTCTCGCCCCTCTTTTCATCGATCTCACAATCGCACACTCCTCCCCCTATCTAGCTAGTAGCTAGGCCTCTCACACCACCTCCTAGCTCAATTCTCTCTGTCTATCCGTCTCGCTGGGCCTTATTTGCCTCTAACAAATGGATGTGCACCGACCGATCTCCCGCTATACATATAGCTAGCTAGGTCGTTATAACTCGTTTTCCCCATGCGTCGATCAATCTACCTCATTAGTTATGTCTCTCCCTTCCTCCGACAAACAACAATTGAGCTACCAATCTAGTTAGGTTTTCTTAACAAACACATGGTCCCCCTTCATCATCCATGCATGCGTCCCGACACATCTATCACACACACGCACACACAGAAACACATCCCCACTCTTATTGATAATATTGCAGTTCTACCCTCGGTTTTCTAGTAGGCCTCTCCCACCATCTTCGAGAAGCAACGCCATCACCCATCCAGCACTCTACCCCTCTCCTTGTCTCTCTCTCTCCTCTCTCTCTCTCTCTCTATCCCAACCTATTTCCCGTCCTTCACTTATGTATGGATGTCGACCGATCTCCCTCAAGACATAGCTGGGTCTCTCCTTCTCAACACATATACGAGTCGATCTACCTTTCTAGTTAGGTCTGTGCCTCCCCCTCCCCCCCCACAGACACCCCGATACATCGAGCGCTCTAGTCGTGTCTCCCTGCCACACACAAACTTGCCTTGTGCCCTCTGATGTTCTGGTAAGTCAGTCGCCCTATATCTTTGACTTGCACACATAGAATTTCGATGGCTCTCTTCATCGATCTCGCACCCACCCACTTGATCCTCTCTTTGACTCTATCGATATCTGTGGCCCCTCCCTCTCTTCTCGTGGATCGCCACCTCTATATATGATATAGATAGGTCTCTATTTCACACACATTGCATGTGTCAAATTTTTGTTTGAGATATCATCGACACATATTCCCACAAATACATTCACGAAATCACACCCCCACCCCCCAACAAAAAGCACTCATGAACGCACACGCCATCTGTCTAGGTTTGTATCTCTCTCGCACACACCCATGTAGGTGGGGGACGTGCACGCAGAGAAGAGGTGCACGCACGGCGCACGTACTCCCGTCTCTTTCCCAACCACACCTGCGCGGGTACACGGTGGAGCTCATTTCTGTACGAAAAGGCAGCCCACGTGGTATTCGACACGTGTACTGGTTGTCCACTTGATGGAGGATCGTGTACCATGGGTGCAAACAAATTCCGACTTGACGCGTTGTGTTAAAAAAGAGGCAAACCATGTGGGGCCTACGTTAGAGGCAAGGCTCTATACACTGGAGATGCTCTGTACATATTACTTTTGATGTGTCCTGTCAACTCGCAGAACGAGGAGAAGCTTGCTTAGTACGCCGTCTCCCCCGCCCACGGGCGTGGTGGCTCACAGGACGAGGTGAAGCTTGCTTACTACGCCTTACGCCCGCTCCCTCGCCCACGCGCGCGGTGGCTCGCAGGACAAGGAGAAAATTTTACTACTCCCTCCATTTACTCCTCGTCCCTACCTTGGTTAGAGAGATTATCATATTGTTTGAAATACATGCCCTTTAGTAGATTTTAATATGAATACATACTCCAAACACCGATGTATATAGATGTATTTTAGAGTGTATATTCACTCATTTTGCTATGTATCCATATTGAAACGGACGTAATAGTACACACTCTCCCTCGCCCCTCGCCCCTCGACCCTCGCTCGACCCTCGCCCACGTGGTGGACGTGCAGCAATTCATTCGGTCTCAGATAGCCAGAATGATATATACTGCAATACCATTATTGCTCGACTTCCCGAAGAGGCGAAGAGCCAAGTGCAAGGTTAATATTTTGGAGATGCCAAGCGCAAGGTTTATAGGAGAACGAGTAGTAGTAGTACTAGTACTACGTACCAGTGGTATGTACTGTATGAGGAACAAGGCAACAAGATGTATGTTTTGCGTGACAGTCTCTTCTTACAGGACGTGCTAGACCTAGTGGACCTCATTGTTGCAATGGGAGTACTCCCTATCATAGATGGCATGATTCAGAGTGGTGGGCAGCGGGCATAATTCGGAGCTGCTTAGTCTTAAGCCCCATGAAGAAGTCCCATCGAAAGGAATAGCCATCCTCTACATGTGCTCCTATGTAAAATGAGTAAATGAGACAAAAAGAGAAAGAGACAAAGTAAAAAATATCACCAGCCTTAAATCCAGCCCTATTGTATCAGTGAATGATATTTATATGTCATGATTGACATGGCTATATGATTAACCATGCTACGGAGGTAGAAGCGGATTTTTATTTATTCACAGAGGTAGCAACGGATGGATATTCAACGAGGAGTGAAACGATGGCTGCTTCCTCGATCAAACATAGAGAAAGATGGGCCTTGTGATTTGACGGCTTATTGGTCATTATTACTGCCTATACTCTTTGCCATATATAATAACCGCGTGGTACACTAGTGGGCTATACTTTTAATAACCATGCTCGAAAAGAAGAGGTGCACGCACCCACGCACGTAGTACTAGTAGCACTCTTTGCATCCTTTACGTCTTCCCCAACCACACATGTGACACGGTGGAGCTCATTTCTGTAAGATGATGCAGCCCATGTGATAATTTGACGCGTCTAGTAGTAGTTACTCACTTATAAATAATGAAGGGTCGGGAACCACGCATGAACGGTGCCGCGTCATTTATAAATAAAGTTTTTCTTCAGTGGCACGTACGCAATATAAATAGGTTCATATGGAGAGAAAAGGAAACCACTCCACTATATACATAGCCAGGACGAGCCTACACGGTTGCTTGCTGAGCTTGCTCTCTTCACACCCTCTCGCAGAAAATGACTGTGGCCACATCTCTAACATCCGGGCGGATCACGTCCGCCGGGGGAAGGGGTGGATGCTTTGTGTAGATGCGGTCACCGTCGCCGATGGCGAAAACCCACTGTGGGCACGTCCCGATCAGGGGTCCCTGCCGTTCTCTCTCACAAAGCCGGTGAGGTTGCCTTCGTCCCTTGCTCACTGCTACGACGTGGGCAGTTGCCGCCTCCCGCCGCCCTCCTCTCGGTTGAGCTACGTCCCGACATCCCTTAGGTACAACTTCCTTGTCGGCTTGCACCACTGCCCCAGCTGCCCATATCGCTCCATGTGGATATTTCTCTACTTCTTTGCCCCACACATACCTCTACTGGCTTCTACGTACTGTATTTGTGATGAGTTTATGTCTCATCAACTAGTCCCAGTAATCTTATTCTAATCACGCTTCTTCAATTTCTTGGCCATAGGGATGCTCATCTCGATTTTAGTGGAACTGCACAAAATGATCCGATGGTCAAAGGGTTAAAAACTTCATTTCTTCGGAAGCTTCAACGTTGCCAGCAAATTAAAGCCTGGTTAGGGTTTAGGGTTCAAGTGCTATGGACTACATGGATAGTGTTTTTCTTTAGTTTCCTCTGTTCCAAAATAAGTGTCAACTTTAGAAGTAGTACAACTTTGTACTAAAGTTTGCATAAAGTTGAGACACTTATTTTGGAACGGAGGGAGTACATATTGGCTACGATCTCTCAATCATTGAGATGCAATAGCATGCATGTTAGTCTCCTTTGTGTTTGATGAAATGTTGCAACGTGGCAACCTTGGATGCAAGATACATGAAACACAAGCTGGAAGCTTCATAGCATTGTACAAATTTATCTCGCTGAGAAATTACAGTACGTACTACGTACTACTCCCTCATTTCCGGTTTATAGTGCTTATCTCAAAATTTTAGTTTTTCAATTTTATAAGGCTAAATTTGGTTGTTCCCATCATATGTTTAGATTCCAAGGTGCATTAAATCATTGCATCAAAGTATTAAGAGAAAATTGACCAATGCATGTACTTTATGCATGCATGCATTGCAATTAATGCATTGATAAACATAATTTTTTGAGAAAAACAAGAGCATTAATTAGGTGCTTTTGCAAACTACAAAAAGTATTGTACCACTCACCATCTACCTTGGTTGGTGAGATTTTTGAATTGAGCCCTATAAACCAGAAAGGAGGGAGTACTACTATGTAAAGAGTTAGGTGTCGCACGGTGTCCAGAAAATATGGTGATTGTTGAGGATATAAACCTTAGAGTCACCCGCCCGGAGGGGCCGGGTTACTCATAATGATCATCGCCTGAAGCCCGGCGCCAAGCTGAAGACGGCGGGCCAAAGATGGGCTTAAGACCCGGAGATGGCTTAAGGCCCGTAGTTACAACCGCCATTATGGTAGAACTTGTAGTGTAAGGCAAGAATAGTTGAGAGTTCGAGCCGGACACTCTTATGAGCCGGCCGGGACTCTGATAGCCGCTGGGCGTCAACCTCTCTATATAAAGAGACGACCCGGTGGCGGTTTAGGGAGAAGAAAGATCTCGCCGAGAGCCAGGCATAGCAGTTAAGCTCCCTGGTTATCGAAAACCTAATCAATACCACCTCAACTGGACGTAGGCTTTTACCTTCACCGTAAGGGGCCGAACCAGTATAACCCTCGTGTTCCTTGTCCCATTTAACCCCTTCAAGCTTCCTAGCTGCGATGGCTCCACGACTAAGTCCTAGCTCAAGGACATCTGCCGTGACAATTCCACGACAGTTGGCGCCCACCGTGGGGCCAGCGCACGGTGGATTTGAGTTCTTGAAGGGCAGCTTCGAAGGGCTCAAGGGATACGCTGTGGGCCGGATGACCAAGAGTCGTCGCGGCAAGCTCTACATCGACGATGCAAACTGGGGCCCCGACGCCGGCTCAATTGAGTACGGGTACCGGGTCCCCTTCGGCGGAATTCATGTCTTCATTGGCAAGATTGGTGAGCCGGGCCCTGAGCCGGATCTCTACGCCGATCGCATCGAGACGGCTCAGCGTGCATGACCCGCCCGGGCCCTACCTGCCTTGAAGCATGTTTTTGTGGGATGTGTCCATGGAGGGCTCTCTGATGGATCTGGATCTGGTGGTGAGACGGCCGCCGGCTCTGACGGCGAGTCGTCCACAGATGAGTCAAACTCGTGGTATCAACTTCAAGATGGTGACAGTATTCCGGACCCGTTTGAGCCGCCGAGCCGGGTTGGAATCTTCATGGCCGGTGCACAGCCTGTTCAGAACCCTGCCGCTGGGTCAGGAAACCCGGTGCCCTCGCCGGCTCAGGTGCTGATGGATCTCACGGACAAGATGACGGCCCTGTTAACCGCCACGGTTGACCCGGCGGATCAAGCTCAGCATGACGCGGAGGTGGCGCAGTTAAAGTTAGATCTAGTGAAAGCCAAGGAGGATCTGGTGGCGGAAGGGATCAGGATGGCTGCGAAGAGGGCGGCTCTCGATGCCCAGACTCAGTTGATTCAGGCGCAGTCCTTCCGGCTAACGATGGATCAGAACGCGTCCAATGAGGTCATGAGAAGGAGGCATCAAAAGGCCCAATCTCGACTCCCTCCGGTCTACGATCCTCGAAACCTCTTCAACACGCCAGGTGCCGGGTCTAGTAACCCGCCGGGGATCATGGTGCCCGGGTCTGGGACCCCTGTTCAGCCACAAGTGATGGGGCCTCCCCAGGTGAACCCTGCCCCGCCTCAGTATGTGCCAATACCACCGGGTCATTATGCTAACCCGCTGGAGAACATGGTCGCCGCAGCAGCACGGCTGGCGGCTCTCCCAATTGACGGCGACTCTCCAACGGCTATTGAAACCCGCCGGGTCAGAGAACTCCTTCAGACAGCGCTGGCGCAGCAAGAGGCGTACTCTTACAGCCGGGACAGGATCCACTCAACCCCTCGTCCAGGCCGAAACCCGAGTTATAGCAGACACATGGTCTCCGCGACCGGCTCAAGTAATGGCCGACGCCATGACCCGCCCCCTGGCCATGGCCTGGCTCATAACGGAGCCTTTCACGCAACAGACCAAGACAGAGCGCGGCAAGAGGCGGAGCATGTGCCTCAGTTGACGGCTTACCAGACACCCCCGGCTTATCCGACGACTTCCGTCGATGTGGGTATCCCTACTCGGACTGCAGGTGTCCCTTGTTTAGTGCCGGCTCTCCGCAATGAACGTCTACCCAAGGACTTCAAAGGGCCTAGGAAGGTGCCTAATTACACGGCTGATTTGCAACCCGGAGCCTGGATCGAGAGTTATGAGATGGCCATGGAATTACTGGAGGTCAGTGAAGCGGCGATGGCCAAGTACTTCACCATGATGTTAGATGGGACTGCCCGCACTTGGTTGAAAGGGCTGCCACCGAATTCCATCGGGTCTTGGGCTGAGCTGAAAGCCCGGTTCATCCAAAATTTCAAGGATACTTGTAGGCAGTCTATGTCAATTGTGGATTTGACTAACTGTAAACAGCAGGAGGGTGAGTCCACGACACATTGGGTTCGCCGGGTCAAGGAGATAATACATTCATCTGATAAGATGGATGCCGGCTCTGCAGTTTTGATGTTGGAACAGAATTGTCGCTTCCTGCCCCTGAAGATGAAACTCGGGCGGCTCAAGCGTGATTTTAATGATATGGGTACGCTGATGGCGGCTCTCTTCAAGTATGCTGACTCTGATAGTACCAAGGACCCCACTTCAGATGATTAAAGGACAGGGAAGGGAAAGAAGAACGGCAATGGCAAGGGTCCTCAGCATAACCCGGGGAACCAAGGAGGTGGCAAGCGTAAGGCCGACGGCAGCCTAGAGTTCGTGGCCAACACCAGCTCACAGGGTAATAACCAGCGATGCAAGGGGACGCCACCTCCCCGAGCCGGCGGGTCAGGCCCGACGCTGGAACAGCTGTTGAACGAGCCTTGTCCAAGGCATGGCTCTAGGGAGAAGCTAGCTACTCATCTATGGAAGGATTGCGCAATCGTGAAGGCCTTTAAGAATTCCAATGCCTTTAATGGCAACAATGGCCCGGGCGGCGGCTCGGGCGCTGGCAGTTTTCATGGCCCGGGCGGCGGCTCAAATTCTAATCCTCAGAACGGTCAAGGGGGCTTTAATCAGCAGTCTGGCCAGGGTCATCAACAGCAGCAGGGGGGTTATTAGACCAATCCAAAGCAGCTTAACGGTGGACAGTATCACGTATTTACCACCAGTCTGTGTAAGCGAGATCAGAAGCTTCATAAGAGGGCTGTGAATGCTGTTGAGCCGGCGATTCCACGCTATTTAAGATGGTCTGAGCAGCCTATTGTGTGGAGGAGGGAGGATCACCCTCCCCGAGTTGATAATCCGGCTCACTTCGCCTTGGTGGTGGCTCCTCAGGTGGGAGGATATAAGTTCACTAAGGTGCTCATGGATGGAGGCAGCAGTATCAACATCCTCTATTATGAGACTTTCTGTCGTATGGGGTTGATTGATAAGAACCTCAGCCAGTCAAACACTATTTTCCATGGTGTGGTTCTTGGTAAGTTGGCTTATCCAGTTGGCAAGATCGAGTTGGAAGTGGACTTTGGAGACGAGTACAACTACAGGCTGGAAAAATTGACCTTTGAGGTGGTCAAGATAAGAAGTCCGTATCATGCCACATTTGGGCGGCCGGCTTACGCCAAGTTCATGGCTCGGCCGTGTTACGTGTATTTACAGCTCAAGATGCCAGGTCACAATGGGACCATTACGGTTCACGGCAGCTGGAAGGTGGCCTTGGAGTGTGAGGAAGGCAATGCAGCTTATGCAGAGTCTGTTTGTGCAACAGAGGAGTTGAAATTTTACAAGGACAATGTTGACCCAACAGATATGACCTCTCTGAAAAAGCCGACTACGGAGCATGAGCCGGCAATGAAATTTAAGTCGGCTGATGAGACTAAACTTGTTGATTTCGTTCCAGGTGATTCATCTCACCAGTTTAGCATCAGTGCCAATCTGGATCCAAAATAGGAAAGCACGCTCATCGATTTCATCCGTGAGAATAGGGACATTTTTGCATGGAAACCTTCTGACATGCCAGGTGTACCTAGAGAACTCGCTGAGCACACTCTCAATGTTGATCCAAAATTTAAGCCGGTCAGGCAGTTCCTTCGGCGGTTTAATGAAGAGAGGCGGAAAGCCATTGGTGAAGAGGTGGCCCGGCTCTTGGCGGCTGGGTTTATTGTTGAAGTCTTTCACCCGGAGTGGTTAGCTAACCCGGTGCTCGTGCTCAAGAAGAACAGCACCTGATGTGTGTGGACTACACAGACTTAAACAAGGCATGTCCGGCTGACCCTTTTGCGCTTCCCCGTATTGATCAAATCATTGATGCTACGGCGGGTTGCGAGCGCTTAAGTTTCTTGGATGCTTATTCTGGATATCATTAGATTAAAATGGCAGTTAAGGACCAGGAGAAGACGGCGTACATCACTCCCTTTGGAGCCTTCTGCTATGTGTCTATGCCTTTTGGACTCAAGAGTGCACAGGCGACTTATCAGCATTGCGTGCGGAACCGTCTTCATAACCAGATTGGGCGCAATGTTCATGCCTATGTGGATGATATTGTGGTTAAGTCCAGGGAGAAGGAAACCTTGATAGATGATCTGAGGGAAACCTTTGATAATCTCCGGGTCTACAAGATGATGCTTAACCCGGCCAAGTGTGTTTTTGGTGTTCCTGCAGGCAAGCTCTTGGGTTTCTTGGTTTCTAACAGAGGCATTGAAGCTAACCCGGAAAAGATCAAGGCAATCACCTCTCTGGCTAAGCCGGCGTGTATAAACGACGTCCAGCGCCTCGCGGGTCGTATCGCTGCTTTAAGCCGGTTTATAAGCCGTTTGGGTGAAAAGGCCATGCCATTATACCAGTTGATGAAGAAAACTGATGACTTTGTCTCGAATGATGCAGCTAATACTGCTTTTGAGGATTTGAAGAGGCAGCTGGCAGAGCCCCCAGTCCTTGCTGCTCCGGTTGACAAGGAGCCCTTATTACTGTATGTAGCAGCTAACACACGGGCCGTCAGTGTGGCTGTGGTGGTGGAGCGCAAGGAAGAGGGTAAGGAGCATCCGGTTCAGCGGTCGGTTTATTACGTCAGTGAAGTGCTCATCGAGTCCAAACTGCGGTATCCACATTGGCAGAAGCTTGTTTATGGTGTGTTCATGGCAAGCCAGAAGCTTAAGCATTACTTCCAAGGTCACCCTATCACTGTGGTTAGTTCTGCTCCCCTTGGAGATATCATTCAAAACAGAGAGGCCACAGGGAGAGTGGCTAAGTGGGCTATAGAGCTCGGACCTCATGGTCTGAAATACGTACCACGCACTGCTGTTAAATCTCAAGCCTTGGTGGATTTCATCAATGATTGGACAGAGCTACAAGTGCCCGAAGAAAAGCCGGATAACACATATTGGACTATTCACTTCGATGGGTCCAGGCAATTGGAGGGCTCGGGGGCTGGAGTTGTATTGGCTTCCCCTAAAGGTGACAAGTTCCATTATGTGCTATAGTTGATGTTTCCTTGCACTAACAATGCGGCTGAGTACGAGGCCTTGCTCCATGGTCTTCGGATGGCTAAGGAGATGAGCTTGAGCCGGGTACGGTGCTTCGGCGACTCAGACTTAGTGGCTCAACAAGTATCAGGCAAGTGGGATTCCAAAGACCCTCTCATGGCGGCTTATCGCCGTGAGGTTGATGCCATTGCTGGACACTTTCAGGGTTACCAAGTAGAGCACATTGATCGCAGGAAGAACGAGGCGGCTGATGCTTTAAGCCGGCTGGGCTCTCAGCGAAAACCGGTGCCGCCTAATACTTTCCTGGACGTCCTGCATAACCCTTCTGTGAAGTTGTCTACAGAGGAAGACTTGGTTGTCCCTGACCCGGAGGCACAATTGGTGGCGGCTCTCCACATCATCCCGGACTGGACAGTGCCCTATCTGGCTTACATGACCCGGGGAGATTTGCCTGAGGATGAAACTTTGGCCAGACAAATAACCCGGCGGTCTAAGTCAATGGTTGTTATCAATGGTGAGCTGCATCGCCGCAGTGTTACGGGAGCGTTCCAGCGTTGTGTCTCCCCTGAGGAAGGTCAAGAAATCCTACGAGAGATTCACGAAGGGGATTGTGGCCATCATGCCGGCTCAAAATCCCTTGTGGCCAAGGCTTTTCGTCATGGTTTTTACTGGCTGACGGCTCATGCTGATGCGGAGGACTTGGTCAGTAAATGTGATGGTTGCCAGAGGTTCTCGCGACGGGCTCATGTGCCGGCTCAGGAGCTGAGGATGATACCAATCACTTGGCCATTTGCGGTCTGGGGGCTTGACATGGTTGGGCCTTTTAAAAGGTCCAAGGATAAGAAGACCCACCTCTTGGTGGCAGTTGACAAGTTCACAAAGTGGGTTGAAGCAGAGCCAGTTAGCAAGTGTGATGCAGCCATAGCGGTTCAGTTCATGAAAAGGGTGATCTTTCGCTTTGGTTTTCCACACAGCATCATAACTGACAATGGTACCAATCTGTCCATAGGTGCCATGGAGGAGTTTTGCCAACGAGAGCATATTCGACTTGATGTTTCATCAGTGGCTCACCCTCAATCCAATGGACAAGCTGAGAGAGCTAATCAGGAGATTCTGAAAGGCATCAAACCCCGGCTTTTGGTCCCTTTGCAACGGACGCCGGGTTGTTGGGTGGAGGAGTTACCCTCTGTGTTATGGAGCATCAATACTACTCCTAACAGGTCTACGGGTTTCACGCCTTTCTTTATGGTTTATGGAGCAGAAGCAGTCCTCCCCAGTGACATCCGTCATGACTCGCCTCGAGTGGCAGCTTATGTTGAGGCGAATAATGAACAGGCGCGCCAATATGCTCTTGACTTGTTGGACGAACAGCGTGATGTGGCAGCAGCTCGATCAGCGATTTACCAACAAGACCTGCGCTGTTATCACAGTCGCCGGGTTAAGTCCCGGGTCTTCCAGGAAGGCGATCTGGTGCTCCGGCTCATCCAAGATCAAACAGATGCGCACAAGCTATCCCCGCCTTGGGAAGGACCCTTTCTGGTCAGCAAGAACTTGCACAACGGGTCGTATTACGTCATTGACATTCGGGAGCACAAAGATTAACGCAAATCGGAGGAGGAGACCCGTCGGCCGTGGAACATAGCTCAGCTTCGGCCTTATTACACTTGAGCCGCCGGCTCTCATGATGTACATATTTCTATAAGCCATGTATATATTATGATAAGCAATAAAGCAGGACCTCTGTCCTTTTTCTCCTCCAAAGGTGAACGTGTTGTTTCCATTACAAGATCACATGATAACTTGAAGGAGGATCCGGCTTATGATCGTATTCGAATCTAGCCATACGCAGTATAATCACTTGGGGGCTTCCTGTTCAAACATAGGTCGTATTCGAACCAAAGAGAACATGGCTGTCGATACCCATTTGATTGGCAAAGTGCCGAGCTCATTGGGGAGTTTTCTTTGATCATATTTGAATCATAGCGCAACCCCCTTTGGGAACCGACGTGGATCGTATTCAAATCAACGTCGTTAAACAACTTTTAAGGTCATTTGGGGGCTTCCTGTTCAAACATGGGTCGTATTCGAACCAAAGAGAACATAGCTGTCGGTACCCTCTTGATTGGCATCGCCAAACCCACTGGGGGCTATATGATCGCATTCGAATCTTAGCGTAACCCCTTTGGGACGGGTCTCTGGTCGTATTCGAACCGGAAGCCCCTAAGCTTTTCTGATTTACAACGAGTTCTTCTGATTGTTTCAATAGTGTGCACGGCGGTTCTCACTCTGCCGGCTTAACTTTGATTCACAGTGTTAATCACACACAATCAGCATTATCAAGACTGGTAAACCGGAGTTGAAGTACCAACCTTATTATCCGGGTTATATAAACCGGAAGTGTACTTGAAGGCCTCTAAGTGTGTTATTACGGTTATATCAAGGACATAATTGAGGACCAGTCTTTCATGACTTAGATTTATATTCCGGGTTATATGTGTCAGACTATGATTCTAAGTGCGGTAAGCCGCCTAGAGACTTGTGATTTGTTCTTCTATGCAGGATAGTTAAAGACAACTATTTGAGCTTAAGGAAAATGAATGATCAATTATGACCTGGAGGAGTATAAGGAAGCAACTTCAATGGAATTAAGCATTCAGCATGTGCATGATGGCACGACAAGGTTAAAATGTTGATCCTACTCTATTACAAGACTCCCAGAGTCCAAAAGATGAGGCATTGTTTTCAGATGTAGTCATGAGCCGCCTACAAGTTAAGATGCTTGTCGAGTTGAAGCTTCCGGCTCATCCCTCTCCGCTCCTCCGTCTGTTCCCATGACCTGGAAGGTTGACGATTAACCCGGCCGGGTTAATGTCTGGGGCAAAAGTGTGCTTACGAGTCGGCGGGACCAAGCTGACGGCTTCGTAACGCGGAGTAGGGATCCTCTGATTCTCTGCATCGTAGCCCGACTGGTACTTGGTCAGATCAGTGTCATTCCCAATCAGGGTGGCCACCGAGCGTACGATCTTCACACAGGCAGCGAAGTCCTTTTGGTCGAAAGGGGTGCCGTCTTCCTTCAAGTTGGGGTAACCAAGTGCAATGTCCGCCAGGTCTAGCTCTAGAAGGAAAGCCTTGGCCCGGCTCAGAGCAGCTATTGCTCCGGCTCTTGCAGAGGCCCGTCGCAGCCCTTGGACACGCTGAGGAAGAACGGCCAGCCGGCGAAGTACTTCCGCCAGGTGAGTCGGAACCTCATTGGATAGGGCCACCACGGCCAAGGCGCGCTGTGACCCGGTGTAGAGTTGCTCCACCAGAGTGTACATGGCCTTCAACTTGGTCAGCACATTTTGATTGAGGTTGGCGCTTCTTGGACCTGTTTAACAAAGTAAGATAAGCCGCTGGCGATGATGGGAGTTATGAGACATAAAGACTGTAAACTAGCTCAAAGCCGGCAGAAGGACTTACCGAAGATTGCGGCGACCATTTGTGACACATGGCATTTTAAGCCGGAGAGTTCGGCGGTTCTCTCCGACAGAGCCTTCTCCGCCTGTTCGGCCCGGCTTACAAGAGCAGCCTTTTCTTCGGCCCAAGTCTTCCTTTCAGCTTCAAACTTTTTCTTCAGCGTCTCTTGAGCAGCAATGTTGGATTCAAATTTGGCGTTGGCCTTCCGGGTCTCAGTTTCCTGAGTCTTCAGGCGGCTCTTCAGATCAGAGATATCAGCCTCAAACTTCTTGCAAGCAGCCTGCACAATTTCCGGGTTATAGCATGAACAGTTATTATGCAACTTTAAAGTCCCAAGCACTTTCCAAGCAAAGACACTTGGCACTTGGGGGCTAATGCATGTTGAAAGTTTCTATCTACAAAATTACCGGTTCATGAGAGTAAGCCGGAAGACAAGTCTACAACATATTCTATCATAAGTAGTAGACTTGGGGGCTAGAGTATGGTAAAGATGACTATGCAATAAGCAATAGAGTGGTACCTCAGACTTCTGCTGTATCTGATTCACCATGTCGATCTCCAAATCCCGGCTGTTGTGCACCTGACTGACATAGCCGGAGACGATCTCTCCGATGCTCAAGTTGGCATAGTTGGTGAGGTCCAGCTTGGCCCGGCGGCGCCCTAGCAACTCTTCCTTGGTGGAGCACTTGGCCAGCGTAGTGGGTCTCCCCGGTTCAACAAACTCCGTCCGGGTGATTACCACGTCCGAATCATTGGCCGGCTGAGCCGGGCTGGAGGTCTCCGGATTAGCAGAAGTCTCTGTGATTGGCTCGTCGGTTGGAGCGGTGGCTTCAGGAGCAGAGGCAACTGGCGGCTCTTGAGCTGAAACCTCCCGCTCAGTCACGACCGGCTCTTCGACCGGCTTATTCTTCTTTGCTCGTTTACTGAGCTTTGCTTGAGCGCTGAAAGGACAAAAAGTTAGTGCAAAGGTATGAGTAAATATAAACACAACAAGAGATGATCATCATTACCCGGGTACGGTCTTGAAAGCCGGCAGGTTTGATTGCATAGAGTCGCCAGAGGAGGGTGAAGTTTCCTGATAATTCGAGTCAGAAGAATTGAGCGGTTGACGTATAACACCCGCCAAAGGATGAAAAGGATACAAGTTGGAGATAACCTCGGTCCGGCGCTTCCTTGACGCCTCAGGTAAACCGGGGGAGAGGTCAGCATCCTTGTTGGTCCGGGTGTGTCGCCGGCTCTCATGAATCTATTGCTTCAAAAGAAATTGAGGATCTTGATAAGCTAAAGGATGTGAAAATCTTACTTTCCGGGTTACTCTTCGGACTTTCAGCCTTGGCAAGGGCTCCGAGTCGGAGGAAAGTGTCATTACCTCTTCAATCAGCGGGTTACTTGCTCCGGTGTCATCCTGCTGATGAACAGTATTGATAAGGTGGACAGAATTAAACAAGAAATACAACAAGAGCTTACAGGTTCAGGGGTTACCTCTGACTCGGAGCTGTCGCTTAGTTGAAGCAGCTCTGAAGCAGTAGGCCTGCTTCCCTTCTTGCGGGGAGCGGCTCTCCTGGCGGCTTTCTTAACCTTCCTAGCCTTCTTGGCCGCCTCATGGTCATACTTGACCTTCCAGAATTTATCATCATCCTGAAAAATACAATGAAGATTTCTTAAGGTTCAGATGGAAACTATCTAAAGAAGAAAATAAGATGTTCATATCAGCGGCTTACCGCTGGGGCCGGGTTGGTCTTGCAGAAGGGGCTTAAGCCGGTCCTCCCGCAGTCTGCCAAGCTCTCATTCAAGAGGGCCTTGGTCATGTCTTTAGCAACGTCTTCAGGAAGATCGTTGCGGCTGTGTCGCAGGGGGTCATCTTTCCGGCCCGTGTAATCACACATTAAGCCGGGGCGGCGGCTCAAGGGGATCACCCGCCACGAGATCCAGACCCGGACCAGATCAATGCCATTGAGGCCATTTCCCAGGAAAGCCTTGATTTTGTTGATGGTGGGGATCAGATGTTGGCGCTCCGCCTGAGATAGCTTGTCTGACAGAGGGTGAGTTGGTTCCAGACGCGAGGGACGAAAGCCGGGCAGCGGGCTCTCGTCAGCCGACGAAGTGTCCTGGCAGTAGAACCACGTCTGGTTCCAGTCCTTTGGGTGGCTTGGAGGCTCGGCGTAAGGAAAAAGGCAGTCTCTCCGGCGTTGAATGGAGATTCCGCCAAGTTCCAGGCTCGGTCCGTTGGCACACTCATTCTGGCGGTTCAAATAGAATAGCTCTCTAAAGAGCAGGAGGCTGGGCTCCTCTCCAAGGTAGACTTCGCAGAATACTTGGAAGTTGCATATGTTTGACACGGAATTGGGTCCTATGTCTTGTGGCCGCAGATCAAAGAAATTCAGCACATCTCTAAAGAACTTTGAGCCGGGCGGTGCGAAGCCCCGGCTCATGTGATCCGCAAATATTACCACCTCCCCGTCCCTTGGCTGTGGTCTCTCCTCTGGCGGGTCAGGGGCGCGGTAAGACATGACGTCCTTCTTGGGCAGGTAACCCGTCTTCACAAAGTCTGTTAAGGTTTCGTCGGTGACGTTGGACCTCATCCAGTTGCACGTGATGGGTGCTTTGGGAGCTTTGGGAGGCATGGTGAAAGTCGGAAGCCTATGATAAAAGGAAATGTCCGGTTTAATTATAAGCCGGAGGAAATTTACAGTTCAATGTTTAAAGTGGCGGCTTATGGATGGTCCTAATGACATATAGCTAAGTGCATCGGGTTATCTAAGCCGCTGGAGGTATTTAGAGTAATTCAATTGTCTACAGTTTTATCATAAATGAGCCGGAAAATTTCACGGCGCGTGGCTTCTTTTGAGCCGGACGGTTTTACGGCGCGTGGCTTCTTTGAGCCGGAAATGTAAGCCGCCATAGCTCAGCGGATGCAGTTTTTTACTAAGTGTGGTGCAAACAAGTTTCACAGATCGCAGTGAAAATTTTGGATCAAAATGGTCGACTAAAAGGAAAAGTTTCTAGACCTAAAACAGACGTAGACGAAGTTCATAAGTTTGAACGGAGCCTTTATGCAGTAAGAAGGGATCTATGAACATTGGAAACGGGCGTGAAACAACTACCGCAACAGTTCTATACAGTCAGAGATCAAGAAAGGTGGTAAAAATGAAATCTGCCGAGAACTCGCGAGGAACGGCGAAGAACACGGGAAGAACAGCAGGAGCCTAATGTGGATCTACTCTATGGAGTGGCGAGGGCTTACGGGTGCTGGTGAGTCGCGGGGGTCGCCGCCGTTTTCTCTGGACACGACAGGTTGATGCAGCGGCCGGAGTCGGTGAGGACGAGGAGATCCGCGGTGGCGGCGGCAGAGCTTGGGCGGCAACACAGCAGGCGAGAGGAGGAAGAAGATAGAGGCGACGAGTGACCAGAGGGCCGGGCTATTTATAAGGTGAGGCTCATAAGTGGGCGCGAGAAACGAGGAGGCCACGGTGTGGTTATCTCGCCATATAAACGCCTCGAGTTTCAGAACGGTAGTTAAAGGTAAGATCCGTTGCGGATATGGTGGAGTAAAAAATGGACTTAATGGAAGATGACGTCACGACGAGTTACCCGAAATCCAGAAGATGACGTCACGACGGGTTATAGCCTGCACACAATTATAAGCCAGAGATTTTCTGTCGAAAGGATTGAAGATTCACATGAGCCGGCTCAAATCAATCTGGGGCCTAATGTTGAGGATATAAACCTTAGAGTCACCCGCCCGGAGGGGCCGGGTTACTCATAATGATCATCGCCTGAAGGCCGGCGCCAAGCTGAAGACGGCGGGCCAAAGATGGGCTTAAGACCCGGAGATGGCTTAAGGCCAGTAGTTACAACCGCCATTATGGTAGAACTTTTAGTGTAAGGCAAGAATAGTTGAGAGTCCGAGCCAGACACTCTTATGAGCCGGCCGGGACTCTGATAGCCGCTGGGCGTCAACCTCTCTATATAAAGAGATGACCCAGCGGCGGTTTAGGGACAAGAAAGATCTCGCCGAGAGCCAGACATAGCAGTTAAGCTCCCTGGTTATCAAAACCCTAATCAATACCACCTCAACTGGACGTAGGCTTTTACCTTCACCGTAAGGGGCCGAACCTGTATAACCCTCGTGTTCCTTGTCCCGTTTAACCCCTTCAAGCTTCCTAGCTGCGATGGCTCCGCGACTAAGTCCTAGCTCAAGGACATCTGCCGTGACAATTTCACGACAGTGATAGTGTGAGGTGGGCCATGTAATCCTGAGCCTGTGTGTTTTCAGTGCTTTCACACTCCTCTGTTGTAAGAATGGAGAAAATTGTAATCTAGTACCTCCTTTCGCCGAAGCGTGGGACATCCAGCAGTTGTACCACCTCAGTAATAATGACCAATGAGCCGTCAAATCACATAGACCCAACAGTAAGTTGGACGGACGAAGCAACCATCACTCTTGAATCCGCTTCTCCCTTCAATGCAGGCGCTAGCGAGAGGTCGCGTCCGCTCTTCCCGGGCATGAATGCGGCACTGATTCTTTTGAGCGGCGCTGACCGTTTCGGGCGGGAAGTGCGCGCGGGCGATGGAGGGGCTTTGGGTGGGCCAGGCTGGTCAGGAGCGGGCGTGACAGCTATCCTGACCGGACGCCCGAAAACGAGAGGATGCACCGACTGTAACGGATAAATCATACACTACACACCATCTCTCTGTAGGAGTAGGTCGATGTGTCGCTCTCTCTAACACACACACACTGTTTTTTTAGAGAACACACACAAGCTGTTAAACACAAACACAAGCGCGCGCACGCGCACACACAGGTTCATAGAATAGGAATATCATGCGAGTGCGAAGCCACAGGAAGTGAGATATAAATGGAGTACGTACAAGAAGAGAAGAGGTGACGAATATTCCATCAAGCCTAAACTGAGGAGTAGTACTCCCTCCGTCTAGTTGTTAATTCATCTTACGAAAATCAGGTATTCCCAAAATGTTTAGGCGTCGTCCATTAACTTCGCATCTCAATCCCCTCCTAGCCTCGTTGCTAGCGAGCATTGTTACTTACTCTTCCTTGTTATCTCCCCCGGAAACCCAATGCATGGAGCTCAACTATGCGTTGACCAGTCAAGAAATCAAAGTCGGCTTGCATGCGAGTTAATACGTGGCCCTGCATGGTAGCTAAAATGGCATCCCTTAATTGTTGTGATTAATTTTTGCATTTAGAGACAGAAATCAGGGCTTTGATTGGAGGAAGGACCGGTCAAGTTTCTCCTTCTCCTCCATCTGCTTGCACCTTGGTCCCGCTGCACCTTCTAACATGACTTACACCTAGACGGAGGGAGTAGTACGAGATACGATGGCACACTGACTTAGGTCGAATACAAAGTGCCCAAAATTATTGGAAGAGAGCAAAGTGTACAAACTAAATAATTAAAATTGAATTTCTCGTTTATTTTTATGAAACGGAGGCAAAAGATTTGCCCCATCCACTAAATAAGAGGAGAATAGAGTTTCACAATTTGCAAGTGACCCTAGAAATAAACGCCATGGCAATTACACTCAATACGCCCTAGTTTCTTAGCACCCGTTGTAACCCTTAGTGCATACGGTGGTACACTGACTTAGGCCACATACAAGTGCCCAAAATATTTAAAATTGGAGGATGGTGCAGCCCACCTTTCCGATATTTTGACCGTGTGTGGTTCAGTTGTTGTTCACTTCGGAGGGTCGTGTACCACACGTGAACACTAGTAAGCGCGACCGGGAGGCGTGCAGCGTTAATTGTGAGTTGACTCCTTCGAGCGTTAAATTTTCTTCACGTATTAGCATTGCCCCTAGATTTGCTGCCCTCACGTAGGGAAAGGTGTCTAAATATAACAAAACTGGAACCAACACAAATATGCTCCTTGGTTGTTTGTTCTTTGTTGCAACAGACTGTGCATCACCCCTTTATACATCGGTAGATGCACATGGTCCTGGTGCGTCCACTATCCCGTGCAACTCATTAGCTGTTGTTAATCTAAGGCCCTGTTTGGCAAAAAAGTCCTAGGACTTTTTTTAGTCCCAACTAAAAAGTCCCTAGTCCCTACCTGCTTGGTTCCAGGGACTAAACATGGACTAGAGGTTATTAAATGACATGCTAAAAGACCATATTACCGCTAGTAATGAACTAATAGAGATAAGGTGCGATGCGGTGCAGGGGCAACTGTTGGAAAACGTCCTAAAAAGGCTCTCCCTCAGGGTCTTCTTTCTTTAGTCCCAAAAACCCACTTTTAGTCCCTAAAAGTCCCTCCTGTTTGGTTTAGATTGGACTAAAAGGGACTTTTTTTTAGTCCCTACACCAAAAAGTCCCAGTAAACAAACACCCTCTAATAATGCCACTGGAAAATTGAAGCGATGCCATAGTTAAAAGCCAATTACATGTTTAACGAATTTTATTGTTAATATAATATCTATGGTAATATGAATCAATGCCACTGTTTGAGAAATGCTACTTGCTTGCTTTCTTTCCCATTTAGATAAGTTAGATGCTTCTTTTTGTTGGCTTCTGTGTCATCCACCCTTATTGACCACTAGTTGTTTCCTTTGCACCTCTGTGTAAACAAGGTTATCTACTTCACCTTGTTGCTATTGTGACCTTTTGTTGCACTGCATAAAACACTTTTGTTCTAAGAGTGTTTTGTGCAGTTCAACCAAAATGCCACACCAACAATGTTGCTTGATTGCTTGATCTTAGAGGAACTGCACTAGAGGAGATCTGACTTCCTATCCGTGTTGGAATTTTTGTTTCAGATCTTCTTCTTCTAAGTTGTTTGAATTCCGCATCATGAGAGGTCAGTACTAGCCTTCTTTCACATGATTGTGCAGTGTGCTTTCATATGTTGTGCTACTTATCTGGTAATGTTGCTTGATTTTAGTGAACTGCACAAATGGAGACAAGACTTCCAATCTGTATGTGCACCGTAATATCCCATTGATGTAAGATAAGGACAATTCACAACTGTTGGCCTGTATTTTGCAACTTTCATCAAAAAATTAATGTCGTTGTTTTGTGTTATACTTGTGCTCCCTAATTGACATGCCAAATCTTACATTGAAAGCAAAGCTTGTCTGTTTATTGAACCAAGTGATGAAGGGGGAAGAACAAGCGGAAGAAAAAACAAAAATCAACTCCCGGTGCTGTAATGAAGCACTGGCACTGTGATGACACAAGTAATGATATAGTTTTGCATCTTAATTTATTGCTATGGCTGGATTGTTTTGCCACTGATTTGATGCCACTCTTAATGTAATATGTAATTATCTCTACTTGTTCAAACAAGGATCTTCTTTGAAGATAACATATATTTTAGTGGAACTGCACAAGACGATGTTGGAAACATTAAACTAATCGAGGAATATATAGTAAGCATGGCAACCACAGTAGAAAACAACAGATGGTTCTGGAGAAGTGCTTGATCTTGATGCTCTACACAATAAGCCTCCTGACAAAGGTTGGTACTCGCCCACGGATTTCATCCATATGATTGAGCTTTGTCATCTCTATTGGTGTTGTGCTACTGTTTAGATACTGTCATGAGAAAGTGGTATTGTCCTTGAGAAGTGCTTCATCTGTGCTGTTTTAAATATTTCCTTCCCTTATTTTTGAGCAGACAAGGATGCTAGCATTTAGTTGTCCTCTTGTCTTTGCACAACAGGATCATCCTCCACTGAAGAAGAATATGGAGTACGTGAAGTGCCTAGTTCTGATTATGCCAGCATAAAAAGCCAAGCCTCTCTTCCGAAGAAGGGAGCAGTTGAGATGGTTACCTTATTGCCACTAGAACAAACTAACTTCAGCTCAGAAGGACTCATGGATCTCCATCTTTGTTGCTGTGATGGCCAATACAATGTTGTTTTGGGATTCCTTCCGGTGAGTTCCATTTTTTAAAATGTGTGCTCTGCATGGATCATGTAGGTTGCCTGTTTAAACTGTAAATTCATAGTACAGTTTGCTTTATACTAATCACTTTTTTTGTCTTTATGCAAACAGGGGTGCTCAGCTTGATTTCAATGGGAACTGCACAAAATATTCACGAATACTCGAATCATTCATTTCCACCACAAGAAAGGAGGTGCCGATATGTTCAAGGCGTTGCAACAAAGGCGAAATCATACAAGCTACATGCGACTTTGGTTGATTTTGGTGGAACTGCACAAAAAGAACATCTAGTTTATTTAGCACGAGGTGCCATGTCAATGTCCGAACTGATAGCAAACCCTGCCCATTCCACAATCATAGGCATTTGGTATTTTGGAATGGGAAAACCTTGTCAAAGTATTCTCATTGACGTACGCAAAAAAACACGCATTTAACATTTTGGAATGGGACAACCTTGTCAAATTTTGCTCATTGACGCAAGAAGACATGCATTTGATATTTTCGAATGGGACGCCCTTTGCTGTCAGCAGCATCGATCAATCTTTCTTTATTCTTTAGTTGCGAATTAAATATTGGCTTTGACATGTGAATCGCTGAGATGCATAATCATCGATTGTTTTGAATGTTCTCTATGAATTGCCAGGTGTCGTGGGGATGAACCCCAGGCAGGCAACGGAACCCGGATCCTTTTCAAAAACAACGGGGCCAGCAATGCCCCTCAAGCCGGCCCACGCTTGGCCGGGTCACTCGACTCGGCCAAGCCCCTCGACCCGGCCAAACTCTCCAACCCGGCCAGACTCCTCAACTCGGCCCCAACAACCGGCTCAAGACAGCCGAGCCCGGCGCACCAAGACTTCCCCAACAAGCCGGCTCCACCCTTGGCATGTTCTCCAACCCGGCCACCGGTCAGCTCCCATCCCATCCCAGCCGTACGATGGGACGAGTCTCGACCTACCGATGACCAAGGCAACAGTGCCTCGCCCATTCCTCTGGTCAGCCAGGGCATGGCAATAGTACCCCACCTACCCGCTAACCAGGGTCGGCGTGGCAACAGTGTAACTATCGTCACCAATGACGCCAGCAAGCGGCGACCTGATGGAGTGCCACTGTAGCCGACTCAACCCGGCCACTCCCTGACGATCGAAAAGACGCCAACAGTGCCCCCGTACCTGGCGGGCCCCGCGCCCGGAGAACCCGGCGAGCCCTGACCCCCAGCGGGTCCCAGCGCCGGCTTCCCAGACAATGACAATCCGGCCCCACGGCCTTGTGACATTACCCTTGTACACATGGGGGGTTGACCTATAAAACCCCCCAGGAACCCTCATGCATAGGGAGAGCTCACTTACGCACGACGAGAACTGTAGCGATCACTCACACACACCCACACAACAAGCAACACCCAAGGAGAGGGAGCAGCCTAAGCCTTGACCTGCCTTCCTTCTTCCTCCATACAGCTCTAGGAGCAACTCTGTACTGATACACATCAACTACACTCGGCATGACTAGGGGTGTTATCTCTCCGGACAGCCCCAAACCTGGGTATGTCTTGCGTCCCGCGCTCGCTCATGCCAACCTTGCCTCTGCAGCCCACCAGTGCCCTCGAGCCTCCTCCTATCTTTAGCCATCCCTTGGCATCTGCCGTGCGCCCACCACGACAGTTGGCGCCCACCGTGGGGCAGCTCGAGGTCCTGGCCGGGAGCATGCTTTAGACGGGGCTCCTCTCCGACTCCGACGAGCCCGTCACGCTGGCGGACGACAACATCGACGCACTCGCCGCCTCCTTCATCACGATGCGCATCTCCGATGCGCCTGCGGCCGACGAGTACCCCAGCGAGGTACTTGACTTTTCCGACTCCCCCCTTTCCCTCGGCGGCAGGACTCCCGCTGGGGCAATGGACCTCTGCGTGAAGGTCTTCGTCACCGACACCGGCGCCGCTTCCTCGTCCAGCGCGATGAGGAAGGCTGCCGAAGCCAGGACCGCAGCGGAGCTGGCCGGCTCGCCCAACCCGCTGCGTGCCATGATGCAGAGCCTTTGCGTCCCCATCGGCACCGACATCGATGCCTCCGACATCACCGAGGCCCAGACTCGTCTCGACAAGGACCTCCAGCGCTTGCTGGACCTCACCGAGACGCTTGCCGCCACGCAGCATCGCCTCGACTCCGCTCAGCTGGAGTGCAACGCAACCTACAGCTTCACACCTGACGCGCCCGAGCCGAGCCAGGTCGCCGAAGTGCGGGCCCGGGGCGGTGCGATCGGGCACGCCTTCGGCGCCATCCCTCCCATCTACGAGACTCCCATCAAGAACATGCGCGCCGCCCAGGCGGCCGCGGTCGGCCTGGATCAGCTTGCAGGCGAAGAGCTGCAGGACCGCCTCAAAAGGGTGAACGACCTCCTCGCTGCGGCCAACGCCGGACCCGGCAACCACCAGAACACGGTGTCTACACCACCTGGCGAGGCGCACTCCGGCCGCACCTGGACCCGGCACAACCCCGACCCGACGACTACCGGCGGTTTGGGCGACTAGCCGGTCTGGGAGGTCCGACGCCGACTCGACCCCCTGCTCCAACACGGCCGACGTTCGACTGCGGTCGACCTGGCCCCCGCGGCACGGTCACCGACTGGCAGGGCCCACGCGCCATCGATGACACGGACGCCCGCCACCACCTCGAGCGACTCACCCTCTCTCAGGAGCTGGAGGAGAGCAGCCCCGTCGGGCCAGCGTGCTTCGGAATGCGCGTTCGGGATGAGCTCTTCACTAAAGGGGTCATGTTTCCCCGCGACACCCCCAAGTACAACGACACCGTGATGCTGGAGGACTGGCTCACTGACTACACCACCGCCATCGGCATCGCCGGCGGGAACCACTACCTCGCCGTGCGCTACGCACCTCTCATGCTCCAGGGGTCGGCCCGCACCTGGTTGAACAGTCTGCCGACGGGCAGCATCAACGCGTGGGTCGACTTCGAGCAGGCCTTCGTGCGCAACTTCACCGGCACCTACAAATGGCCCGGCCGCCCCAGTCAGCTCGCCATGTGCGTGCAGGGACCGGCGGAAACCGGCCACGAGTACCTCGCGCGCTGGACCGAGCTCCAGAACATCTGCGAGGGCGTCCATGAAGTCCAGGCGATCCAATACTTCATCAACGGGTGCCGAGATGGCACCCTCCTCAAGCACAAGCTCTTACGCACCAAGCCGGCCACCATTGCCACGCTCATGGTGACGGCGGACAAGTACGCGAACACTGACTCCGCCATGAAGTTCTAGGTGGCACTGGATGAAGCCGCCAAGGCGAAGCCCGTCCCCCCCCCCCCCCCCGAAGGCGTCCGGCGAAGGAAGCCGGCAGCAGCACAACCAGCAGAACAACAAGCGCAAGACCGGTCAGCCGGCACAGCGCTACGACAACCGGCTCATCGCGGCCGCCGAACAGGCGCCCACAACCGACCCGGCCGCCAAGCGTGGGCAGACCGGCAAGACGACATGGCAACCCGCCATGAGTTTTGAGGAGATGCTCGACGCCCCTGCAAACACCACAGAGGCGCAAGGCCGTCCACGCACATGCTTCGGCAGTGCGCCATCACCAAGCGCTTCCTGAGGGGCGACATCCCGCCTGCTCCGGCCCCGTCTCCGGGAGCGGGGCAGCTGCCTCCGCCTCCACCACCGCATCCGGCTGGCGGCGCGATGTGCGACGACGTCTACCCGGCCCAGAACGCGATCTACGTCGTCTTCACCAGCCTCGACGACGACAAACGCAGCGAGCGCCTCCTTTGGCAGGAGGTGAACACCATCATCCCGGCCAAGCCGGAATACATGCACTGGTCGGAACGACCGGTCACCTGGACTCTGGAGGACCACCCGGCCGTCATACCGAACCCGGGTGGTTACGCCCTCATCCTCAACACCACCATCGTCGCACTCGGCGCACATGCAAGTTCTCCCGAGTTCTCATCGACGGCGGCAGCAGCATCAACATCCTCTACCGCGACACCATGACCAAGCTCGGCCTCGAGGCCAAAGACCTGGAGCCGAACCGGACGATTTTCCATGGCATCGTTCCCGGCCTCGCCTGCTCTCCAATCGGCCGGGTCTGGCTCGACGTCCTGTTCAGCGACAGCGACCACTTCCGACGCGAGCCGCTCTGGTTCGGGGTGGCGGACCTGACCAGCGCGTACCAAGCTGTCAGGACCCCGATTCTAAGTCACACCGATCTAGCCTGTAACACCTCATATCACATTGCGGCCACGCGCACGGTACTCCCACGGGTGTCGCCTTACCATGGCCCGGGACCGTTCGTTCCTTTTGGCTCACGTATATGACAATGTCGCTAGCATTCATATGACAGAGAACCCGGGCCAACATGGCTAGTCGTGAACCCAAAGCGGCACTAACGTATGGGGACAGGCATACATGAATCAACATCGAACGTGTCGGTCAGCAGCGTGTGAATCCGGGCTGTAGCACTGGGCTAACAGGACTCCGGGAACCCGGGCTGTAGTAGGCTAGGCAGGACTCCGGATGTCACCGCGTGACATTTCCCCGAAGGGACAGACACAGGAACGATATGAAACACATGCTGGCCAGTCAAGTGTCCAGAGCAGTAGTGCTGGGCTAGTAGGACTCCGGTGAACCGGGCTGTAGCGGACTACTATGGCTCAAGGAGGCACTAGACTACATTTCCCCATAAGAGAGGCTGCCAAGGATAAACAACTAGATTGTCGGATCCCACACATACCAAGCATTTCAATCATACACACAATATGCTCGATATGTGCAAATACAACATGGCATCACAACAAAACTCTACAACTCAAAGTACTTTATTTAAAGGGCTCCAGAGAGCCTTACATAACTTGTTCATACAGATAGGGGTCACAAGACCCGACACTCAAGTCATACAATCATACAAACACATGCGGAAGCAACTTGTCTGGGTACAGACACTAGGAAGAAAGAAGGCTTGACAAAGCCTGTCTATCTACGTAGGCCCTTCACAAGCCTAGATCACCACCTGGGTGGCAAGTCACTCGTCGTCGTCGAGTTCTACATAGAACCCATCGGAAGGGGCGGTGTTGTCGTCTGAAAACAGTAATTGAAGCAACATGAGTACAAAGGTACTCAGCAAGTCTTACAACAGATCCTACTATACATGTTCATTCTCAAGAAGGAAGTGGAGTTATTGCAGCAAGCCAGCTTTGACTCTTGGCTAAGCTATCCTACGAGACACCACTTGTAAAATAGTTTTCGCACAAGAGTCCACTAATCACCATTCCAATACTCCACCGTGGATCCTCCCTCGTCATCCCACGAGAGAGCCATCCGCGGTACTCACACTTATCTTGAGGCTTTTAGTAGTATCCATTTACTTGTCTCTGAACTGCATAAGCGACCAAGTAGTCCTTTACCGCGGACGCGGCTATTCGAATAGTTTCATACCCTGCAGGGGTGTACTTCGTCACACACACTCTCACCACTTACCGTCGCTACACGACGTGTACTCGGCAACCTTCAAGCGGAAGCCCAACGTGGGTGTCGGCCACAGCCTACCTAAACACTCAAGTCTCTAGTCCAGGTTTATCGCCTATTCAGGTTCCATCCGCAGGGAGTCCGGCCGAGGTTTCCACATACGGCCCCAAACGATGTGTGCAGGGTTCCCGGACACCAAACGGGCGACTCGGTACACCGTGCCACGAGCCTACCGCATCACAGCCCACCCCTTGGTCAGCGCTGTCCACGGCCTCCCGCTTACTACAAACACCAGAAACTACGTGCAACTCCTGGACAGAGGACAAGGGTGATTAAGAAGCCGAGGGGGTCCATTGGTTTCGGGCCCAATGCGTGGTAGTAGCTGAATCTTAAATCACGCATACAGATCTCAGTTCTTAGGGACGGTCTCAATGAAACAACCCACCATGTACTCCTACATGGCCTCCCATCGATACCTTTACCAAATCGTATTCAACACCTCACTCTCATTACCTACACACGCTTTCACTCTAGTTCATCACCCTGATGAGCCAGACCTGACACGACTCTAAGCGTAGCAAGCATAGCATTGTAGGAACACAACATGGCTCAATCAACTCCTACACATGCTAGTGGGTTTCATCTAGTTACTGTGGCAATGACAGGTCATGCAAAGGAAAGTGGGTTCAACTACCGCAACACACAGCAGTTTGAATCGCGTTGTCTTAATGCACTAAATGAGAGCAGAAGCGAGAAGATTGGTTTGTATCGAAATGATCAATGGGTTGCTTGCCTGACGGAGTGGTGGTGGGATACTGCCCTTTAGTTGGATACTCGTGAATATCCTCGGAGGCAGAACCTACCACAATGAACACATCGAAGCACAATCAACACCAAGCAAGTGCAACAATATGATGCATGCATGAGACATGGAAAAATGGATGTATTGGGCTAATGCAACTAAGACCATATGGGTTTGGACTATTTTGAATCAAGGATTCAAATTCCAAGTTCATAAATGGCCCATGTTAGTGCTTTATCTTGTTCTGCATTAAACAGTAGGTTAACTTGCTTAAACATGCATGAAACCAGTACAGATGGATAGAATGGATTTTTCTGATCATTTTTCATATATAAATCTTTTCATTCTGAGCTATAGATTATTTTCTATGATTTTTTGAAGTTTGTGACAATTTCTGGAATTTCCTGTATAAGAATAATTCCAGTAATTAAGTAACTTATTACGTCAGCAGTGTGTCACAATGACGTCAGCGGTCAACGGGGTCATCCAGGTCAAACTTGACGTGTGGGTCCCCTGTGTCAGTGTCACTGTTAGATAATTAACTAAATAGGATTAACTTAAATCTAACCCAGGTTAATTAGCAGGCGGGCCCCACTTGTCAGTGACCCTGGGGAGTCAAACCCGTGGTCAAACCACGCTGACTCGCCGGCGTTTAGCCGCCGGCGACGTCCAGACGTGGCAGTGGGGTGCGGGATCCGTGCTCCGGCGACCAAATGGGTGGCGGAGAGCATCTACACGCAGCTGGGAACGAGCCGCATCGACTGGTGGTGGTGGTGGAGCTCGGGGTCGCCGGAATCGACGCCGGCGACAAGCTGTGCGGCTGCCGGGGTACGGGTGTAGTCGAACCCGTCGCTAGAGAGCACGGCGAGGGGTGTGCGATGGTGCTACGGGCTCCTGGCGATGCAGTGAAGCTGACGGCCATGGTGGTGCGACCGTTGGATGGCCGGAGCCTCGTCGGCGACGAGCTCGTGCGGTGCCGTGTGCGGTGCTGCTGGTTACGGTCGACGCAAAGGGCGGCAGCAAGAATGAGAGGATGGGGAAGGGGCAGAAGCTCACGGCAGAGGCGATGAGCTAGGTGGCGCTGTCGGGGATGAACTGCTGCGGTGCTGACGGCGAAGGGGATCTCCGGTGGTGGGCGGTGAAGGCGAGGTCGAAGCAGTGGCTTCGGGGCAAGCGAGCGCTCGGGGCTCGACTTGCTCGAAGGGGAAGGCGACGACGGAGCTGCTGGACACGGTGGGGCGGCGCAAGGACGGCGGTGGCTATGGCTACGCCGGCGAGGTGGCAGCGGCTGCGTCGGCCATGGCGAGAGAGAGCGAGGGAGAGGCGATGGGGGCGAATGGGGGTGTCCAGGGGCTCGGGGGCGCGACGTGGAGGTCGTCCAGCTCGTCCACGGGCGAGGCGGCAAGCAGGTGGCACCGTGGCGAGCTCGCGCACGCCGGCGTCACCTCTGTGCCTGCTCTGGCGGGAGCAAGCAGCTGACTTGCCATGGGCCAGCATAGTACTGGGCCGCCAGGTGGGCTGCCAGGTAAGTTCCTTCTCTGCTTTCTGTTTTTCTTTTTTTTATTTGTTTCTGTTCTGTGTTTTGAAATAGTAGAAATACTATTCCATTTAGGAAAAACCTGAAAATATTCAGAGGCACATTTGAAAATATTCTCAACAGCCTAAAAATACCTTCAAGATTATTTGGGCATTTCAAAATATTTATAGGATTTAAATTGCCCAAATGCAAATACTTATGGCTTGGTGAAAAATCCAGAATAGCCTCCAAAAATATGAAACCATTTTTGGCAGAGGTTTTAGCCAGGACCAAAGATGGTGAACATTTATGGAGGGCATTTCAGGTTCATTGAAAAAGGATTTTATTAAACCCTAGTTGTGTTCAGGGGGGGTGCTGGGGGTTTCTGGCATCCCCATTTCAAGTTTATGTGAAAGTAGACATGATGCAACACTCTAATGCATGAACTAGCTAGGATGTGACAACTCACCCCCACTCAAAAGAATCTCGTCCCGAGATTTAGGATCCGTTGGGAAGAAGGTGGGGTACTCAAGTCGAAGACGATCCTCCCTTTCCCAAGTAGCTTCTTTCTCGGAATGGTGTGACCATTGAACCTTGAGAAACTTGATGTTTTGGCATCGAGTGGTACGCTCGGCTTGATCAAGGATTCGAACGGGATATTCCCGATATGTGAGATTATCTTGGAGATCAAGCGTTTCGTGGTCCACTCCACGGATAGGATCCGATAAGCAACGCCTGAGTTGAGAAACGTGGAAGACGTCATGAACCTTGGAAAGATGCGGAGGTAGTTCCAATTGGTAGGCAACTTCTCCTCGCTTGGCAAGAATGCGAAAGGGTCCAATGTAACGAGGAGCCAATTTGCCTTTGATACCGAATCGATGGGTTCCCTTTAAAGGAGTAACCCGAAGGTAAGCCTTCTCGTCAACCTCAAAAGTCATAGCCTTATGTTTGCGGTCATAATGGCTCTTTTGGCGAGATTGGGCTGTTTTCAGTTTCTCACGAATAATGCGAACCTGCTCTTCTGCTTCCTGAATCATATCCGGGCCAAAGAGTTGTCTTTCCCCGGTTTCTGACCAGTTAAGAGGCGTTCGACATTTTCGTCCATAGAGAACCTCGAAAGGAGCTTTGCCCAAGCTAGCTTGATAACTATTGTTATAAGCGAACTCGGCGAATGGAAGGCACTTCTCCCAATCCATGCCAAAAGAGATGAGAGAAGCTCGGAGCATATCCTCTAGAATTTGATTAACTCGTTCTACCTGACCACTTGATTGAGGGTGGAAGGCGGTGCTAAAGGAGAGGCGTGTTCCCATAGCATTTTGGAAACTTTCCCAAAATCGAGAGGTGAAGAGACTTCCACGGTCTGAATTAATTTCCAATGGAACACCATGAAGAGACACTATTCGGGAGATGTACAAGTTAGCTAGCTGGCTCGCGGTTATACTCTCACGAACAGGTAGGAAGTGGGCTACTTTGGAAAGACGATCGACAACAACGAAGATAGCATTATTCCCTCTCCTGGTCCTGGGAAACCCGGTAATGAAATCCATACCGATTTTATCCCATTTCCATTCAGGAATAGCCAAAGGCTGAAGGGTGCCAGCAGGCCGTTGATGCTCTGCTTTAACACGACGGCAGACGTCGCAATTAGCAATGTATTGAGCAATTTCTCTCTTCATCCTAGTCCACCAAAACCTCTGGCGTAGGTCTTGATACATTTTAGTACTACCGGGATGAATGGTGAGAGGAGATTCATGAGCTTCCTTAAGGATCAATCGCCTCAGGTTGCGTACCTTGGGAACCACTAGGTGGTCTCCAAAGAACACAACACCTTGGTCATCAACGGAGAAACAATCCGCAACTCCTTTCTTGATGTTTCTCTTAATACGGGAGATTCCCGGATCTACCTTCTGAGCTTTGATGATCTGATCCGTAAGGGTAGGTTTCACCACCAGGGTGGATAGGAACCCTCGAGGAACACTGTGAAGGTTAAGCTTACAGAATTCCTCGTGGAGAAGTGGTTGACTTTGTTGTAACATCAAGTTGTTACAGTAAGATTTACGGCTTAGCGCATCAGCCATGACGTTGGCTTTGCCCGGGGTGTAAGTTATTCCTAAGTCGTAATCTGTGATCAACTCGACCCAACGTCTTTGCCTGAGATTCAAATCCGGTTGGGTGAAGATGTATTTCAGACTTTGGTGATCAGTGAAAATCTCGCAACGATTACCGAGAAGGTAATGTCGCCATGTTTTGAGTGCATGGACTACGGCTGCAAGCTCTAGATCATGTGTGGGATAATTATCCTCATGTGGACGCAACTGTCGGGAAGTGTAGGCAATCACGTGACGATCTTGCATGAGTATGCAACCTAGTCCTTGTCGCGAGGCGTCGCAATATATAACAAAGTCCTTAGAAAAATCTGGTGGTATGAGTACGGGAGCAGATGTCAGGCGTCTTTTTAGTTCCTGAAAGCTGAACTCGCACTGTGGGGTCCACTCGAACTTTTTATCTTTCTTGAGGAGTTCAGTTAGAGGTTTAGCAACCTTGGAGAAATTCTCGACGAAGCGGCGACAGTAGCTCGCTAAGCCAAGGAAACTCCGAACTTGCTTGACCGATTCAGGTGGAGTCCAGTCAAGGATGGCTTGAACTCGCTCGGGATTGACAGCAATACCCTTACCAGAGATTACATGGCCTAGATAGGTCACTTCTGGCAACCAGAATTCACACTTAGAGAATTTAGCATAAAGGCGATGCTCTCGAAGTTTCGTCAATACTAGCCTTAGATGCTCGGCATGTTCTTCCTCATTCTTGGAGTAGATGAGTATATCATCGAGGTATACTACGACGAATTTATCCAAATACTCCATGAAGATTGAGTTCATTAACCGAGAGAAGGTGGCTGGAGCATTGGGTAAACCGAAAGACATGACGGTATACTCGTATTGGCCATAACGAGTAACAAAGGCCGTTTTAGGAATGTCCCCGTTGTTGATTTTGATTTGATGGTAGCCCAACCTCAAATCCATTTTAGAGAAGACTGAGGATCCAGCGAGCTGATCATACAGGTCATTGATCCTGGGGAGCGGATACTTGTTCTTGATAGTGACTAGGTTGACAGGTCGGTAATCTACAACCATCCGATCCGTACCATCCTTCTTCTTGACGAAGAGGACGAGGCAAGCCCACGGAGAAGAACTAGGACGGATGAAACCCTTTTTCAAGGACTCATCGAGTTGTTTCTTAAGCTCGGCTAGCTCTAGGGGTGCCATCTTATAAGGTCTTCTAGAGATTGGGACGGTTCCTGGAACAAGGTCTATCACGAACTCGACATCCCTGTCAGGTGGAATACCTGGCAGTTCTTCTGGAAAGACATCCGGGAAGTCACGGACTACCGGAACATCTTCAAGGTCTGGAAGAGGGTTGGCATTTAATGAGTAAAGCTGACGCTTAGACACTCGGGTCAGAACATTGACTGTCTTGCCCGACGGATGGGTGAATTGAACAGTTCTAGTAGAGCAATCAATCTTAGCATAATGAGCTGACATCCAGTCCATACCCAAGATGATATTTATGTCCGAGGACTTGAGAGCTATTAGTGATGCAAGGAAGACCAATCTGTTGACAAGAATTTCATTTCCATGGCTTATCCTAGAGGTTTGCCACTTAGAACCAGGGGTTTGAATTACCATGGAGGTGGGCATGTCACAAAATGTGGTGTTGTGCAATCGAGCATAGCTCTCAGAGATAAATGAATGAGATGCTCCAGTATCGAAAAGAACAGTTGCCGGATGGCAATTAACAAGGAGCGTACCAAGGACGACGTTGGGATCCTCATGAGTTTCTTCAGCTGAAACGTAGTTGACATGGCCACGTGCAGTGGTGGCTGGCTTGGCGTAGTAAGTCTTTCCTGCTGGCTTACCACGGCCAACGGACTGTCCAGGTTGATTGGGGTTGTTTCGGGGGCACTCGCACAAATAGCGACCCGTTTCTCCACACTTGAAGCACGTCACAACATTGGGGCGTGGAGCAGCGTTAGCAGCGGGGCCACCATAGACCTTGGGCGGTGCATACTGCTGGTTGGGGCGAGGCGCCTCGAAGGATGGCCTCGGAGTGAACCTAGGTGGCAGAGCAGTGTTTGGAATCCAGACCCGGCGCTTCTGAGATCCGGAGCCGGATGAGGAACCAAAATCGCGAGAGTGCTTGCGTGTAGCGTCATAGTCAGTCTGTCCTGTCTCAGCACTGATGGCCTTATTGACCAATTTCTGGAAAGAGGTGCACTCGTGCAGACGAAGATCACGGCGAAGCTCGGGGCTAAGTCCCTTGCGGAACCTTGCCTGCTTCTTGGCGTCGGTGGATACCTCTTCAGGAGCATAGCGTGCTAGATTTCCAAACTCACGGCGGTATGCATCCACAGTCAGTCTGCCTTGGGTGAAGTTGCAGAATTCTTCCCGCTTACGATCTATGAGACCCTCCGGGATGTGATGCTCACGGAAAGCCTCACTGAATTCAGCCCAAGTAGTAATTTGGCCGGCTGGGCGCATAGCCTCAAAGTTTTCCCACCAGAGGCTAGCAGGGCCTTCAAGGTGATAGGCAGCGTAGGTAACCTTATCAGCTTCGGCTACGTTGGCAGAACGTAGCTTATGGGTGATGCTGCGAAGCCAATCATCCGCATCGAGGGGCTCGATGGAATGGTTAAACTTCGGTGGGTACAACTTGATAAAGTCATTGATGGACACCAAGTTGTTCCTCTGATGACGTGTAGTATTCTGCTCAATTCGCTCTAGCAAGCGGTTAGTCTCATGCTTGTTTCTTTCTGCCTCCAGCATGACTTCGGCCAGAGAAGGCGGTTGAGGCAGATTCTCCCCCCTAACTGCATTGGCTTCACCCTGCGCCTGGACAGCAGGGTTGTTGCGGGTGTTAACCATCTTAGGAGAAACAAAACAACGGTTTAGACAAGGATGGCTAGATCTTGGCAGGGAAATGTGGAATGTAATGGATAACACGGAATGCAGAGATGATCATCAGTATGACATGGTAATATAGAAACTGACATATATATACCAACGGTCATACACACCATACATAGTTTAGTACAAGCCCAGGCTAGAGTACGGCTACAATGAAAGACGATACATCTCATCAGAGGCATTCCAAGCTCCTATACATTATTTTTCTACACCTCCGGAACGTGATACACACCAAGTCGTATCCCACAAGACACGTAGGACTGTGGGGAATACAACTGTTACAATACTAGTGGATCTACTACCAACTCAGACGTCTCCGTAGTAATCTTCATAGAAGTCACCACCATGTCCTGGGAGCTGAACATGATCATCTGGAAACAGTCGGTCCTGTGGAGCTTGCGGTCCATAAGGACTCGGGTGTGGCCTTGGTCCAACAAACGGTGGCAGACGGGGTCCACGAGGAGGGGTGATGCCTCCTACATCACGCCATTCCATACATTCTGGCAGACCAGACCGCACGGGGTACAAGTCCCTCATGTCCATATACCCGGCCTGCACGGCAGGTGCAAACCGTGTCAGAGTGGCCAAGTGATCAGAATGGGCATTAAAGAGCTCCATTCGCAAGGCACGATTCTCATGGTCCTTGTCGTGGAATTGTCACGGCAGATGTCCTCGAGCTAGGACTTAGTCGTGGAGCCATAGCAGCTAGGAAGCTTGAAGGGGTTAATGCGGGACAAGGAACACGAGGGTTTATACTGGTTCGGCCCCTTGCGGTGAAGGTAAAAGCCTACGTCCAGTTGAGGTGGTATTGATTAGGGTTACGATCACCAGGGAGCTAAACTGCTATGCCCGGCTCTCGATGAGATTGTTCTTGTCCCTAAACTGCTGCCGGGTCGTCCCTTTATATAGGGAGGCTGACGCCCAGCAGCCCTCAGAGTCCCGGCCGGCTCATAAGAGTGTCCGGCTCGGACTCTCAACTATACTTGCCTTACACTACAAGTTCTACCATAATAATGATTGTAACTGCGGGCCTTAAGCCATATCCGAGTCTTAAGCCCATCTCTGGCCCATCGTCTTCAAGCTTGGCTCCGGGCTTCTGGCAACGACCATATGAGTAACCCGGCCCCTCCTGGCGGGTGACTCTAAGGTCTATATCCTCAACATTAGGCCCCAGATTGATTTGAGCCGGCTCATGTCAATCTTCAATTCTTTCGACAGAAAAATCTCCGGCTTACCATTTGTGCGAAGGCCATAACCCGGCGTGACGTCATCCTCTGGACTCCGGATAATCCTCCGTGACGTCATTAAGCCCGTTTTTACTCCGCCAGATCCGCAACGGATCTTTACCTTTACTGTCATCCTGAAAATCGAGGCGCTCCGTGGGGAGATAACCACGCCACGGTCTCCTTGATTCTCGCGCCCGCTTTACTAGCTCGCCTTATAAATAGGCCGGCCCGACGGGCTCTTCTCACGCTCCTTCCTCTGTCGTCTTCCTCCTCTCACTGTCCCGTACTGCTCGAGCTCCACCGCCGTCGCCGCCGCGGGTCTCCTCGTCGTCACCAGCTCAGGCCGCTGCATCACCCTGATCTGACCAGAGAAACGCGGCGATCTCCGCGACTCTCCAGCTCTTGTAAGTCCTGCTTGTCCTGTAGAGTAGATCTGCCGTAGGATTCGTCCGCGTTCTTCGTGTTCGTCGCCATTGCCCGCAAGTTTCGGTAGTTCTCATAGTTACTGCCCCTGTTTGATCTTAGACCTGCATAGAACTAGTGCGGTGGTTGTTTGGTACCCATTTTACACGCAAGCAGCTCTCTTTTACTGCATAAGAACTTTGTTCAAGCCCAAGAACTCCCTCACTTCTGTTTCTAGGTCTAGAAAATTTTTCTTGTGCCCGACCATTTTGATCCAAAAAAGTTACTGCAATATGTGAAACCTGTTTTACCACACTTGGTAAAAAAAACTGCAATCATTGAATCTTGGCGGTTTACAATTCCGGTTTAAAGAAACCACGCGCCGTAGAATCTTCCGGTTGACAGAAAACCATGCTTCGTAGAACCCTCCGGCTTAGATGCGATAAGGCCGTAGATAATCAATTTATTCTGAATGCCCCTGCGGCTTAATAACCCGCTGTACTTAGGTATATATCATTAGTCCCCTTTATAAGCCGCCGTCGTAGCTTTCAACTGTAGATCTCCTCCGGCTTATAATTAACCCGGACGTTTTTCCTTTTTGTTATAGACTGCCGACTTTCACCATGCCTCCCAAAGCTCCCATTACTTGTAACTGGATGAGGTCTAATGTCACCAACGAGACCCTAGCTGATTTTGTTAAGTCAGGATATCTGCCCAAGAAAGACATCATGTCCTACCGTGCCCCTGACCCGTCAGAAGAGAGGCCACAGCCAAAGGATGGGGAGGTAGTGATTTTTGCGGATCACATGAGCCGGGGCTTCGCACCGCCCGGCTCAAAGTTTTTTAGGGACGTGCTAAACTTCTTCGACTTGCGACCTCAAGACATTGGACCCAACTCAGTGTCCAACATCTGCAACTTCCAAGTCTTCTGCGAGGTTTACCTTGGAGAAGAACCTAGTCTGCTGCTCTTCAGAGAGCTTTTTTACTTAAACCGCCAGAATGAGTGCGCCAATGGGCAAAGTCTGGAGTTAGGTGGTATCTCCATCCAGCAGCGTAGGGACTGCCTTTTCCCTTATGCAGAGCCGCCGAGCCACCCAAAGGACTGGAACATGAATTGGTTCTACTGCCAAGATACGTCCCCGGCTGATGAAAGCCCGCTGCCCGGCTTTCGCCCAACACGTCTGGAGCCGACTCACCCACTGTCGGACAAACTGACTCAAGCGGAGCGCCAGCCTCTGCTTCCCACTATCAACAAGATCAAGGCTCTCCTGGGCAATGGTCTGAACGGAATCGACCTGGTCCGGGTCTGGGTCTCATGGCGGGTGATCCCATTGAGCCGCCGCCCCGGCTTAATGTGTGAGTATACGGGCCGAAAAGACGACCCTCAGAAACACAGCCGCAATGATCTTCCTGAAGACGTTGCAGAGGAAATGACCAAGGCTCTCTTGAACGAGAGCCTGGCAGACTGTGGAAGGACCGGGTTAGCCCCCTTCTGCAAGACCAACCCAGCCCCAGCGGTAAGCCGCCAATCTGAATATCCAATCTTCTTCTGTATATAACTTTCACCTGAATCTTCTAATGAAACCACCATTGTATTTTTCAGGCTGACGACAAGTTCTGGCGGGTCAAATACGACCATGAGGCGGCCAAGAAAGCCGCCCTTCGCAGGAAAGGAAGCAGGCCTACTGCCTCCGAGCTGATGCAATTAAGCGACAGCTCCGAGTCAGAGGTAACCCCTGAGTCTTTAAGTCCTTGCTATATTCACTGTTTGTTGCTGTCCTGCCTTATCAATACTTGCTTATTTGACAGGATGACACCAGCGCAAGTAACCCGGTGGTTGAAGAGGTAATGTCACTTTCCTCCGACTCGGAGCCCTTGCCAAAGCTGAAAGTCCGAAGGGTAACCCGGAAAGTAAGCTTTTCACATCCTTTAGCTTATCAAGACCCTCAATTTATTTTGAAGCAACAGGTTCATGAAAGCCGGCGTCACACCCGGACCAACAAGGATACCGACCTCTCAGCCGGGTTACCCGACGCAACAAGGAAGCGCCGAACTGAGGTTATTTCCCACTTGTACCCCTTTCATCCGTTGGCGGGTGTTATTCGTCAGCCACTCAACTCTTCTAACTCCAATTATCAGGAGACCTCCCCCTCTTCGGGCGACTCTATGCAGTCGAGTCTTCCGACTTTCAAGACCGCGCCCGGGTAATGACAACCATCTCATATTATACTTGTCTGTACTTACTCTTTTTGTGCTTAACGTTTCTGTCCTTTCAGCGCCCAGGCAAAGCTCACCAACAGAGCGAAGAAGACCAAGTCAGCCGGAGTGCCGGATTTACCTGCACCAGAGGTGACGGCTCAAGAACCGCCAGCTGCCTCCGCCCCCGAAGCCACCATTCCAACCGACAAGGCGCCAGAGGCCGCTGCCCCAACTACCAAGGCAACTACAGAAGCTTCGGTTAACCCAGAGGCCTCCGGCTCAGCTCCACCAGCAGACGACCCGGACGTGGTAATCACCCGGACGGAGTTTGTTGAGCCGGGGAGACCGACCGTGCTGGCCAAGTGCTCCGCTAAGGGGGAGTTGCTGCAGCCCCACCGGGTGAATCTAGACCTCTCCAACTACACCAACCTGAGCATTGGAGAGCTCGTCTCTGGCTACATCAGCCAAGTACACAAGAGCCGGGACACAGAGGTCACCATGGTAAACCAGATCCAGCAAAAATCTGAGGTATCATTCTGCTGTCCTCTTACTTACTGCATAGTTACCTTTGCCATGCTAGCCCCCAAGTCAACGACTTATGATTGAATATGTTGTAGACTTAGGTTCCGGCTTACTCCATTGAGCCGGCAGTTTGTAGATAGATACGTTCAATATGCATTAGCCCCCAAGTGCCAAGTGTCTTTGCTTGGAAAACGCTTGGGACTTATATAGTAACTGTTAATAACCCGGTAATATATGCAGGCTGTTGGCAAGAAGCTAGAGGCGGACCTTGCGGATCTCAAGAACCGGCTGAAGACGCAAGAGATGGAGACCCAGAAGGCAAACACCAAGTTTGTATCCAGCATCGCCGCTCAAGAGAAGCTGAAGACAGAATTTGATGCTGAGCGGAAAGCCTGGGCCGAAGAGAAGGCCGCATTGGTGACCCGGGCTGAACAGGCGGAGAAGGCTCTCTCTGAGAAGACCGCCGAGCTCTCTGGCCTAAAGCGCCAGGTTTCCCAGATGGTGGCCGCCATCTTCGGTAAGTCGCCTCACCGGCTTTCAGCAAGTTTAAAATGTTTATATCTCATGAGTCATCCTTGTCGCCGGCTTATCTGATTCTGTTAAATAGGTCCGAGAAGTGCCAACCTCAACCAGAGCGTGGTCACCAAGCTAAAGGCCGTGTATACCCTGGTGGAGCAGCTCTACACCGGGTCACAGCGTGCCTTAGCCGTGGTGGCCCTATCCAACGAGGTGCCGACTCACCTGGCAGAAGTCCTGCGCCGGCTCGCCGTTCTGCCTCAGCGGATCCAAGAGCTGCGACGGGCCTCTGCGAGAGCCGGAGCGATCGCCGCGCTGAGCCGGGCCAAGGCATTCCTGCTGGAGTTAGACCCGGTGGACATCGCCCTTGGCTATCCAAGCTTGAAGGAAGACGGCTCAGCTTTCGATCAGAAGGACTTCGCAGCTTGCGTGAAGGCTGTACGCTCGGTGGCCACCCTTATCGGGAACGACACAGATCTGACCAAGTACCAGCCGGGTTATGATGCGGAGAATCAGAGGATTCCAACCCCTCACTATGAAGCCCTCAACTTGATCCCGCCGGCTCGTCAGCACACCTTCGCCCCGGAGATTGACCCAGCCGGGTTAATTGACGAGGAAGCCCAATTTGAAGCTCTCAGCGGCATCGACTGGAAGTCATCAACCTTCCAGGTCTTGGGATCAGCCGGAGGAGAGGATGGAAACAATCCGGAGACTTCAACTCAGCGGGCATCGTAACTCGGCTGGCGGTTTACCAAACAATGCTCCACCCCTTTTCAGACTTGATGAGTTTTGTAATAGAGTAGGCGCAACAGCTTATCTCTGCCGTGCCATCGTGCGCGTATTGAATGCTAAAGGCTTTTGAAGTTGTCTCTTTGATGTTTCTCCGGGTCATAATCCATCATTTGTTTTTCTTAACCTCAAAAGAGGTGCCTTTAATTATCCTGCATAGAAAGGCAAATCACAAGTCTCGAGGCGTCTTACCGTCCTGAGAATTATAAATTTTAGATAACCCGGAATATGAATCGAAAAAGACTTGTCTTCAATAGTATCCGGAATACAGCCGTAAGAACATGCTGAACGGCCTGCAAGCATACTTCCGGCTTAGATAATCCGGATGAGAAAGTTGGTACCGCAACTCCGGTTTACCAGCCTTATAACACCCATTGCGTTTAGCAATATTGTAAACCAAGGTTAAGCCGGTCAAAGTGAGACCCGGCTGGACACACCTTGACATAATCAAAGAAAACTTGTGATAAAGCAGAAGAACTTAGGGGCTTCCGGTTCGAATACGACCAGAGACCCGGCCCAAAGGGGTTAAGCTAAGATTCGGATACGATCATATAGCCCCCAGTGGGTGTGGTTTATGCCAATCAAGAGGGTATCGACAGCTATGTTCTCTTTGGTTCGAATACGACCCATGTTTGAACAGGAAGCCCCCAAGTGATTTTAAGAATTGTTTAACGACGCTGATTCGAATACGATCCACGTCGGTTCTCAGAGGGGTTAAACTATGATTCAAATATGACCAAAGGTAACCTCCCAATGAGCTCGGCACTTTGCCAATCAAATGGGTATCGACAGCTATGTTCTCTTTGGTTCGAATACGACCCATGTTTGAACAGGAAGCCCGCAAGTGACTTCACTGCTTACGGCTAGATTCGAATACGATCATAAGCCGGATCCTCCTTTAAGTCATCATGTAGTCTTGCAATAAAAACAACACGTGCATATTGGGAGGAGAAAAAAGGACAGAGGTCCTGCTTTATTGCTTATCATAATATATACATGGTTGAGAGAAATATGTACACCACGAGAGCCGGTGGCTCAAGTGTAGTAAGGCCGAAGCTGAGCTATGTTCCACGGCCGACGGGTCTCTTCCTCCGACTTACGTGAATCTTTGTGCTCCCGAATGTCAATGAGGTAATATGACCCGTTATGCAAGTTCTTGCTGACCACAAAGGGCCCTTCCCAAGGTGGGGATAACTTGTGTGCATCTGCTTGATCCTGGATGAGCCGGAGCACGAGGTCGCCTTCCTGGAAGACCCGGGATTTGACCCGGCGGCTATGATAACGGCGCAGGTCTTGTTGGTAAATCGCTGAACGGGCTGCTGCCACATCACGCTGTTCGTCCAACAAGTCAAGAGCATCTTGGCGTGCCTGTTCATTATCCGTCTCAACATAAGCCGCCACGCGAGGTGAGTCGTGATGGATGTCACTGGGGAGGACTGCTTCTGCTCCATAAACCATGAAGAAAGGTGTGAAGCCTGTAGACCTGTTAGGAGTAGTGTTGATGCTCCATAACACGGAGGGCAACTCCTCCACCCAACAACCCGGCGTCTGTTGCAAAGGGACCAAAAGTCGGGGCTTGATACCCTTCAGAATCTCCTGATTAGCTCTCTCAGCTTGACCATTGGATTGAGGATGAGCCACTGAGGAAACATCAAGTCGGATATTCTCTCGTTGACAAAACTCCTCCATGGCGCCTTTGGAGAGATTGGTGCCATTGTCAGTTATAATGCTGTGTGGAAAACCAAAGCGAAAGATCACCTTTTTCATAAACTGAACCGCCGTGGCTGCATCACACTTGCTAACTGGCTCCGCTTCAACCCACTTGGTAAACTTGTCAACAGCCACCAAAAGGTGGGTCTTCTTATCCTTGGACCTCTTGAAAGGTCCAACCATATCAAGCCCCCAGACCGCAAAGGGCCAAGTGATTGGGGTCATCCTCAGCTCCTGAGCCGGCACATGAGCTCGTCGTGAAAACCTCTGGCAACCATCACATTTACTGACCAAGTCCTCTGCATCAGCATGAGCCGTCAACCAATAAAAACCATGACGAAAAGCCTTGGCCACAAGGGACTTTGAGCCGGCGTGATGGCCACAATCCCCTTCATGGATCTCACGCAAGATCTCTTGACCTTCCTCAGGGGAGACACAACGCTGAAATGCTCCGGTAACACTGCGATGATGCAACTCGCCATTGATAACGATCATTGACTTAGCCCGCCAGGTTATCTACCTGGCCAAAGTTTCATCCTCAGGTAACTCGCCCCGGGTCATATAAGTCAGATATGGCAGTGTCCAGTCTGGTATGATATGGAGAACGCCACCAGTCGTGCCTCCGGGTCAGGGACAGCTAAGTCTTCCTCCGTAGGCAACTTAACAGAAGGGCTATACAGGACGTCCATGTGACACCCAAAATTTTGGCCTCATTTTATTTATTAAAATGTTGCCAGGAAATAAAACTTTTCCAAATTGTCAAGTTTTACCTTTTGTGATTTTGGATTTTTGCCTCTAGTGGGAGAAACCTTCAAAGGTATTGTTGGATTTGTTTACTCTCTTTTATAAAACCATTATTTATCAGTGGATTCAAATGTTGCAAGATTTATTTATTCAAAAAGCTTTCTTTCTTTAAAATGATTCCTTTTGCATTTGGGGCCTATTTGCACTACAACCACTTGACAAATGCTTTTAAAAATTCCACCAAAATTTGGGGATGTCATGTGATGGTTCCACATCACTTTTATGCAAAAATACCTCCTGGGCACTGGAGATTTTGAGCTCTTCACCAACTTTTCCAATCTGGTCCAGTAGGCACTTTTGCACTACAACCCATTTAAATATTTCTTTAAAAATTCTTCCAATTGTTTGGAGAGGTCAGTGGATGCATACCACTCATCTTCAAGCAAAAACCCAATGATGTTCTTTGGAAAATTTGAGTGGATCAACCTCTTTTGCTTTCTGGTCCAAATTGGTAATTTGTACTGCAACCATATTTTTCCTTGCTCTAGTGACCCTGAGCTTTCTCCTACTTGTAGCCCTCCCTACCAAACTCTTAAGTCCAAGAGATTGGGCTCATTGGAGGTTTTGAAGTGCATGCCCTAAACCCTTCTGTTTTCTGTCCAGGACTGGAGTTTTGCAAAGCTTGCACTATCAACTTTCTGTTTTTGCCAAACTGACCCTACCACCATCTCCTGTGTCTAAGGAGGCACTGATCTGGAGTTTTTGGCCACTCCAAGAGTTGCCTATGTGCATCTGGCATTCTGTCGAACACCTGGTGTGCACAGCCACTTTTGGCAAGCTCTCTGGTTTGCACTATGGACTTGAACCCCTGACCTATCCACCTTGTCCACTAAGTGTCTTGCTTCCCCCACCGTCATCCTGTGCAGTGCCAGCTCCACCCTCGAGCTCTAGAGCGCGCTAGCATTGCGTCGAACAGGTGCCGTGCGTGCTCTGGGCGCGCGCGCACTACGCCGACACGCCGCACTGCCGCACGCGACGCGACCCGACCCTGGCCCCCTCTGCATCGCTGAGCCGCGCACTAGTCGCCCCCTCCTCCACGATCGCTCTGGCGCCCTGCTACGCCGCTGGCCGCGCCCTTGGCGGCACGCCGGCGTCGGCAGCGGATTCCGCCGCGGACGGCGCCGCCCAAGCCACTAGCGCACGACAGCTGCCCCGGAGCACAGGCCGTGCTTATCCTCCCGCTTGTCGGAACGCGTTCGTCGCCGCCACAATGCCCTGCAACTACAGGAAAGCGGTCGCCGGCGATCTTATCTGCTGCCGCTGCGGAGCAAGCCTCGTCATGCTATATAAAGGGTCCCCGAGCCCCTCCGAGCACTCACGCGACTCCAGACACTCCTCGTAGAGCTTCCCGCGTAGTGAATCGACCTGTAGTGGCCGTCTCCCTCAACTCCGGCCAGCCCGGCCGCCGCCAAGCTCCAGCGCGATTCGTCGGCGCCGGCAACCCTTTTGCCAATCCAGCGCCACCAAGAACCTCCCCGTAGTCTTGCGGAGCTGCCCAGCTACCCAACTTTGGTCGGAGACCGCCGGAGCACCAATGTCACTTCACCACCGTAGCCTCCCTCCGCCGCGGAGCTCGCCGCCGGCGATTCCTGCCACCTCCGTTGACCCTCCAACCACCCAAAGGACCGCCTCGGTCTAGCCGTTCCATCCCCGCCCTTGGATGCCCATGTGGTGCAGCCGTTCGTCGACGGCGATCGCCGGAACCCCGCCACCGTTCGGGCACAGAGAAAGGAGGGAGGGGAAGACCAGTCAAACCTGACTAGTGGGCCCTCTGGACCCACTGTCAGCGACTCGCACGCCCGCCCTCTCTCTGTTTAAGTGAAGGCGCAAAACCCCCGAGTGCGTTTCTCTGCTGCGAAAGCGTATTTCTGCTGAAGCGTTTTCCTTTTTTCTGACTTTTAATAAAAACAGATTTGACCAAACTTTGACCAGCTATAACTTTTAAAATAAAACTCCAAATGAGTTCATTCTTTTTCCTACCTCTCTCAAATTTCATCTAGTTTATTTTAAGATTTATTTCAAAATTATTTGAGACAGGTTTTGGTACTGTGTTTGAAATATTTGTATTTGTGTATTTTGCAAAATAGGAGTTTTGGAGGAAAAGGAAAGCTTCCAATAAGTGCATCCTTTGCATACTCTTGAAGGCAAGCATTTCTGAACTCTGGCATAATATTTGTTGTAGTGTTTTGATGCGATCGCAGCATCTATTGTCTTGGAGTATGTGATAGCCTTATGTATCGATATAGTCTCGTGCATGAGGTGCACTTTGGAGTTGTTTTGTGATCAACAATGGATACGCTACTGATTTGGATCATCCTCGTGAGCTTCTCTTGCACACCAGTAGGAAGCCGGGAAAGTCGTGGTCTTGGGTAGACACGAGCTTGTCCCTAATCCCTCGTCGAGACGAGTATGCCCGGCATAGCATGGTGAGGCTCGAGGAGTGGTGATTTATTTCGCTAGTGGTAATGTTGTTGGTGGATACTTAGACCACCTGAGTCGGTTGTAGACCGAGTCTTGATCAATAGCTTCCTTCTTTGCCGGTACCACCACTTGTCCCAGCAGGGGACAGGGTATGGTTCAGTAGGTTGTCAACCCCTTTCCAAAGCACACACCGTACAGAGAGGCCGTGATGAGGGTCCCATGGCCATGGATTAAAGCCAGTCATCCGGTCCGGGGGCATGGGTGTTTTCGGTTGTAGCCGAAGGGGATAGCTTCCCCGGTTTGCGTGCGGTATAAATTTTGTGATCCCATGCTATGTCGAGGTTGTAGCCTCCCCACTTAGAGTTTTGCTTGGCAGGTGTCGTGGGTGATTCCAGACACTGGTGAGTTAAGCTGGTGTGTGCAGGTCAGGCGTGTTTTCAATCAAAAGACCGTAGACGGAATTAGTCCCGAGGGACTGAGTAATCCCATTACTCGTGGAAAATGGTACTCCCTCTGCAGAGGGTATATCCTGTTGGATAGTCATGTTCTTGAGTAGAGACTACAGTCTGAGTCGAATCTCTGTACGGTATTTGGATGGAGACACGGTTAACTGGATCGTAGGAACGGTATTCGGATGGAGATACGGCTTGACAATATTATCGGTTTTCGGTTGGAGAAATGACTGTACTGAATTTTGTGTAAGTTTTGGCATATGGATTATGATCTTTATTATTTTGGACTAACCATTTATATTGCGTGTATTATCGAGTATCCCTAGGACGGTTCTACCTCCTGGATATTCACTGTATTTTTTTTCTCTTATAAGCCCTTTCTGTGGTGTCGCTCAGACGCCCGGCTGTGGCATTACTATTCTGCATTTTCCGCTCGAGGAGTCTTTCAGACACTCGTTTGGCACCTGCATTATTATTCCGCATTTTCCGCTCGAGGAGTCTTTCAGACACTCGTTTGGCACCTGCATTATTATTCCGCATTTTCCGCTCGAGGAGTCTTTCAGACACTCGTTTGGCACCTGTATTATTTTCCGCATTTTCCTCTCGAGGAGTCTTTCAGACACTCGTTTGGCACCCGTATTACTATTCGGCAGTTTCCGCTCGAGGCATCATTCAGACCCTCGCTTGGCACCCAGTATTTTACTTTGAATTATTTTAACCACATGTGTGCATCATGGTTTTCGTGTCTTTTCGTGACAGGCGTGTGATCACATAATTATTCGGAGCATGTTTTGATTTATTATACCCTTGTTCTTAATGTTTGCGAGTACATTCAAACGTACTCACTGGCTTGTCCCTGGCTATTGTCTTGGCCAGATTTCTTGCATGGAGGTATGCATCGCGGTGACAACCTTGGAACCTACGCTGTTGACGTTTGCAGCCTCGCGAAGATAGGAGTTATCCTGGTCAGCTGTTCTTGTGGGAAATGGAGTCCCATAGACGTAGATATTTCCAACCGCTTCCGCCCTCAACCATTAGAAACCAAGTGTTGTACTCCTAGGCCTAAATGGTCTTGTACTACATATTTTTTGTTCCTTGCTTGGAATTCTTGTATCAAGTTGGTACCTCATCAGCTAACAGTAATCCTGGGGCTGGTGAGCACACAGGCCGTTTTTCTGGGAATTTATATCCCAAAAATCCGGTCGTGACAGACTTGGTATCAGAGCCAGGCTGACCATTGGCTAATCCTATCTTAGCCAGGTCAATAAACTTAGGTTAACCAAACCACCGGACCTTAGCCTGACCCCGGTCAAGCTTCCCGTGTAAGATAGCTCCACAGTGACCCGACGCCCTTTTCGGCGGACGGTGCCCAACCTATCAGCCTAGGCCGTCGATCACGCGCCAGTGACCGACACCCAACCCATCTCTATCGCAAGCGTGCGGAGGAAGACTCCGTCCCCTTTCCCTATAAAAAGGGCACACTAGCCTCAATCGCAACACAACCTCTTTTCCCCAAACCCAGCCACGATGCCTGGCCCCATTGTTCACAATGAGACCACAGCGACCAACCTTGGAGGTTTTGTGACCATGCTCGCAAACCTCACCCGCCGTGCCTATGCGTTAGAAGAGCCTCCTGAGTATGTTGTGTACCAAGGACCCATGTACGGTGAAAGCCGTCAGTATTGGGCCACTGTGCACATCTACGGTAGGGGACTGTCGCCAGAACGCCCCTACAGGTTCACTGGAAGGACAACTCCCTTCGAGCCACAAGCCATCCAACTGGTAGCCCGAGAAGCTATAGTTCAACTCCGGCACTTGTCGCCCAGAGTTAACTGTCGCTCGTTCTACTACTACCCCAGTCGTGACGGGTATGGTAGGCCGCCCCAAGTTGCCAACGAAGACCACGAGACGGACCCTGCGCTGTTGCATCTGGTGCGCTATGTAAGCGCACTAGAGCAACTGTTTGACCAGGTCACTCTTGATCTGATCGCAGCTCGTGGAGAGCTGGTTCACCGAGCCCCAGCGAGGAGAGAAGCGGAGCCCGACACCGACAACCCAGTCGTGCTGTTCGGACACCCGATCGATCCCTTGAGGTCTGCGCCAGCCCTCAACCAGAGTACTTTGGTGACCCCAGAAGCGCTTCGTCGCCTTTTGGGAACCCATTCCAACGGGATTTGGGCCAACAACCCCGGGATGGTCATCACCATCTCCCCGACCCTGCAGCACCTCAGCCTCAACCAGCAAATCCCGACGGTGAGAACCGTGGAGAAGCATCGGCATCCGCAAGGCCAGCCCACTTGGACATTAACGAAGTAGACTAAGTCGCTCAAAGTTGTATCGAGCCTTAGTTTTCCTACGCTTTGTAATGTGTGGCCTTGTATCGCTTTTGTTGCATGATGTCTGTTTGAGCGCTTTTGTGTTTGGAGTAGTAGCTATGCATGTGTACGTTGGCGTACAGTTGCATTTTTTTTATATATTTCGGGCGCAACTACCTAGACCAACCCCGTCGGCTCCCACAGTAATGCGTCCCATTTAGGTGATGGGTATATCTGTGGCTTTGACCCGAGTACAGGATCGGCAATCAGTTACCCTTCACCCCGGTAGAAATCCCAGCCCCGGTGCTATATAAAGGCCACTTCGCGACCTTGCCGAGCACCCCTCACCTTTGTGCGCAGCGCTCACAGCCATTCCTTGCCATGTCGACCCCCAGTATTTATCTGAGAACCCCAGACGCAACCCCCGGCAGTTTTGTCAAATTATTGTGGGACTTTACCTGCAGTACTATGAGTGCCACCCGTCCACCCCAGTACGAGCTGCTCAAATCGAGGATCACTCCATCCACCTCAAAATATTGGGCAGTGGTGCACATCCCTCCCGCCTACCCAAACCAAGATCCCACGGAAGTCTCCTTCGTGGGGAAATCCATGCCGACTCCGCATATGGCTATAGAAGCTGCTGCGTACGAGGCGATCGCTCGTCTTCGATTCCCAGTACCCTATGCCAGCGAGCGAGGATACTATTATTTTCCGAGTCGTGCAGCACCCGGAGAAGTTGCATCTTTTCCCGGTGGGCGCATTGAGAGAGATCCAGTACTAGCCAACCTTGCCCAGTACGTCATCGCTCAGGAGCGTTTAACTCAGCGAGTAATGGGTTATCTCCAGAACCTCGCTGATTTAAATCCTCGGATCGCTATTGGCAGACCACTGAGGCCTGACCAAGAAGGACGCATTCATCGACTGGTCAACCCGCTTCCCCCGATAGAAGAGGAGTGTGCCCCGGTGCCAGAGGCGTTTTCTCAGGACCCTGTCGCTTTACCGTTTTCCATGTAAACGCCTCCGATGTATTTATTGTCCCAGTACTTGTATTTATGTGATGCAGCATGTCCGTAAAATCTTTGTGCGACGGATCCGATTTTTCTTTAGTTCCTGTTTTGTGAGCAGTGCTACTGCTGTTAGTTTTGTTTTAATTATTTTCCTCTCGCTACATGTTTTCGAGGAGATTTCTTTTCCCCGAGTTATTACTGCGTATATGCATTTTCTCGACCCACACTTTTATTCACGCATCATCGTTACAGCAGACTCTCAGCAGCCACCACTCGACCGCACGCTCTGTTGCAAACCCTTGAGCACATTTTTGCGCCTATCTAACCACACTCGAGGACACCACCGTCCTAGTAAGAGAGATTTGTGAGTGTTCCTTCAAGCGCGAGCCGCCCCAGCACTCCGACAGCAGTCAGCCCCGGTGCCGCGTCTAATCCACATGATCGCCGCCACCGCGAAGAGCTAACACTCGAGCAGCAGCATCACGACGATCGTCCAGGATCATCGCGCACAGGAGCACGGAGAACCCCAGCAGCACCGCCAAGCCCCCACACACCAGGACCACATACCAGTCCGGCATTGCCTCCGCCATTGGAGCCTCGGCCCGAGCTCCTACCAGCAGCTATGGAGGAGAAGGAAGGAGGAGTAGGAGCGAGGCCGGATGTGAGGGAGAAGAAAGGAGCACCGCGAGCGTTTTATAGCCCGAGATCGGTGTACGGTGGGCGAGGTCCACCAGCGCCGCTCGTCGCTCGGCCGCCGGTGTTCGGAGGCGAGTCCGCGAGCAGTGCCGACAGCGCCCTGGCCCACGAGGTGAGTGCACGCTGCACCGGCAGCTAGCACGCCGCGCACTACCACGGTACGGCCTCGATGCCCTACGAGCTAGGCATCGCCGGTGGAGGAAGCGCGGGAGAGCGCGAGAGAGAGACGAGAGAGCCAGAGGTAGGAGGAGAGGCCGACAGTGGGCCCTGGGCCCACCTGTCAGCCAGAGAGAGCAATGTGCTCACGGGTGCGACCAGCGTATTTTAGTAATTTAGAATTTATTCTAAATTACTGTATCCCGTAGAAATATCTCGTTTTCCCTAACCGTGGATTTTTCCACGCTGCGCCAGTGTAGCACACTGTGGTTTTACCCCACTTATTGCCCTCTCACTGTAGCCTTTTGGTTTTTGTGCAACTAGAGGATTTCATTGATAAAAGCAATTTTATTTCAAAAATAATTCTTGTCCAAAACAACTTTTAACAAATCTCGAGGACGAGATTTTTCTTAAGGGGGGTAGTGTTGTGACACCCAAAATTTTGGCCTCGTTTTATTTATTAAAATGTTGCCAGGAAATAAAACTTTTCCAAATTGTCAAGTTTTACCTTTTGTGATTTTGGATTTTTGCCTCTAGTGGGAGAAACCTTCAAAGGTATTGTTGGATTTGTTTACTCTCTTTTATAAAACCATTATTTATCAGTGGATTCAAATGTTGCAAGATTTATTTATTCAAAAAGCTTTCTTTCTTTAAAATGATTCCTTTTGCATTTGGGGCCTATTTGCACTACAACCACTTGACAAATGCTTTTAAAAATTCCACCAAAATTTGGGGATGTCATGTGATGGTTCCACATCACTTTTATGCAAAAATACCTCCTGGGCACTGGAGATTTTGAGCTCTTCACCAACTTTTCCAATCTGGTCCAGTAGGCACTTTTGCACTACAACCCATTTAAATATTTCTTTAAAAATTCTTCCAATTGTTTGGAGAGGTCAGTGGATGCATACCACTCATCTTCAAGCAAAAACCCAATGATGTTCTTTGGAAAATTTGAGTGGATCAACCTCTTTTGCTTTCTGGTCCAAATTGGTAATTTGTACTGCAACCATATTTTTCCTTGCTCTAGTGACCCTGAGCTTTCTCCTACTTGTAGCCCTCCCTACCAAACTCTTAAGTCCAAGAGATTGGGCTCATTGGAGGTTTTGAAGTGCATGCCCTAAACCCTTCTGTTTTCTGTCCAGGACTGGAGTTTTGCAAAGCTTGCACTATCAACTTTCTGTTTTTGCCAAACTGACCCTACCACCATCTCCTGTGTCTAAGGAGGCACTGATCTGGAGTTTTTGGCCACTCCAAGAGTTGCCTATGTGCATCTGGCATTCTGTCGAACACCTGGTGTGCACAGCCACTTTTGGCAAGCTCTCTGGTTTGCACTATGGACTTGAACCCCTGACCTATCCACCTTGTCCACTAAGTGTCTTGCTTCCCCCACCGTCATCCTGTGCAGTGCCAGCTCCACCCTCGAGCTCTAGAGCGCGCTGGCATTGCGTCGAACAGGTGCCGTGCGTGCTCTGGGCGCGCCCAGAGCGCACGTTTTGCACGCGCGCGCACTACGCCGACACGCCGCACTGCCGCACGCGACGCGACCCGACCCTGGCCCCCTCTGCATCGCTGAGCCGCGCACTAGTCGCCCCCTGCTCCACGATCGCTCTGGCGCCCTGCTATGCCGCTGGCCGCGCCCTTGGTGGCACGCCGGCGTCGGCAGCGGATTCCGCCGCGGACGGCGCCGCCCAAGCCACTAGCGCACGACAGCTGCCCCGGAGCACAGGCCGTGCTTATCCTCCCACTCGTCGGAACGCGTTCGTCGCCGCCACGATGCCCTGCAACTACAGGAAAGCGGTCGCCGGCGATCTTATCTGCTGCCGCCGCGGAGCAAGCCTCGTCACGCTATATAAAGGGTCCCCGAGCCCCTCCGAGCACTCACGCGACTCCAGACACTCCTCGTAGAGCTTCCCGCGTAGTGAATCGACCTGTAGTGGCCGTCTCCCTCAACTCCGGCCAGCCCGGCCGCCGCCAAGCTCCAGCGCGATTCGTCGCCGCCGGCCACCCTTTTGCCAATCCAGCGCCACCAAGAACCTCCCCGTAGTCTTGCGGAGCTGCCCAGCTACCCAACTTCGGTCGGAGACCGCCGGAGCACCAATGTCACTTCACCACCGTAGCCTCCCTCCGCCGCGGAGCTCGCCGCCGGCGATTCCTGCCACCTCCGTCGACCCTCCAACCACCCAAAGGACCGCCTCGGTCTAGCCATTCCATCCCCGCCCTTGGATGCCCATGTGGTGCAGCCGTTTGTCGACGGCGATCGCCGGAACCCCGCCACCGTTCGGGCACAGAGAAAGGAGGGAGGGGAAGACCAGTCAAACCTGACTAGTGGGCCCTCTGGACCCACTATCAGCGACTCGCACGTCCGCCCTCTCTCTGTTTAAGTGAAGGCGCAAAACCCCCGAGTGCGTTTCTCTACTGCGAAAGCGTATTTCTGCTGAAGCGTTTTCCTTTTTTCTGACTTTTAATAAAAACAGATTTGACCAAACTTTGACCAGCTATAACTTTTAAAATAAAACTCCAAATGAGTTGATTCTTTTTCCTACCTCTCTCAAATTTCATCTAGTTTATTTTAAGATTTATTTCAAAATTATTTGAGACAGGTTTTGGTACTGTGTTTGAAATATTTGTATTTGTGTATTTTGCAAAATAGGAGTTTTGGAGGAAAAGGAAAGCTTCCAGTAAGTGCATCCTTTGCATACTCTTGAAGGCAAGCATTTCTGAACTCTGGCATAATATTTGCTGTAGTGTTTTGATGCGATCGCAGCATCTATTGTCTTGGAGTATGTGATAGCCTTATGTATCGATATAGTCTCGTGCATGAGGTGCACTTTGGAGTTGTTTTGTGATCAACAATGGATACGCTACTGATTTGGATCATCCTCGTGAGCTTCTCTTGCACACCGGTAGGAAGCCGGGAAAGTCGTGGTCTTGGGTAGACACGAGCTTGTCCCTAATCCCTCGTCGAGACGAGTATGCCCGGCATAGCATGGTGAGGCTCGAGGAGTGGTGATTTATTTCGCTAGTGGTAATGTTGTTGGTGGATACTTAGACCACCTGAGTCGGTTGTAGACCGAGTCTTGATCAATAGCTTCCTTCTTTGCCGGTACCACCACTTGTCCCAGCAGGGGACAGGGTATGGTTCAGTAGGTTGTCAACCCCTTTCCAAAGCACACACCGTACAGAGAGGCCGTGATGAGGGTCCCATGGCCATGGATTAAAGCCAGTCATCCGGTCCGGGGGCATGGGTGTTTTCGGTTGTAGCCGAAGGGGATAGCTTCCCCGGTTTGCGTGCGGTATAAATTTTGTGATCCCATGCTACGTCGAGGTTGTAGCCTCCCCACTTAGAGTTTTGCTTGGCAGGTGTCGTGGGTGATTCCAGACACTGGTGAGTTAAGCTGGTGTGTGCAGGTCAGGCGTGTTTTCAATCAAAAGACCGTAGATGGAATTAGTCCCGAGGGACTGAGTAATCCCTTTACTCCTGGAAAATGGTACTCCCTCTGCAGAGGATATATCCTGTTGGATAGTCATGTTCTTGAGTAGAGACTACAGTCTGAGTCGAATCTCTGTAACGGTATTTGGATGGAGACACGGTTAACTGGATCGTAGTAACGGTATTCGGATGGAGATACGGCTTGACAATATTATCGGTTTTCGGTTGGAGAAACGACTGTACTGAATTTTGTGTAAGTTTTGGCATATGGATTATGATCTTTATTATTTTGGACTAACCATTTATATTGCGTGTATTATCGAGTATCCCTGGGACGGTTCTACCTCCTGGATATTCACTGTATTTTTTTCTCTTATAAGCCCTTTCTGTGGTGTCGCTCAGACGCCCGGCTGCGGCATTACTATTCTGCATTTTCCGCTCGAGGAGTCTTTCAGACACTCGTTTGGCACCTGCATTATTATTCCGCATTTTCCGCTCGAGGAGTCTTTCAGACACTCGTTTGGCACCTGCATTATTATTCCGCATTTTCCGCTCGAGGAGTCTTTCAGACACTCGTTTGGCACCTGTATTATTTTCCGCATTTTCCTCTCGAGGAGTCTTTCAGACACTCGTTTGGCACCTGTATTACTATTCGGCAGTTTCCGCTCGAGGCGTCATTCAGACCCTCGCTTGGCACCCAGTATTTTACTTTGAATTATTTTAACCACATGTGTGCATCATGGTTTTCGTGTCTTTTCGTGACAGGCGTGTGATCACATAATTATTCGGAGCATGTTTTGATTTATTATACCCTTGTTCTTAATGTTTGCGAGTACATTCAAACGTACTCACTGGCTTGTCCCTGGCTATTGTCTTGGCCAGATTTCTTGCATGGAGGTATGCATCGCGGTGACAACCTTGGAACCTACACTGTTGACGTTTGCAGCCTCGCGAAGATAGGAGTTATCCTGGTCAGCTGTTCTTGTGGGAAATGGAGTCCCATAGACGCAGATGTTTCCAACCGCTTCCGCCCTCAACCATTAGAAACCAAGTGTTGTACTCCCAGGCCTAAATGTTCTTGTACTACATATTTTTTGTTCCTTGCTTGGAATTCTTGTATCAAGTTGGTACCTCATCAGCTAACAGTAATCCTGGGGCTGGTGAGCACACAGGCCGTTTTTCTGGGAATTTATATCCCAAAAATCCGGTCGTGACAGTCCAGGAAAGTGTTAGGCGGCACCGGTTTTCGCTAAGAGCCCAGCCGGCTTAAAGCATCCGCCGCCTCGTTCTTCCTGCGATCAATGTGTTCCACTTGGTAACCCTGGAAATGCCCAGCAATGGCATCAACCTCGCGGCGATAAGCCGCCATGAGAGGGTCCTTGGAATCCCACTTTCCTGAGACTTGTTGAGCCACCAAGTCTGAGTCGCCGAAGCACCTTACCCGGCTTATGCTCATCTCCTTAGCCATCCGAAGACCATGGAGCAAGGCCTCGTACTCAGCCGCGTTGTTAGTGCAAGGAAACAGCAACTGTAGCACATAATGGAACTTGTCACCTTTAGGGGAAGCCAACACGACTCCAGCCCCCGAGCCCTCCAGCTGCCTGGACCCATCAAAGTGGATAGTCCAATACGTGTTATCCGGCTTCTGCTCGGGGACTTGTGACTCTGTCCAATCATTGATGAAGTCCACCAGGGCCTGAGATTTAACAGCAGTGCGTGGCACATACTTGAGACCATGAGGTCCAAGCTCTATAGCCCACTTAGCTACTCTCCCTGTGGCCTCCCTATTTTGAATGATATCACCCAGAGGGGCAGAACTGACCACGGTTATGGGATGACCCTGGAAATAATGCTTAAGTTTCCGGCTCGCCATGAACACACCATAAACAAGCTTCTGCCAATGCGGATATCGCTGCTTGGACTCAATGAGCACTTCGCTGACATAATAAACCGGCCGCTGAACCGGATGCTCCTTACCCTCCTCCTTGCGCTCCACCACCATAGCCACACTGACAGCTCGTGTGTTCGCCGCCACATATAATAATAAGGGCTCTTTGTCAACCGGAGCAGCAAGGACTGGAGGCTCTGCGAGCTGCTTCTTCAAATCCTCAAAGGCAGTATTAGCTGCATCATTCGAGACAAAGTTATCAGTTTTCTTCATCAACTGATATAAGGGCATGGCCTTCTCACCCAAACGGCTTATAAACCGGCTTAAAGCAGCGATGCGACCCGCCAAGCGCTGAACGTCATTAATACACGCCGGCTTAGCCAGGGAGGTGATGGCCTTGATCTTCTCCGGGTTAGCCTCAATGCCTCTGTCAGAAACCAAGAAACCCAAGAGTTTGCCTGCAGGAACACCAAAGACACATTTAGCCGGGTTAAGCATCATCTTGTAGACCCGGAGATTATCAAAGGTCTCCCTTAAATCATCTTTCAGGGTTTCCTCTTTTATGGACTTAACCACAATATCGTCCACATAAGCGTGAACATTGCGCCCAATCTGTTTATGAAGACAGTTCTGTACACAACGCTGGTAAGTTGCCTGTGCACGCTTGAGTCCAAAGGGCATAGACACATAGCAGAAGGCTCCAAAGGGAGTGATGAACGCCGTCTTCTCCTGGTCCTTAACTGCCATCTTAATCTGATGATATCCAGAATAAGCATCCAAGAAACTTAAGCGTGCACAACCTGCCGTAGCATCAATGATTTGATCAATACGGGGGAGGGCAAAAGGATCAGCCGGACACGCCTTGTTTAAGTCCGTGTAGTCCACACACATCTGCCAGGTGCCGTTCTTCTTGAGTACGAGCATCGGGTTAGCCAACCACTCTGGGTGAAAGACTTCAACAATAAACCCGGCTGCCAAGAGCCGGGCCACCTCTTCACCAATAGCCTTCCGCCTCTCTTCATTAAACCGCCGAAGGAACTGCTTGACCGACTTAAATTTTGGATCAACATTGAGAGTGTGCTCAGCGAGTTCTCTAGGTACACCTGGCATGTCAGAAGGTTTCCATGCGAAGATGTCCCTATTCTCACGGATGAACTCGATGAGCGCGCTTTCCTATTTTGGATCCAGATTGGCACTGATGCTAAACTGCTGACATGAATCTCCTGGAACATAATCAACAAGCTTAGTTTCATCAGCCGACTTAAATTTCATCGCCGGCTCATTCTCTGTAGTCGGCTTTTTCAGAGAGGTCATATCTGTTGGGTCAACATTGTCTTTGTAAAACTTCAACTCCTCTGTAGCACAAACAGACTCTGCATAAGCCGCATCGCCTTCCTCACACTCCAGAGCCACTTTTCGGCTGCCGTGAACCGTAATGGTCCCATTGTGACCCGGCATCTTGAGCTGTAAGTACACATAACACGGCCGTGCCATAAATTTGGCGTAAGCCGGCCGTCCAAATATAGCATGGTACGGACTTCTTATCTTGACCACCTCAAAGGTCAATTTCTCCACCCTGTAGTTGTTCTCATCTCCAAAGGCCACTTCTAATTCGATCTTGCCGAGTGGATAAGCTGACTTACCAGGTACCACACCATGGAAGATAGTGTTTGACTGGCTGAGGTTCTTATCAACCAACCCCATGCGGCGAAAAGTCTCATAATAGAGGATGTTGATGCTGCTGCCTCCATCCATGAGCACCTTTGTGAACTTATATCCTCCTACTTGAGGAGCCACCACTAAGGCCAAGTGGCCCGGGTTATCCACCCGGGGAGGGTGATCCCCCCTACTCCACACTATGGGCTGCTCAGACCACCGCAAGTAGCGTGGGACTGCCGGCTCAACAGCATTCACTGCCCTCTTATGAAGCTTCTGATCTCGCTTGCACAGACTGGTGGTAAACACATGATACTGTCCACCGCTAAGCTGCTTTGGATTGGTATGATAACCCCCCTGCTGTTGTTGATGACCCTGGCCAGACTGTTGATTAAAGCCCCCTTGACCGCTCTGAGGACCAGAATTTGAGCCGCCGCCCGGGCCATGAAAGCCGCCGGCGCCTGAGCCGCCGCCCGGGCCATTGTAATTCTTAAAGGCCTTCATGATTGCACAATCCTTCCACAGATAAGTCGCTGGCTTCTCTCTAGAGCCATGCCTTGGACAAGGCTCATTCAACAGCTGCTCCAGCGTCGGACCTGACCCGCCGCCTCGGGGAGGGGGCCTCCCCTTGCGTCGCTGGTTATTCCCTTGTGAGCTGGCGTTGGCCACAAACTCTAGGCTGTCGTCGGCCTTGCGCTTGCCTCCTCCTTGGTTCCCCGGGTTATGCTGAGGACCCTTGCCATTGCCGTTCTTCTTTCCCTTCCCTGTCCTTTCATCATCTGAAGGGGGATCCTTGGTACCATCAGAATCAGCGTACTTGACAAGAGCCGCCATTAGTGTACCCATATCACTGCAGTCACGCTTAAGCCGCCCGAGTTTCATCTTCAGGGGCACGAAGCGACAATTCTGTTCCAACATTAAGACTGCAGAGCCCGCATCCATCTTATCTGATGAATGTATGATCTCCTTAACCCGGCGAACCCAATGGGTCGTGGATTCACCCTCCTGCTGCTTACAGTTAGTCAAATCTACAATTGACATAGACTGCCTACATGTATCTTTGAAGTTTTGGATGAACCGGGCTTTCAGCTCAGCCCAAGACCCGATGGAATTTGGTGGTAGCCCTTTCAACCAAGTGCGGGCAGTCCCATCCAACATCATGGTGAAGTACTTGGCCATTGCCGCTTCACTGACCTCCAGTAGTTCCATGGCCATCTCGTAACTCTCGATCCAGGCTGCGGGTTGTAAGTCAGCCGTGTAATTAGGCACCTTTCTAGGGCCTTTGAAGTCCTTGGGTAGACGTTCATTACGGATAGCTGGCACTAAACAAGGGACACCCCCAGTCCTGGTAGGGATACCCACGTCGACGGAAGTCATCGGATAAGCCGGGGGGGGGGGTCTGATAAGCCGTCAATTGAGGCACTTGATCCGCCTCTTGCCGTGCTTTGTCCTGGTCTGCTGCGTGAAAGGCTCCGTTATAAGCCGGGCCATGGCCAGGGGGCGGGTCATGGCGTCGGACGTTACTTGAGCCGGTCGCTGAGACCATGTGCCTGCTGTAACTCGGGCTCTGACCCGGACGAGGGGTCGAGTGGATCCTATCCCGGCTGTAGGAGTACGCCTCCTGCTGCGCCAGTGCCGTCTAAAGGAGTTCCCTGACCCGGCGGGTTTCAATAGCCGTCGGAGAGTCGCCGTCAACTGGGAGAGCCGCCAGCCGTGCTGCCGCAGCGACCATGTTCTTCAGCGGGTTATTATAATGACCCGGGGGTATTGGCACGTACTGAGGCGGGGCAGGGGGCACCTGGGGAGGCCCCATCACTTGTGGCTGAATAGGGGTCCCGGACCCGGGCACTATGACCCCTGGCGGGTTACTAGACCCTGCACCTGGCGTGTTGAAAAGGTTGCGTGGATCGTAAACCGGAGGGAGTCGAGATTGGGCCTTTTGATGCCTCCTTCTCAGGACCTCATTGGCCACGTTTTGATCCATCGTGAGCCGGAAGGACTGCGCTTGAATCAACTGGGTTTGGGCATCGAGAGCCGCCCGCTCCGCAGTCATCCTGATCCCTTCCGCTGCTAGATCCTCCTTAGCCTTCACTAGATCCAATCTTAACTGTGCCACCTCCGCATCATGCCGAGCTTGATCCGCCGGGTCAACCGTAGCGGTTAACAGGGTCGTCATCTTGTCCGTGAGATCCATTAGCACCTGAGCCGGAGAAGGCACCGGGTTTCCCGCTCCAGCAGCGGGGTTCTGAACAGGCTGCGCACCAGCCATAAAAACTCCAACCGGACTTGGCGGCTCAAATAGGTCCGGAATACTGTCACCATCGGAACAACCCATGAGCCTGCCATCTTGAAGTTGGTACAACGAGTTTGACTCATCGGTGGCCGACTCGCCGTCAGAGCCGGTGGCCGTCTCATCACCAGATCCAGATCGATCAGAGAGTCCTCCATGGATACACCCCACAAAAGCATGCCTTAAGGCAGGCCGGGCCCGGGCGGGTCGCGCACGCTGAGCCGTCTCGATGAGATCGGCGCAGAGACCCGGCTCAGGGCCCGGCTCACCAATCTTGCCAATGAAAACATGAATTCCGCCGAAGGGGACCCGGTACCCGTACTCAATTGAGCCGGCGTCGGGGCCCCAGTTTGCATCGTCGATGTAGAGCTTGCCGCGACGACTCTTGGTCATCCGGCCCACAGCGTATCCCTTGAGCCCTTTGAAGCTGCCCTTCAAGAACTCAAATCCACCGTGCGCTGGCCCCGCGGTGGGCGCCAACTGTCGTGGAATTGTCACGGCAGATGTCCTCGAGCTAGGACTTAGTCGTGGAGCCATCGCAGCTAGGAAGCTTGAAGGGGTTAATGCGGGACAAGGAACACGAGGGTTTATACTGGTTCGGCCCCTTGCGGTGAAGGTAAAAGCCTACGTCCAGTTGAGGTGGTATTGATTAGGGTTACGATCACCAGGGAGCTAAACTGCTATGCCCGGCTCTCGATGAGATTGTTCTTGTCCCTAAACTGCTGCCGGGTCGTCCCTTTATATAGGGAGGCTGACGCCCAGCAGCCCTCAGAGTCCCGGTCGGCTCATAAGAGTGTCCGGCTCGAACTCTCAACTATACTTGCCTTACACTACAAGTTCTAACATAATAATGATTGTAACTGCGGGCCTTAAGCCATATCCGGGTCTTAAGCCCATCTCTGGCCCATCGTCTTCAAGCTTGGCTCCGGGCTTCTGGCAACAACCATATGAGTAACCCGGCCCCTCCTGGCGGGTGAGTCTAAGGTCTATATCCTCAACAGTCCTTGTCCTCAAGCATCTCGGTGGTGGTGCGGAGTAGTGAATCCTCATGGGTAGGATCACAGTAGGTAGCCTGATAGTACCCCTGTGCCCCAGGGAGTGATGCTGGCATATAGCGGAAGTCAGTGTTCTGAAGCAAGGCAGTTCTGGCTCGCATGATAGTCATCATCGAGTAAGCTGCGTCCTGCACGGACATCTCGATGGTAACCCCGATTCCATAAGAGCAATGGAGGGGTTCAGTAGCTCCAGGATAGGAAGGGTAAATCCTGACTGTGCAAAAATATTGGCTTTGATTAAAGTCTCGAAACTGCTCCTCGACGGTATACTCGGGATACCACCGATAGCCTGTCTCAACCATCACTCGAACCAGCATGGCCGTGTGACCAGGTACGCCGAGGCACCGGGTCAGACGAACCACTTGATTCTGGGAACGGGTGGCCATCTGAAAGCATGGAATAATGCAAGGCATTAGTATCTCTAGGAGAATTCAGACAGCATAACGGCTGTAAATGCTCGGAAAGAGATTTGAGACATTCGCAACAGTTTGCAATACCACTCAACAACATCATATCAAGGTTCTGGTTCAACCGACAACATACTAAAGGTAGTAGAAACCGAACCGAAGCATGGAACCAGCAATCCTATAAGTTACTATGGATTAGTAACACGTGAACCTGATAGAGAGAAGAGAGCCTAGTCCTTAACCCACATAGAATGAGAAGAGAATGACTCAGATCAGAGGGCATAGGGTAAGGAGTAAAAGCGCCTTACGTTCCCTCCCACAATCAATTCCCCTACATATAACTAAAGCATTTCTAGACTCGACATCGACCAGTTTGGCTTAACGCACCTACAGGCAGTCCGGCTCTGATGCCAACGCTGTCAGGACCCCGATTCTAAGTCACACCGATCTAGCCTGTAACACCTCATATCACATTGCGGCCTCACGCACGGTACTCCCACGGGTGTCGCCTTACCATGGCCCGGGACCGTTTGCGCCTTTTGGCTCACGTATATGACAATGTCGCTAGCATCCATATGACAGAGAACCCGGGCCGACATGGCTAGTCGTGAACCCAAAGCGGCACTAACGTATGGGGACAGGCATACATGAATCAACATCGAACGTGTCGGTCAGCAGCGTGTGAATCCGGGCTGTAGCACTGGGCTAACAGGACTCCGGGAACCCGGGCTGTAGTAGGCTAGGCAGGACTCCGGATGTCACCGCGTGACATTTCCCCGAAGGGACAGACACAGGAACGATATGAAACACATGCCGGCCAGTCAAGTGTCCAGAGCAGTAGTGCTGGGCTAGCAGGACTCCGGTGAACCGGGCTGTAGCGGACTACTATGGCTCAAGGAGGCACTAGACTACATTTCCCCATAAGAGAGGCTGCCAAGGATAAACAACTAGATTGTCGGATCCCACACATACCAAGCATTTCAATCATACACACAATATGCTCGATATGTGCAAATACAACATGGCATCACAACAAAACTCTACAACTCAAAGTACTTTATTTAAAGGGCTCCAGAGAGCCTTACATAACTTGTTCATACAGATAGGGGTCACAAGACCCGACACTCAAGTCATACAATCATACAAACACATGCGGAAGCAACTTGTCTGGGTACAGACACTAGAAAGAAAGAAGGCTTGACGAAGCATGTCTATCTACGTAGGCCCTTCACAAGCCTAGATCACCACCTGGGTGGCAAGTCACTCGTCGTCGTCGAGTTCTACATAGAACCCATCAGAAGGGGCGGTGTTGTCGTCTGAAAACAGTAATTGAAGCAACATGAGTACAAAGGTACTCAGCAAGTCTTACAACAGATCCTACTATACATGTTCATTCTCAGGAAGGAAGTGGAGTTATTGCAGCAAGCCAGCTTTGACTCTTGGCTAAGCTATCCTACGAGACACCACTTGTAAAATAGTTTTCGCACACGAGTCCACTAATCACCATTCCAATACTCCACCGTGGATCCTCCCTCGGCATCCCACGAGAGAGCCATCCGCGGTACTCACACTTATCTTGAGGCTTTTAGTAGTATCCATTTACTTGTCTATGAACTGCATAAGCGACCAAGTAGTCCTTTACCGCAGACGCGGCTATTCGAATAGTTTCATACCCTGCAGGGGTGTACTTCGTCACACACGCTCTCACCACTTACCGTCGCTACACGACGTGTACTCGGCAACCTTCAAGCGGAAGCCCAACGTGGGTGTCGGCCACAGCCTACCTAAACACTCAAGTCTCTAGTCCAGGTTTATCGCCTATTCAGGTTCCATCCGCAGGGAGTCCGGCCGAGGTTTCCACATACGGCCCCAAACGATGTGTGCAGGGTTCCCGGACACCAAACGGGTGACTCGGTACACCGTGCCACGAGCCTACCGCATCACAGCCCACCCCTTGGTCAGCGCTGTCCACGGCCTCCAGCTTACTACAAACACCAGAAACTACGTGCAACTCCTAGACAAAGGACAAGGGTGATTAAGAAGCCGAGGGGGTCCATTGGTTTCGGGCCCAATGCGTGGTAGTAGCTAAATCTTAAATCACGCATACAGATCTCAGTTCTTAGGGACGGTCTCAATGAAACAACCCACCATGTACTCCTACATGGCCTCCCATCGATACCTTTACCAAATCGTATTCAACACCTCACTCTCATTACCGACACACGCTTTCACTCTAGTTCATCACCCTGATGAGCCAGACCTGACACGACTCTAAGCGTAGCAAGCATAGCATTGTAGGAACACAACATGGCTCAATCAACTCCTACACATGCTAGTGGGTTTCATCTAGTTACTGTGGCAATGACAGGTCATGCAAAGGAAAGTGGGTTCAACTACCGCAACACACAGCAGTTTGAATCGCGTTGTCTTAATGCAGTAAATGAGAGCAGAAGCGAGAAGATGGGTTTGTATCGAAATGATCAATGGGTTGCTTGCCTGACGGAGTGGTGGTGGGATACTGCCCTTCAGTTGGATACTCGCGAATATCCTCGGAGGCAGAACCTACCACAATGAACACATCGAAGCACAATCAACACCAAGCAAGTGCAACAATATGATGCATGCATGAGACATGGCAAAATGGATGTATTGGGCTAATGCAACTAAGACCAGATGGGTTTGGACTATTTTGAATCAAAGATTCAAATTCCAAGTTCATAAATGGCCCATGTTAGTGCTTTATCTTGTTCTGCATTAAACAGTAGTTTAACTTGCTTAAACATGCATGAAACCAGTACAGATGGATAGAATGGATTTTTCTGATCATTTTTCATATATAAATCTTTTCATTCTGAGCTATAGATTATTTTCTATGATTTCTTGAAGTTTGTGGCAATTTCTGGAATTTCCTGTATAAGAATAATTCCAGTAATTAAGTTACTTATTAAGTCAGCAGTGTGTCATGATGACGTCAGCGGTCAACGGGGTCGTCCAGGTCAAACCTGACGTGTGGGTCCCCTGTGTCAGTGTCACTGTTAGATAATTAACTAATTAGGATTAACTTAAATCTAACCCAGGTTAATTAGCAGGCGGGCCCCACTTGTCAGTGACTCTGGGGAGTCAAACCCGTGGTCAAACCACGCTGACTCGCCGGCGTTTAGCCGCCGGAGACGTCCAGACGCAGCGGTGGGGTGCGGGATCCGTGCTCCGGCGACCAAATGGGCGGCGGAGAGCATCTACACGCAGCTGGGAACGAGCCGCATCGACTGGTGATGGTGGTGGAGCTCGGGGTCGCCGGAATCGACGCCGGCGACGAGCCGTGCGGCTGCCGGGGTACGGGTGTAGTCGAACCCGTCGCTAGAGAGCATGGCGACGGGCGTGCGATTGTGCTACGGGCTCCTGGCGATGCAGTGAAGCTGACGGCCATGGTGGTGCGACCGTTGGATGGCCGGAGCCTCGTCGGCGACGAGCTCGTGCGGCGCCGTGTGCGGTGCTGCTGGTTACGGTCGACGCAAAGGGCGGCAGCAAGAATGAGAGGATGGGGAAGGGGCAGAAGCTCACGGCAGAGGCGATGAGCTAGGTGGCGCTGTCGGGGACGAACTGCTGCGGTGGTGACGGCGAAGGGGATCTCCGGTGGTGGGCGGTGAAGGCGAGGTCGAAGCAGTGGCTTCGGGGCAAGCGAGAGCTCGGGGCTCGACTTGCTCGAAGGGGAAGGCGACGGCGGAGCTGCTGGACACGGTGGGGCGGCGCAAGGACGGCGGTGGCTACGGCTACGCCGGCGAGGTGGCAGCGGCTGCGTCGGCCATGGCGAGAGAGAGCGAGGGAGAGGCGATGGGGGCGAATGGGGGTGTCCAGGGGCTCGGGGGCGCGACATGGAGGTCGTCCAGCTCGTCCACGGGCGAGGCGGCAAGCAGGTGGCGTCGTGGTGAGCTCGCGCACGCCGGCGTCACCTCTGTGCCTGCTCTGGCGGGAGCAAGAAGCTGACTGGCCATGGGCCAGCACAGTGCTGGGCCGCCAGGTGGGCTGCCAGGTAAGTTCCTTCTCTGCTTTCTGTTTTTCTTTTTTTTATTTGTTTCTGTTCTGTGTTTTGAAATAGTAGAAATACTATTCCATTTAGGAAAAACCTGAAAATATTCAGAGGCACATTTGAAAATATTCTCAACAGCCTAAAAATACCTTCAAGATTATTTGGGCATTTCAAAATATTTATAGGATTTAAATTGCCCAAATGCAAATACTTATGGCTTGGTGAAAAATCCAGAATAGCCTCCAAAAATATGAAACCATTTTTGGCAGAGGTTTTAGCCAGGACCAAAGATGGTGAACATTTATGGAGGGCATTTCAGGTTCATTGAAAAAGGGTTTTAGTAAACCCTAGTTGTGTTCAGGGGGGGTGCTGGGGGTTTCTGGCATCCCCATTTCAAGTTTCTGTGAAAAGTAGACATGATGCAACACTCTAATGCATGAACTAGCTAGGATGTGACACAAGCGCTGCTGGGCCAGCCCGCACTCGCCAAATTCATGGCGGTTCCCCACTACGCCTACCTAAAGATGAAGCTGTCGGGTTCGAAGGGCCTCATCACCATCACCGGCGACTACCGCAAGTCCATAGAGTGCCCCCGAGACGGTGCCAAGCTGGCCGAGTCGCTAGTCGTAGCCGAGGAGTGGCGCGAACTCGACTGGATCGTCGCCTTGGCCAAAGAGGCGTCGGTCCCACCGATCCCGGCCGAGGAGCCGGCCGACGAGGCCTCGTTCAAGCCCTCCAAGGAGACCAAGAAAGTGAAGCTGAACCCGGAAGACCCCAGCTGCAGCTAGTACGTTGTTGTGAGCACCCGCCTCGACAACAAATAGGAAGGCGAGCTCGTCAACTTCCTCCATGAGAATCGGGATATTTTTGCATGCACCCCAAAGGACATGCCGGGTATCCCGAGGAAGTACGCCGAGCACAAACTTCACGTCCGCAAGGACTCCAAGCCTGTCCATCAACCCCTGCGACGTTTTTCCGAAGAGAAGAGACAAACCATTGGTGAAGAGGCCACCAAAAGCTTCATCATGGAAGTGTTTCACCCCGAGTGGTTGGCCAACCCAGTCCTCGTCCTGAAGAAGAACAAGACCTGGTGCATGTGTATCGACTACACCTGGCTGAACAAGGCCTGCCCCAAGGATCCATTCGCCCTCCCACGGATCGACCAAGTCATTGACTCCCCTGCCGGGTGTGAGCTCCTGTCCTTCCTGGATGCTTACTCCGGCTATCATCAGATCAAGCTGGACCCGGCCGACGCCCTAAAGACGTCCTTCATCACACCCTTTGGGGCGTATTGCTACATCACCATGTCGTTCGGCCTGAAGAATGCCGGCGCCACCTTCCAGCGCTGCATGCAGAAATGCTTGCTGCCGCAACTTTGCCGCAATATCCACATCTATGTGGACGACATCATGGTGAAGACCAAGCAGCACCTCACGCTCCTTGATGACCTGAAGGAGACCTTCGCCAACCTGCGCGAGTACAAGGTCAAGCTCAACCCGGAAAAGTGCGTTTTCGGCGTCCCCGCCGCAAAGCTACTCGGCTTCCTCGTCTCGGAGCGCGGCATTGAGGCAAACCCGGAGAAGATCAAGGCCATCGAGCGCATGTGCAAGCCGTCTCGGCTGCGCGATGTCCAGAAGTTCACCGGCTGCTTGGCCTCGATCAACCAGTTTCTCAGCCGGCTGGGCGAGGGGGCCTTGCCCCTGTATCAGCTGATGAAGAAGACGACGCCGTTCGAATGGAACGACCAGGCGGACGAGGCTTTCCGGGACCTCAAGCGCATGCTCTCTACCGCACCCGTCCTGGCCGCACGGCCGAGAAGGAGCCGCTGTTGCTCAACATCGCCGCAACCTCGTGGTCGGTCAGCACGGTGATGGTGGTTGAGTGACCAGAGAAGGGCAAGATCCAAGCCATCCAGCGTCCCATCTATTACCTGAGCGAGGTTCTCTCTGCCTCCAAGCAGAACTACACGCACTATCCGAAGATGTGTTACGCGTGTACTTCACCACCAAGAAATTGAAGCAGTACTTCCAAGAGCAGGTCGTTACCGTGATCAGCACGGCCCCTCTCGGCGAAATCATCGGGTGCCGGGATGCCTCTGGCCGGGTCGCCAAGTGGGCGCTCGAGCTAGCCGGCCACAACATCCTCTACGAGCCCCGCACTACGATCAAGTCCCAAGCTCTGGCCAACTTCCTCGTCCACTGGACCGAGACCCAGTATCTGCCGCCGCCGCCGGACTCAACGCACTAGCGCATGCACTTCGACGGCTCGAATATGCGTCTCGGCCTAGGGGCCTGCATTGTGCTATCCTCCCCGAAGGGCGACCGGCTCAAATACGCGCTCCAGATCCACTTCACCGCCTCCAACAACGTCGCCGAATACGAAGCCCTTGTGCATGGCCTCCGGCTTGCCAAGGAACTCGGCATCCGGCGCATCCTGTGCTACAGCGACTCGGACCTGGTGGTTCAGCAGTGCTCCGGCGAGTGGGACGCCCGCGACCACAACATGGCGAGCTACCGCTTCCTCGTTCAGAAGCTGTCTGGATTCTTCGCGGGCTGCGAGTTCCTCCACGTCCCGCACGCGGAAAATGAGGCGGCCAACACGCTCGCCAAGATCGCCTCGTCCCGGCAATCCATCCCGTCTGGCGTCTCCCTCGAGCACCTGCACAAGCCATCCGTCAAGCCGTCTCTCGACTCCGAATCCATCTACATCCCGGATGACCCGGCCGCACCTCAACTCGGCCCGGGGACTACCAAACTCGGCCCGAGGACTGCCGAGCCTGGCCTGGGGACTACTCAACCCAGCCCGGGGGCTGCAACCCTCGACCTGGGCACCGCTGTTCCCAACCCAGGGGCCGCTGAACTCGGCTCGGGGGCTGCCATCCCAGAACCCGCCATGGTGGCCGTCTTTGCCGTGGTGACGGCGCCATCATGGGCCCTGCCCATCTCAGAGTTTCTGGAGAACGGAGTCCTCCCCATGGACGAGACCCAAGCCCGGCAAGTGCAGCGCCGGGCGTCTGCCTACAACATCATCAACAACGAGCTCGTCAAACGCAGCCCCACCGGCGTGTTCCAGCGCTACGTCGAGCAAGACAAGGGCATTGATATCCTCCTCGACATACACCAGGGCGAGTGCGGGCACCATGCCGCCTCGCGGTCCCTGGTGGCCAAGGCTTTCCGCCATGGTTTCTACTGGCCCACGGCCCTCAAAGACGCCGAGACTCTCATCCTCAAGTGCGAGGGATGCCAGCGCTTCAGCAAGCGCAGCCACCAGCCGGCGTTGGCACTTCGGACCATCCAGATCGCCTAGCCCTTCGCGGTCTAGGGACTCGACCTAGTGGGGCCCTTCAAGACCGCCCAAGGCGGCATGACGCATTTGCTGGTGGCGGTAGACAAGTTTACCAAAAGGATCGAAGCAAGGCCAATCAAGAAACCTGACGGGCCAACGGCCGTCTGATTCGTCAAGGACATCGGAGTGCGCTACGGCATGCCAAACAACATCATCATGGACAACGGCACCAACTTTGCCAAGGGCGCGCTCACGCAGTACTGCTCCGTCTTCGGCATCCGCCTCGACCTGGCTTCCGTTGCACACCTGCAGTCCAACGGCCAGGTCGAGCGGGCCAACGGCCTGATCCTATCCGGCATCAAGCCGCGGCTTGTCGAGCCGCTCATCTGTTCAGCCGGCAGCTGGCTCGACGAGCTGTCGGCCGTCCTCTGGAGTCTCCGAACAACACCAAACAAGTCGACCGGGTTCACCTTGTTCTTCCTCATCTACGGAGCGGAAGCCGTCATCCCGACCGACGTCGAGTTCGACTCGCTGCGCGTCACGATATACACCGAAGCCGAAGCCAAAGATGCCCGCGAGGACGGTGTCGACCTGCTGAAGAAGCACGTCTCCTAGCGCTCAGCCGCTCAGCCATCTACCAGCAAGGCCTGAGGCACTACCACAGCAAGAAGATCAAGCCCCTCGCCTTTCGGGAGGGAGACCTCATCCTCCGACTCGTCCAAGAGCAGACCGGCCAACACAAGCTGTCCTCCCCATGGGAGGGCCCCTTCATCGTCAGCAAAGCCTTGTGCGATTGCAATGCTAACTACCTCATCGATGCCCGCAAGTCAAACAAGCGCAAGAGGGACACCGCCGGCGAAGAAACAACTCGGCCGTGGAACACAGAACTCCTCCGCCCATTTTATAGCTAGCCGTGTGCACGTATGTATCGATGCCTTTTGTAATCATCTGAAAACTATGGGGTCCCCGAACGATGCTCGGGGGCTGCCCTTTCTGACCAAGCTATTGTGTCTCCCACATTTATGCGTTATTGGTCTCTTCATCAAACCCGGCCACCGGTCTGACTCGCTCGACCAGGGGGCTTGGGGGCTGGCTGTAACGCCCCGGATTCGATGCGCCAGGTGTCTGCCAGTTATTCGTCATTGTTGCCATGTAATTTGCTTGCGTGTCGCACTTTGCCATGTCATCATCTGCATTTCATATCATGTCATCATGTGCATCGCATTTGCATACGTGTTCGTCTCATTCATCCGAGCATTTTCCCCGTTGTCCGTTTTGTAATTCGGCACTCCTATGTCCTCCGGCGCCCCTTTTGCCTCTTTTCATGTGCGGGTGTTAAACTTTCTCGGAATGGCCCGAGGTTTTCCAAGCGGCCTTGTTACACCACCGGTAGACCGCCTGTCAAGTTTCGTGCCATTTGGAGGTCCTCTGATACTCCAACGGTTAACCGGGGAACCGCAAAGGCCTCTTTTGTGTGCAGCCTAACACCCCTCCAAAGTGGCCCAATAACCCAGCAAAACCCCCTCCATGCTCTCGGTCGTTCGATCACGATCGTGTGGGCAAAAACCGCACCTCATTTGGACTCCCCTAGCTGCATCTACCTATATAAACTCCTCCCCCTCCTTTTTTCGCAGTCTAAACCCTAGCCTTCCCCCTCCTCGCGCCACCGGACGAAATCCCCGCCGCCCGGACATGTCCGCCGCCCTTAGCCGCCGCCCCCGCGCCAATCAGGAGCCGCCGCGTGGCAAGCACCGCCGCGCGCCGCTGCGGGTCCGCGAGGCCCGAGGCCGGCCCGCCCGTCCCCGCGCCGGGCTTCGAGCGCCTCCGTTCCTACCCGAGCTCCGCGCCGCCCTGGCGCCCCTTCGCCCCGCCGCCGGTCGCCCGTCCCCACCGTCGCCGGGCTCCTCCCTGCCGCCGGCGAGCTCTGCCGCCGCCCCGCCGGCGAGCCGCTGCGCCTCGCCGCCCGCTCCCCGGATCCGCCCGGATCCCGCCGCGCCGTCCGCCGCCGGCCGCGGATCCCGCGCCCGCCTCCGGATCCCGCCCACCGGCCATCGCCTCCCCTCCGCTCCGGCCGCTGCCGCTTCGTCTCCGGCGAGCCGGCCCCGCCTCGGTTCTCGCGCCCAGATCTGATCCCGCAGGTTGACTTCCCCCCTCAAATTCTTCCAAGTCCTGGGAATTTTACATTCTGGTGCCCACTTTGTCATGCCATAACTCCATGCATGCTGCTCCGTTTCGTGCGTGTGATATATTGAATTATTCGCCTCATGATGCTCTTCATTTTGTTCCATTGCACCATGTTCATTTGAGTCCATCTTGATGCCCAAATCATCGTTGCAAGAGTGCTAGTTGCTGTTATCTGCTGTTACTTATCAGAACTTGGCGATTTGTTATTTTTGTTGCATTTTATCTGTGCATCTTATGAGTATGAGCTCTACATGTGTTTTGTTTTATGCCATGCCATCTTTCCAGTGGTGTATGCCATGTATTTTTTTGATCTCTGTGGTGACTAGCACAAGCATGCAAACTAGGCCCCGTAATGTTTCTGATTTCAGGAACTTGGTGATTTCTCCAAGTCTTTGTCTGCTGTTATTTTGTTGCCATGTAAACTTGATGGTACAGAGAGATTCATGCATATTTTGGAGATGTTCAGTAACGATGTTTTGTAGATATTGTTGTAATTGTTCCATCCATGCCCTTGTTTGCAATTATGGAGTGTCATAGCATGACTCAATCTTGCTCTACTTTGGCTATAAAATGTTCCTGGCAGATTGTTTACGTGTTATTCAATTTTGCCAAGCTTGTTGTAGTTGGTCCATACATGCTATGAATTTTATCTTGCCATGGATAGCTTGATAAACATGCCATCTTGCTGTAGGAATGCTTGTTTTGTCATGCATTGCTTTGTGATGAGTGCATCAAGCTCACAAAGATGCCTCCATATTATAGTTTCTGTCATGCTCTGTTTTCTGCTAAGTCTGAAACCTGATAACGAAACTTGCTATGTTTACATGGTTGCCATCATATCTTCTATGCCTTTTTGTCTTATGGTTAGTAAGGGACTTTTGTTATATGCCATTAGTAGATTCATTCCATGCCTTTCTTTGAGATGATATGTTCCTGTAGCATGTTGCTTGATAGCTCTAAACATTGCAACCTGATGTTATTTCTGCCATGTCCAGTATTTCTGCCAAGTCTGTGAATCTGTTATTATTTGCAATCTTGCCATGTCCTTTTGAGCTTGTTCTAGTGATTTCTGGAGATAGCTCAGTGTTCATGTTTTGTTGCAATTTACCTGTAAATCATGTCCATGCCTTTTGTTTTCACGTTGAGTTGCTGTAGCATATTGTTTTGATGCTTGCATTATGCCTAGTTGATGTTTTCGACAGATTGTTGTTATATCTTGTTCGGAGTGTATGTGTTGCACCGTTGCTCCGTTTTGAGCATGCTCTATATCAAACTTGCTTAGAATTATATGTAGTTCCATATTATCATGTTGCATCCTTGTTTTGAGGTGTTTGCTTGATGTTTGTATGCATTTTGCATCAATGCCATGTTTAACTTGTTTTGCTCATATCTTCTAGGCCGTAGCTCCGATTATAATGAATTTATATGTAACTTGACTAGAATTTCGTGTAGATCATCATGGTGCTCTTTAACTTGCTGTTTAACAACTTCAACTTAATGCTTGTTCAGTTCTGGACCAATTTTGAAATTTGCATATGAGAACTTACCGGAATTGTTATATGTTGTTTCCGGCCTCATTTAAACTTGCCTTGATGTGTTGTTCTTGTATGCATCATCTCTTGTCATGAGTAGCTTCATATAGCCTTGTCATGCATCATACTTGGTTGAGCGTCATGCCTTGTTCATGTGTGGTGTGTTTACCTTGTTGTGTGCTTCTTCTCGATAGTTCCCGTGTCGTTGCGATCATGAGGATTCGTTCGTCTTCGTGGCTTCATCTTCTTCATGGACTCGTTCTTCTTCGTAGCAGGATTTCAGGCAAGATGTCCGTCACCTTGGATCTCATTACTATCATTGCTATGCTAGTTGCTTCGTTCTATCGCTATGCTGCGCTACCTATCACTTGCTCCTCAAGCCTCCCAAATTGCCATGAACCTCTAACCTTTGTCACCCTTCCTAGCAAACCGTTGTTTGGCTATGTTACCGCTTTGCTCAGCCCCTCTTATAGCGTTGTTAGTTGCAGGTGAAGATGAAGATTGCTCCATGTTGGATTATGTTTATGTTGGGATATCACAATATCTCTTATATTATTAATGCATCTATATACTTGGTAAAGGGTGGAAGGCTCGGCCTTATGCCTGGTGTTTTGTTCCACTCTTGCCGCCCTAGTTTCCGTCATACCGGTGTTATGTTCCCGGATTTTGCGTTCCTTACACGGTTGGGTGATTTATGGGACCCCCTTGACAGTTCGCTTTGAATAAAACTCTTCCAGCAAGGCCCAACCTTGGTTTTACATTTGCCTCACCTAGCCTTTTTCCCTTGGGAGTCACGCTCTCGAGGGTCATCTTTATTTAACCCCCTGGGCCAGTGCTCCTCCGAGTGTTGGTCCGAACTAGAGCCCTTTGCAACGCCACCTCGGGGAAACTTGAGGTCTAGTTTTAGTTGTACGGACTGCTCATCCGGTGTGCCCCGAGAACGAGATATGTGCAGCTCCTATCGGGATGTCGGCGCATCGGGCGGTCTTGCTGGTTTAGTTTTACCATTGTCGAAATGTCTTGTAACCGGGATTCCAAGACTGATCGGGTCTTCCCGGGAGAAGGAATATCCTTCGTTGACCGTGAGAGCTTATAATGGGCTAAGTTGGGACACCCCTGCAGGGTATTATCTTTCGAAAGCCGTGCCCGCGGTTATGTGGCAGATGGGAATTTGTTAATATCCGGTTGTAGAGAACTTGACACTTGACCTTAATTAAAACGCATCAACCGCGTGTGTAGCCGTGATGGTCTCTTCTCGGCGGAGTCCGGGAAGTGAACACGGTTTCGGGGTTATGGTTGACGTAAGTAGGAGCTCAGGATCACTTCTTGATCATTACTAGTTGACGCCCGTTCCTTTGTTTCTCTTATCACTCTCATTTGCGTAAGTTAGCCACCCTACTTGCTTAGTCGTTGCTGCAACCTCACCACCTTATCCTTTTCCTTTCCCATTAAAGTTTGCTAGTCTTGATACCCATGGTAATGGGATTGCTGAGTCCTCGTGGCTCACAGATTACTACAACATCAGTTGCAGGTACAGGTTTTTGCGATGATCATGACGCGAGAGCGATGTTTACTTGTTTTGGAGTTCTTCTTCTGCTTCTTCTTCGATCAGGGATAGGTTCCAGGTCGGCAGCCTGGGCTAGCAGGGTGGATGTCGTTTGAGCTTCTGTTTGTGATTCATCCGTAGCCGGATGTTGATCTTATGTATGTTGTATTGTTGTATTCTTGCGGCATTTGTATGCCTTGTATGTATCCCCAAATTTTGTGTAATGTTGATGTAATGATATCCACCTTGCAAAAGCGTCTTCAAGATGCGCTTCTATCCTTGGTGGGACCTTCGTGTTCCTTTAGGATAGGGTCGCATCTTGGGCGTGACACTGGCAATCTTGGGGGTCTTACTCAGCGATTCCTGATGCGTTGGGATCGCCGCGGCCTCCCTCTTTGCCTTAAGCCACAGAACCGTCTTCGGCTGTCGACCGGCAAGCGCGCAAGGCCAGAGCACCAGCATGCCACGAATACTAAGTCAAGGACCACCGGGTTACCCAACCCGGACACGCCACTTTAAGTTACCGCACGACCGGGTGCTCGCCAACCGGCTTCACCGGGTTGCCGCCAGCCGGCCCAGTGGGTGTTTCGCTCGCGCTCAACGTTTCGAACGCCTAAGTATAGCGCGATCCTCTCAAAGGCCGAACTACTTGTCACGGACCGGAGCCTCGGCCGTCAGACTCGAGGGGGGAAGCCCAAGAGGGGAAAGTCGCAAGAAAATGGCTCAACAGACGATAAGCAAAAGAGCAGGCATCCACGAAATTCATACATACCGTCGGGTCGATCAACCCGGCCCCGTCACTTGTAACACCACCGCACGACCGGCTGCTCGCCAACCGGCTTCGCCGGATTTCCGCCAGCCGGCCCAGTGGGTGTTTCGCTCGCGCTCAACATTTCGACAGCTTAAGTACTGTGCGCTCCTCTCAAAGGCCGAACTCCTTGTCACAGACCGGAGCCTCGGCCGACAGACTCGCGGGGGCGGGGGGAGCCCGAGAGGGGAAAATTGCAAGAAAACGGCACAAAAGACAAAAAGCAAGAGTGCAAACATTCACGAAATTTATACATCACCAGTTCAAATTCAAACAGGCCCAGGGCCAGAATTCATTACACCCGGAAACCCCCAGTGGGTGGGTGGACCTGCTACCTAACAGAAATTTTTACTAAGTTGAAAACAGGCAGCCTCAGGCATCTCCCTCGACGACCTCCGGGTTCGCCGAGGTGCCGGTGTCCCCCTCCTCAGCGTCCGCGTCGCGGCAGACATCCGTCTCCTCAGAGCTGCCCTCCGGGTCGTCCAGAAGCAGGCTGTAGTCATCAGCAGGCACGACTCCGCCGTCTTCCGCCCACTTCGGCCGGAACTCGTCGTGGAAGGCGAACCCGGTGATGTAGCTGGCCCGAGCAGCGATCCAGCCGGCCTCCACCTGCAACTGGCTCTCCGAGTCGGCTCGCTGGCCCATCAACGCGTCCAGCAATAGGTCCGGATGCCAAGACATCACGAATCTGAGCGCCATCTCGGTGCCAGCACGAGCGGCAGAAACACGCTAGTCATGGAGCCGATCCGGCGCCGCCTCCAACCACCGCGCCAGCCGCGTGAAGCTGTTCGGCGCGAGGGAACCCGGCCAGAGGGCCGCCGTCATCGCCGCGCCGGCCTCAGAGAGCCACCCCATCTGCTCGCTCAAAACTCGCAGACGGGCCACGGCGGTGGTCACGATCTTCGGGAAGGTCAAGGCCACCTGCGGGTCAGTCGTAGAGCCGATGATCCCCTGCGGGTCGCGCTGAAAGCGGACCGCCTCCTCCACTAGCTGGCGCGTCTCCGGGAAGGCCCTTGTTAAGAAGAAAAGCAAGTCAGAAGAAAGTCACCAAGGACAAGAAGCAGGGGTCCCAACCCGGCAAAAAACCCAAGGAAAGCACTTACTGGAGAAGGACTCTTCCAGGTGCTGCGCTTCGAGCAACGTACCGCACAGCTCCCGGGCGATGGCGCGGTCGCACTCCTGGCGCGTCTTCTCCAGATCGGCGACCTTGGCAAGGGCCACCTTCAGCTCGGCGTCCTTGTCCTCGGCCGCATTCGTGGCCTCCTCGTGGCGCTGGGTTTCGCCCTGACGGGTCTCCTCCGCCGCGGCCACCAGCGCCTTCAGGCGCTCCACCTCGGCCTGGAGCTGACCCTTGTCGTCGGCCAGCTAGCCGCATTGCTGGTCTGCCTCGGCAAGGGCCTGCTATGCCTCCACAACCTTGGCGGCTTCTGCCTTGAGGCATTCCACCTTGGCCTCAAGACGGCCCTTGTCGCCCGCCAGCTGCTCCCGCAGCCGGCTGGCTTCATCGAGCGCCTGACGGGCTCCCGTCGCCTCCGCCCTCGCCCTCGCCACATCGGCTCCAAGCCGGCCAGCGTCGGCAACGAGCCGACCGTAGCGGAAGCGGGCAGTCGGGTCCTCCAGAACAGCACCTCGACTGCAGAAGGAAGATTCAGAATCAAAGTACTATTTTAAGATTCGACCCAACTGCGACACAGTTGGCCCGAATCTCGGGGGCTACACCCAGTGGGTGCACTAGCGTGCCCCCACTAACAAAGAGCACGCAAAAGAATACCTGTCGCGGCGCGGAGCTCCTCCTCCTTGGTGGCGAGCTTCTCCTTGAGCTGCCGGTGCGTCTCCAGAAGCCGGTTGATGACGCTGACCCGGTAGGAGTCCAGTTGCTGCAGAAGGCAACGATCAACACAAGACATCAATTTAAGATTCGACCCAACTGCTACGTAGTTGGCCCGAATCTCGGGGGCTACACCCAGTGGGTGCGCTAGCGCGCCCCCACGAAGAAGAAGCAACAGAAAAAGAAAGCCAGAAAGCAAGGGAAACTTATGAACACGGCCGCTCCAGCTCCCGTGTCTGCTCCACCTCGGCCTGGGCGAAGGCCAGGATCCGGTCCGTCCGCCCTCGCAGGCGCGGGGTCACGGCGGCCATTGCCGCCTCCTCCTGGGTGAGAGGCCCAAAGAAGACATCGCTGGTCCCGCTCCGCGCTGGCTGCGACCCGACGGCCCGGCGACCCCCCTGACCTGAGCACCAGGGCGGGCTCTCCGATGGCCGCCTCCCCTGCGGACGGCGCCCTCTCCGGCACCCTCACCGGCTCCGTCGCCGGTCCGGTGGCTGGAGTGGCCTGCGGCTCCACCACCAGCGGCGCCTCGCTTGTAGGTGTCTGAGGTGCCCCCTCCGGCGCCATCCGCGGCTCCTCCTCCAAGGCGATGTCGCCGCCTTCTCCATCGGCCCCCGTCCGCTCGACCACGTCGGTTCGCGGTGGGGTGTCGTCCCCGATGACCACGAACTCCTGGTCGAGGTCCATCACATCCGCACGGCCGGCTTGGTCGCGCCCCCTCCAGCGACGGCACGAAGACCGTCGCCGCCGCCATCGTCCCTGCCGGCATCTCGGGCCACGCCGGCTCCTCAACGGCCCGCCCCCACGTCGTCAACCCAGGCTTGGATCGATGCCACCTCCAACTGCGCCTCGGCCCAGTTCCGGTCCCGCCAGGCCAGGCCTTCGGTGTCGGCCGGGTCCAGACCAAGATCCGGATCCGCCCGCTCCTCCTCCTCCTCGTCCCGGTCGACGGTGTCAGACCGGCTCCTCCGGAATGCGGCGCCCTCATTGGACACAGCGTCCGCTGCCGCCAGCGCCAACGAGATCGGCGACCTGAACCCAAGACAGAGTAAATACGCAAGAGCCAAGCAGAGCCACTCGGTCCAAGCAAGAAAGGAACTCACCCCAGCACAACCGGAATGGCGGGCCTCGCCGCCCTCTCTTGCGGAGCCCCACGCCTCCTCTTGGCGGGCGGCTTCGCGCCCCTGGCCGGGTTCGCCGTGCGCTTCACGGCCGGAGCCCGTGGTGTGACATTGTCCTTCCCGTGCGGCCGGCTCGCCGCCGGCGCCCCCCGAGACGACCCGTCTCCGGCCACGCCGCCGCCTCCTCCACCAGGCGCCACTACGACAGCAACTTGCGTTAGCACCCCAAAACCGTGCCGCGACCGGCGACTCAAGAAGTGAAGACAAATTTACCCGCTCGGTGCCCTGCACCCGCGTCGGAGGTCGTCCCCTCCCCTCCGCCGTGGGCCTCAGGCTCCTCCGAGGCAACGCGCATGACCTGCGTCCGCTCCCGGTCGTAAGGATGCCGATGGCATTCAGATGCACCTCCCGCGTCGCGTCGGGGCGAATGAGAAGATGGGAGGCAGCAAAGTATGAAGACCAAGGACTCACCATCGGTGCCGGGTTCGCGTGGCTGTATGGGGGTTTCCCGAACTCCCAGTCGTCCCGCAGGTTGGCCTTGGAGATGTCGTTGACCCGGCGCACGACCTTGTCCGCCCCCAGCCGCAAGTTCGCCATGCGGTTGTGGTCCTGAAGGCAGGTCATCTGACCGATGAGGTGGCTACGCTGCTGCTGCGGCAGCACTCGGCAGACGATGAAGGCGGTGATGAGGATGGTGCCGGTGAGCCCTTCCCGCTCCTTCATCACCGACACCCGCTCGCACAGGTTGAGCACCTCCTGCGGCGGATGCTTCGGGTAGTACCCCCAGTTCTGTTTCTCCCTCAGCGGCGAGTTGATGCGGTCCATGCCGGGGTTGCAGACGTAGAAGAAAGAGTTCTGCCACTTCTTGGCAGAATCCTCCAGCGGCATCTTCATGCAGTCAGCGCCCGACCGCTTGGAGATGACGGCGGCCCCGAACTCGGACATCTCCGCGGCCCTCGGCCCCTGCTGCTTCAAGGAGAAGAAGCGCACCCAAAGGTCGATCGAAGGCTCGACCCCCAGGTGAGGGAGGCCTGGATTAGGGGGTCCTCGGACAGCCGGACTATATACTTCTGCCGGACTGTTGGACTATGAAGATACAAGACTCAAGACTTCGTCCCGTGTCCGGATGGGACTCTCCTTTGAGTGGAAGGCAAGCTTGGCAATACGGATATGTAGATCTTCTCCCTTGTAACCGAATCTGTGTAACCCTAGCCCCCTCCGGTGTCTATATAAACCGGAGGGTTTAGTCCGTAGGACGACAACAATCATAATCATAGGCTAGCTTCTAGGGTTTAGCCTCTACGATCTCGTGGTATATCAACTCTTGTAATACTCATATCATCAAGATCAATCAAGTAGGAAGTAGGGTATTACCTCCATCGAGAGGGCCCAAACCTGGGTAAACAATGTGTCCCCCGCCTCCTGTTACCATCCGCCTTAGACGCACAGTTCGGGACCCCCTACCCGAGATCCGTCGGTTTTGACACTGACATTGGTGCTTTCATTGAGAGTTCCACTGTGCCGTCGCGATAAAGGCTTGATGGATCCTTTGATCATCGACAATGATGCGATCCAGGGCGAGGCTTTCCTCCCCGGATAGATCTTCGTATTCGGCGGCTTCGTACTGCGGGCCAACTCGCTTGGCCATCTGGAGCAGATCGAGAGCTACGCCCCTGGCCATCAGGTCAGGTTTGGAAACTTGAACTATACTGCCGACATCCGCGGAGACTTGATCTTCGATGGATTCGAGCCCATGTCAGGTGTGCCGCACAGTCACGACGAGCATGACTTAGCTCTGTCGTCGGACAGTGTTCGGGAGATCACACCTACGACTACTCCGGCCCTCAATCCGGAGCAGATCGTGTCGTCCGAGGACGGGTGGATTGACCCCGCCTCGGAGGCCGTGCACGTAGCGGCGATAGAGTCGAATACTGACTTCACCTCTTATGAGACTCGTGTTGCCGGACACTTGGATTCGTCCCCGGCCACGGGCTCCGAACTGCCTGCATCCGTGCCAATCGAATCTGATTGGGCACCGAACATGGAGTTTTCCTCCGCGGATATCTTTCAGCACTCACCACTGGGCGACGTGCTAAACTCATTGAGGTCTCTCTCCTTGTCAGGAGACCCTTGGTCAAACTATGTCCGGCTAGAGTGGGATGCGGACGACAAAGAAATTCGCTCCCCACCCACCACCCACTTAGTAGCCACTGTCACGATTTAACCGACATGCTCGATTTCGGCTCCGAAGACATCGACGGTATGGACGACGATGCAGGAGACGAACAGGAACCACCGCCCACAGGGCGCTGGACTGCCACCTCCTATGATATATACATGGTGGAAACCCCCAAAGAAGACTATGGCGATAAGGCAACGGAGGATAATCCCTCCAAGAAGCAATCCAAGCACCGGCGTCAGCGGCGCCGCTCTAAGTCCCGCCATAGCAAAAGCAGCGATGCCGGCACAAGAGACAATAACGCTCCGGACAGTGCCGAAGACGAAGACTTCTTCCTCCACATTCACATGGCCCGCGGGGATGATCTACACGCCATCAATTATCTCCCGCTAAAACTCAAAGGGCCAGCTCGGCATTGGCTGAATAGCTTGCCGGCAAACTCCATTGGAAGTTGGGAGAACCTGGCAGACGCATTCCTGGACAATTTCCAGGGCACTTATGTGCAACCACCGGATGCTGACGATTTAAGTCACATAACACAATAGCCCGGAGAGTCAGCCAGGAAATTCTGGACTCGTTTCCTAACTAAAAAGAACCAAATTGTCGACTGTCCGGATGCCGAAGCCCTAGCAGCCTTTAAACATAATATCCGTGACGAGTGGCTCGCCCGACATCTAGGCCAAGAGAAGCCAAAATCCATGGCAGCCCTCACGACACTTATGACCCGCTTTTGCGCGGGCGAAGATAGCTGGTTGGCTCGTAGCAACAACACAGCAAGGAAGCCTAGCGCATCAGAGGCCAGGGATAGCAACGGCAAACCACGACGCAACAAACACAAGCGCCGCAAATATGGTGAAAACGCCGAAGCTACGGCAGTTAATGCCGGGTTAGTGGCTCAAACTCCAGTGAGCGGAAAGGCCCACTCAAAAATAACAATTCGGGTCCATCTAGTCTGGACCGCATACTCGATCGCCAATGCCAAATTCATGGCACCCCAGGAACGCCAGCCACCCATACCAACAGAGAATGCTGGGTCTTCAAACAAGCCGGCAGGGCAGGCGCCAAAAACAGAGAAGGGGGGTCTCAAAGCTATGATGGCGACGAAGAGCCCAGATCATCGAACACAGGAGGGCAAAAGAAATCTTCCCCGCAAATCCAAACGGTGAACGTGGTAAACACCACCCAAATTCCCAACCCGGACCGGATACGCACCCTTAGGGATGCCGACTTAACGGAACTAGTCGTCCCACAATATAAACTAAGGCCGGTCACCTTCAACCGCACAGATCGTCCGGTTAACGCCAATCAGGGCAATCCGGCCGCACTAGTCCTCGACCCAATAATTGACGGGTTCCACCTCACACGAGTCCTTATGGATGGAGGCAGCAGTCTAAACCTGCTTTACCGGGACATAGTGCGCAAGACGGGCATCGATCATTCGGTGATCAAACCCACTAAAGCCACTTTCATAGGCATTATCCCAGGTGCGGAAGCCAGCTATACAGGCTCCATCGCCCTTGAGATAGTCTTCGGATCACTAGACAATTACCGTACCGAAGAGTTAATCTTCGAAATCGTCCCTTTCCGCAGTGATTATCAGGCACTGCTCGGACGAACCGCGTTCGCTCGATTCAACGCGGTGCCACATTATGCCTACCATAAGCTCAAAATGCCTGGTCCACGCGGCGTCATCTCGGTTCATGGCAAGGACGAACTTTATTTCGGCACCAACGAGTACACTGCTGCCTTAACAGCAGAAGCAACGAGCAGCACCTTGCAACCGAACCTCGAGTCGACGGCCAGGCTCCCGGACACCGTCAAAGGACTCCGAACTACTTCGCGGCAGGATAGCCCGGCTCGTCCAGAGCTCAATTAAACACTCCGGCGAAGGCCAGGACAGGCCGCACTCAGCGGCTCAACCGCTCTCCGGCACGCAAACATTTCTTACATTTCCATCACAGGTTCACCTTTGCACCGACCAGGACGGGCGATATGGAGGCAGCTCGAACGCGCAAGGGAATCCGTAGATATTCCCCGTGATGACTATCCGACTATACTCCGGATCCGCACACGGCTTCTTCCCCCTGGTCTCAGCAGGTTCCATAGTCATATTTCCTTTTTATCACATTACCTGTACTTATACGCATCGACGTACTATTCAAATACAACATATGGATTCATATGACGCTTATCTGCTGCTATTTCTTATTAAAATTCTTTTGTCAAGTGGCATCCGTACACCACGATATGCCTTCAAATGTGCCAGGGGCTTCGTTTTACCCATAATATGGCAATAAAGTCCGAACACCTTCACATAAGTTCGGATCCCCGAACCTATAGCATTATATGCATCAGCTCCGAATCATGTCTTGGGTCAATAGTTGGGTTTGCCCGGCTCCCACATTTTGGTACCTTACGTTCCGCTATATCGGCTAAGGTAGCACTGGGAGAACTACTGCGATTGTGTCCCGGTTCTTCCGGACGAGCACCTCAGTAGAGCTGACTGTCATGATACGGCGAGAGCTGGTCAGCTATTCGAGAGGTTGTAAAATCTTTAAGGATTTCTCCCGCATAATGCCATAACCAATGCAGCGTGTGATGGATCGGTTTTTTCTTCCGATCAGGTGCTTATAGAGCCCCTCGTGCGGTCTTCCGAACACCAGGGGCTGCGCCTACCTTCCTAAAGCTCCTATGGCTCAGTGAGAGCGATAAAGCCCTATAGTCTGATTGCCTGGTTCGTTCTGCTGAACACCTCCTACGAAGGACCCAAAATTGGGATAAAGAGTGATCAGGTCTATCCCGAACACCCCCGTACTTCTTACGTGGGGGCAGAAGCCGACGACTGGCCAACTCTCAGGATTAATATATAAAACGGCCGCGCAGGAGGATAAACTTTTATATAATAGGCAATAAATAATATAAATGACCTTGTTCAAACATTACAAAGGACAACATGATTTGCATTCATGGAAATATAATGTCCTTGGTACATAGCTCCGCTACAAGGTAGGATCCTTTCAGGACACTCTCATAATATAATTCGGGCTTGCGGTGCTCCTTCCCCTCTGGCGGTCCTTCGATCATCAGCTTTTCAGCATCCATCTTCCCCCTATGCACATTTGCGCGGGCGAAGGCCATTCACGCACCCTCTATACAGACCGACCACTTAATGACAACAAGTCGAGGGCAGGCACTCACAAGCCGCTTCACGAGCCCGAAGTAGCTGCTTGGAATCGGCTCAGCGGGCCATAGCCGGATAATCATATCCTTCATGGCTAGTTCCGCTGCCTTATGCAGGTCGATCAGCTATTTCAGTTGATCGACAAAAGGCACCGGATAATTCGGTGCCAAATACTGCGACCAGAAGAGCTTATCCGCAGTGTTCCTTTCTTCGGCTCGGTAGAATTGGTCGGCATCCGATATGCTGCGGGGTAGCTCAGCAAATACCCCTCAGAAATCCGAATTCAAATTAGAAACATGATTTTCTCCTCAAATACTTGCTTTACATGGAAAAAGCCTTACCCGCCGCGATCTTCCTCGCCTCTTGGATCCCCTGCAGGGCGCTTTGGGTTCCCCCCGGGCATCGCTCGTGGCCTGATGTGCCTTGGTGAGTTCGGATTCTTTCTCCGCTAAACTCTGCTCCAAGGTTGCATTTCTTCACGGCCTCTTGCAACTCCTGCTCAGCTTCAATAACCCTGGCCTCGTGCTTCTCATGAAGAGCCTGCTCTGTGGTTGCCTTTTTTTCGGCCTCGGCCACAGCCTTCTTAAGAGCCTCGACTTCGGTCATCATCCCTAGCGCAAATCATGAAACATATTTTATCATACTGAAAATTCATTCGCAATAAACGCGAGCAAGACTTGCGCATACCTTGTTTATCTCCCAACTGCATTTTCAACTGGCCAAGTTCTTCTTTGGACCGCTCTAGACTTTGATTCAGTCTGGAGACCTCCGCAGTATGAGAGGCAGCAGCCGCTACAGATGCCTGCTTATGACAGAAGAGAAATAGATGTCATCCAATGAGTCTTCCTGTGAACAAAAATTTGATCCTCTGTCCGGTTCTTTCTTTCACCGAACAGTGTATCAGGGGCTACTATCCATACCATGACACTCTTCGTAACCTCATAAAACATACCTCAAAACCTTTTATAAGACTGATACAGGCTCCAATCAGTCCACTCTCAGCAGACTGAATCTTCTCAATCACCGCACCCATAAGGGCACGGTGTTCATCGACGATGGAGGCGCACTTCAGCGCCACCAAAAAAGCATCCGACACCTCTGGTTGGAAAGAGATTGCCGGTGGAACAGGCATGCCCCCTCCAGCCGAGAGAGGCTACCTGCTTGATTCTGGAGCCGTATTGGTCTCCAGAATTGCATCCGGCTGGGAGCCGAATTCAAGATGGCCCCCGCCATCAGCTCCCATGGGAATTTTCTCCCCCATGTGTCCGGCCCCTGAAGTTTGACCTCCAGGCGCCGCCTTCACGGTCTTTCCCTCTCCTCCTTGGCCGGGGTCCCTCGGGGACCAAGCCTCGGTGTTATTCACCTGTTTGGAGGAAGGGGCCTTCGGGGGCGTCCCGCTCTCCATAGCATCCGAGCTCAGTGAATCCTCTGATGAGGATTGTTTGGTACGGAACCTCGCCGGACTACAAAAAATATGGCTCAGGTTAAAATATTATGCCATGATGAGTCTGGACGCATAAACGTACTCGGACTCAATATACTCACGAATTCACCATGGGCTGGGCCCTGGGATCCCATGCCGGGCCGCTGTCGGCGGCGGCAGTAGACTCCTCCGGAAGAGGAGCTTTTCCCCTTTTAGGCAACTCGGCCTCCAAGTGTGCGGAGGCCGTCCTCTTCTTTCTTCCCCCCGCAGGGGATTCATCTTCCCCCTCCTCGTCGTCCTCTTCGGAGGCGGAACGGGCATCAGAGCCTTCGGATATTGTGTCCGAAGTGCCGCGGCGACGAAGGCCGCCCCGGGTCTTTTTGGCCTCCTTCTCGGCCGTCTTCTTTGGCACCTTGTAAGGCGCCGGGACCAGCATCTTCGTCAGAAGTGGGACGGCCGGTTCTTCGGGCAGCGGGGCCGGACAATGGATCCACTCCGTCTTCTTCGTCCAGCCCTAGGAGAGTTGTAGAAAACACATTAAGCGCTTCCTTTGGGTTATGCGGATAAAAAGTATGATGACTTACCGAACTTGCAGGGCGGGACAGTTGGTACCCACGGTCTTCGGCGGAGTCCGGCCATGATTTGCTGGACTTGAAAAAGCACCTTCCAGATGTCTTTGTGCGAGGAGCCGAAAAGCTCTCGCGGGGTTTGGTGCTTGGCCGGATCGAATTCCCATAGATTGCAAGCCCGGTGTTGACAAGGCAGGATCTGGCGAACTAACATCACCTGGACTACATTGACAAGTTCAATGTTCTTTTCTCCCATATCTTTAACGCGCGTCTGGAGCACCAAAAATTCGTCGGATGAAGACCAGTCCAGGCCCTTCTTGACCCAGGATGTAAGCCGCAGAGGGGCTCCGGATCGAAACTCCGGAGTAGCGGCCCATTCCGTGCCGCGCGGCTCGGTGATGTAAACCACTGCTGTTGCCACTCCTTGACGGAATCGTTAAAGGTGCCTGTTGGCCATGTGACGTTGGGCATCTTGCTCACCATAGCGCCCCCGCACTCGGCGTGCTCGCTGCCCACTACCTTGGGCTTCACATTAAAAATCTTCAGCCATAAGCCGAAGTGTGGCGAGATGCGGAGAAAAGCCTCGCACACGACAATGAATGTCGAGATGTTGAGGAAGGAATTAGGGGACAGATCGTGAAGATCGATCCCATAATAATACATGATGCCGCGAACGAACGGGTGGAGGGGAAACCCTAGCCCGCGGATGAAGTGAGGGAGGAATACAACTCTCTCGTGGGGTTCCAGAGTAGGGACGATCTGTCCCGCCGTCGGGAGACGGTGGCTGATTTTCTTGGCCAGATACCCGGCCTCCCGAAGCTTTTTGATATCCTTCTCCCGGACGGTAGAGGCCATCCACTTGCCTCCTGCTCTGGATCCGGACATTTTCGGAAGGCCTTTGTGGGCAGAGAAGATGAATGCTTGGGCGCTGGAGCTCGAGCGAAGGGGAATGGATCGGGAAGAAGAAAGTGTGGGTGCGAAAGGGAGTCCTTAGCCCCTTATAAAGGCAGCAGGGATTCTGCGCCTCCCCACTTGCCTGGTAAAACCGCTTATTCCCCAAGCGCCGTAATTGATGGCGCGATTGGGTTACCCACACCCGTATTGATGAGAATCCCGTGATAGGGGGACACAGTCTCTGCTTCGACAAGACGTGCCAAGAAAACCGCCTCGCAATATGTGCAGTAGCTGGTTAGGAGAAACGGTTCGAATAATGACCGGGCCGTGGCGTGATGTCACACTATGAAACTTGTCAGCAGATTAAGATTTGTGAAAATATTATACTCTCTACGATGGTAGGTGGAATTTATTTTACAGGGCCGGACACGATCCTTGTGTTCAAAATCTTCTACGGAGTATTCGGAGGAGGAACCCGCCTTGCAATGTTGAAGACAATCTGCGCGCTGGACTCATCGTCATTGAAGCCTGTTTCAGGGGCTACTGAGGGAGTCCTGGATTAGGGGGTCCTCGGATAGCCGGACTATATACTTCTGCCGGACTGTTGGACTATGAAGATACAAGACTCAAGACTTCGTCCCGTGTCCGGATGGGACTCTCCTTTGCGTGGAAGGCTAGCTTGGCAATACGGATATGTAGATCTCCTCCCTTGTAATCGACTCTGTGTAACCCTAGCCCCCTCCGGTGTCTATATAAACCGAAGGGTTTAGTCCGTAGGACGACAACAATCATAATCATAGTCTAGCTTCTAGGGTTTAGCCTCTACGATCTCGTGGTAGATCAACTCTTGTAATACTCATATCATCAAGATCAATCAAGCAAGAAGTAGGGTATTACCTCCATCGAGAGGGCCCGAACCTAGGTAAACATTGTGTCCCCCGCCTCCTGTTACCATCCGCCTTAGACGCACAGTTTGGGACCCCCTACCCGAGATCCGCCGGTTTTGACACCGACACCAGGTACCCCTCGCAGAGGGTGACGAAGCCCGAAAGCTGCACGATGGCGCCGGCGCCAAGATGATGGGGCTGGAGCCCGAAGAACTCCAGGAAGTCGTGGAACAAGGCACTCGCGGGAAGCATGAACCCGCGCTTGAAGTGCGGGAAGAAGACCACGCACTCCGTGACCTCGGGCCGCGGCTCCCGCTCGCCCCGCGGCAGGCGCGCGGCGACCTCTGTCTCCCCCGGCAGGCGCCTGGTGGTGTGAAGATATGCAGTGTCGTCCAGAGTGACGGTCGAACCCATCCACGAGCCCGACGGCAGCGCCATCGACAAAGGTGCGGAAGAAAGAAGGAAGAAGATGGCGACGAGGCTCTGCTCAAAGCAACGGGCGTCGCAGGGCACGGCGGTCGCAAGAAGCAGAGAAAAGAAGAATAAGGCAGGGGGCGTGAGCAAGAATGATTTCCGCTGCCCCCTCCTCGCCCCAATTTATAAACCACGGTTTGAAACGTGGGCGAGTGGAATCGTTTGCGCCCGCCTTTCCCACTTCCCCGCAATAACCGCGCACGTACGTGCGCAATAACTGCCTCAAGAATGGCAACCGACTTGCGGACACCGCAATAAATTCGCATGCATGGGCCGAGGGCACGTAGCCGCGGGCCCCAGCGCGCTGCCCTGTCCTGTCGCGCGCATGGCCTGTCAAGCCCCTCCGGCTTCCAGGCGCCATGTGGCGCCCGCGCGAAGTCCAAAAGATTACCCCAAGATTCGGCGAACTTTTCGGTTTCCCGCCCCCGACGGGGTGCCGCGATCCAGCTTCCGGAAGCCGGCACACAGTGGGTGTTGCCGGACCCAGCGGCCATAAAATTCGCCTCCTTAGGGAAGGGAAACTGCGAAGGCCCTCCCATCCGAAGACGACGGACCTTCACAGCTTCGGGGACTACTGTCAGGGGGATGAACCCCAGGAAGTCAACGGAACCCGAATCCTTTTCAAAAACAACGGGGCTAGCAATGCCCCTCAAGCCGGCCCACGCTTGGCCGGGTTGCTTGACCCGGCCAAGCCCTTCGACCCAGCCAAACTCTCCAACCCGGCCGGACTCCTCAACTCGGCCCCAACAACCGCCTCAAGACAACCGAGCCCGGTGCACCAAGACTTCCCAACATGCCGGCTCCACCCTTGGCGTGTTCTCCAACCCGGCCACTGGTCAGCTCCCATCCCAGCCATACGATGGGAAGAGTATCCACCTATTGATGACCAAGGCAACAGTGCCCCGCACATGCCTCTAGTCAGCCGGGGCATGGTAACAGTGCCCCACCTACCCGCTGACCAGGGCCGGCGTGGCAACAATGCAACTATTGTCACCAATGACGCCAGCAAGCGGCAACCTGATGGAGCGCCACTGTAGCCGACTCAACCCGGCCACTCCATGACGATCGACAAGACGGCCAACAGTGCCCCCGTACCTGGCAGGCCCCGCGCCCGGAGAACCCGGCGAGCCCTGACCCCCGGCGGGTCCCAGCGTCGGCTTCCCGAACAATGACAATCTGGCCCCACGGCCATGTAACATTACCCTTGTACCCCTAGGGGGTTGACCTATAAAACCCCCCAGGAGCCCTCATGCATAGGGAGAGCTCACTTACGCACGACGAGAACCGTAGCAATCACTCACACACACACAGCAAGCAACACCCAAGGAGAGGGAGCAGCCTAAGCCTTGACTTGCTTTACTTCTTCCTCCATACAGCTCTAGGAGCATATCTGTACTGATACACATCAACTACACTCGGCAGGACTAGGGGTGTTATCTCTCCGGAGAGCCCCGAACCTGGGTATGTCTTGCGTCCCGCGCTCGCTCATGCCAACCTCGCCTCTGGAGCCCACCAGTGCCCTCGAGCCTCCTCCCATCTTTAGCCATCCCTTGGCATCTGTCGTGCGCCCACCACGACACTAGGCCTGTGTGTTTGATTGCAATGTACAGGAACGCTAAAAAGCTGCTCAAACTCTTTGTGCTCCCTCTGTTCCTTTTTACTTCGCATATTAGATTTCTTTCAAGTCGGTTGATTTTACATTGTGAATGTTCAAACTTTTTTCTATAAGATTGGTCAAAGTAGAGATACTTTAACTTCAGACAAAACTTATATGCAGACTAAAAAGGACTGGAGGGAGTACATGTGAAACTGCTACACACGAGGTGATCACCCTGGGAATAGTGCTAGTACGTATTGTTTTGCATGTTCATCCAATGCCAGTGATACAATAATTCGAACTAATCGAACTAAATTCATTCATACACGGTCGGATTTCATATAAACATGTTGGATTTCATTACATTTCATACATTCTTCAACTAAAAAGGAGTGCACTGGAGGTATAATTAATTAACAGAAGCTACCCACCCATGTCCGGCTGAGCCGAACAGAAGCTTCTTCTCTAGCGGACTGAGCTTCAGTGACTTAATTGCAGGTGTAGTTGCATAACTGACATGTGGCCCAGATGCCTGTTGGGCCCACATGTCAGTGACCCAACTGCACCTGCAGTTAAGTAACTAAAGCAGCCTCCTTCTCCAACTTAGCTCTCCGACTCCACGTCGCCGCCAAGAAGCTAATCAGCCGTCAATGGTCAACCAGAGGGTAGCAGCGGTGGCCTTACTTGGACCCGAGTGGCGGCGACCTACCGTGTTCTACTCTTCTTTGTTTTTTGTGTGGTGCGGCCTCGTTGGCAGCTGGGCGGGGCCACGACGGAGTCGATGATGTCCTCTGTCTCGTTGCCGGCGGGGCGGCGCCTCGGCGGAGCGGGGGAAATCCTCCCCCTCGTTGCCAGCAGGGCGGGGCCTCGGCTGAGCCGACGATGTCCTCTGCCTCATTGTTGGCGGGGCGGGGCCTCGGCGGAGTAGGGCCTCGCCGAAGCCGGCGAAGTCCTCCGCCTCGGTGCCGGCGGTGCTGGGCCTCGGCGGGGCCGGCAATGTCCTCTGCCTCTATGTTGGCGGAGCGGTGCCTCGGCGGAGTAGGGCCTCGCCGAAGCCGGCGAAATCCACAGCCTCGGTGCCGGCGGGGCGGGGCATCGGTGGAGCCGGTGATGTCCTCTGCCTCGTTCTTGGCGCGGCAGGGCCTCGGCAGAGCAGGGCCTCATCGACGTTAGCGGATCGTGGACTCAGCGGAGCCGGCATTGCCCTCTGCCTTGTCCTCGGTCTCGCCACACAACGCCTTGCCCGCTTCATCACCCACTTTGTAGGCGGCCGCAACCTCCGCCACCCGCATGCGCTACCGCCAGCGCGTGAGGCGGCCCTCGCGGGCGGAGTAGTATGAGTCGAGCAGCGCCTCCTGCTCCGCCCGCTCCGCGTCGATCTGCTCCTTCGCCTGTAGGTGCTCCTGGAGGAGATGGTGGTTGTAGGCGGCGTCGGCCTGCGCCTCCCGGAACTACTCCTGACGCTTCTGCCTCATCGTGTCCATGTATTGGGCACGGGCCTCGCCGATGGTCATGGTGCAATGCACCGGCGAGGATGGCGCGGAGGAGGGGGTTGGCGCCGGATCATCGACTACCATGTTCTCCATTGGGACGTCGTCGTCCTCCGGCCGCCTGTCGGCCAGCCAGTCGGCAGCAATGGCTGCCATCTCCTTGTAGTCCGTCATCCGCCCGTCCCGAAGAGCGCGGGAGCGCGAGGAAGCCATGGTGGGCAGTAGTGGTGTGGATAGGAGAAATGGAATGGAGGCGGATGACTACGGCTATGGCCAGTGCAGCAGTTTACATATCAATGGTGGGCGGCGGAGGGACGGATGGGTGGCACCGGAGTAGCCGCCTCGGCAACCGCGTATCATTAATATGGGTGGCAGACGGACGGGCGGATGGCACTTGTGTCGTTTGAACGCGGAGCAATCGCATGCACCAGGAAGCGGCGCTGGCGGCGCTGACCGTTTCGGGCGGAAAGCCCGCTAGGGCGAGGGAGGCGGTCTGGGTGGGCCAGGGCGGTCAGACTCGTGCTTGGCATCAGATCGGTCCAGCAGCCGGACATGTTGGCTCGACAGCGAGCTCCCCGAGCTGAGTGACGACAATCAGACAATGGACGTAGCTTCCGACCAGGAGTCGGCGCCACTGTCCAAGCCGGTTCATGTTGTGTACACCATAGAGCAGGTGCGGCCGCACTTTGACGTCCAAATGACGGAAGAGCTACCAGCACGGGAGGACCTGTGCTGCAACCTCCGTCTCCTCAATGAGCACCGGCGAACAAGCGAATGACAATGACCATTGGAGCGCCGCAGAGCGAGAGGCGCGCCGACACGGTGTCGCAGTTGGGTACACGTCCCGTCAATACCCCCATTCCTCGCCAGGAGTGGGGAAACACGGTGTCGCAGTTGGGTACACGTCCCGTCAATACCCCCATTCCTCGCCAGGAGTGGGGAAACACGGTGTCGCAGTTGGGTACACGTCCCGTCAATACCCCCATTCCTCGCCAGGAGTGGGGAAAGGCCCTCTGCGTCGTACTTGCACCAGAGGTCGGCCGCGCCGTACTTGCACCGGACGACCATCGCGCCGTTCGCATGGGTCATGCCGTTCGCCTTGTCCGCGGCCCGCTCGATGCCAAAGCGCTGGTCGGTAGGCTCGACCATCTCCTTGGCCTAGGTGTCCACCTAGGCGCAGTAGAGGAACATGGTCGTCGCATCCTCGAGCTGGTGATCTCCAATGAAATAGCCAACTTGGAGCTCGAGATCGCGATCCAGATGTACCGCGAGCGTGTCGACCGCTTGGACGAATGCATGCACGAGTTCAGGCAGAGACAAGATCTACCGTAGGCAAGGGCTGCTGGTCATGGTCTCATGGATGCGTTTTATCTTGTTGAGTCATTTCGACGTGGATAGCTATGTATTCACAGCAATCATAGTATTGCTCTATTTATTCCTCTGTTTCAATGTGTGTACTCTGTTTTCCGTTCTTATATGTTCTGTTTCAATGTGTGTATATATGCTTTCCATTCTGTATATGTGGATCATAACAGCTAGATTCAAATTAGTATAGAAAAACAGATAGAAAATGGAATTCATAATATATATATATATATTAATTGTTCATTAGTTCATCACAGAATATATATATATATAATATCATCACATATACGTGAAGATAGTTAACTACTAGGTACAATGCATAAATTGAAAACGAACAATATTAAAACTAAGAATCCCTCCTGCGGCTAGTATTCCTGCAGCCCCTCGCCAGCAGCTCCCTGGTGCACGGCGTCTTCCCAGTGCGGAGGTAGTACTCTGCCTCCTCCGCCTCGCAGCGCTTGACGTACCGATCTGCCTCTTGCTGGCGGACGAGCGTGAACGATCTTGCCATTTTGGTGGGCGCCCACCGGAGCTCCTCGTCGGTAGCATGCTGGAGCTTATCGGCCCACCTCCATGCAGCGATGAGGCGCCCAGCGCCTTTGACCTTCCTCCCGAAGTACCCGTCTTCGTACACCTCCTCCGCATGACGACGCGCCCGCCCCCAAAGCTCTGTCGCCTCCTTTTTCCAGGCGGCGTCATGGGCTTCACAGGCCGCCTGGTACCTGGCTTCCTCCTCTGCCATCTCCTTCTTGAACACCACTTGCCTGGCTTTCTCAGCCAGCGGCAGCGACTTCGACAGACAAAGATTGTCCTGGCCCCAAAACCAATCCAAAGTTGGGGGGTCTGATGCAACCTCCTCTAGCGGCGCGTAGGGGTCCTCGTCGCTGCTATTCGAGTGAGCGTCCTCGGGGGGCGGCGACTCCTCGTCGGCACGTGTGCAGGTCGGTGGCGCCATGGCAGAGATTTGAGAGAGAGAGGGCCAGTGAGGGGAGGATGTAGATGAGAATGCAAGCGGGACGACGTGAGCAAGGCAGTATTTATTGGCGGCCGGAGTCTAGATCGACGGGAACAGTACACATGCCAGTCGCTAGAATTTACGAGTACTGTAGTTTGAATTACACATGATTCCCGCAGCAAAATCCGTGTGTGAACATAATAGCTGACGGTTTCCAATATAGAATCGTGTCTGATTAATAATCACCGCCACTCACTTACCAAACCTCGAGCCACGAGATAGAGTGCCAATCATGTGGGGGCTGGTTGTCTTGCCAGATCTTTATATTTTCTTGTTTGAACACCAGATATTTACATCGTCTGATGATTTTTTAACTCGCACACAAGTACACAAAAATATGATTTTTCAAACCGTTATGGTTAGCCATTGCATGTAGATGTAGTTAAAATTTGAATTACGGTCATTAAATGGCTAGAAAATCACTTAAATGTCTTTAAAAGGTCAAATGACCCCTGAAATTTTCCAAATTTTCACATGACAGTTGCATTAGTGCACGTTAAACATAGAAAACATTTTGAAGGCTATAAGAGGAAGCTATCTCCCGTTCGTCATCAAACATGCATTGTTCCCTCTCGAAACCACGAACCTTCTAGTGAGTTGCTCTGGTTTGTGTGGGGGCGTGTCCAAACTTTCATCAAACAGGCCAATTTTTTTACCACATCATCTTGGTGGCATGACATTAATCAAGCAAGGTTTCATGTTTCTCTGATCATTTTTTATTTTTTGGAATTAAAATGCCATGACACTCCATGCATGTGCCCATCCCGTGAGACCAATATGTTTGAAAATTCCTTCTGCTTTACTGCACATGGAATTAACTCGCACACAAGTACACAAATATGATTTTTCAAACCGTTATGGTTAGCCGTTGCATGTAGATGTAGCTCAAATTTGAATTACGGTCATTAAATGGCTAGAAATCACTTAAATGTCTTTAAAAGGTCAAATGACCGCCAGAATTTTCCAAATTTTCACAGTACAGTTGTAGTAGTGCATGTTAAACATAGAAAAAAAATTGACGGCCGTAAGAGGAAGCTATCTCCTATTCGTCATCAAACATGCACTGATCCCTCTAGTGAGTTTCTCCGGTTTGTGAGGGGGGTGTGTCCAAACTTTCGTCAAACATGCCAATTTTTTTACCACATCATCTTGGTGGCATGAGATTACATCAAGCAAGGTTTCGTGTTTTTCTGATCATCTTTTAATGTTTTGGAATTAAAATGCCATGGCACTCCATGCATATATATGCATGTGTCCATGTCGTGACACCAATATGTTCGAAAAATCCTTCTAATTTACTGCACATGGAATTAACTCGCACACAAGTACACAAATATGATTTTTCAAACCATTATGATTAGGCGTTGCATATAGATGTAGTTCAAATTTGAATTATAGTCATTAAATGGCTAGAAAATCACTTAAATGTCTTTAAAAGGTCAAATCGCCCCTAGAATTTTCCAAATTTTCACATTATAGTTGTAGTAGTGCACGTTAAACGTAGAAAAAATTTGAAGGTCGTAAGAGGAAGCTATCTCCGTTCGTCATCAAACATGCATTGTTCCCTCTCGGAACCACGAGCCTTCTAGTGAGTTGCTCCGGTTTGTCAGGGGTGTGTGTCCAAACTTTCGTTAAACATGCCAATTTTTTTACCACATCATCTTAGTGGCATGACATTACATCAAGCAAGGCTTCATGTGTTTCTGATATTTTTTTAATTTTTTGGAATTTAAATGCCATGGCACTCCATGTATACATATGCATGTGTCCATGTCGTGAGACAAATATGTTTGAAAATTCCTTCTAATTTACTGCACATGGAACTAACTCGCACATAAGTACACTATCACAGCCTGATTTTTGGCCCTTTCTTTTGTTTTTCTGAGATTTTTCCTTAAGTTTTCTTTTTCTGTGGCTTTGTGGTCTGGAAACTGAAGAAGATGCCCTCTTCTTTATTTCCAGAGTGGCTTGTCATACCCAAATCCTTCCCTAGACCTTGCCATTTCATCCTAGCCCAACCCCAATATTCTTATGGCTAGGGAATATTCCTTTTTTCAATTAAAGGAGTAACCATGTCTGCCCTTTCACAACCTATATTTCTGTCACTCCTAAAATTCCCAAATAATTCTCATAAATTGTTTGGGTCATATCTTCCTCAAATATGGCAAAATATTTCATTTTCCATGTTTCCCATCATGCTTAATTAATTACTTTCCTATTCTATCCTGAATGGCAGATTATGAAGCAAGTGCTATCTATCTTTTCCCAATTGACCTCAAACCCCTTGGACACCTTTTCCTGTCCATATCATTACCACACGCCAAAATGCAACCTCATTTGCCTAGTAAATATTCCTGAGCAATTTTTCAAAGTTCCTGTCTGAGGGAATTGGTTGTGAAGGAAGTACTAGCTAGGTTAATCCAATTGAGTTGAATTTTTGCATGATCTTTCATTTTATCAAATCGAAGCCCTCCTCAAGAAGTTGAGCTTATTTCATGCCTCCATGTGAGCTCGTCTTCAATTCTTTGATTTTGTCCAAATTTTTAGTTAATGAAGCAAGTATATTTTATCTTGCTCCATTATGTCTGAAAATTTTCCTATGCCTTCTCCTACCTATATAACCTATCTACACAAGTTTTGGAATCATTTCATCTAGCCATTTTCCCTCAGGATTTTCCCAATTTTCTGGACAGGGAGGATAGCTATGAAGGAAGTACCATTTTGGCTTGGCCAAATGGCATGAAATTTTTATGGCACTCTCATATGCCCAAATCAGCTAGCCTTGTCAAATTTCAGCTCAAGTGGTTACTCCTAGTGAGTGCTACTTCATGATTCATTTTCTGGACCAATTTAAGCAGTTGTGAAGCAACTATATTAAATCTTGGCCCATTTCCTTCCAAACTTCACAGGATTCTTGTCCTTCCTATCTTAAACCTCCCAGGCAACTCCTTTGGCTCTAATCTCACCTCAGTTGATCACTGTTTCATGATCAAGTTTGCAACAACAAACTTCAGACGATCAGTCACACCTCTCCTTGGCACTTTTCCCTGATCCATCACCTCCCTCGGCCTCTATTATGCAGGAACTAGTAACTTGACAACTCCTCGCAGCCTCCCTTGTCCTCTTCGTGCCAGTGCCAGTGGTGACCGCCGTTTTGGCGTGCAGCGGCCATGTCCAGAGCGTTGTTTTGCCTCGGCCCTGCTCGTCATGCTTGTCGTCTTCGCGCGCTTGAGCCTGTCCAGCATGTTCCCCGTGTCGTCACCATCCCCTTGGACTCCTCTCCCCCTCCGACAGGGCTTTAATGGCGCTCGTCGCGGCGCGTCCACGGACACGCTGTAGTCGGTCGTCGTCATCTTCCTTCGTCCGTTTCCTCCCCGTGCTTCCTTAGCTCCCTCTGACCCCGTGAGCTCTCGCCTGTGCCTCGTTCGTCGTCTACCATCGAGCTCGGGAGCGTGGGCATGCGTCCGCGGTGCCGTCCACGCGTCCGCGGCGACGCCAGCTCGGCCACCTCGCCCCCGCCTATTTAAGGCCACCCCGAGGCCGCTCGACCTCACCACTGGCCTCACCTCGCTCCCAGGACCCCGCCCCACTTCTTCCCCAAGCCGGGGCTGCTCTCCTGTCCTCCCTCTGCTACCATGGCCGCTGCCCCACCACGGCTTAAATCCGAGCCATCCCGAGCTTTTTCTTCCGTTCCACCACCTCTAGGGGCCTCCACCACCCCTCCTGAACCCCTCCAGCACCTCGCCTCCTCCTCTCCCACAATGGAGCGCCGCGCCCATCCCCACCCGAAGACCCCTCCGCCGCGAGCTCAACTGCAGCCGCTACAGAGCTCGCCAGCGATTTCCAAGGCCGGGAACGGATGCGTCTAGTCCTCCTGAACGTCTGGGTAGGTCGCACGTTTCCTGCGGTGGCCGGACTCGCCGTCCAGCGCCGTCGGGGCGGGCCTCTGCCCTCGGCCAGGAGCTCACCGAGCGAGAGGTTGAAGACGGTCAGGCCAGGCGGGCCCCATCTCCCGTGGGACCCCCTCGTCAGCGACCCAGCGCCCGGCCCCGCCCTGCCACGTCACTTAAGTGGACACGGGAAGTCCGAGAGTACGTTTACATTTGCCCGAAAACGTAAACTCGTTGGCTACGCTTTCTTCTTCTGAAAGTATATTTTCCCTCGGTTTCACACTCGAACACGTTTTCTTAGTCAGAAAGCGTATTTCTAACTTTACGCATCTGTCTTATCCACTCAGGGACCCGGCTGTGAATATTATTTTTACAGAAAAGTCCCTGATCTTCTACACCTCATAACTCCGCAACCGTAACTCCGATTGAGGTGAAACCCACGCTCACTTCTTCATCTCTTCGGGCCCAAACTTTTGCTATCATTTTCACTATGGTTTGACATATTGGAAATGACCATCTTACCCTTGCCCCTAATCAGCCCCCTCCGAGAGAGTACCCTTTCCGGCGAATCTTTCCGCGGCTTCACCGCACCTCTTCCCGGAGCCTTCTTCACCCCGAGGCAAGCCAAAACCACCATTTGCATGATAGCCATGCAGTAGCATTGGTTTTCAACTTGAATATTTAATAACTGTGTGTTTGTTTTGCTACTGTTGTCGTTATTTCGGTTATGCTTACGGATCGGTGGTTACCGTCATGATATGTTTTCTTGCACTCTGTTATTATGTTCTTCATGCTAGTATTACCTTAATATTGGCCATGCTTGGTAGTAGTACATGTTGGTGATGGTCCTCGGTGCATGACTATTGTCTGTTCCGAGTACCGTTGTTATGCATGTTCTTTTGCACCCAGTTGGTTAAATGCTTGCATGGTAGTTTTATCGTAATGTTATTGCATGGTATTTATGGTTGATGCTAGTGGTCATGTTATGAGTAGTGTTCTACTTGTGATATTCATGCTCGTCATTATGCCATGCTCAGTTGGATATGATTCATTGTTGGTATGGATGATAGTTATGTTGAACCCTCATGCTTATGTTGATATCATGTTCATGCATTGTAATTGCTGTCGGCGTTCTAGGAACGGGGGTCCCCAGACTTGCCTGCCTGCGGCCCACAGCGTGGCCAAGCCAGCAGGCTGTGCGGCCCTTCTTCATCAACAAGGCATCCAGGACCCTCGCGAGGGTCCAAGCCTCGCGAGACGGACGACACAAGACCTCCTCTGGAGTAGCCTAACCAGGCAGGCTCGCGAGGAGCGGAGATATCAAGGCAGGCAAAACCTCACGAGGCCCTCGTGACGTGAGCCATGACGAATGACACCAGGCGGGCGCCAGCGTGCGCAGCGTCCTTATTTGCTCTTTGGTGCTAAGGAGGCCAGCGCAGGCGAAGAGTACCGAGGCATTAGGCAAAGGTTGCTATATTGGTGCAACGAGAACAAGACCAGGAGGACGGCAAGACGGAGGTCATCGTGGAGCCCAAGACGGCGTCACCACCAGAGCTTTTCGCAGGCGAAGACCGCTTTTGTCAGGATAGCTTGTACTAGCTGTCCCCCTTCAAATTCGCCGCCATTGTTGGCTCCCTTCCCGCTCGATATTTGGGAAGAGGACCAGGGCCTCTATAAATAGGTCTAGCCACCATAGTAGGAGGCATCGAATCCTCACCCGCACAAGTTCGACAAGCACAAGAGCACCTCAACCTCAGGAGGCTATTCTTCCTTTGTACTGTTCATCATCAGCCCAAGAGGCAATCCACCACCACCACACTGGAGTAGGGTATTACACCACAACGGTGGCCCGAACCAGTATAAACCTCGTGTCTCTCTGTGTTGCGAGTTGGTCGAGTTCGTCCGCGGGATCTTTGCAAGCTAGGGCGTAGATCGGTAGGAGGGAAAGAATTCGCACGCACCCTAGTGTTCGAACCTCAAGGGTTTGCCGGAACCCCACATCCGACATTTGGCACACCAGGTAGGGGTGCGCCGTAGCTTCCCTTCCATCAGTTCGTCGCTCCATCGCCTCCATGGCGGACGCTCGCCGTGCTCGAGCTGAGCGTCGGGCTGCCCTCACCGCCCGCGTCGCTCAGACGGCTCCCGTCGGCGGGCCACCTCGTCATTCTCTATCTCCCGCCGCCAATGCTGCCACCGGCCTGGCGGGGAACGAGTAGCAGGCGTCCTCGCTGCATCCTTCGGTGCGGCAGGACGGCCGCACCCCTACTCCATCACTGACCCCTGCCGATTCTTCGTCCCACGCGCACCGCGCTCCCATGGAGGCACGGGCCGCGCTCCTTGCGGCGAACGAGCTCCTGCGTTACCGCCCCGTCGACGACCTCTACGAGGAGTGGCTCGACCACGTCGCCGAGCTCGTCCGCGCTGCAGGGGGCTCTCCGGCGCCGTCCCACTCTCTGCCTCCCCCTCAACCAGCCGCGGGCGACGGGGCTCATGGCATGCCTCCACCACCTCTGCCCCAAGATGGAGCCTTGGAACCAAGGCGCGCGGCTCCGCGGCATGATCCACCATGCCCGGCGCCCGCGCGCGAAGAGAGAAGCTGCCAAGAAATTCCGCGGCCGCGAGAAGCTGCACCTGCGCTCCCTGCGCCACCTCGTCAAGACCGCGCACCGCCCGCAGCGGCGTAGCGCGGACCCCGCCAAGACCAAGCTCCACCTCCGAAGCGGGCCCCGGTAACCACGGCTGGCTGTCGCGCCTTCACCCCCGAGCTGCGTAGCGTCGCCTGGCCAGGCAAGTTCAAGCCGGATCTGCCTCCTCGCTACGACGGCACCGCCGACCCCGCGGAGTTCCTGCAGCTCTATGAGCTTAGCATCGAAACGGCCAACAGCGAAGAAAAAGTCATGGCGAACTGGTTTCCCATGGCTCTCAAGGATGGAGCCCGCTCCTGGCTCCTGAACCTGCAGCACGGCTCGATCTCTTCTTGGGACGAGATGCGTGACCGCTTCGTCGCCAACTTCCAGGGCACTCGCGACCGCCCGCCGGCCGCGGGTGATCTACGCCGCATCAAGCAACAACCAGGAGAGACCCTCCAGAAGTACATCCAACGCTTCAACAACACCCGCCTCAAGATCCCCAAGGTCACGGACAACGCCATCATCTCCGCGTTTTCCGATGGCTTCCATGACGTCAAGATGAAGGAAGAGCTCGCCATCCATGAGGAGCTCTGCACCTCTCAGGAGCTGTTCAACCTGGCGACCAAGTGCGCAAGAGCTGAGGAGGGGCGCCTTTCTCTCCTCGAGCTGCCAGCCGCAGGAGCGGAGGAGAAGAAGGCCAAGGCCAAGGACGTGAAGCGCAAGGAGGCGGTCGTGCTCGCAGTGGAGCCCGACACCAAGCGGGGTAGAGATCAGCCCGAGTCATCCAAGAACGGCCTACCGTTCTGTGCCTTCCACAACCTGAACACCCACAACACCAGCGACTGTCAAGAGCTCAGAGCCATATCGGAAGGACGCTACGGTCGACGCCCCGAGCGCAACGACCGGGGCTACGGCCGCGGAGGAGGACGTGGAGGCGGACGCTGGGACGACCGTGGCCCGCGCCAGGAGTGGCGCGACCGGCCTCGCGAGGACCGCTGGCAGGACCAACCTCGCCAGGGCGCCTGGAGGGAACCGCCTCGTGAGGATCGCCCCCAAGGCAACACCGGTCTTCCCCCGCTGCCGCCACCAAGGAGGAACGATGACCACCATTAGGACGAGGGGGCTGGGGGCTTCCAGGAGCCGCGTGCGATCGCCTGCATCTTGGGCGGTGCCAAGGCCCCGGCCTCTCAGCACATCTTCAAACAGTTCGCTCGCGAGGTGAACGCGGTGCTCCCCAAGCTCGAAGCCACGCACCCGCTCAGGTGGTCCCAATGCGCCATCACTTTCAACTCGGCGGATCAACTCAAGTGCGCAGCCACCGCTGGCGCCCTCCCTATGTTGTGTTCCCCAGTCATTAGCAATGTGCAGGTCACCAAGACCCTCATCGACGGCGGCGCAGGGCTCAACGTCCTGTCCGTCGACACGTTCGACAACCTCCAAGTGCCATATGAACAGCTCGAGCCCACCAAGCCTTTCTCAGGAGTGACCGACGGTTCCACCACACCGATAGGGCAAGTCCGCCTGCCTGTCACCTTCGGGGAGCGCAAGAACTACCGCACCGAGCTCATCGACTTCGACGTCGTGCACATCCGCCTGCCGTACAATGCCATCCTCGGGTATCCAGCCCTGGCCAAGTTCATGGCAGTCACTCATCACGGCTACAACGTTCTCAAGATGCCAGGAAGTGGAGGAATCATCATAGTCCCGTGTGAAGAGAGGGATGCGGTGTGCTCCCTCGAGCGCGCCTTCCAAGCCGCAGCAATCGACGACCCCGAGAGCAGAAGTGAAGGCCCTCCGGAGGCCATCCCCGAGAAGAAGAAGCCACGCCGCGCAGGACCTCAGGAAGATGGCGTCGCGGCAGGAGCCTCGTCAGGATCAGCGCCCGCTCCAGGGGCGCATCCCTCCATCGCATAGGAAGGCGCGCCTGGCGCCCCTCTCGGGCAGGGCTCGGGGGCTCTCTTCTGGAGGGCCTCAGACCTTGCCAACCTCATGAGGGAGGCGCTTGGGCACCACTTGGAGGCGTGCTTCATGGCACGCACTACAAAAAAATACACTTCCGTGATGATACGTGTTTGTCACAGTAGGTCGCGTTTTTTGTCATGCATGTACATCCATGACAAATTTATGACAGAATCAAGATAGTCATACCTATCCTGTCGTAGAAGTGTTCCATGACATTACCAAAATTATCATCACGGAAGTGTCCACTTCCATGACGATAAATCGCGCGTCACAGAAGTGCTTTCGTCAAGGGTGACCGACACGTGGCATCCACCGTAACAGAACGCCGTTAAGCTATCAGGTCGGGTTTTGGATCCGATAACCCGTTAAGAGCCCCGACCAATGGGGATTTTCCACGTGTAAAATCATCATTGGCTGGAGGAGACACGTGTCAGGTCCGCGTTGGCATAGGTGTCACTCATCCAATGGGCGAGACGCGCCTATGATATTTTGGCACGTGGACCGGCCCATCAAGTTTAAATGGGTCGGCCCAACTGAACGCCCACAAGGTTTTGCGGACCATAATGGGCCGGCCCAGCTAAAGGCCCACGAGATTTTGCGGACCATAATGGGCTGGCCCAGCTAAAGGCCCACAAGATTTTGTGGGCCATAATGGGCCGGCCCAGGTAAAGGCCCACAAGATTTTTGTGTGCCATAATGGGCCGGCCCAGGTAAAGGCCCACAAGATTCTTGCGGATCATAATGGGCCGGCCCAGCTAAAGGCCCACGAGATTTCACCGACATTAATGGGCCGGCCTAGCTGTAGGCCCACAAGATTTTGAGGACCCTAGTAGGCCGGCCCATTAACTGGCTGCCATGTTTTGGGCCAAATGCCGGCCCATATTTGATCCGGTCCATTAATGGCCTGCCATGCTCCGGGCCTAATAGTGGCCCATATGAGATCCGGCCCGTTAAAAGCCTACCACGTTCTAGGCCAAATTACGGCCCAGATCAGGTCCGGCCCTTTAAGAGGCTTTGGGCTTAATTATGGCCCATATCAGATTCGGTCCATCAACTGGACACTATGCTTTTGGGCCCACTTGCTAAAGGCCCACTTAGTAATTCGGCCTGATATTAGTTTTGGCCTGTTAAAGGCCCGTTTAACATTTCGGCCCTATATTAATTTCGGCCTGTTAAAAGCCCGTCATATAGTTGGGCCTAACTACAGCCCGTTTTGCATCCGGCCTGCTCGCAGCCGATATCTGATTGGGCCAAACAAGGACCGAGACAATTTTGTCCTGTTAAAAGCCCATGATTTGATTCGCACAATCATGGGCCGGGGTTCATTTCGGGCTGCTGCCGGCCCGTGAGCTGTTCGGCACGTTTCAGGCCCAACCTACATCGTGATTGCATGACGGCCCGATTATGTACCATAATTTTACGGTTTGGTCGGTTTACTGCGAAGACAGGATATATATACAGTAAAATAACTGCAGCATCATGAATAAGAAAAAACCTAGACTATACAATAAAGAAATTACGGCATATTACATCCACTGGGCATCAAAGTTCGCCACTATGATAATAAAGCACAAGCAGACAACAGATTACATACACTGGGCATCAAAGATCGCCACCAGTGCAAATAAACACGCCGACAAAATAATATACAAAACCGAGAGCACTTCAATAGAGTTCAAGAAAGGTTAGCCTTTTGGGGAGTTGCAGCGCAAGCAGCTGAGCAAGATGATGAGACTGCACTTGTTCAACACTTATATCTTCATCACTCTGAAAGATAAACAAGCAGACAGATGACAGGTTTTGCACATAAAAGTATCAGTGCTGACAATTCATCACATTTCTTACTGACGAATAAAGTGACACAGTTTAAAATTGCATTAACACAATATGGTATTGTTCAGGTCAAGACATGGTAGGAAATGACATTGTGAAGGAGTTGGCAGCTTCACGACACCACTGGATTACAGATCAAGAACTCATAAGTATCAATGGTTAGTATCCTGTCAATTTATACCATTTCAGATTGGCAAATAAAGAGACGGTTTAAATAATAGTAGAATGATATGACATTGTTCATAGTTAAGACATTGCAGAATATGACATTGTGCTGTAGTGGGTAGGTTCACCACACCACTGGATTACGGATGAAGAACAGAAGCATACATGCAGTGCAAAAGAAGATCACTTGCTCTGTATAGTTTAATTTACATGGTATGAAGAAGGAACTTGGTTGTACAACTGAAAACTTAAATTGAGAAAGGACAAACTTTTGTTTATGAACTACATAATAAACTTTAAACAAGCAATTTGATGTAAACACCAAAAATAAACAGCTGTTGCAGTCATGCCTAACCAAATATATACAACAAAGTTTGAAGGCTTGAGATGGACAAACTTACATTATTGGTGAAGACAGGCTCTATAAAGGCCTTGTCCATGCTGATGGGGGGGGGCAATTCAAGAAGTTTACCATAGAATCTTCTTCAAGATCATTGCCTTTATTCTACATTTTGTTAAGAGTAAATATAGATGTGATAATATACGAAAAAATGGAGAATATTTAAGATAAGATGAAGAGTGATGCTACATAACCAAGTAGCTATAAATGTAAGTGCAGCGATACAGGCAAAAGGTACAGCCAAGAGCAATGCACAACTAAACTTCTTAAGTACCAACCTTATGGTAAGAGTAAATATAGATCTGATGTGTAGAAAATGGAGGGCAAAGGAAAATAAGCTGCATAGTGATGGTACATGAACAACTACCTGTCATTATAAGTACACTGATAAAGGACAGCATGTACTTACAAGAACAACGCAGAGCTAAAAAACATTGGCATTGGATATATTCTACACTAATGTAACCATTCATACAGGTCAGATAATTTGGAGCGAACAATTGATAAGCAAGCTATCATGCATATTGTTGTCACATAATGAACCAGGTACGTATGCAAGTACAGTGATACAGCACAACAGGTACTAACAAGAGCAAAGCAGCGGGCAGCATATTTGCGATATCCTGTCGTTCTTGTCAAACCGCAATTCTTCTTCGAGCAGATTTCCTGCAAAAAAGATCCGTAAGGCACATGCGGAAAAGTAGAAGTTCAAATTGTCATGTGATTTCATAGACAGTACCTCATCCTGGGAACGAGACCAGTGCATAACAAGGTTTTTCCATTCAATGTCTTCTAAATTTAGCACAGGAGACTTCACCGGAAATTCGTTTATAGACTTGCCATCAAAGTGTGATTTCCTCAGGTAACACCGATACTACTCAATGCTTCCTAGAAAAGCACAAGCAAGCTTTGCTCGTCATGACTATCCAGATTGACCCTCGCCTAGTTACAACAATGTAATGTAAATCATTGATGTGTTCAATCAGCAGAAAACAGGAAAATAATAACCATGAATAATAGCACTTACACGTAAGTTGGACAGGAAGATGTGAAAATGATGTTTGTCTTCACAATAATCTTCCGATGATGGGAATATATGCACGTAGTCCCTAACAACATTGAAAGCATTGTCTTTTAAACTGGGAATAAATGGAATGGGGTTTCAATCTGCAGGAATTGGCCGTCTCTGCAGTTGGGATAGGTCTTCGGCCGGTGGACTTGCTGTACTTTTTGCTGGAGTGGGATTTTTCTGTGGTACAGCTGGTGCTATGGCAAATGAAATCGGTATACCTTTTGCTGGAGTGCAGGTCCTGTGTGGTGGGGCTAGTGGTGTGGCCAGTGAAGTATGGGTACAGTCTGCTGGAGTCGGTCCTATGTTTTGTGTCACTGGTTGTACAGCCAATATAAGTGGGGTGCTGTCTGATTTCTCCGGCACCACCACGTTTTTCAAGGACTTTGCTAGTGCTCCTTCAGGTTTGGCAATCACCCTCTTACTTTTTGATGTCTGATGCACAAGAACAACATTTGAGTGGAAAAACATGGTATGATGACAGATGGAATATGTATTGATAATGGATGCGCATGGCATCTTGACATATATGATGAGTAAACTAAGCAGATGGCGGTGCAACAAAGTAGAAGAAATGCAAGACAACATATGCAAGATACCCGCAATCAATAAAACATTGCCAAATTAGAACAGGCACCTTGATGGGTGAACAGGACAGGCCATCTTCCTTTGACTCCTCGAGGTTAGAATAGTCATTAGGATCATATTCTGAACAAGAATCAACAGGTGGGGAGCGTATGAGTTTCATTGCATCCAGAATGGCACTCAATGCCTTGGTGCTAATTTTGTAAGTCATTGCAGTGTTTAGCTTCAAGAGTGGACTGCTGCTAGTGCGACACAAAGCAGCTACACAGATCATAGTGTAGATATAACGGGAAAACCTTAAGCATCAGAGTAAAATCATCAAAGTGGAACTTGCTGGAATATATGTGCTAGTATTGCCGGTACGGCTAGAAAGGCTTCGGATACCAGCTCTCTTCAACTGAAGGTGCGGTACTGTTAATATCAGTGTAACTCTCAAAGGCGACACAGCTCCCCGCATTTCCTTGCTATTCTTATAGGATTCAAGTGGGCAGGCCACTACAAATCCTATTCCTATGTTTACTTGTATTTAGGGACGGAGAGAGTACATATTAAAGAAGAACGGAAGAGGAACATGGTAAAGAAGAGCAAGCAGATTTTGGATAATAAAATGTTGGTTGCGCAGTGCCCACACATGATGAACCACAGCGCATTAAGAATGCAACTCCCAGCTGTCTCTCGACCATTTCAGGCGGTTGGATGAAGATCCTACGTCTCCTAACCCTTCTTCTTCCTCGTCTCTGATTCTTCCCATACAGAACACCGCACGGGCCGCCGGCCGGACCACCGGCCCCCACCGCCTGTGTTCCTCCGCCACCCCCACCCCCCACCCCCGCCCCAACCCCCACCAGCATCGAGTTTTCTTCGTTCGGCGAGGCCCCACAACCACCCGAGCCCCTTCGATTGCACCGGCGAACTCCGGCGAGCTCTGAAAAATCGACTGACCCAATTTTGAAATTTAGTCTACTGTGATTTAACTAGTGTGGAATATAAAAGGGGAAAACCATAAGCATTGGGAGTATAGTGTTGAGCGTGCCATGGCGGATCTGAAGGTGCAAACCGGACAAAGGCAACTTCGCAACCAAGACAAGAAATCAGAATAAAGCAGTGGCGATCTATTTTCTTGCTGCGATAAATAAGTTGAGCAGATACGAAAGAGTACCGCCTCTGGTGCGGCGCCGTGTACGCATCTGCTGAGAATTTGACGGTGTTGCGGTAGCGATGGCTGTCGGCGGCGTGGAAGCAAATCTAGGAGGGTAGACGATGGCGGCGGGGCACGGTGGACGAGACGGTCGTAGGAGCGGCGCCGGCAAGGTGGACGACGACGGGGATGAAGCGAGAGGACGGGATGCAAGGATCCCGGTCCGAAGCCGTGGATGAGAGAGGTCGATCTCTTGTAATGGACGGCGGCGTCGGGGTATCAGCTCCGGCATGGTGGAGGAGGACGACGGTGGATGGGGTGGCGGACGGCGGCAGACGGAGGAGGGTGGGGTGGAGAGGGTGTTTTGGCGCCCACGGAGTACGAATGGGGAAAAGGGAGGTAGAGAGGAAGGGGGCAACCATTCAGGGCGCGCTTGTCTCAAATGCAAGGAAATTTACAAACTTAGCCCCGTTTCAAATTTCTACTACATCACAGCAACATTAGTCGGTTGGGGATAGGACGGTAATCTCGCATACACCGAATATTTGCCGACGAAAGTTTGTTTTTGGCGCCCACCGTGTATGAATATGAATCGGGGAGGGAGTCGATTTCGGCCGAGGACACACTGTGTTTTGGCGCCCACCGTGTATGAATCCGGGTGAGAGGCAGTTACGTCACGTTTGGGTGAAATTACAAACCTACCCCTATCGAAACCTATAGAAATCCAGCAGATAGGCTTTGCGTGGCAGGGATAGGCAGTAGTGATTTCCATCTCGCAGATTTTGGTTTCGGGCGGTTACTGCGACTTTCCCCGCTTCGTTCAAATTTTGCAGAGTGCACGTTTACCGTGCCAACTCAATTCGAATCCCGTTTGTATTCTTTTTTTCCGGGCGGGATCCATTTTCAATTCGAATTACATTCTATATACATCATTTTTTTATATATATACTTTCAAAAGCACAACACCATTTATACATAAATATGGTTTGCAAATGGCATGATCTCAGATTCATAAGGTTGTATCCATCAATTTGGATTTTCAAATATTTGAAACCACTTTATGTTGAAATCCAATGTATGCATTCCTCGCTAACTGTCTCCAATTAATGTGTGTTTCATGCGGTTTTTTTACTTCTCAAACATGTATAATGTGTTTCACACACGCAACATATAGTGTAATCCCGTTTAGACATTAATTGCATATAAACCATGCATTGTTTGTAATTGAAGAATCTATGGATCACCAATATTGATAAACTATATAACATTACACGTGTGCCCAAATTCAAATGAATATGCATGTTTGATACACCAATTTGCGTTATGATATTATCGATGTCGTGATCTCCAGTTTAAATATTTGAATCCCCTTTAATCCAGATATTCATCTCATATAGCTATCACTCATGCTTATATAGGACTATCTCTCTGGACCTATACGCGTTCATCGTCTCTCAGGTGTATCTCGTGCTACCTGTATGTCGACAATGATCTTTTATCTTTGTAACACACTGACGGTACTCTCTCCCTCGACCTTCATCACTCTATCTCTCTCTAAGTATACCTCGCTCCCTGCTATGTGTCTCTAACTATGATTCTCCACGTGGAATCTCTTTCTCTCACACAAACACAAAACTTTGTCTCCCGGGGTCTCATTTCTCTCTACTATTCCCATGTGTGCCACTCGCACACCCCTCATACAGAGATGTCTTTCGCTCCTTAGATATGAGAACCTACGACTCTTCCTCTTCAATATCTCTTTCTCACACACAAACACAAACTCTGTCTCCCAGGGTCTCATATTTCTCCATTGTTCTCTTGTATGTTGCTCACACACACCCTCTCTCCCTAGAGATATCTTGCGTTCCCTCGTATGTCTCTCTAGCTATCACTCTCGTTGTGAAATATCTTTCTCTCTCGCAGACACAAAACTCCGTCTCTCTGGATCTCATTTCTCTCTGATATCTGTTTGTATGTGACTCACATGCACCCTCTCTCTCTCTCTCACACACCCACACACATAACACACCCTTCTGATCCACTCGACTCCTATCTCTAACGCACACTAGCTAGCATCTTTATCTTTCTATTTATCTGTTTCTCCATCAACCTTCTTTCTCGCCCTCACTCTTGATTCCTATCACGCACACTACATATGTTTCTCTCTATATGCAGTCAAGTGCCCTCTCACACACATATATAACTTCACCCTTTGAACCACCCGACGGTCATCTCCAACACCCAAACTAGCGGATGTCCCTCTAGCTAGCATCTCCATCTCTGTATCTATCTGTAGTTTCTCCGTCAACATTTCTTTCTCGCACGGAGTCTTGCTTCCTATCACCCACACTATATATGTCTCTCCATACATATGCATTTATAGGTTGGTCTCTTTTGCACAATCGTTGCGCCTCACTCCCTTTGCTCGCCATAGATGCATGCTCCAGCCCACGCCACTATCTCTTAAAGACAAAAACACATGCTCAATTGTCGGGCCTTCTTCCCTGCATTCTCACATGCATGCATATTGTCATACCGATCCGTCTCTCCCATGTCGTTGATCTTATGACTTATGTCTTCTTTCTTTTATCTCGATCATGCGCGCGCACACACACACACATCCCACGTATACATGTATACCTCTCACACATGCACGTTCAAGGTCTCTATGTCTCCATACGTTTAATTACCCTCAATCCTAACGCCACATCGAATCGTTCTCCTCTTTTGTGCACATAACTTCCGCCTGGATGGGTAAACCACACACTCACACTTAACAATCTCCTTCTAGCTACCCCCCCCCCCCCGCCTCTCACTCTTCCCCTATATCCCCGAAACCAATAAGACCATCCCTTTGTTTAATTCCCGCCTACATGCACCATCGATATATAGTAGTCTTCCTCGGTGTCTCTCGAACAAACACGTTCTCTCGATGTCGACTCCTCTCACGTGCACACACCTTCTCTTCCCTCTCTACGGGCATTTTCTCTCTCGCACCCCATCGTTGGTGGCCTCTGCCATACACATCACCTCTCTATGATGAAGCCATGCACACTTAAATTACATCCTCCACAGAGGACCCCACGACACACACACACACGCACGCACACACACACACGCACGCATGCACCACCCCCACACACACGCACACTAAGACTCCATCTCTCTCTCTCTCACACACACACAAACACACACACGCACGCACGCACCCCCCCACACGCACACTAAGACTCCATCTCTCTCTCACACACACACACAAACTAAGACTCCATCTCTCTCTCCTCACACACACACACACACACACACACCCCACACACACACTAAGACTCCATCTCACACACACCTGCTCTAGGCGGAGCATTTGTTCCTACCACCCTTCATCCAACCTTACCCGTATGATAAACAATCACCTTTATTTACTTGCATAACATGGACAAATTCCACTTTACTTTAGTAGTCAGCAAACTTATCATCTGTACCCTTATAAAAAAACGAGTTGGCGGTGATGGTGTGCCTGCCATCTTGTAATACAGACCGTATGATCTATATCTGAGGATAGAAAGCAAACTATGATAACTTTACAAAAGATACCCGCACCTCTCTCCACATCATTATCTCCCGCAACCTCATTGCTCAGCAATTAAAAAGGAATAAGTCTCTGGAACAATCTAGCATGCATGGTGGCCGCTGCCGCCTGCCGGCGCCATCCATCCCCATGCCTCCGCCCATTCCGACCACCAGTCACCACCACCCTCCACTCCTCCTCGCCTTATCTCTCATCTTTCATTTTTTCGATGACATTCTCGAGATACCAGTTTTCTAATAAAATTCTTGAGATATCATTAGTTTTTACACATGGGATTACTCCCGCATGGGTCAATCACAACAGGTGTTCTGTAAAAAATGCATATTGATGTTCCATACAATGCACGAGAATCTTGCTTGTAATTATATAACGCAAATCACGAGCAGGAAGTGACATTTTTTGACACAACCACGTTAACATGGCCACGTAAATCACTAGCTAAAGTAAATACCATTACACTTATATCCTGATGCAAAAGGTTGAGTACATGTTCGAAGAGAAGAGTCGCACACACGCACTCTGTCTCTCAGAATCTCTCTCACACACACACCAGTTACGTGACGCCCACTTAAGCAGACACGTATGTTACAATTTGTGCACCCGCGGGTACACGTGATGCTGCGCATTTATTTAAGCCGGAAGGCGAACCCAAACAGTAGCTGCATTCATTCCCCTCCCGCCGCCTCTTCTCTGGTCGCCGTCGCCCGGTAGCCATGGGCCGGCCGAAGGTAACAACATACGCCATACTCCCGCCGGAGCGACGCTTTAATATGGAAATTTTAGTGGTCATGCATGCATCTTTTTGTGCTAGCACTCCTATATAAGGGTTGACCGGTCGCTTCCCGCGGACGTGCGCGGGCGGTGGAAGAGGAAGGAGAAGAGAAGCGGGCTGTGGAGTAATTTTTTACCACAATTTCTTAGGAAACTGAGTGCAATAATTGAGTAGTTTTGCAAACTACCAGTACTACACCTGAAACGGTTCAAAACCTATACTCCCTTGCCAGCGCGCGCTTCCCGCGTGAAACGGTCAGCGTCGCCCTGGAGCGTCAGTGCCGCATTAATGACCGGCCAGAGCGGAGGCGACCTCTCACTGGCGCCGGCTTTGAAGTGGCGCGACGGTCGAGAGAGCGCCGCTTCCCGGTGCACGCGACTGCTCCGCGTCGAGACTGGCCATATGCCCTGTTTGGATCCATGGGTTAGAGTTAGTTTGAGCTAGTTGGGGCTCAAATAGCCCTAAAGTATCCAAGCATGAGGGTTTAAATTGGAGCAAGTTGCATCGAACCCACCAAAAAAACTATCCCACCCAAGAGGTGCTAACTGGAGATAGTTCTCATTGGGACCACTGAAAAATCACTTTTCTCTCTCCATGAAGTGCATTCATTGTCAATCTAACCCTGTCACCCAAACACCTCTTTGGCTACAGTTAGTTCAGGGTTAGTCATGAGTTAGTCTAACCTCTAGCAAAGTTATAGTATCAAACAGGAGCAGCATAGGACATGCAAGTTTCTCAAAGCATACATGCAAATTCGTACGTGAAAGGATTTTTTCTTTTTGAAAACGGAACATGAAAGGAATTTTTTTAGAATGCTCTTGGCATGTCGCTAACATGTGATAGTTAACCGACCTCAGTAGACGGCAGAAACGCCAGCCCGCCACACTTTGATAGAGACGAGGAGGGAGAAGCGATACAGGCTGCTGGATTACTAGAGATAGGTGTCGCACGGAAGCCAAGAAATATGGTGATAGCGTGGGTTAGCCATGTACTAGTATGATGTAACTACACTGGGCTGCCGTGTTTCGTACTCTTCCAGTCCACTGTGAGATGATTGGTTAATTTTATATCGCTGAATAATATTAAATATTATGAGTGCAGACGCTCCACCAGGAGGTTCCTTGCTCCTTCTCGGTCGTCCGGAATCTATGTTCTTCCACTCTATTTTTTTTACGTGAGCTTTGTTCATCCTTTTGCCAACACGCGAGACATCTAGCATCAAGGTGCACGTGTTATGCAAGGATCGTTCCATCTATATGAAGAACACGTGGGACTGGAACTACGAGACGGACATGTACCTAGGAGTGGACATACGAACCTGAGTAATGTAGCGCAGTAAGTGAAGTAGAAAGGCACAAATGGTATGAACATGCGTGGCATATAGGGTGTGTTTGGTTGCGTTCTCGTCTCAGCATAGTTGTTCCCTCTTCATGCATGCTCAACTCAACACCCCTCTTCATGCATGCTTCTAGTGTATTTGTGCTAAACTAGTGTGGACTCATGCACCCTCCATACACTCTACCAAACACCCAAAAGTAGGTCGAGAAGGGAACTCTTGGGCGGCATTTGTCTCTTACTACGTACTACCATAAATGTTGTACGTGCAATGCACGGTGATGTTATGGAGTGCGTGCCTAAGTACTCTACTACTACTATATTAGTTGGAGGCACATATTAACTTTTATATTTGTTTACGTGTATGCCCAGAGACCTTCCAACTAGACGTGTCTTTCTCTCCAGGTCGCACTTTGTATCATTCATACCACTAAGTACTACTACGTGTGGTCTCCGACCCAGAAGTGGAAGAAGTGGAGACGCTCTACCACGCTGTTTTTTTACGCTGGGCTCTACCACGCTGTTCATGTCCCACTCCTTTCGCTGACGTGTGGGACATCCAGCACGTGCCGTGTTTGGCACCCTTCGTCGTAAGAGTTGAAACGCTAGCATTCATCAGAAATAAAAAATAATTATAAATTGGGAGTGATACTATTTTTTTGCGAACCAATCAGCAGTGATACTATACCACACGGTTTCCTTGCTCCTTGATATCGGAAAGAATACTTCTGTTCGCCAACATGTGGGACGTCGACCATCCTGTTCCACTTGCCATGCACGCAGAACTCCAAGGGAGAGTCACCCAGGTCGTCGCGCCGCAGTAACAATGACTAATGAGCTGTCAAATCACAGGCCCACTTCCCACTTTGAAGTTGCTCGGACGAAGGAACCATCATGACTTCGTTGAATTCTGCTTCTTGAAGAAAACTACTGTACCAGCAGTACTGCTAGCTACAGTAGTTACTCCAACAGAGGCCTCCTTTCATTCATAGGATAGGAATATGAAAATCATAGGAAGTGAGATGACATGCATCTCAATTCCTATAGAGAAAGAGATACCATTTGATGCTTAGGATAGGAATTTTTCCATTTAGTCTAGGCTAATGTACTGGTAATTTGCTCTAAAAACTACAGTAGTAACTAGTAGTATTGGTACATGCTCGTACTCAGACACAGACACACACACTAACTACTAGTACTAATACTTCTCACATGCTGGCCAGACGCCGTCGTTCTCCTTCCCGGCTTTGTCGGCGACACCCCACCGTGCTTGGATCTCCGCCGACCTCTCCGCAGCAGCGCGTGCGTCCTTTTCTTTCTTGCGGCAGCGGGCCTCTCTTTTCTTGAGTGCTTTCTGACTTTTGCGCTCCCTCTGTGCGGCTTTGGCCGCCTCTTGCTCTACCGCCCATTCGGCCTTGGCATCTTCAAATTCCTCCCACATAGTTGTGAGGTCGCGAGCGGCGATGAACTCGGCACGGCGGGATGCCATCGCTTCCCTACCATTTTGTGTGCGGTCATGGGCGGCGAGGAACTCGACGCAGCGGGATGCCATCGCTGCCTTACCGGTTAGTGTGCGGCGCGGTGGCATGAACGACGCTTGGTGAGAGCTCTGGGGTGGAGTGGCCGGACAACCGTATAGTGCATTGGTTTGTCAAGAGCTCAAGGACAGAAGATGAAGCAAATTTGGATTCCCCTTCAATCCTGGTCATTTATTACCGAGTAAAATGCATTGGCTGTCATTGAACTTGTCTTGATAGCTCACTTTGATCATTGTATACGAGATATGGTGATTATACGGTCACTGGCTCAGCGTATAGCTCCGTATTTGTCTGGTTTACCAGTCAAACAGTCCGCATGCGCCTCATCAGCTCGTGTTCTTTATCTATCTACGCGGGCCTACCTGTCAATGGAGAAAGAAATACTGTAAAAACCAAAATTATGCGTATGTGGGGAATCAAACCATGGACTCGTCACTGCAATGCACCCTCGTCAGCCAAATGAAAATGAAATACTTCGCGTCATACACTCACGCTCGCGCTGTCAAAGCATGCTAATGCATGCACGTTGCCCTCTAAATCAAAGTCCTGCTCATGGCGCAACGCAAACGGCGAGCCCATCACCTGCGCGCCCCGGCGGTGCCTGACATTACTGTTTAGACGTTTGATGGAGGCCTACGCGAACGCCGAGCATGTATTCACCTGGCTCAACACCAACGGTCATACTCGGACCGCCTTGCTCATGTATATCATCCATCACAACGACAATCTATAAAACAGCCTAAGCTAGAGAGGGTACTATGGCAGTATGGTACGGAGTATGTACTATCATGAGCGACCGATCTTAGTGCCACTGCACACCGAAACCCCTTCCATCGCTAGCGTGCGCTTCCCGCCTGAAATGGTCACCGTCTCTCCAGAATGTCAATGCCGCATTCACCGGACTTAACTACAGGTGCAATTGGTGTGTCACTGACATGCGGGCCAGATGCCCGTTGGGCCCACATGTTAGTAACCCAAACGCATCTGCAGTTAAGTCACTGAAGCAGCGTCCGCATTCACGCCCGACGAACCTACTCTGGCGCCAGTTGTCCATCCGTCTGCCGCGGCTCATTGCCATTCGCCCGCTATATTAACTTGAGCCCCAGCTCCCAGCCATAGCCAAATACCCACACTTATTCTCCTCCGGTCCCTTCCTTCTGTCGGCACCACTTCAACCATGGCCTCCTGGCGCTCCGAAGCTCTCTTGGACGTACTGTCGCAGGAGCAGACGAGGGACATTGGCGGCTCCGCTCCAGGCGCACTCCAAAGCTCTCTTTGACGTACTGTCGCAGGAGCAAACGAAGGAGATCACCGGCACCCCCGGCCGCCACGACCACGAAGCCGGCGCGCGTGCGCGGGCGCAGCCAGCAGCGAGGAAGAGTAGTACACGGTAGGTCGCCGCTGCTCTGGTCCCGGGAAGGCCACCGCTACTCCACCCAGTCGACGCCAAGCTTGGTGGGGTAAACATCGGCGGCCGATTAGCCGCTTGACGGCGACGTGGAGGCGGAAATCTTCAGAACCTTGTGCTCCGAAGGAGGAGGTTATCGAGACGGATGAGGAGGAGGCAAAGGCAATGGCCGGCTTTCTCGGGTTCATGGCCGGACATGGTGGTCGGGCGCCGGCGATCGTTTAGATTAGGTTTACAGTAGGTTTTAGTACGGTTTGTGCGAAATATGTAATGCATTTTGTCCAGTTTGTAGGAAAAGTTTTCGAAATGTAATGAATTTCATCCGGTTAATTTGAAATTTGCTTTGTTTGCACGAATTTCGTCCGGTTAGTTCATATAGTTGTCGAAAGGTATGCGGGCAGCATCGGATGGCATCCATCAGTGTCCTCGGAAATATGCCGGTGTAAATTTGTGGGCCAGCGCTGGAGATGCCCTAACTATCATGCTATAATCGCTAACAATCCTCCATTATTTGGCAAGGAACAGTTATCCCTCGATCAAAATCAGATCCGCGGTGTTTTGCACTCCTCCCGCGTAAGAGTGTAAACTCTTGCTTACATAAAAATGGAGCAAGTGGACGGCACTGTAGAACGTCATATCACTCGAACTAGCCCACCTAACGAGCGGGAAAGCACCGCCCTCGTCATTTTGTTCTGGATTTCTATCGATCGATCGCGCGAAAATGTTACGCTTTGCAAGTTCTAAAGGAAAAGGCGGCACACTTACGACTCGTACGCGTCGCAACCCCGACAGTCGGGCTCGCACGCCGCTCACCAGAGGGGACACGCGTTGTCTTGCAATTTCACTGACATGTGGGACCGTAATTGAATAAACCGTCGATAGCCGAAATCTAATCGCTCGGCGGGCGTCAGCTGAGAAGAGAGAAACAGGGGAGGGAGAAGAGATCGCCCGCCCGCCGCACACGGACTCCAAGAAATATATGGTGATAATGTGAGGTGGGCCATGCTGGAGTCCGGACCGCTTCCGGAGCCCGCTCTCACCGCCCTGGCCCCTCAAGACGCCAGCTGCCCGCCGCATGCATGCATAGCAAGTAGTACTCCTTATGTGGAGGAGAGAGAGGCATTGACAAAGTCAAGGAGTGGGCTCTGCAAGAGCCCGTCTCTACACGTGCTCCTAGGTATAAAAAAATAATTCTAAAAAAGGCATAAAAACAATTGTGTCTTAAAAAAAGAAAGGTAAAAAACATTTGAGAGGAAATAGGTAGAGAGAAAGTGAGAAAAAGCTGTAACCTGGGCATTACATGAGGAAGGAGGGAGTGGTGCACATGCCAAGTTCACTGGGCTGCCGTGTTTCACACTCCTCCGTCGTAATAGTGGAGACAATAGCTTTCATCAAAAATAAACAATGAATACTCGTTGCTCGTCCTCTATATCGGAAAGAATACTTTCATTCGCCGACATGTGGGATGTCGACCATCCTGGTCCACCTGCCATGCACAAAATTATCCTGGTCTACCCCGGTCGTATAGCAGGCCCAACCTTTCCCACTGTAAGTTGTTCGGACGAAGGAACCATCATGACTTTGTTGAATTCCGCTTCTTCAAGAAAACTTACTGTACCCGCAATACTGCTACCACACGCGAAGACTGGACGGCACTGTACCACATCATATCATTGAAACCCACTAGGCCAAACTAGCCCGCCTAGGTCATCTATTTTGGAACGGAGGGAGTACATCTCTGCACTGCTATGATTTTGTGTTGCACGTTCTCTGTACTTTTTCCACGATTTTCCTACCCTATGAACCAAATGAGGCCTGAATGTATGTCGACTATTGTCTGATCGATCGCTAAGCCTACAATTCTAGGAGCTAGGGCTATTGGTCGATCGACGAGGGATAAGTATAAGCGCACCACGAGCTCATCAGCCCCAACGTTTCTCTTCGGTGAGTGTTTTGCAAGTACTATAGCTCGCACAGTAGCTAGCCTACTAACACCAAGAATCATCAAACAAGCCCTGCTGATATAATAAACAGTTCAAACTTACATCTAAGCATGCCATATATAACATCAAAAGCTGGTGAGGATACATCTATTTCCATAACTCGGAGAGGGTTCGCATGATTCATCGCATGATTCACTATTAAACAAAAGTAGCAAGATCCGCCCACACAAGACAGTGCACTAGCCCTAAGATGGTTTGATAACACGCATCGTTCTGGTAATTAAACACATGGCAATGCAAACTACCCTGAAGGATTAGTGCGACCAACTATTTCTTGTCATCGATCTCTCGGGCAATGACCACAGCACGGACAGCGGCATGGGAATCGATTTCTGGGGCGATGTCCACAGGACTGACCGCGACATCAGAATTGATCTTTGGGGCGATGTCCACAGGATGGACAGCGGCATCGGAATCGATCTCCGGGGCGATGCCAACAGGACGGGCCACGACATCGGAATCATCAAGGACGTCCACCGGCACCTGCACAACCCTAACATATTAGCAAGCACATTGCAAATAATCAAAAACCACAACTATGGTAATAAGCCATTATTTTTACCTTGTGCAGCTCCGGGGATCTCATCCCTCCGGGGGCCATCTCCTCGTCCTCGATGGGGGCCATCACCTTGCCAGGGGAATACTGCTTCTCAACGGCGACTATCTCCTCAAACTCGGTCTTGAGCCTCACATAGGTGTCAATCAGAGTTCCTGGGGTAGGCACGGCGGGGCCCTTGCTGTTCTTCCAACTTTCTTTGAGGAGTTCGTCCGCCAACGTCCTCAACTCTTTGGCCAGTGCTTGTTTCTTGGAGTTCTTCGTCTCCATGGGTTGGCCCGCCAACATGGTCAACTCATTGGTCGGTGCTCGCTTCCTGGAGATCGCTGTCTCCAGTGGGTTGTCCGCCGGCAACTCTTTGCCTAGTGCTCCAGGATCCATCAATGAACTGACAAACAGAAAGCAATCAAAAGGAAACCACAATCGCAATGAAAACGGGAAAAGAATAGGATGTGAGAATCGGTCGGTGCTTCGCAAAAAGAAGATTCTTGGAATGAAAATATAGCAGCATAACTGATTCGCCCACCTTTCCTTCATCGGTACAGAAGAAAAATGGCAGAAGTGAGTAGCCTGGAGTGAGGTTTTCTTCAAGAAAGGGAAGAAAGGGCTTGAACGAGCGTTCCAGTGAAATGATGGTTGCTTCGTCCAGTCCAACTTGGAGGCCACCTTACCACTGCTAGTAAAGGTGTGGGTTTTGTGATATGACGGGTCATGACGGCCACACCGGGGTGACAGGTGAGTCTCGACTGTAGCACCTCGCTGTGATTTGGTGGATGGCACGCGGGCCCGGATGCTTTGAAATGTCCTACATGTAGATAGAGCGACTAGTCATATAGGAGTGCTCAATATTGTGCACCGCGACCAAGGCAGAGAGGAAAATGAGAGAACTACGTAATTAATGCATCAGTTTAATTAGGGTAGTTTTGTAAAGTACGAGATACATTCCTCCAATCGCAAAATGCCTTGGTTCATGAGATTTGAGATTTGAGATTTGAGCCCTATAAACCGGAAGGGAGGGAGTACTGCACACGGTGTAGTCTAGTCACTTGTTGAAATCTCTAGAAAGGCAAATACTCCTTTCCGGTTTACAAGGCTATACTACTCCCTCCGTCTAGGTGTGTAAGTCATCTTATGAAAACCAAATAGTCCCAAAACACTTAAGCACGGTGCATTAACTTCTACCTTGTTTCTTGTTTCTTGACATATCAACCAATAAGAGATGAGAGGTGTGCATGCTTTTAATGACTTGCAATGGCTAGTTCATTGCATGCAATGCTATTAATTAGCAAATAAACATTGGTGACCCCAGGAGGAAACGGTGCTAAGCGCGTGGACCTATGCAGAATGAGTATCAACCAATGGATAATGGAGTTTAATTGTTAAACAATAGCAATTTTGTCTCATGCAAGAGCCTGGCTAGTACTGCAAGGAACCGCACCACGCGAGCGTTCGCAACTGCCACGTTCGGGTTGCACTTGGCTCTTCGCCTCTTCGAGAAGACGAACAATGATGTTACTCCTACTTCTACAGTATCGAATCCACTGCTGCATGTCCGCCCACCTCGTGCGGGAGGGATAGCGTGTAGCGAAAGCTTCTACTTACTGCTCCTGCCTTTGCGTCTATGACAGGTGGGCCCAACAGGTGGTTGGCCCTCCTGTCATGCAGCCAAAGGCAGGTGCAGTTAAGGCACCGGAGCTCAGTCCGCGAGGGAGAGGGCGTTGTAGTAATAAAATTTCTCGGTCTTGTACGAGTTGACGCGACACATCAAAGCACTGCACTCGATATAAGTCTTTTTACACATTTCAAATGGTCTACTTCGTATGTAGGAGTAGACATATTCTGCTTTGTATGTAGTCACTTGTTGCAATCTCTAAAAAGACTTATATTTGGAAACGGAGGGAGTACAACGCATGCATGCATGCCGTGACTTTCCTTTTGATACTTGCATGTGTTGATTTGATGCACCTTGCCAAAATTTGACTATAAATTTAACTAACCAAATTTTCATGCATGTCACAAAAAATTACGGGGCTGTTTGGATTGTGACTATGTTTGTCTTATGTTGCCACAATATTTTTCCCACACTTGCCACACTTGCCTAACCTGAGTTGCTCAAATTGTTAGACACACGTTGGCTTGCCTAAGGGAATCTTGCCACAATTTTTGTGTCTATGACATGTGGGGTTCACTGCTAATAAAAAAAATTCTTGTCTTAGGTGTGGCTTATAAAAAAGACTTATATTTAGGAACGGAGGGAGTAGAAAATATAAATAATAATGCATGTTGGGGCAACCCATGTTTCCGCTAATTTTAGCCGTGGGCTTGTAGTACCAGACTTGAACGATACAAAGTGCGACCTGACACACCGTAACAGCACTTGGAACAAGCGGGTAGCTATCTCAAAAAAATCAACAACTAAAAAAACCGTGACCTGGCATGTAGTAGTACACAATTTTAAACGATTGTTTTGATGGAGTGAAAAAGGAAAACTACCCCACTACGTATATGTAGGCCGGAGCCTCCGTGCTTGCTTGCTAGGGTTGCTCTATTCACACACTCTCATCCTCTCTAGATCTAAACAAGATAGGGGTAGTAACACAGTCTTTCTCCCTTCAAAAAACACTAGCTTTCTATCCTCACCGCTGGTTACAGATCCGGACGTATCCCCCTCCGCCGGTGAAGGGGAGGAGGGGCAGCATTTAGGCCGTCGTCGACAGCGAGGGAGGAGACCCGCTGCCGGCTGCACCGTTATCTCTGGCCGAGCGCCGGCGCGGGAGGTCCTCCGATCCCTTCGTCGTTGCTTGTGGGCGGATCCGGCCTCCCGCCGCCCACCTATCCACATCCCGACGACCTTCAGGTATATCTTCGTTCGAAACCGCCTTAGCTCTACTTCCCCAGCTTGCTACGTCGCTGCATGTGCATCATTTTCTACCTCTCAGCCCCTCTCGATCGGATGGTCCAACGTCACATTTTTTCTTCTTCTATTGTTAGAGGTAAAGCTACTTCATGGAGTCGAATCTTGTACTCCCTCCGTCCGAAAATACTTGTCATTGAAATGGATGTATCTAGATGTATTTTAGTTCTAGACACATCCATTTTGATGACAAGTAATTCCGGACGGAGGGAGTACTTGGTTCAAACAAGAAATAAAGTGGGGGTGGGGGAATTTAGTATGTACATCGGACTTGGTACAAACAAGAAGGAAAGGGGGTGAAAGTAGTACAGACTGGTCATCCAACCGGTCTCTTGGTCGCAAAGGGAAATATAGGGGTAACGATGTACACAGTGGTATGACCAGGACTAGATTTGCTATCCACACATAGGAGTAGGTAGCTAGAGTGAACAAAAATGGGACCAACCCAGATATGTTTCTTGGATGTTTGTTTCTCGGGGCAACAAACTATGAATCACCACTTTATGCCCCTGTTTACGTACATGGTGCTGGACTGCTGGTGCAGCCACTGTCCCATGCCCTTATACCAAATATTTAGGCTCCGTTCGGAATAAAGGGGCAGAAAACATAGGTCTTGATGAAAATAGAGGAATAGGAAATGAATGTAGGTATAAAACTATGGAACATCGAACCGGAGGAAACTCTCAAGAGAATGTGTTCGGATGGACTATGAAATGTACAGATTTTTTTAGAGTAGCATGTTTGGCAGTATGAGATGCTATTTGTTTATTCAGCTGCACAGTGACTACTCTTGTCCTCACCTCACGTACCACACATAGGTTGATTTTTTTATCCCGGCAACACAGGATAGCAACCTGTCTAACGCATGGCAGTGAGCGCCTGCCTCGGGCTTCCGCCCAAAAAATGAGCAGCGCGTGGATGTTTCTAATCCTATGGAATCAGTACTACCAGACCAGCTTCCCTATGAAACACTATTCACCTTTCCCGTGTTCCGAATGGTTGGAAGGAAAAGAATACCGTAGGAATTGTGTTCCTACGAAAATCCTGCACCAAACCTGTGAACCGAACGCAGCCTTAGCTGTTCTTAATCTAATGTCCCTGGTAAAAATGAAGCCATGCCACTGTTATAAGCCATGAGAAGTTTAGCCAAATGTTTTTGCCTGTAATTGTTTGAGACTCTGACTGTTTCCTCTGTGCCTTTTTGTGCAAACAGGGATATCCAATTCACCTGGTTGCTGTTGTGACCTTTTGGTGCACTGCACAAAACTCCTCTTAAAAGAAGTGACTTTTGTGCTATTTAACTGGAATGTCAGAATGGAACAGTTGGTTCATTTTGGTGGAATTGCACAAAGGGAGATCTGTGTTCCAATCCTCATCATCCATATTGGCGACATAACCTTCCTTTAGGTAAGAATGATATTTAATGCATGTGTTCGTCTCTATTTTCCGACTGCCATGAGAAAATAATGTTGTTTTTACTAGTACACTTGTATTCCCTCACTGACAAAACCAATTCTGAATTAGAAGGCCAATCATGTACTTGGTTTCACCAACTGATGAGGAGAAAGAGAAACAGAGCATGAAGAGGAAAAAGAAGAAGAATAAACAGTGCCAAGGCGATCTTGCTGAAGCCAGAGGCCTCAATCGAGGCCATTCAAGGGCTCCGGCAACGACTACCTTACATGTGAGACGATCCTCCAGGGAGCCCTTCCACTTCTGCTGTCTCACTTAATTAATTAGGAGTACTTAAGTACCACTAATTTATTACTGCCTAATTTTCCTGTTGGAGTTAAACAAATCTTTAGTAGGACCCTATGTTGAATCATGTACGTGTGTATGTTTGTCTATGGAGGTGAATCATGTGGTGGAGTAGGGAGGCAATATTATTAGTGTCATGACATAATAGTGCTATTGTTTTGCATGTCAATTTATTGCCATTGGTTCAATGAGGCAATGTTTTGCGTATTGTCCATCATGAATTTGATGCTACTGTTTGAGTAATATGCTAATGTCTTCCTATCCTTTCTCACTAAGCTAATGAAGGTTTCACCTTGTTCCTACTTGTGCAAACAGAGATCATGTTGTGCCAATCATACATTTTAGTGGAACTACACGAGACAATACAATGAACTGTATCCCAGCCAGTGCTTTAACTCTGCTGGAAGTTCTTGATAATCTTTCGATATAATCTCAGCACTGGTAAACAAGAGTGATTTCAACCATACATTTGAAGTGCACAAAAATATATACTATTGTGTGATTCCAGTGAGTGCTTTATCATCTCTTATGGGACTACATGAATAAGCTTTTTTTCTCAGGTTGGTACGGGCCTAAGGCCTTCATCCATATTAGTTTGTTGTCATCTCTATTTGTATCATGCTACTGTCATGAGAAACTCCTTTATCTTTGCACATTAAAGTTTTGCAACCTATGATAAATGTCAACGCTTTGAGTGTTGAGTTGAGCTAATTGGCACTGATTAAATAAACTAATACCTCTCTTTAAGCAAGACTACTATGTTGCTAACTTTACCCATTAAGATAATGAGGGTGCTTCTATTTGTTAGTGTATGTTTCATCAACTAGTCCCACTATTACAGTAATCTCACTCTCTCAATATATGTGCCAACAGGGATGCTCGATTTTGGTGGAACTGCACAAAAACTTTGGGTGCTTCATTGCCTCGACAGCTTCCATCCTTTCCTGTCAGTCGCTAATCTCCGCTTGCTTTCTTCCTTTGCTGTCAGTCGCTTGGCTTATCTCGGTTTCCAGTCAAAGGAAATAGTAATTGATATGCTACCTCACACATGTTGGTACTGGTCTTTATCCTAATTATTGTGCCTGTCATATGTATTGGTAATTTGGTATTGTGCTACTGTTTGCCGATTTCATAAAGGAGTAATTTGGATCCTGAACTCGCAGGAAAATCATTACATCGGGTGATTTCAGTAGAACTGCACAAAATGATCAGATGGACAGGTACTTATGCTGCTGCTATGTACTCCAAAGTTCACTCAGACAAGCATCGATGTTGACAAGAAGTGCCTATATCATTCGAGTATGAACCGGCGTCAACCAATTGTCAAACTCCAAGTATTAGGAGAGTGAACGCCAAAAATATTGCTTGGTGCATAGCCCAGAAAAACGCAGTCCAGTCTTTGGTCCCAACTTGTGCCTTTTGGTTATCGGCACATATGGTAGCGAACTATATGGCATGGAGTCTAAAGATTCCAGACAAGTTGGTTGATGCGTATATTCATCTGGCACTTAATCAGTCTGCACGCCAAGTATGCTCCATTTCAGTTGAACTGCACAAAAAATTTGGGTGGTTCATTTTCTCAACCGCCTCCTTTCTCGTCTGCAATGTAGAATTTTGGCGAGATACAGGACCAAGATGAGCCAGTAAACTAGTTGGATGAAAGTAGTGGCCAAGTTGCTCAAACCTCCCTCGGCACGAGGCCACTATTTGAGGATAAACCTACAAGCAAAGTTCAGATTGTCTGTGCTACCTCTTATGTACTCGAAAGTTTACTCGTACAAGAACTAATTTTAGCAAGAAGTACCTCCGATTGAACACCATTTACCAGTCTGTACCCTAGGTAATTAAAGTTCGTCCATGGATCATATTGGCTGTGATCTCAATCATTTGGATGCATAAACATACTGAACATGTGTATATCTGAATCTTTTTGTGAATTATGTATGAATATTGTCGTGTGATCTATCAATCATTTGGATGCATAGATATGCTGAGCTTGTGTATATATAAATATTTTGAGTTGTTGATAGTGAATGTTGGCTATGAATATGAATGTGTCATGTGAACCTGAGTTTGATATGAATGTTTACCTTTTCTGTTGTATTTGTGTGTGAACTTGTTAGTATGCCTACTGTGGGGTATAAAACGCAGGTCTCTTATAAAAGTAATGATGTGTCTAATTTATGTTTTCCCTTCTAACCACATTATATATATTTATATTATTACTATTATCGTATATTTTATAGAGACTTATATATACATTATAAAAACATCCCACGTGTTATTAACTTATAAAAGTAAATGTTCAACGGAAGTTGGCAAGGAAAATCCTGGTTGTTTTTGACTCACAGGCAAGGAAAATCCTCGTGATTGCGTACAAAAGCTTGCGAAGATTTTAAGGACCAATTTAATAATAACACGCTCATTTTTATTTTGAGCAATAACTCGCTAATTTCTTAAGTATATATATAAAAAATGTGCCTCTCCGGTTTATTCTTTGATATTAATTGCTCCTTCTAACATAACATTATATATATAGAACGAGCCCACCTAATACGTGTATTTCGAGAAAGTGCAAATGGGCTGGGATTTCTTATAAAATATAAATGGGCCTGATTGACGCGAAATTATTTGTTCACCCAGCCCAGCAAATGGACTGTACATTCTAGAAAACATGGGTTAAATATATGCCACATTTTTGCAGGCTGACATGTGGGCCAATAGGTCGAAGCCTACGCAGGGCGTTGTCAAATTGGTCAACAAATGATTGTGTCATCCACAGCCATTGGATTTATATCCAACGGCCGGCATGCACCTTCAATCTCTCGTCTTCTTCCTCCAGCGTCGCCGGGACCGCCTGGTCCGGCCTCCGGCGGCTAGCGGCTCTGCTTAGCACGCATCGCTGCGAAGCGCTACCCCACCGCCGGCCAGGCTATCCCTCCACCCCTCGACACCTCCTGTTATTGTCCACATACTACAGCCCCACGCCGCAACAGAACCAGTTATAACCCTTCTCCTCCTCTCAATCTGTGACTCCACTGCCGCGTTTTCCCATCTCCGAGTCGTTCCCGTCCGGGGGCCTCGCTGTCGTCCACCGCCTCGCTGCGTTCGGTGCAGCGTGGTCAACAAAGGAGAGTCATCGGAAGAGGACTGTACGTGGAGAGCCTGACGGCTGGGACCCACGAGGTCCATGGTCGCACGCAAGGAAAGTTCCTCCTTATTAAGCTGAAAAAAATGTTTCCTCCACCTGACAGCTGGGACCCACCGGCTGTATCTTCGCACGGAAGGAAGTGCCTCCTTGTTTTGTGAAAAAAATTATTCATCCCGTTGACAGCTGGGACCCGTCAGATTTGGTGACTGACTTGTGGGCCTACTAAGCGGACGTGTACGCATGGCTTTGTCAACTTAATCAACAAATGATTCTAGCAGCTGGACCGTTGGATGTTAATCCAACAGCCGTGCTCCTTCTTCAACCTCTGTTCTTGCTCCTGTCTCCCGTGGGCGGCACCGCGGCTGTGCTGCCGCGCACCCGAACCAGTGAAGTTTCACACTCCTCTCCATCTACGACTCCACTGCCCCGTCTTCCCCATCTCCGGGTCGTTCCAGTCTGGGTGTGCTCGGCACGGTGTGGTCAACGTGGTCAACAACAGAGAGTCATCAGAAGATGACTGTACGTGAGAGGCTGACAGTGGGGATGCACCACGCCCATGGACGCATGCATGCAACGGAACGCGGCAAGGTCAACGTGGTCAAGGAACGACTTCCATCGGAAGTATACTGTACGTGGAGAGTCTTAGCTGGGTCCACGGCCGCAGCAAGTAAGTGCCTCCTTATTACGCGGAAAATAATGATTCCCCCAACTGACAGCAGGGACCCACTGGACGGGCCACCGTATTTTGCGAAAAAATGTTTGCCCCCTGACTGCTGGGACCCACCTGACGGGCCATCGTATTTCGCAAAAAAACGTTCCCCCGCTGTCAGCTCGGACCCACCGGAACTGCCTCCTTATTACGCACAAAAATATGAATACTCCCCTGGCTAGCTGGGACCCACCTTGGTGGGAGGCTGACTTGTGGGCCTACTAAGTTGACGGGGACGAAGGGCTTTGTTAACTTAGTCAATATGAATGATTCTAGCTCCAGTGACCGTACGATGTCCATCCAATGGCCGTAGTGCTTCTTCAACCTCTGGTCTTCTTGCTCCAGCCGCCCAAAGTAGCGCCGGTCGTGCCGCATGCTCCTGCCTCCCATGGCCGGCTGTGCTGCCGCGGAGGCCTCACCGCCCCCTACTATTCCCACCGCTGGCCAGGCCCTGCGGCGACGGCAGCCTCACACCGCAGCCGAACCAGTGAACCCTCGTACTCCTCTCCGCGCGGGCTTCCACTGCCGCGTCTTCCCCGGCTCCGCGTCGTCCCCTTCCTAGGCCTCGCCATCGTCCACCACCGTGGTGCTCTCCGCGCGGCGTGGTCAACGTGGTCAAGGAACGACTTCCATCAGAAGAGTACTGTATGTGGAGAGGCTGACAGTTGGGTCCACGGCCACAACCCAGTTTTTTTGTGATTTGCCAAGTAAGTCGCTTTGTCAGGCCTGTTTGGCTGCAAATATTTCAAGACGAGGAGAGCTTTCATTCGGCTGGCCGAGAAAATGGCCCATCAGTAATGAGAAATGGGCTGTACATTTTTAAAACACATCAAACCGGCAATTAGTTTCAAATATCTTTTTTTCATTTCGAGCTTTTAAATTACATTAATTTTTATGCGTGGAGAATTTGTTGGATTTTATATTGATATACATTTATTTTTAAAATCAGTTTGAATGTGAGTCAAAATTTTGGGATTAAAAATAGTTCGGACCGCAGCGAAATATGCAAAATTTCGTATAATTTTTTAACCGTGGCCACAATATGGGCTGTAATGCTAACAAAAAGAATATGGGCTCCAAAAAAACCTTAATAATTAGCAAATGGGCTGTAAATTATTAGAAATAATGGCAGATGGGCTGTATGCTGTTTTCCACAGATTTGAGGCTTTCCTAAAAAAAAGGTTGATGCACAAGCAATGACTGTTGGATGGCCATCCAACGGCCGTCGTGCTTCTTCAATCTCTACTCTTCCTACACCAGCCGCTCAAACAAGCGCCGGCGGGACTGCCTGCTCCCTCCTCCCCGCGGCCGGCTCTGCCGCCGCGCAGGCCTCACCGCCCCACCGTACTCCCATCGCTGGCCTAGCCATCCCTCTACTCACTCACACCTGCTGTTATTCTCCGGCGACGGCAGACGAACCAGTAAACCCTCGTACAGTCGTACTCCCCTCCGCGTGGGAAACAACTGCCGAGTCTTCCCTGCCTCCGTGTCGTTCCCTTCCTAGGCCTCGCCGTCGTCCACCGCCCTGGTGCTCTCGGCGCGGCCTGGTCAACATGGTCAATGACCGACTTGCATCTGAAGTGGACTGTACGTGGAGAGGCCGACAGCTGGGTCCACGGCCGCATGCAAGGAAATGCCTCCTTATTACGCGCAAAATAATGATTCCTCCACCTGACATCAGGGACCCACTGAAAGGGCCTCTGTATTTCGCGAAAAAACGTTACCGCCGCTGACAGCTCGGACCCACCAGCTATATCTTCGCACGCAAGGAAGTGCCTCCTTATTACGCACAAAAAAATGAATACTCCCCCTGTTAGCTGGGACCCAGTATTATGGCAGGCTGACTTGTGGGCCTACTAAGTTGACGGGGACGGAGGGCTTTGTCAACTTAGTCAATATGCACGATTCTAGCTCCAGTGACCGTACGATGTCCATCCAACGGGCGTAGTGCTTCTTCAACCTCTGGTCTTCTTGCTCTAGCCGCCCAAACCAGCGCCGGTCGTGCCTCGTGCTCCTGCCTCCTGTGGCCGGCTACGATGCGGCGGAGGCCTCACCGCCCCCTACTACTCCCACCACTGGCCAGGCCATCCCTCTACTCACCCATACCCCCTGTTATTCTGCGACGACGGCAGCTTCACACCGCAGCGAACCAGTGAACCCTCGTACTCCTCTACGCGTGGGAATCCACTGCCGCGTCTTCGCCGGCTCCGCGTCGTCCCCTTCCTAGGCCTCGCCGTCGTCCACCGCCCTGGTGCTCTCGGCGCGGCATGGTCAACGTGGTCAAGGAACGGCTTACATCGGACGTGGACTGTACGTGGAGAGGCTGACAGCTGGGTCCACGGCCGCAGCAAGGAAGTGCCTCCTTATTACGTGCAAAATAATTATTCCTCCATCTGACAGCGGGGACCCATCGGACGGGCCACCGTATTTCATGAAAAAAAAACGTTTGCCCCTGACTGCTGGGACCCACCAGCTACATCTTCGCACGCAAGGAAGTGCGCCCGGGCAAAAAAAAAACGATTCGCCCCTGACTGCTGGGACCCACCAGCTACATCTTCGCAGGCAAGGAAATGCCTGACAGTCGGGACCCACCTGGTCGAAGCGTGCGTAGCGTTGTCATTCCGGTCGCGAACGTGTACGTACATATATGCTGGTGGATGTAGAGGCGTGCACGTGTCGTAGTAGAGGCGCGTACGTCTCATAGTAGAGGCGCGCACGTAGCATGTACACGTACGTACAGCGGCCAGGATGCAAGAAAGAAAATACGGCCACGTATGTGTACATACGGGCGGGGTCCCGAACGCTTACTCGCGCATACGTATGGCCAGGGCTCGTGTACATGGCTGGGTCGGAACGGAGAAACAACGTCGTCGTCGTGTTCATGGGGAGGCAACAGAATGCGTCGTGTTCATGGGGAGGCAACGGAATGCGTCGTGTTCATCGGGAGGCAACGGAACGCGTGGGAGCCAACCAGCTGGGTCGGAACGAAATGCGTGGTCGTGTTCATCGGGAGGGCTTGGACGGAACAGGCGATGGAAACGAGGTCTGGCGTACCGCACAACGGAGGAAACGGACCTCCTACGTTCGGAACGGGATCCTGTTGATCGGGAGGGGTGTGGCGTACCGCAAAACGGAGGAAACGGACCTCCTACGGTCGAAACGGGGGTCCTGTTGATCGGGAGGGGTGTGGCGTACCGCAAAATGGACGAAACAGACCTCCTATGGTCGAAACGGGGGTCCTGTTCATCGGGAAGGGTGTGGCGTACCACAAAACAGACGAAACGGACCTCCTACGGTCGAAACGGGGGTCCTGTTCATCGGGAGGGGTGTGGCGTACCACAAAACGGGACTCCACGAGATACTGTTCATCTCCACCGTCGACCTCCTCCAGCCTCCCCGGGCTACCGTCGACCTCCTCCAGCCTCCACGAGCTCCTGTTCATCCAGCCTCCACCTCGTGCTACTCCATCGGCTACTGTTCAACCACCCCTCCACGGGCACCCCTCCACCGTCTACTGTTCATCCAGCCCTCCACACCACGGGGTCCTGTTCAACCACCCCTCCACGGGCACCCCTCCACCGTCTACTGTTCATCCAGCCCTCCACCACACCACGGGGTCCTGTTCATCCAGAGGCAACGCCACCACTCACTGTTCAGCCAAACCCCCCCGCAACACTCACTGTTCATCCCAGAGGCAGCATCGATCGGCTTCAGTTAGCAGCAGTAGCGAAGGAATCACTCGATCGGGTTCAGTTAACAGCCATCGATCGATCGCTCGGGTTCAGTAACACATAGCCTGCAGTGCAATCGCTCGGGTTCAGTTAGAGCCCAACGCCTCGCTCGGGTTCAGTTAGAGCCAACGCCTCGCACACACGCGCGTACGTGTATGAGAGAAACGCGCATCGCTCGGCCCCCAACCTCCCACCGTAACCGGGAACTCCTCGAAATTTTCCTCGCCCTCGCTTCTACCACGGTTTTTTCCGTCATGGACGGCCCAAAGAATGTCATGCAGCTGCATCTCCGGCCCGCCCAGGACGAAAAGCCCATTTTCTGTCATGATTTTTTGTCATAGAAGTAGGAGCCCACCACATCTATGATGATACCGGGCTTTGTCACAATTATCGTCATAGAAGTGTCATATGTATGACAGAAAAAAATTTCGTTCGGCCCAAAATGTCACAGATGTGTCTTTTTTTTGTAGTGACGTGTCCCTTGGGAGAGCACACGGCAAGGAGTGCCCACCACCCAGGAGTTCATCACCAAGACCACTCAGGAACTGCAAGATGCAAGGGCCATGCGCGGCGACCGCCGCTCACGAGGCGCAGCTCCACATCCTGGCGAGGATGCTGGGCTACATGTCTGCATCGACGTCCCCGCGCTCCACAAGGCCGCATCTCAGGAGCGCTTCTGGCCATCGCGCGTGGGCTGCTGCGAAGGTTCACCACACAGCTGCGTTCGCATGCCCTTCGGCTTGCCGAGCGTGGCGTCGGCCTATCAGCGCAACATGCGGCGAGTCCTGGCGGCTCAGGTGGCCAGGTATCACGCCGTCCTGGAGGAGATGGAGACGGTCTTCAGGGAACCTCCCAAGCCCCCAGAGCCTCCCGAGGCTCAGGGTCCTGGTGGCTCATGAGGGGTCCTTTCTTCAGCGCACGCCTTCAGCTGCACCAACCCTACTTCGTCCAAGTTCGTTTAAGCTGGTAGCGCCCCTCGGGCTGCATTATTCCCACGCCACAAGGGCCCGTCCCTGTGGCATGTATCCCTTTTGCTTATGTCTTTAGCTTACCTTGCTGGGGGCGCCCCTCGGGCTGCATCATCCCCAAGCCGCTCGGGCCGGACCCAGTGGCATGTACCTTCCTGCATTTATCCAAGTTGATCTGCTCTCCATGCTTAACCTGCCAACGGCTATCATCCGCTCGATTGCCGCCCGCCGCGGGCCTGTTCATCCTATGCAATCTGCTTGCGCGTTAATAGGGGGGCTCCTGAGCATCGCGACTCAGGAGATCTTACTGGCTCTCCAGCCCTCACCCCCTGGCCTTGACCACGGCATCGCGACCTGGCATACCAGTGACGGCTGAGCTCGCTCGAGGGCCGGGACCTGAGGACGTAGAGTACTTGCATCTAATCGCCTTGCAGGAACATACAGTCGCCAAGACTCAAGATCAGGCGCAACCCGCCTTGAGGTAGGGCCTCGTGAGTCCCGCGCTGGCTCACGAGTGCCCAGATACACCTCGCAGCCCTGCCGTGCAAGCCACGTGTCAGGGCGGGGCTGTACACGCCCCGGGGGCTCCTCCCGGAGGGGCCCCCCATCCCACGCCCAAGTGGAAGCACCATGCTCCGCGCTGGCTGTCGACACTGCCGAGGAGCGGCTATGCCCGTGCACAAGCGGAAGCACTATGCTCCGCGCTGGTGATAAACAACTGAGGGCGGCCCCACGGTCGTACCAACCTCAGGGAGCCCAGAGCTCAGCGTCCAGCCTCACCGCAACGCCTCCCCTCGGGAGAGCCGCGCGAGGGGGCTGGGCACGGGGGCTGCGCTCGGGTCATGCCCAAGCGCACGCCACCCAACCAGGACCTGGACCTGGGCGTCGCGCGCCCCTCCCGAGGCCTCGGCGAGGGCAGGTATGGAAATTGTTTGCACGTCAAGGGGGACTCCTGAGCATCGCGACTCAGAAGCCTAACTGGTCACATAGCCCCTCACTCCTTGGTCTGTCCTGGTCCCCGGTTGGCCCAATGGCGGTTGAGGTTTGCGCGGGGCCGGGCTCTGCCGACGTAGAACATTAACCTATCCCCGTGAACTCTCCCTATATGTTGTTTGCGCGTCAAGGGGGACTCCTAAGCATCACGACTCAGGAGCCTAACTGGTCACGTAGCCCCTCACTCCTTGGTCCGTCCTGGTCTCCGGTCGGCCCAATGGCGGTTGAGGTATGCGCGGGGCCGGGCTCTGCCGACGCAGAACGCAAAGCAAATAGGAAGAAAATCGCAAAATCTCGAAGCAAATATTACAAGCATATTGTCCTCACGATACCAAATGAAAAGTCTAAACGCCTCCACAAGGCCTGATACATGTCGCAGGAACAGAACGGGAAGAATGGGCGCGTGTCACCTCTAGATGTCGCCGTCGCCCGCGGAAGGTGCTCCTTCGTGAGCAATCTTGTCTTCACCTTCACCACCAGTTGCAAGGTCGACGACATCGCCGGACAGAGGAGCGAAGACAAAGCTGCAGAACTTCCTCAGCAAGGCCCCCACCTGATCTTGCACGGCTGCGGCAGCCGCCTCGTATTGATCTTCAGCTACAGGCTCCAGCAGCTCGTCAAGGCAAGCGTTGGGGTCGCGAAGGTGCAGGTGGCTAAAGACGCGAGTCAGTGCGGCTGGAGACAGGGCGCGAGCTTCTGCCTCCGCCATGGGACCGAGGCCATCAACAACCTACGCAAGCGCCTTCACCACGAGAGGAAGCAGCTGGGCGGGGCCGTCCTCGTCGGTGTCCAGTGGCTTCTCCAGGCCGTGCTCATAGAGCGTCTTCAGCGCCTTGCGAGATCTCTTCTCGAGATCGGCGAAGGCCACGCGGTCTTCGGCCAGGACTCGCGCCTTGGCATCATGATCGGCCTCCCTCGTCCCCATCTTCCGCTCCAACTCTTCCAACCGGTTGCGCTCGGCGGCCTGCTTCTTCCCCAGCTCTGCCAGCTCGGCATCACGGTTCTTGACGGCTTCCTCCCAGACCTTCATCTCCACCTCCTTCGCTTGGCGGCATCGTACCTCTTTGGCGTGCTTGTCGCGCAGACTCTGCAACTCGCCCTCCAGCTCTTGGCAGCGGTCACGGGTGGCCTTGTCGTCTTTCAGCGTCGCCTCACGATCGGCTGTAGCGCTGGCGGCTCCTTGCTTCTCCTTCTCGGAAGCCACAGTAGCCTGGCCCAGCGCCGCGCGAACCGCCAGGTCGGTGTGAAGCCACCCAGAGGCCAACTCCAGACGCCCGGCCACCAGGCACGGGTCCGCGCTCAGGAGATCCGCCTGCAGCTGGGTCATCTCCGAAAGGGCACGTTCCAAGACAGCAGCAGGAGCAGAAGGACCAGGGAATGGAGGTGCAGCAGTAGAAGGAAGCGGCATTGTTACCAGGTCTTGGGAGACCGTGGACCCTGGAGCAGCTGGGACCTCGTCAGCCGCGCCAAGCGCAGGCACCTCCGGAGCCAGCGGGGCCATGGGGGCTGATTCCACGCGGTGATGCTCCTCTTGGCCTCGTGAGGACGATCGGGCTGGGGAGATGCGAGCGTTGTTGCCTCCTTTCTCCGCGGGAGGCACGGCCGCTGCGTCTTCCTTCCTCTTCTTCGCCGAAGATGTCGGCCTGATCAACCAAGCGCGGGTATCAGGAAACGATGAGTACAAGCAAGGACAAGGCAAAGCTTAAGGCACTTACCGATCCACTGCGACGTATTCCACTGACCGCTAGAGAAGCTTGAAGCCTGACAGCTTCGGGACCTGAGGGGCAGGCGTTCGGGCTTCGGCGGCGCTAGGCAGAGCAGAGGCAGAGCCGGAGCCAGCCCCAGGAGGTGCCGGGGCGGAGGCGGCACCACGGACCACTAGCGACGACCTACCCTTCGTCGGGATGAGGGGTTGCTCCCTATCCCCTTGGAAGGCGTCGGCCTCGGCATCATCAGGAAGGGCGCGGAGAATCTCGGCCTTGCTCGGAGGGGAAGTCTCCCCCACCTCTTCCAGGGTCTTCTCCGAGTCCACCTCCTCTTCCCCCTCTCCGCGGGACTCGCCAGAAGACACCTCCACCGGTTTCTGCGCCGTAGGAGCTCCTGGAAGCACTGGCGGCACCAGCCCGCGCGCATCAAAAGTCGGCCTGGAGGCGACGAATTCCTCCCGGTCCCTGCATTGGAACAGGGGAACGAAGGCGCCAGGTGGGTACTCCTGGTTGTCCCCGACTATGAGGCGTAGGACGGCGTCCAATTCATCGCCAGGCAGGTCATCTGGCCTCAGGCGGGTCTTGTTCTCCTCTTCTTCAAGCTCCCAGAGGGGGCGCGCGCGCCTGGAGTGGGGCAACCCGCAGCATCAAGAACTCCCTCAGGAGCATCGCCCCTGTTATCTTGGCCGCCCTCGCGTTGCCCGGCTGTAGGTCGGTCATCATCTGCCCCAACACTGACGATGCCCGCTCGTCGACAAGCTCCGCCTTGGGCCACCCCCTGCCCTGCCGAGGCGCCTCCATCGGCAACGCTAGGCGCGGATCGGCACGCTGGGCATCCATCATGACCCATTTGGACCGGATGTTGTCGGCCCTCTTCCCGGTGCTTGAGATCGAGTTAGCCTTGCCGCACGCGACGAAGTTAGCGCATCTGGAGATGTGACCCTTGCTGACACGAAGGAATAAGAAATGGCGAAGCAACGCCACGGACGGCATCACGCCCAGGTACGCTTCACAATAGTAGGCAAAGATGGACAGGAGGAGGACAGAGTTGGGATGGAGATGTAGCGCCTGCAGACCGTAGTGGTCGAGGACCTCATAAAAGAAATCAGAGAAGGGAGGAACCAACCCCACAGCAACGCTGCTCGAGAAGAAGGGGAAGCAGGTGCTTCCCTCGGGCTCCGGTACGTTGGAGGCAAGCCGGAGCTCGGTCGCCCCCCACTCATTGCTCTCGCCCGTCGTCAGCAGGCGCACGGAGGCGAGGCTTTTCTCCGTGACGGTGGGCGCCTCCAGGGCTGGCTCATACCAATCCGGTGCTGAGGAAGTCTTGACTTTGCGCGGCGCCATGGATTGCGGGTGTAGGATGAGATTGGAGCGGATCTGGAGGTAGCGACGGCGAGGAGCAAGAAATGGGATCTGGAGCAAGGCAAGGAAGAAGCAATGAAGGCAAGAACTGCCCGCGCCAACCTTCTGTCAGGTCAAGCAGTTGCCAAGGCAGCATGAGGAAGCGGAGACGCCCATGTCCAATCAACCGCCACACATCAACCGAGGCCGCAGGCTTTTGGGGCCCGCGGTGCTCCGAACTTGACCCTTGGCTTCGCCGTGAAGCCAAGCTCGAGCGCACCTTGGGCCCGGGGGCTACTGTCGGTGTTCTGGGAATGGGGGTCCCCAGGCTTGCCTGCCTGCGGCCCACAGCGTGGCCAAGCCAGCAGGCCATGCGGCCCTTCTTCATCAACAAGGCATCCAAGACCCTCGCGAGGGTCAAAGCCTCGCGAGGCGGACGACACAAGACCTCCTCTGGAGTAGCCTAACTAGGCAGGCTCGCGAGGAGTGGAGATATCAAGGCAGGGCAAAACCTCACGAGGCCCTTGTGACGTGAGCCATGACGAACGACACCAGGCGGGCGCCAGCGCGCGCAGCGTCCCTATTTCCTCTTTGGTGCTAAGGAGGCCAGCGCAGGCGAAGAGTATCGAGGCATCAGGCAAAGGTTGCTATATTGGTGCAACGAGACCAAGACCAGGAGGACGGCAAGACAGAGGTCATCGTGGAGCCCAACACGGCGTCACCACCAGAGCTTTTCGCAGGCGAAGACCGCTTTTGTCAGGATAGCTTGTATTAGCTGTCCCCCTTCAAATTCGCCCGCCATTGTTGGCTCCCTTCCCGCTCGATATTTGGAAAGAGGACCAGGGCCTCTATAAATAGGTCTAGCCACCACAGTAGGAGGCATCGAATCCTCACCCGCACAAGTTCAACAAGCACAAGAGCACCTCAACCTCAGGAGGCTGTTCTTCCTTTGTACTGTTCATCATCAGCCCAAGAGGCAATCCACCACCACCACACTGGAGTAGGGTATTACACCACAACGGTGGCCCGAACCAGTATAAATCTCGTGTCTCTCTGTGTTGCGAGTTGGTCGAGTTCGTCCGCGGGATCTTTGCGAGCTAGGGCGTAGATCGGCAGGAGGGAAAGCCTTCATGCGCACCCCAGTGTTCGAACCTCAAGGGTTTGCCGGAACCCCACATCCGACAATTGCATCATGTTATTTATCATGGCTCAGCATATTTGCATTCTAGTTTAACCGGATTAAATTGAACTTGAACAACTGTTGGCTGAGTCATGGTGCCACCATATCGAGCTGACCAGTGCAACCACGCTTACCTTTGTGGGAAGGTCCTAGCTGGGTCTATTGTCATGCCTCTCGCCGGTGCCTCCAACGAGGGAAGATTATGCGCTAGCGCTACCCTGATCAGGTAGGACGGCATAAGCCTTGTGTGCCCGTTGTTGAGTATGGATCCTTGTCCCCGTTTGGGACCGTCTTGCCACGACGGTGGCCGTTGGTGCCTTTGGTAGGCACGGGGCCACCCAGGACTTAGCCCAAAGGGGAGTTGGTCAGAGTGGCCGGGGGAGTGTCATGGCAGTAGGTCAGTTTTGTCGGAACGCCGTTGGTCCACCCGAATGGGAGTGCGATGCCATGGGTTCCGTGGTGTGGGTACAGTGTACTAACCTCTGCAGAGTGTGTGTTTCAATCTATCAATAGCCGCGCCCGTGGATAAGGGCCCAGTTCGTAGTTGGTCACACTATGGGTCAACAGTAATAATAATAATTTGCTTAATAACAACCCCTGTTCGATGACGAAAGAAGTTGGTTGACATTTAACTGATCGTGAGAAGATCACCATGGTATTGAGGATACCGAGTGGTTTGATATTTGTGGTGTTATGCGAGAGTCAAGGGTAAAAGTAAAGCTCCTTGTGGTCATGAATGATTACTATGGTATTGTTAATACCAAGCTTGATTGGATCCTGAGATGATCGTGTGATGTCTGTGATGGTAAATCTGTGCAGGTGATGGTTACGAGGTAACCCGAACAGAGTAAGTTGGTGCATGATAGCGTCATCATGTTGCATGCTAGTATTATCATGTTGATATGTTCATGCCATTCTCGTATTGTTCTAGCTGTATCATCTTGTTCATGCTATGATTGATCTGATAGTATCATGTTAATCTGTGTTAACCTATAATTGCCATGCTGTTGTTTGTCTTGATTGCTTTGGTTGTTGTGAGCTTGCAAGTACATTCAATGTACCGACCTGGCGTGTCATGCCAGTTTGCAGGTCATGCCAGATTTGATTGCTTGTTTGTCGTGGATTCCTAGCTTGCGAGCTAGGATAAGCATTCCAGCCAGAGTCCCTGCGGAGTGGAGTTCATCACCATCGTCGATGTTCCGCTGCTATAGTTATTTCGCTGTGTCGTGTTGTTCTGCTGCTTGCATAGAGCAACCGTGGCAGGCGTAGTGTCGCCATGCCAATGTAACCCCTTGTACCCATATAGATTGTAATAAAGAGCTGATTTGTTCTATGCTAAGCAGTGCCGTATTCCAGAAGACTCCTCCTCGATCTCTGGGCTGGAATACGGGGCGTTCCGGTTTTCTCTGAGCCGGGGTGCCACAGGCTTGGTATCAGAGCAGGTTTGGCTGTAGGATGCCCTAGCCCGCGTGAACGTTAGAAACTGTAGTATAGACCCCAATTGATTTGTTGCACTTGATTGTTTCATTTGCTTGTTGCATGGCATGCATATAGAATAGTATATGGTCGCTTGTAGTGATCTTGTGAGTGTAGGTGGTACCGGTTTCGATCTACTACCTGCACCCTCCTTCTTTGCATGCCTACTCTTTGATGTTTGGCGTCATCTCTGTCCCAGCAGAGTGATGCCCTGGTACCAAGTGTTCCAGACACCATTTGCAGGAGTTATGCTCAGGTATCGCGTCGATATCTTTCCGCCACCCACCCGTATTATTTTGGTGATAGCCATGCTTCTATCCCGAATCGTGCCTTCCATCTTGCCATTTTGGCAACCCCTGCTGATCTTTGTTATCAGAAAAAGGGCAATGCCAGCAAGCCCAGTCTTCCACCGTTACCTTACCCAGTCATCCAATTCTCTGGACGTGTACGATTCCCATTCGTACACTTGATGATGATGTGGTTGTACCGTCAGTGTTCAACCCCATGATCCCCAAGTCCCCCCTCGCCTCCGTATCTATCCAGATCCAACCGGTGTTCAGCCAGCGCTTGGTGTAGCCTTGGTTACACCAACTCCTTCCACACGCAGATTCACTTTCGTGCACACCATCACAGCATAGTAGACCGCAATATCGAAGTTTCCGTGAGACTTGTGTGCTTAGGTATGCATGCATATTATTGCGTGAGTAGCAGTAATATGTGATGTTACTTGATTTTTTATTATTAGTATGCTTGTGTGCTTTTGTTTTCGTCATTTCTTTTGCTTCTTTCTTTGGGACTTCGGTGTGGCATTATTTTCCCCTTATTAAAGTTGCTCGTCAACCAACACCGGACCTGAAGAATCAGTAAGGAATTCAAATACTTGGAAGCTCAGATAAATGGAGTGAGGTTATCAGCAGACTGCAAGGAAATTTGGAATATCTCGTCTGAATGCAAAAGGAATCCTGGATGGACAGTCAGTATCATGTTTCTATTAGCGTGCACTCCTTCCAATAGTACGGATAATCAAGTTTGCCTCAGGGTGCACTCTTCATGACAGAAATGATCAAATCAGCAAGAGGATAAGCTATGTGCAAGACCAACAGCATAATCTCAGTCAAAGAAAGGAGGATAGTCCAGCAAACCCTGTTTCATGCAAGTAATCAACCACAGAAATATTAAGATGGTATGCATATGTGGTAATCGGTCTGCATATCCAGCTTCTGAAGCACGAAACCCAGTCTTCCTCAGCAAGATACTCTCGATGGTTTCCAGCATAAGCCATCCAATCGTCCTCAGTACGGCACTGGTGCAAGATAGTACATTGTGAATTGACAGCAGATGGCAGAATCAGATCCGTAATAGTTGGTCAGAAGCAACAATCAGTCAGAACACAAGTTTGCCTCGGGAATCAGATTCTCAGATATATGTGAAGGAAGCCAGATATACGCCTCAGTGTGACAAAGGACTATGAAGATTGACGACAACACTGAGCTTTGTACAAGTACCGGTGCACCTGGAATATGATCCTGATGAGCCCTTGTATTCTTTTCTCTGGTAACGGCACCACGCCTGTGTTCTGAGCCATTTTTGGGCGTCCAGGGTGGATGCCGACTTTATATTTCTCTATTCAACAACCGTAACGGGTTCTGAGCTACTTTTCGGCCGTATCATACAGTTGTTGAGTTTCTTTTTGTGACAGTGGCCCTATGCTCTGAGCTGCTTTTCAGCCGTCTTAGGGAACTGCCACTTTCTTCTTATCAACACGGTCTCATGCTCTGAGCTGCTTTTCGGCTGTCTTGAGTCGTGGTTGAGCTATTTCAGTGATGTCCCAGATCTGAGTTGTAAGACCGTTCTGGCGGCCACTGATTTATTTGCTGATTTCTTGCAAGGGTTCAGATGATCATTTCCCTACGGTTAGAACTTGAGAGGTGATGAACCTGCCATTTAAACAGTATTACCATGTCAAGAAATGAGGATAAGGGTACGCTTGTCAGAATGTTGCATCCGACAGAACCTATGGTCACACGAAGAAGCAACACGATCCCGCTCTTTCAGCAAAGGATCTAGACCAGGAAAACGGTAATGAAGGAGCAAGACTGATAACTGTTGCATGATCCACATGGTGCAGAGACCCCGGACAGTCTAAGTCAGTATCGACCACCATGGATACTCACTTAAGGGGTCTACTCAAATTTATCTAAGGAATCCATATCCAGATAACCTGCTCAGTTAACAGCATATGCTCAAGTTTGTCAGTATCGAATATCTGGGTTGTGAAGTCAGACCAAAGGTCAATCCAACAGTCTGATTCCAGTGACTATGGTAAAGCATCACACAGCCTATTATCCCCATGGATATACCGACAGAATGAATGATCAGTATGGGGAATAACAGTCATGAAGCATGTGCCCTCACTTATGCGAATCACCAAAGGAAAGCCTGTCTGGAACAAAGAAATTTCCGCCAGAGCCACCGATAATCAAGGATGAGGATATTATCATATAAGGTCACACCTCTTATGCTGACCATGACAGGCGACAATCAAATATTTGGTATGAAACTGAGACTCAAGACAGTGGACCAAGGCAGGATGATTAAGAAATTCCTGCAATAAGTCAGAATCTGTCAGGAAAACGGTTATGCCTCAACTCACTGTTTGGAAGCCAAAGGACCTGCATTTAGTGGAGGAACCCAATGCAAGGAGTCAGAGCTTGGGTGTTCATCAGGAAAATCTTATCACCGATTCATGAAAGGTTGTCAGTACAGACACAACAATCGGTAATCACTCTCAGATTTGTGGGATGGGCACATATTTCAGTCATGGTAATCACAGATAAGTCAGCAGATATGAAAAGAATGGGAGCCAGTATAAGCATGAAAAAGTGAGGTAAGATCTGTCAGGATATGGATACAGTGAAGCAAACCACCCTAGAGCGAGTCAGGTAAGTCAGATGAAGAATTTAATGGGACCAATCAATAAGGAAAAAAGGATACCCGAGTTGGAAACGGTTTCCTTAAGTCAGATATATTCATACTTGTTCCTTGAGCAACGAAATCTCGAGGACGAGATTTCTTTAAGGGGGTAAGAGTTGTCACAGCCTGATTTTTTGCCCTTTCTTTTTCTTTTGTTTTTCTAAGATTTTTGCTTAAGTTTTCTTTTTCCATGGCTTTGTGGTCTGGAAACTGAAGAAGATACCCTCTTCTTTATTTCCAGAGTGGCTTGTCATACCCAAATCCTTCCCTAGACCTTGCCATTTCATCCTAGCCCAACCACAATATTCTTTTGGCTAGGGAATATTCCTTTTTTCAATTAAAGGAATAACCATGTCTGCCCTAGGTTGTGAAGCAACCTATATTTCTGTCACTCCTAAAATTCCCAAATAATTCTCATAAATTGTTTGGGTCATGTCTTCCTCAAATATGGAAAAATATTTCATTGGCCATGTTTCCCATCATGCTCAATTAATTACTTTCCTATTCTGTCCAGAATGGCAAATTGTGAAGCAAGTGCTATTTATCTTTTCCCAATTGACCTCAAACCCCTTGGACACCTTTTCATGTACATATCATTGCCACATGCCAAAATGCAACCTCATTTGCCTAGTAAATATTCCTAAGCAATTTTTCAAAGTTCCTGTCTGAGGGAATTGGTTGTGAAGGAAGTACTAGCTAGGTTAATCCAATTGAGTTGAATTTTTGCATGGTCTTTCATTTTCTCAAATCAAAGCCCTCCTCAAGAAGTTGAGCTCATTTCATGCCACCATGTGAGCTCATCTTAAATTATTTGATTTTTTCCAAATTTTCAGTTAATGAAGCAAGTATATTTTATCTTGCTCCATTATGTCTGAAAATTTTCCTAGGCTTCTCCTACCTATGTAACCTATCTCCACAAGTTTTGGGATCATTTCATCTAGCCATTTTCCCTCAGGATTTTCCCAATTTTCTGGACAGGGAAGATAGCTATGAAGGAAGTACCATTTTGGCTTGGCCAAATGGCATGAAATTTTTATGGCACTCTCATATGCCCAAATCAACTAGCCTTGCCAAATTTCAGCTCAAGTGGTTACTCCTAGTGAGTGCTACTTCATGACTGATTTTCAGGACCAATTTAAGCAGTTGTGAAGAAACTATATTAAATCTTGGTCCATTTCCTTCCAAACTTCATAGGATTCTCGTCCTTCCTATCTTAAACCTCCCAGACAACTCATTTGGCTCTAGTCTCACCTCAGTTGATCACTATTTCATGAACAAGTTTGCAACAGCAAACTTCAGACGATCACTCACACCTCTCCTTGGCACTTTTCCATGATCCGTCACCTCCCTCGGCCTCTATTATGCAGGGACTAGTCACTTGACAACTCCTCGCAGCCTCCCTTGTCCTCTTCGTGCCAGTGCCAGTGGTGACACCCGTTTTGGCATGCAGCGGCCATGTCCCAGAGCGTCGTTTTGCCTCGGCCCTGCTCGTGCTCGTCGTCTTCGCGCACGTGAGCCTGTCCAGCGTGTTCCCCACGTCGTCGCCGTCCCCTTGGACTCCTCTGCCCCTCCGACAGGGCTTTAATGGCGCTCGTCGCCGCGCGTCCACAGACACGCTGTAGCCGGCTGTCGCCTCCTTCCTTCGTCTGTTTCCTCCCCGTGCTTCCTTGGCTCCCTCTGACCCCGTGAGCTCTCCCATGTGCCTCGTTCGTCGTCTACCATCGAGCTCGGGAGCGTGGGCACGCGTCCGTGGTGACGGCCACGCGTCCGTGGCGACGCCAGCTCAGCCACCTCGCCCCCGCCTATTTAAGGCCACACTGAGGCCGCTCGACCTCACCACTCGCCTCACCTCGCTCCCAGGACCCCGCCCCACTTCTTCCCCGAGTCAGAGCTGCTCTCCTGTCCTCCCTCTGATACCATGGCCACCACCTCTCCTCGGCTTAAATCCGAGCCACCCCGAGCATTTTCTTCTGTTCCACCACCTCTAGGGGCCTCCACCACCCCTCCTGAACCCCTCTAGCACCTCGCCTCCTCCTCTCCCACACCGCAGCGCCGCGCCCATCTCCACCCGAAGACCCCTCCGCCGCGAGCTCAACTGCGGCCGCTACAGAGCTCGCCGGCGATTTCCATGGCCGGGAACGGATGCGTCTTGTCCTCCTGAACGTCTGGGTAGGTCGCGCGTTTCCTGCGGTGACCGGACTCGCCGTCCAGCGCTATCGGGGCAGTCCTCTCCCCTCGGCCAGGAGCTCACCGAGCGAGTGGTTGAAGACGGTCAAGCTAGGTGGGCCCCATCTCCCATGGGACCCCCTCATCAGCGACCCAGCGCCCGGCCCCGCCCTGCCATGTCACTTAAGTGGACACGGCAAGTCCCAGAGTACGTTTTCATTTCCCCGAAAACGTAAACTCGTCAGCTACGCTTTCTTCTTCTGAAAGCGTATTTTCCCTCTGTTTCAGACCAGAATACGTTTTCTTAGTCAGAAAGCGTATTTCTAATTTTGCGCATCTGTCTTATCCAGTCAGGGACCGGCTGCGAATATTATTTTTATAGAAAAGTCCCTGATCTTCTGCACCTCATAACTTCGCAACCATAACTCGATTGAGGTGAAACCAATGCTCACTTCTTCGTCTCTTCGAGCCCAAACTTTTGGTATTATTTTCACTATGGTTTGAAATACTAAAAATGACCATCTTACCCTTGCCCCTAATCATCCCCCTCTGAGAGAGTACCCTTTCTCGCGAATCTTTCCGCGGCTTCACCGCACCTCTTCCCGGAGCCTTCTTCACCCTTGGCAAGCCACAAACCACCATTTCCATGATAGCCATGCAGTAGCATTGGTTTTCAACTTGAATCTTTAATAACTATCTGTTCGTTTTGCTACTGCTGTTGTTATTTCGGTTATGCTTATGGATTGGTGGTTACCGTCATGATATGTTTTCTTGCACTCTATTATTATGTTCTTCATGCTAGTATTACCTTAATATTGGCCATGCTTGGTACTAGTACATGTTGGTGATGGTCTTCGGTGCATGACTATTGTCTGTTCCGAGTACCGTTGTTATGCATGTTCTTTTGCACCCAGTTGGTTAAATGCTTGCATGGTAGTTTTATCGTAATGTTATTGCATGGTATTTATGGTTGATGCTAGTGGTCATGTTATGAGTAGTGTTATACTTGTGATATTCATGCTCGTCATTATGCCATGCTCAGTTGGATATGATTCATTGTCTATATGGATGATAGTTATGTTGAACCCTCATGCTTATGTTGATATCATGTTCATGCATTGTAATTGCATCATGTTATTTTATCATGGCTCGGCATATTTGCATTCAAGTTTAACCGGATTAAATTGAACTTGAAAAATTGTTGGCTGAGTCATGGTGCCACCATATTGACCTGACCACTGCAACCACGCTTACCTTTGTGGGAAGGTCCTAGCTGGGTCTATTGTCATGCCTCTCGCCAGTGCCTCCAACGAGGGAAGGTTATGCGTGGGAGCTACCCTGATCAGGTAGGACGGCATAAGCCTTGTGTGCCCGTTGTTGAGTATGGATCCTTGTCCCCGTTTGGGACCGTTTTGCCACGACGGTGGCCGTTGGTGACTTTGGTAAGCACGGGGCCACCCAAGACTTAGCCCAAAGGGGAGTTGGTCGGAGTGGCCGGGGGAGTGTCATGGCAGTAGATCGGTATTTTCGGAACGCCGTTGGTCCACCCGAATGGGAGTGCGAGGCCATGGGTTCCGTGGTGTGGGTACAGTGTACTAACCTCTGCAGAGTGTGTGTTTTAATCTATCGATAGCCGCGCCCGCGGATAAGGGCCCAGTTCGTAGTTGGTCACACTATGGGTCAACAGTAATAATAATAATTTGCTTAATAACAACCCCGGTTCAATGACGAAAGAAGTTGGTTGATATTTAAGTGATCGTGAGAAGATCATCGTGGTATCGAGGATACCGAGTGGTCGAATATTTGTGGTGTTATGCGAGAGTCAAGGGTAAAAGTCAAGCTCCTTGTGGTCATGAATGATTACTACGGTATTGTTAATACCAAGCTTGATTGGATCCTGAGATGATCCTGTGATGTCCGTGATGGTAAATCTGTGCAGGTGATGGTTACGCGGTAACCCGAACATAGTAAGTTGGTGCATGATAGCGTCATCATGTTGCATGCTAGTATTATCATGTTGATATGTTCATGCCATGCTCGTATTGTTCTAGCTGTATCATCTTGTTCATGCTATGATTGATCTGATAGTATCATGTTAATCTGTGTTAACCTGTAATTGCCATGCTGTTGTCTGTCTTGATTGCTTTGGTTGTTGTGAGCTTGCAAGTACATTCAATGTACTGACCTGGCTTGTCATGCCAGTTTGCAAGTCATGCCGGATTTGATTGCTTGTTTGCCGTGGATTCCTAGTTTGTGAGCTAGGATAAGCGTTCCAGCCAGAGTCCCTGCGGAGTGGAGTTCATCACCGTCGTCGCTATTCTGCTGTTATAGTTATTCCCCTGCTTCGTGTTGTTCTGCTGCTTGTATAGAGCAACCGTGGCAGGCGTAGTGTTACCATGCCGATGTAACCCCTTGTACCCATATAGATTGTAATAAAGAGCTTATTTGTTCTATGCTAAGCAGTGTCGTATTCCAGAATACTCCTCCTCGATCTCTGGACTGGAATACGGGGCGTTCTGGTTTTCTCTGAGCCGGGGTGCCACATACACAAATATGATTATTTTTAAACCGTTATGGTTAGCCGTTGCATGTAGATGTAGTTCAAATTTGAATTGCGGTCATTAAATGGCTAGAAAATAACTTAAATGTCTTCAAAATATCAAATGACCCCTAGAATTTTCCAAATTTTCACATTACAGGTGTAGTAGTGCATGTTAAACGTAGAAAATATTTGAAGGCCGTAAGAGGAAGCTTTCTCCCGTTCGTCATCAAACATGCATTGTTCCTACTCGGAACCACGAGCCTTCTAGTGAGTTGCTGAGATTTGTAAGGGGTGTGTGTCCAAACTTTCGTCAAACATGCCAATTTTTTTACCACATCATCTTGGTGGCATGACATTACATCAACCAAGGTTTCATGTGTTTCTGATATTTTTTTAAGTTTTTGGAATTTAAATGCCATGGCACTCCATGCATACATATGCAAGTGTCCATGTCGTGAGATAGTTTGAAAATTCCTTCTAATTTATTACACATGGAATTAACTCGCACACAAGTACACAAATATGATTTTTCAAACCGTTATGGTTAGCAGTTGCATGTAGACGTAGTTCAAATTTGAATTACGGTCAGTAAATGGCTAGTAAATCACTTAAGTGTCTTCAAAAGGTCAAACGACCCCTAAAATTTTCCAAATTTTCACATGATAGTTGTATTAGTGCACGTTACACGTAGAAAAAATTTGAAGGCTGTAAGAGGAAGCTATCTCCCGTTCGTCATCAAACATGCATTGTTCCCTCTCAGAACCACGAGCCTTCTAGTGAGTTGATCTAGTTTGTGAGGGGTGTGTGTCCAAACTTTCGTCACACATGCCAAATTTTTTACCACATCATCTTGGTGGCATGAAATTACATCAACCAAGGTTACATGTGTTTCTGATTTTTCTTATTTTTTTGGAATTTAAATGCCATGGCACTCCATGCTTAATTATGTCATAGCCGTTAGACCAATATGTTTGAAAATTCCTTCCAATTTACTGCACATAGAATTAAATCGCACACAAGTACACAAAATATGACTTTTCAAACCGTTATGGTTAGCTGTTGCATGTACATGTAGTTCGAATTTCAATTACGGTCAATAAATGGCTAGAAAATCACTTAAATGTCTTTAAAAGGTCAAATGACCCCTAGAATTTTCCAAATTTTCAAATTACAGTTGTAGTAGTGCGCGATAAACGTAGAAAAAATTTGAAGGTCGTAAGAGGAAGCTATCTCCCATTCGTCATCAAACATGCATTGTTCCCTCTCGGAACCACGAGCCTTCCAGTGAGTTGCTCCGGTTTGTGAGGGGTGTGTGTCCAAACTTTCGTCAAACATGCCAATTTTTTTACCACATCATCTTAGTGGCACGACATTACATCAACCAAGGCTTCATGTGTTTCTGATTTTTTTTTTAATTTTTTGGAATTTAAATGCCATGGCACTCCATGCATACATATGCATGTGTCCATGTCGTGAGACAAATATGTTTGAAAATTCCTTCTAATTTACTGCACAAGGAACTAACTTGCGGACAAGTACACAAATATGATTTTTCAAACCGTTATGGTTAGCCGTTGCATGTAGATGTAGTTCAAATTTGAATTACGGTCATTAAATGGCTAGAAAATCACTTAAATGTCTTCAAATGGTCAAATGACCCCTAGCATTTTCCAAATTTTCACATTACAATTGTAGTAGTGCACGTTAAACGTAGAAAAAACTTGAAGGTCGTAAGAGGTAGCTTTCTCCCGTTCGTCATCAAACATGCATTGTTCCTTCTCAGAACCACGAGCCTTCTGGTGAGTTGCTGAGATTTGTGAGGGGTGTGTGTCCAAACTTTCGTCAAACATGCCAATTTTTACCACATCATCTTGGTGGCATGACATTACATCAACCAAGGTTTCATGTGTTTCTGATATTTTTTTATTTTTTAGAATTTAAATGCCATGGCACTCCATGCATACATATGCATGTGTCCATGTCGTGAGATAAATATGTTTGAAAATTCCTTCTAATTTATTGCACATGGAATTAACTCGCACACAAGTACACAAATATGATTTTCCAAACCGTTATGGTTAGCCGTTGCATGTAGACGTAGTTCAAATTTTAATTATGGTCATTAAATGGCTAGTAAATCACTTAAGTGTCTTCAAAAGGTCAAATGACCCCTGAAATTTTCCAAAATTTTCACATGACAGTTGTATTAGTGCACGTTACACGTAGAAATTTTTTGAAGGCTGTACGAGGAAGCTATCTCCTGTTCGTCATCAAACATGCATTGTTCCCTCTCGAAACCATGAGCCTTCTAGTGAGTTGCTCTGGTTTGTGAGGGGTGTGTGTCCAAACTATCATCACACATGCCAAATTTTTTACCACATCATCTTGGTGGCACGACATTACATCAACAAAGGTTTCATGTGTTTCTGATTTTTTTTATTTTTTTGGAATTTAAATGCCATGGCACTCCATGATTAATTGTGTCATAGCCGTTAGACCAATATGTTTGAAAATTCCTTCCAATTTACTCCACATGGAATTAAATCACACACAATACACAAAATATGACTTTTCAAACCGTTATGGTTGGCTGTTGCATGTACATGTAGTTCAAATTTCAATTATGGTCATTAAATGGCTAGAAAATCAGTTAAATGTCTTAAAAGGTCAAATGACCCCTGAAATTTTCCAAATTTTCACATGACAGTTGTATTAGTGCATGTTAGACGTAGAAAAAATTTGAACGCTGTAAGAGGAAGCTATCTCCCGTTCGTCATCAAACATGCATTGTTCCCTCTCGGAACCACGAGCCTTCTAGTGAGTTGCTCTGGTTTGTGAGGGGTGTGTGTCCAAACTTTCGTCACACATGCCAAACTTTTTACCACATCATCTTGGTGGCATGACATTACATCAACCAAGGTTTCATGTGTTTCTGATATTTTATTATTATTTTGGAACTTAAATGCCATGGCACTCCATGCTTAATTGTGTCATAGCCGTTAGACCAATATGTTTGAAAATTCCTTCCAATTTCCTGCACATGGAATTAAATCGCACACAAGTACACAAAATATGACTTCTCAAACCGTTATGGTTAGCTGTTCCATTTACATGTAGTTCAAATTTCAATTACGGTCATTAAATGGCTATAAAACCACTTAAATATCTTTAAAAGGTCAAATGACCCCTAGAATTTTCCAATTTTTCACATTACAGTTGTAGTAGTGCATGATAAACGTAGAAAAAATTTGAAGGTCGTAAGAGGAAGCTATCTCCCGTTCGTCATCAAACATGCATTGTTCCCTCTAAGAACCACTACTAGGAAAAGGGCTATAGATGGAATGGCCACTAATGGCGCACCAGACATGTGGTGCGCCATTGCTATATAGAAGTGGCGCACCATGTACTGGTGCGCCATTAATGTGAAAGACACTAATGGCGCACCGGACAAACGGTGCGCCATTAGTAACAATTTTTTTTTCCAAATATACTAATGGCGCACCAGGGCACAGTGCGCCATTACTAGTTCTAACTAGTAATGGCGCACTAGCCACATAGTGCGCCACTACTATATTTTTTTATTTTTTATTTTTTTTGCAAAACTACTAATGGCGCACCAGGGAACAGTGCGCCATTACTAGCGATCCCCCTCCATCTCGATCGCTATCCCACCTCGCCAGATCCGGTCCCCCTCGCCACCGAGCAGCCCCCGCACCCTCTACCCCGCTCCACCGGGCGCCGCCGCCGACCCCGCGCACCCTCCCCCGCTCCACCGCCGCCGCCGACCCACCGCACCCTTCCCTGCTCCACCGCCGCCGATGACCCACCGCACCCTCCCCCGCTCCACCGCCGCCAACGACCCACCGCACCCTAGCTCCCCTGCTCCACCGCCGCCGATGACCCACCGCACCCTCCCCGGCCCGCTCCACCGCCGCCGACGACCCCCTGCACCCTCTCCGGCCTGCTCCACCGTCACAAATGAATGCTATAGCTAATTCCTCCCTCTCCCTCGCCAGTTCCCCTTCGTCCCTCTCCCTCGCGATGGTTATCAGAACTCCGGGGTAACGATGGAATCCTACACCGGTAACGACAAGGACAGAGCACCCCCCGCACCCCCGACGACCCATCGCACCCTCCCCCGCTCCACCGCCGCCGAGCACCCCCCGCACCCTCTCCCCCGCACCCTGTTTTTATAAAAATTATTACTGTTTTTATAAAAAAAATATTACTGTTATGATTTAAACAAGTTTGAACATATTTAAACACAAATAAATATCAAACAGCATTTTAAATGCATAAAAACAAAAATTGGGGAGCCTGGGAATCGAACCCAGGACCTCCTAGTGTGTGTGCTGCGTGCTGACTAGTCGGGCTAGTGGGCGTGTTCTGATGGAGATAGGGTTAGGTGGAAATAAAACCTGAGAAGTCGGGCTAGTAATTTCTAATGGTGCACCAGGGTGAGGTGCGCCATTGCTATCGTCGTACTTATGGCGCACTTGGGGGAGGTGCGCCATTAGATAGACATCCCGCACTCCACCTATTCCCTCGCACTGTGGCCTCCCTCCCTCCCTCGCCAGATCCCCCACTCGACCCATACCGTACACCGCCGCCCCTTGCTCCGCCCCCTCCGTCCGCCGCGCCTGCACGCCATCGGCGACGCCGCCGCCGCTGTGGTCTTGCGCTGCCCCGACGCCGCCGCCCCGACCCCCGCGGGACTCCACCCCCGCCGCCCCCACGCCCCCCGAACGAGATCGGCCGAGCGCTCCTCTCCTCTCCTCCTCCCTCTGACGAGCGAGGGCCTCCTCCGGCCCCTGCAGCAGCCGGCGAGTGAGGGCCTCCTCCTCCTCCGACGTGCCCACACCCCGCCTGCCCCTGCCGTCCTCCGCCACCAGGCGACCAGCCGCGCCCACCCAGGTACCCCTCCTCCTTCCTCCTTCCTCCCTCTCCACCCTTCCTCCCCATTCCCTTTCACCCGTCTCAAATGAACAGATGCATGATGCAATCTTATTAGGGCAAACACAAAGGTTAAATCCTATATGCACTTTATTTCTACTTGCAGACATCAAGTTCAGTCAAATATGTCATGGTTAGCTGAATGATAAATTTTATTGATAATATCAAATCAGGAAGGTCCAGTTGAATTTGCATGATGAAACTGCAAGTTTGAATCTCTAGGTGTTAGCTGCCTCTTTAGTTTGTTATCTACAGGGAATTGAAAATGAATTCCCTTTTTTTTATTTCTAGATCATAGTGGCAAATACATGCAGGTTCATGTTCATGCACACAAATCTGTATTTTTGTATCATTTAAGTTTTTTTTTGCTTTTTCAAACTGGGCTACCTGCTGAGACAAATTTACACATGGCATATAATTATCCAATATACGTAAATGTTTACATATATATAGGTAGTCAAAGTGCTGTGTCCAAAATGAGAGCTTTCCAAGAACTAAATGAGGGTTCTTGAATATGTTAATGTTATTCCCCCCTATAGGAAGTGTTTGCTTCTATTGGCGTTTCTGCTATGTTTCCTCCAGTGCACTATTTGTCTATTTAAACCCCTACACCAAAGTATGCACCAAAGTATGGCTCCAGATCTGACTTCCGGGCCAGTGAATGTCTTAAAATAAATTGTTGTAGGCCCTGTTCTATATCATCAACTCAACACTAGTGTTGCATTAAACAATTTGCATAGGCCGTATCTGCTAGAGAATAAATATGTCATGATTGGCAGAGAAGATCTGCTAGCTTTTATTGATAAAATTTTAGCCAAAATAGCTAGATGGAGAGGCAGACTTCTTTCTTATTTGGAAAAAATTACCCCAATTAGGTCCTGCCTAGCTAGCATGAATCTAAAGGGACCTGCTCTTATAAATCTCTAAATGTTCTAGTGAATTTTAGGGGGGGTGCAACCTTTGTATCTTCCTGTAGTATGGAGTATTAAATTGCCCCCTAGGGTATAAGGTTTCATTTGGATGGTCTCCCAGAACAAACTCATGACTTGTGACAATCTAAGGAAAAGGGGGATGGCAAAACCCCTAGAGTGTGTTCATTGCAAAGAGATACAAACTGTATATCATTTATTTTTTGAATGTATTGTAGCTAGTAAAATCTGTGAAGATGTTGAAATGCTTTTCTAGGTGCCAATCGTTAACTTTGAATCTATTGCTAAGTTGTGGCTTTGCAATAAAAGATACATTCACTTGAATGCAGTGTGCTTTTTTCTTTTCCAAAGGAAAAGAAAATGTGGTGTATAACAAATGTATTATTTGGTGGAAATTGAGATAAATCATTGACAAATTGGCTTTGAACAAATAATCTTAAATCCATGCATACCTACACAATTCATATATTTGCAATGTGATGTTGTAAGGGTACTAATTGGTCTCTTCTGCTGCTTATCAGAGATGGGGGGAAGCAGCCACCGCCGCTCTGCCTCACCGGAGTACGAGTTGGATGCTTTCGAGTTCTTCAGTGTCATACTTGGGACTTCAGTATCAGCCACGAGGAAGGTATATAAAACGAGAGATCTCCCCTTCACCCATCTCATTATGATAACTCTGTTGTTTGCTACATCACTCCTTGTCCCAAATTGCAGAGGTTGCCTGACACTTTTATGAACATGCTGGGTGAAGATCTGCCACATAATGTGAAGCTCCGACAGGCCGGCAGCGAGGTTCGTAGGCTGTGGGACGTGGAGTTGGTGATCGAGGAGGGCCACATGTACCTGTGCCGTGGCTGGGAGAAGTTCTACAGTGCCTACGACCTGCGGACCGGGTACTTTCTTCTCTTCAGGTACGACGATGACGCCACAATGCTCATCGTGAAGGTTTTCAACACGACTATGTGTCGCATGCGCTACGCTGACGACGAAGATGCCAGTGCATTCTGCCTCTTCTTATTCCTCTACATTTGGCTTTGTCTCACATCGATTGTTAACGGCCATTGTTGCATTTGGACAGGCAATGGGAGCAGCAGCAGCGACACTGGCTACAGCCAAAGCAGCAGTGATTATGGCTGTAGCAAAAGCAACAGCGACTCTGGCTTTAGTGAAAGCAGCAGCGATTCTGGCAGCAGCAAAGATAGCAAGAAGGATGATCCGGACTGGAGTGGGGAGAAGAGGAGCAGAGTGGGGATGAGGAGCTGCAGGATGACAATGGGCATCAGGCTGAGGATGACCTAGCGCTGGTGGTGGCTGACCAAGGGCAAGAGATGGTGGTGGCTGACCATGGGCAAGAGATGGTGGTGGCTGACCATGGGCAAGAGATGGTGGTGGCTGAGGATGACCTAGCGATGGTCGTGCCCGTCCTGCCTGAAGGTGGCCTCGCGATGGTGGTGGTGCCTGACAATGACCACGCACCGGTGGTGGCGCCGGCGATCCCACAGCTGGGCGACATGACCACGCCAATTGTGGTAGAAGACTACATCCCACAGCTGCCTCCACCGCCTCGCCGCTCTTGGCGCATCAGGCTGAGGAAGGAGAAGGAGAAGAACAATGAGAACTGAACTATGTGAAACTTTTGTAATATGGTGTTGGATGGATAACGGTGTTGGATGAACAATGTGAAACTTTTGTAATATGTAACGATGGAACTATGTGTTGGCTATGTATGTCTATATGATGAAACTTGTGTGTTGGATATGATTGTTATATGGATGCTTGTTGTATATATATGTGTCGGATATCTCATATGTGAAATAGTGACCTGAGATTAAGAAAAAATGATTTTTTTAAAAAAAGTTACTGATGGCGCACTTCCATCTGGTGCGCCATTAGTATACCAGTAACTAATGTCGCACCTGTGGGATACTAATGGCGCACCCGTGGTGCGCCATTAGTATACCAGATACTAATGGCGCACCTATGGTGCGCCATTACCTAAAATATTCTAGTGGCGTGGTGCTAGTGGCGCACCAGTAGTGCGCAATTAGTAGGCAAAACTGGTGCGCCACTAGTAAGCCTTTTTCTAGTAGTGAACCACGAGCCTTCTAGTGAGTTGCTCTGGTTTGTGAGGGGTGTGTGTCCAAACTTTCGTCAAACATGCCAATTTTTTTACCACATCATCTTAGTGGCACGACATTACATCAACCAAGGCTTCATGTGTTTCTGATATTTTTTTAATTTTTTGGAATTTAAATGTCGTGCCACTCCATGCATACATATGCATGTGTCCATGTCATTAGACAAATATGTTTTAAAATTCCTTCTAATTTACTGCACATGGAACTAACTCGCGCACAAGTACACAAATATGATTTTTCAAACTGTTATGGTTAACCGTTGCATGTAGATGTAGTTCAAATTTGAATTGCGGTCATTAAATGGCTAGAAAATCACTTAAATGTCTTCAAAAGGCCAAATGACCCCTAGAATTTTCCAAATTTTCACATTACAGTTGTAGTAGTGCACGTTAAACGTAGAAAAAATTTGAAGGTCGTAAGAGGAAGCTTTCTCCCGTTCGTCATCAAACATGCATTGTTCCTTCTCGGAACCACGAGCCTTCTAGTGAGTTGCTGAGATTTGTGAGGGGTGTGTGTCCAAACTTTCGTCAAACATGCCAATTTTTTACCACATCATCTTGGTGGCATGACATTACATCAACCAAGGTTTCATGTGTTTCTGAAATTTTTTTAAGTTTTTGGAATTTAAATGCCATGGCACTCCATGCATACATATGCATTTGTCCATGTCGTGAGATAAATATGTTTGAAAATTCCTTCTAATTTATTACACATGGAATTAGCTCGCACACAAATACACAAATATGATTTTTCAAACCGTTATGGTTAGCCGTTGCATGTAGACGTAGTTCAAATTTGAATTACGGTCATTAAATGGCTAGTAAATCACTTAAGTGTCTTCAAAAGGTCAAATGACCCCTGAAATTTTCCAAATTTTCACATGACAGTTGTATTAGTGCACGTTACACGTAGAAAAAATTTGAAGGCTGTAAGTGGAAAATATCTCCCGCTCGTCACCAAACATGCAGTGTTCCCTCTTAGAACCACGAGCCTTCTAGTGAGTTGCTCTGGTTTGTGAGGGGTGTGTGTCCAAACTTTCGCCACACATGCCAAATTTTTTACCACATCATCTTGGTGGCATGACATTACATCAACCAAGGTTTCATGTGTTTCTGATATTTTTTATTTTTTTTGGAATTGAAATGCCATGGCACTCCATGCTTAATTGTGTCATAGCCGTTACACCAATATGTTTGAAAATTCCTTCCAATTTACTGCACATGGAATTAAATCGCACACAAGTACACAAAATATGACTTTTAAAACCGTCATGGTTAGCTGTTGCATGTACATGTAGTTCAAATTTCAATTACAGTCATTAAATGGCTGGAAAATCACTTAAATGTCTTAAAAGGTCAAATGACCCCTGAAATTTTCCAAAATTTGACATGAGAGTTGTATTAGTATTACAAAATTTCTCATACATTTAAAACACCATGCATTGCCACTTTACTCCAAATTCGTCTTTCACAGCTAATAAAAAATATCTACAACATCACACACAGTTGTTTTCTAGGAACCGTTTGCGATCAAAATATCTGGGTCTATTTAAGTCTCCCTCCTTAAGCTTCACCGGCTCGTCTGCTCCAGTGTCGGCAACCCCCGAATCCACGAATGATGATCCCCATTCCCGCACCCCCTTCTTGCAAAGATGACACCGTGGAAACGCTTCGTGAAGGCCAGTACGATGGCCGCGTCCCCCGAGCGCCGCCGCCTGCGCCGAGAGTGCGGCCGCCTACGCCGAGAGTGCCGCCGCATCCGCCGAGAGGGCATCTGCGGCAGCCGACAGGGCAGCTGTATCAGCCGAGACGGCTGCAGCTGCTGCTGTGATGGCGGCTGCAAACGCCGAGAGCGCTCGATCTGCCGTCCGTGCCGCTGATGTCGCCCTGGCCCAGGTCGAGGCCATCCACGCCAAGATCGAGGATGCACACGCCAAGATATTCCAGGCCACCTCGGACTCCAGCATGCAACCCACGTCCGAAAAGGCGGCAGTGGCCATGGAGCACCTGCTTCCTCATGAGGTCGCCGAGCGGGAGCTGGAGATGCACGAGGCGGCGGATATCGAGGAGCGCCGGGAGGAGGAGTTGCGCGTGGCCGAGGTCGAGGTAGAGAAGAGTCTGTCCGTCCAGGAATCGGCGGTGGAGTACCGACGCGAGCTCTGGCGCAGCCACTATTACGAGTACTACAACCTTGAGGGCGGTGCCATGGATGAGGACGAGGACACGGTTGACTTCAACAGGGGGGGCGTGGAGTCCACCAACGGTGGCATGTCGCCAGGACAAGTCATCGACGTCTCCTCTCACACCAGCGATGCATAGGCCGGCATGGCGGTGGATTTTTTAAAATTATGCGTACTTAGGCTTTGTTTTTAATGCTGGTCTTTTGTTAGAGCAATTTTTAGGTCAACTGGCTCTGTTTATTACTAAAATTATGCAATGATGTACCCGGGGAAATTTCCACCAAAATTTGAATTATCAAACTCATCCCATGCGCGCCAGAAGAATCGTTTGTGATGCACACAATCGTTCAAAGTGAATGGTCCGGCGGCACCGTGCGCAAAGTTTCCCTCCACATTTCCAAAATTTTGGCCTGCCGCCAAAATATCTACCCCCGGACCCTCCCCCCTTCCCCACCCCCTTTTCTCCCCAACCACAAGTCACATTTAGCATGTTTCCTCCTTCCTTCCTTCCTTCCTTCCTAAGCTATAGCCGCTTCCTCGCTCTCGTCGTCTTGCATCCTACCGCCGGGGTCGCCATGGTCTTCTTCAAAGACCTCTCCAGCGGTTCCTCCTCCGGCGACGACTCCTTCACCACCCGGGTATGCCTCTCTTCTCTCTCTCGGGCTATGACTTGGAATGAAGGATTTTTACCCGGCGGTCGATTTGAGTCATTTCTTCCTCTTGTAGCTCCCTAGGACCATTAGTGGCAACGAATGGAGCGGGTGGTTGAAGATCTATCTGCTCGTTGTCACCATCAATCTCCATGCATGAAGCTAGTTGCGTTTGAATCTGTGGACAGTGGGAGGAAGTTTCTGGCATGTGCAGAGAAGGTTGGACCCTCTTTCGTTGTTACAAATCATTTGTTACATGTGATTCAAACACTGTCACGGTCCCAACCCATTCATACCACACCTTCAACCAAACGCACCCTACACAGTGTCATAGTTTGTACCTAGTATCTAAAATTGTTGCCATCTCATCAGCGGTGCCATTAAAAAATTATTTGGCACCGCTTCAGCAGTTTGTGCAGCCAACTTTGGTCCACACATCCGAATAGCCAAGCAGTAAAATACTAAATCTTTATGGCACGAAGCAACTGGGCATCGGAGCAACTAGGTGCTCCGGAGTCTGGGTCCCTGATTTTTTTCCGCTGGATCGGCTCGTCAGTGCAGGGCACCGGTGCGAGATGTAGCAACAATTGTCTTTACACCAGTTTTGGCATACATAGTGGGCGGCCTTAGTGCTATTAGTTCTGTGTTACTAAATTTGTGCATGTAAACACTTGTTAGTATCAATTTGCTGTCATCCAAACACTATCGCTCTGATGTTGCAGTTATATTTACCTTCCTCATAAAATGTTCAATTTGTTATTTATTGTACATGAGTAAGGGTAGTCATAGTGGGAGTAACATAAGTAGTAACATAGATGCCACATAAGCAAAAAAGATGATGTGTCATGTAATTAAAGAGGAGAGAGACAAATAGAGTAACATAATATGTTACCATCACATAGTGGTTCCCAATACAAAATGAGTATACAAAGCAATAAATGAAGATGTGTATGTTACTACACCTATGACACTTCCCACTATGAAAGTAGTAACATAGACTAGTAACATATGTATGTTACTAGTCTAAGTTACTCCCCACTATGACTAGCCTGAGAACTTGTAGCGTTGTTGTAGTTAATTATAGCTTCTGGCGTTCCAGAATTTGGTTGTTGTCTCAGTAGCAATTAACTCATTTGCACATTGATCTTTTTGAGAAGATATGTCATAATTAACATGTTTCTTCAGTTTTTCAAAATAAGCATTGGTGATTTTCTATGTTGCTATAAACCCATTTCCCCTACAGTTGTTACTGATATAGTTTTAAATATTATAGGATGAATGAAAGTGTTCTTACTTGGAGTGGGTTGATCAAGAGTGGCCACAGTCTTTGAAGATGTGCCTAGCGAAGCTCTGGAGCATGTATGAGGAAGAGAACATAGAAATTTTTGTCAACGTTGAAGAATATTTGAAGATGCGGGATAAAAAGAGGAAGGTGGAGAATGAGCTCAGATTTTTTAATCAGACTTTGCTAAGATGGTGTTGGCGAACGAGGAGGCACTTTCCCAGTTGGCCAGTGCAAAACAGGTTCTTACTGAACTGAAAGCAGAGGTGGATAAGACGAGCCTAGATGATCACGATTAGGGAAATGAATATATTGTTCTAATATTGTTCTTATGAAGTTGAACTAGTTATATGTTGTACTGTGCTGTTTGCATGTAGCTACCATACTGTGATGTTATAATATATTTATGTGCCTGATATGAAATTGGCAAATAGCTGTTCGATATGAAATGTGAATTTGCGTAATACTGGAATTATTAATTGTAAACTAATAAACGTGCTAAATGTGTCATGGAACTTTGCAAACGGTTCTAGCAGTAAAAGCGCTTGTGATGGATAGCCCAATGCCACACAGTTTTCTTCATCAAATCGTGTGTGATGTAGTTGATAAAAGCAAACAGTTAACCAAGGCAGAGCGTGTGTGATAGTTACACCTTTCACACACGAGCCTACACATAAAACTGTGTGGGATGTACATACGAACAGAGACGTTTTCCCTGGATTGACTGTGTGGGATGTACGTAAGAACGGAAACGTATTCCTTGGATTGACTGTGTGTGATATACATACAAACGGAAACATTTTCCCTGGATTGACCATGTGGGATGTACATAAGAACGAAAACGTATTCCTTGGATTGACTGTGTGTGATATACATACGAACGGAAATGTTTTTTCTGGGATTCACCATGTGGGATGTACATAGCTACGGAAATGATTGGGTTTCGATGCCTCGCCCGATCGCACACGAGCTCATTTGGCCCCAGCCTATGTCCCAAGAGAGCCTATCCCCGACGATTTTTGGGTCGTGTGGGAAGGACCCCCCCTATCGCCCACACTCACTTGGCGACGGTTCCAAATGTCGTCGCGGAAAGGGGTTAAAAACCGATTGTATAGCACCGACGTGTACTAGTGTGCGCTCGTCGTGGCCCCGCCATCTCGCGTTGTCAACATGGTCAACGGATATGAGGAATGTGGAGATGAGTTTACTTGGAGAGGATGACAGTGGGGACCCACCAGGGCCATAGTCGCACGTACGCAACTGCCTCCTTATTATATACAACTATAATTTTTTTGCTTCCTCCTGGTTTCCTGACATCACGGTCCCACACCATTGTCAACCTATGTAGTCAATAAACAAGAGAATTGCACAAGGAGCGGCCGACAGCTGGGGCCAAGCAGCTCGAGCAGTATTTGTGTTTTTGAGGTGTGAGCACTTCAGAGTTTTTCTTGAGCGACGTTTTTGTTGTTGTTCAGAGGAGAGCAGGCGAGGGTTGTGGCCCGTCTAGCCCAGGCCACATATCCAGCCCAGACATTAATTTTTTCAAGCTGAAAATGGCTAGCCCAGCTATACTTCTTTTTGAGGAATACCCAGGCAAGGTCAACTTGCTATTCTCCGCCCCGCTGGGCTGCAAATATTTCCTAGGAGGGATGCATTAGGTTTAACAAGAAAATGGGCTTTAAGAAATAATAAATGGGATGTAATTATAAAAAGTGGGCAGTAACTATAAATAAATGCACCAAACACGTAATTAGTTTTAAAAAATATTATTTTTGGATTTTGAAAATTTTAATTTCATTAATTGTTGCACGTAATATTTCGTTGGATTTTTACGTAATACAAATTTATTTTGAAATTATATTTAATCTGACTAGAAATTTTGGGATAAAAATATTTCGGATCCCATCAAAACATGGGAAATTTTATTGATTCTGTTTTGAGCAGCTGGTTCAAATTATTAATCGTTCTCCTAGCTAGAAAATGGGATGTACTTTGAACAAACTGTAAATGGGTTGTAGTAAATTCCATTAGAATTCGAAAATGGGTTGTACATTCTTACAAATCACAAATGGGCTATACGTTCTCTGCCACACACTTGTGGGCCTACTAAGTTGACGCGTCCCCTAAAAAAACTAAGTTGACGCATATGCAAGGCTTTGTCAACTTATAGTCAACACACGGTTCTAGCAGCAGTGGTCGTTGGATGTCCATCCAACTGATGCGTGCTTCTTCTTCAATCTCGGATATTCTTGGTTCAGCCGCCCAAAAGATGATTCCTCCCCTGACATCTGGGGGGCGCCGTTTCCGAGGCTGACCTATGGGCTTACTAAGTTGACGCGTACTAAGGGCTTTGTCAACTTAGTCAATATAAACGATTCTAGCTGCAGTGACCGTACGATGTCCATCCAACGACCATCGTGCTTCTTCAACCTCTATTCTTTTTGCTGCAGCTTCCCAAACCAGCGCTGGCCGTGCCGCCTGCCCCTACCTCCCGTGTCCAGTTGTGCTGCCACCGCTGGCCATGCCATCCCTCTATACTCACCCACACCTCCTGTTATTCTCCGGTGACGGCAGCCTCACACCGCAGCCGAAGCAGTCAACCCACATACTCCCTCCGCGTGGGCATCCACTGCCGCGTCGTTCCCTTCCTAGGCCTCACGGTTGTCCACCGCCTTGGTGCTCTCGGCGCGGCGTGGTCAACATGGTCAACGAAGGACAGCCATCGGAAGAGGACTGTGGGATTCTGGGTTCTGGCAAACCCTTGAGGTTCGAACTCTGGGGTGTGCATGAAGAACTCTCTCTCTCCCTAGTATGCCCATGCAATGATCTCAAGGCCTCACTCGTCGAACCCAAAGAGCAAGAGACACGAGGGTTTATACTGGTTCGGGCCACCATTGTGGTGTAATACCCTACTCCAGTGTGGTGTGGTGGATTGCCTTGCAGGCTGAGGATGAACAAGTACAAGGTATGAACAGCCTCCTGAGGAGAGGTGTTCTCGAGCTCGATGAGATGGTGAGTGTGTGGGTGGTCTTGGTGGAATGGATCCAATCCCGGTACGTCCCCTTCCATGGTGGTGGCTAGTCCTATTTATAGATGCCTTGGTCCTCTTCCCAAATATCAGGCGGGAAGGGATCCCACAACGGCCAAGTTTGAAGGGGACAACTAGTACAAGCTATCCTGACAAAAGGTGGTCTTCGCCTGCCAAAGGCTCTGGTGGTGATGCTGGTGTAGGCTCCGCGGTGACCTCCATCCCGCCGTCCTGCTGGTATTGGTCTCATTGCACCAATATGGAAACCTTTGCCTGATGCCTCGAGACTCCTCGCATGTGCTTGCCTCTTTAGCACCGAAGAGGAAACTGGTACACTTCACCCACTAGCGCCCGCCTGGCCTTGGTCATCATGGCTCATGTCACGTGAACCTCACGAGGTACCCCTTGCATAGATATCTCCGCTACTCGGAAGCCAGCCTAGCGAGGTTGCCCCCCAGGAGGTCTTGGTGTCGTTACCTTCCTTCATCTTACTCCAGATCCCCTTTCTCCTTCTTGCCCCGAGAGAATCCAGATCCACACGAACTTCTCCCCGAGCTTGCACCCGATAGCGTCCGGCAAAGCGAAGGCTGCGCTCTCGCCCTCCTGGTACGAGCCGGCCTTGAGCGCGCCCAGTGTCTCAGAGAAGAACCTTGCCGCCACGCTCCTGATGACGGCGGACGACAGCAACGAGGGGGGAAAGACCACGCTCTGGGCTGGCTCCGCCGAGCCGGAGCCCTCGGGCGGTACATTCTATCCCTTCTTCATGAATTGCGTCGTCGCAGGGCTGGTCCCCCCTTTCTCCGACTTCTTCTACGCCGTCCTTAGCCACTACAAGCTGCATGCCCTTCATCTTCATCCCAACTCTATCCTCCTCCTGTCGATGTTCGCCTTCTATTGCGAGGCATTTGTGGGGCTGATGCTGTCCATGGTGTTGCTTCGCCACTTCTTCTACCTCCGGCTCAAGGAGGGCCATTGCTCGGGGTGCGCCAACTTCATCGCGGCTAATGGAACCAACGCAATCTCGAAGGCCGGGAAAAAGGCTGAGGGCTTCAGGAGCAAGTGGGTGCTTATGGACGCCAAGTGCGCCCAGCCTCGGTTGGTGTTGTCGATGGAGACGCCCTCGCCTCATGACAGGTGGCTCCGCACGAAGCTCATTGACCCTCGGGCGAAGCAGGTGCTGGAGAAGATGACCTCGGACCTGAAGCCTGATGACCCGAAGGCGGAGAAGCTGATGGGGGCCATGACCGTGAAGGAGTTCCTAGCCCAGCGCATAGCCCCGCTTCAAGCACGCTCGTGCCCCTTGTGGAAGCTCGGGGACGAGGGGGACGACATCCGTCTGCACCCGGGTGCCTTGTCGGAGAAAGAGCTGGGCGCGGCTCTTTGCCTCCTGGTCGGGGACGATCAAGGGTATCCGCCGGACACCCATCTTCCCTTGTACCGCCGCCCAGATGGGGCGAAGGTGGTCGTTGCCATGCATGTCTCCGATGGGCGCGGGCTTGTGCCGCCAGCGCCTTCCGAGGCCCCGGTGGTGATGGCCCCGGTGTTGGTGTCCTCGGGCGACTCCGGCGAGGAGGAGAGGCCCGACTCGGAGGCGACCCAGGAGGGGAAGGGGAGACTTCCCCTCTCATGGCGGATCTCCTTCGCACCCTTCCTGACGACGACGAGGCCAGTGACCATCCGGCAAGGGAGTCCCTGGCCCCTGCTGGAGTCACTACGAGGTCCAGGGGCACTCCTTCGAAGAAGTCACCAGCTGGGGTCCCGACGAAGGGCAGGTCGGCGCTGATCTCGCGGGGTGGTGCCCCTGTCTTGACGTCGACCGGTGCTGCCGCAGGGCCAGCTTCCGCGGCCTCCTCCGCCCCTGGGGTCGCACGCCGGCACCCCAGGCTGCGAAGTCTTCGGGCTTCGTACTTCAGAAGAGGCCGAGGGATTATGCTGGTGTGGACCAGTAAGCACGTTGCCCTGATTTCATTCCTGCTTCTGCCGCTGCTTCTTGACGCTCTTCACTCGCACCTGTCAGGCCAACGCTGTCGGCGAAGAAGAAGAGAGAGGGAGCGGCCGCACCCTCGGAGCCCCAGCAGCCTGCCATGGTCGCACCTCCTCCGGCACGGAAGGGCGGCAACAGCCCTCGTGCCTCTCAGGCCCGGTCATCCTCGCGAGGTTCTGAGGACTGACCCCAGAAGAAAATGGCCCACGCAGCTAGGCTGGCTCCGGAGGCGCCCGTTCTCAGCTCGTCGGCCGAGGTCCCAAGGGCTTAGGAGCCCCCGGTTTCTTCTTCTGCTTCTGCCACCTCGCGGGCCTTGGCGATGATGTTGTCTCCTCCCCCGCCCATCACGAGGCTGGCTCGTGGTCCTTCTGCTTCGCCCGATGCTTTGGAGGAGGCTCATTCTGCGCTGACCCAGCTTCGGGACAACCTTCAAGGCGCTGACCGTCGCCTGGTGGCGGGGCGCCTGGAACTGATGTCAGGATGGCTGCGCTCCGACACGTCTATCAGGGAGGCACTGGGCCAGGCCGTGGCAGCTTCCGAGGAGGGTAAGCGGGCCGTCGGCCAGGCTGCGGTCGGTCTCGAGGCGGTGTTGAAGGACACCGAAGCCGCCAAGGAGCACTGCCGGGCGGCGGATGTCGAATTGGAGAATCTGCACAAGGAATGTGCTACCGCAGCTCGCCAGCATGAGGCACGGGAGAAGAAGCTGATGGCTCGAGAAGAGGCGGTCACCAGCCGCGATGCTAAGCTGGGGCAGCTGGCGCAGGCGCAGGCCGTGGAACACGACCGCCTGGAGAAGCTGGAGAAGAAGGTGGAAACGGAGAAGGCCCGGCTGGAAGCCAAGGCGAAGGTTCTAGCTGAGGATCACGTGGCCTTCAAATCTCTTGAGGAGAGGTTCCGCGAGGCACTACAAGAGCTTTAGGAGAAGGGCTTGGAGAAGTCGTTGGTGACCGACGATGAGGGCCCCGCCCAGCTACTCCCTCAGCTCATCGCGGCGCTCGAGGATGTCGTCAACGGGATCGGCCCCATGGTGGAGGGGGAAGCGCGCGTGCTCTCCTCATCGGCCTTGACGCGCGTCCTCAGCCACCTTCATCTTTGCGATGCCAATGCCGACCTTGGCACCCTGCTCGAGCCGTGGATGAAGAGCGCTGCGAAGCTGCTGCCGAAGTCGTGAAGGGCCAGGTGGAGGCCTTGTTGAAGAAGTTCCTTGCCATCGACCCTACGCCTCCAGCTGAAGGTGACGCTGATCCCAAGACCAAGGCCGACGACACGGGCGACGGTGACGCTGCCGACAAGAGGGCACTTCCTGACAACGGTGAGGCTTGCCGGCGAACGATGGTGCTCCTTCCCGTTTTTACTTTCCTACGAACTTACTTGTGATATGCAACGTGCCTCGTGGAGGCGTCAAAACTTCTGTTTTCGTGTTTGAAGAACAATATGTCCTGTAATAATTAGGATTCTGTGATTTCCTTTCTATTGCTTGATGTTCTACGTCGATAGGGCCCGGCCCCGCGCGTGCCTCATCCGCCGTTGGGTCGTCCAGATCGCCAGGACGAGACCAAGGGGTGAGGGGCTACATGTAACACCCCGCATGTAACTTGCCATATTTGTAACTCTGACTTTTGCCATTTTCGGCGATGTGATATGTTTTTCCCTCCGTTGTCGGGTTTTGTCTTTCGTTTTGCATTTTGTCATGTCATGTATTTTCATATCATGTCATCATGTGCATTGCATTCGCATACATGTTCGTCTCATGCATCCGAGCATTTTCCCCGTTGTCCGTTTTCCAATCCGGCGCTTCTATCTCCTCCGGTGCACCCCTCTTGTTTTCTTTCATGTGCGTGTGTCAAACTTTCTCGGAATGGACGGAGGCTTGTCAAGTGGTCTTCTTATACCACCCGGAGACTACCGGTCAAGTTTCGTTCCATTCGGAGGTCGTTTGGTACTCCAACGGTTAACCGGGCATCCGCAAAGTCCATTTGGAGTATCCAGCAAAAACCCCTCCAAAACCAGCCCAAAGCCCACCAAACTCTCTTCCATGCTCTAGGTCGTTCGATCACGATCGTGTGGGTGAAAACCGCACCTCATTTGGAGTCTCCTAGCTCCCTCTACCTATTTATATGTGGGCATCCCGAAAAACGAAATCTCAGACGAACCCTAACCCTCTCCCTCCGCGCCGCGCCGCCCGGCCAACCCGCGAGCGCCGCGTGGCCCGCCTCCGGCCTCGCCCCGCCGCCGGCCCGCCGGCCCATCGCCGGCCCCCGCGGCCCGCCGCCTCCGCGCCCGCGCGCCTTCCCCGCCGCCGGCCAGTGCGCCGCCGCCGCCGGCCATCGCCATCGCTGCCGCCGCCACGCCTTGGGCCGCCGCCGCCGCCCGCACCCCCGCCGGCGACCGCCGTCCCGGCGCCGCCGCTCCTCCGGCGACCGGCGCCGCCGCTCCCTCTCCCTCCTTCCTCCGCCGGCGAGCGAGCTCGGGCTGGAAGAGCTCGTTCGATCCAGATCTCTGCGTACGTTGACTTTTTCTCGCCTCGAAATTCTCCCAAGTCTTAATTTCTCTCAGTATCTTGCTCTGTTCCTGATGCCGTAACTTTGTGCATGTCACTCCGATTCGCGCGTATAATATGTCAAATTGTTCGTATCGTGATGCTCTTCATTTTGTTCAATAGCACTATTTTCGTTAGAGGTCATCTTGACGCCCAAATCTTCGTTGGAAGAGGGCTAGTTGCTGTTAATCTATGGTTCTTATCAGAACTTGGAGATTTGTCATTTTTGTATCATTTATTCTGTGCATCTTTTGAGCATGAGCTCTACATGTGTTTTAAAGTATGCCATGCCATCTTTCCAGTGGTGTAGTCCATGTATTTTTGTGAGCTTTGTGGTGACTAGCACAAGCATGCAAAGTAGGCCCCGTAATATTTCTGATTTCAGGGACTTAGTGATTTCTCTAAGTCCTCGTCTGCTGTAACTTTGTTGCCATGTAAACTTGATGCTACAGAGAGATCCATGCATATTTTGGAGATGTTCAGTAAGGATGTTTTGTAGCTATAGTTGTAATTGATCGATTCGTGCAATTGTTTGCAATTATGGAGTGCCATAGCATGACTCAGTCTTGCTCTACTTTGGCTATAAAATATTTCTGGCAGATTCTTAACATGACATGCATTTTTGCCAAGCTTATTGTAGTTGATCCATGCATGCTATGCTATTGTTCTTGCCATGATTAGCTTCATAAACATGCCATCTTGCTGTAGGTATGCTTGGTTTGTCATGCATTGATCTGTAGTGAGTGCATCAAGCTCACAAAAAGGCCTACATATTAATATTTCTGCCATGCTCTGTTTTCTGCCAAGTCTGAAACCTGATAACGAAACTTGCTATGTTTACATGCTTGCCATCATTTCTTCTGGTCCTTTTTGGCTTATGGTCAGTAAGGGACTTTTGTCATGTGCTTTTAGTAGAACACTACCATGCCTTGTTTTACTATGTTAAGTTCTTGTAGCATGTTGATTTAGTGCTCTGAACATTGCTACCTGATGCTGATTTCTGCCATGTCCAGTTTTTCACTAAGTCTGTGAACCTATAATATTTTGCACTTTTGCAATGCTTGTTTGAGCTTGATATGTTGTGAACTAGCAGTAGCTCAGTGTTCATCTTTTGTCAAGCATCTCCTGTAGATTACTGCCATGTGCTTTGTTGCTATGTTGGGGTGCTGTAGCATTGTTGCTTGTTGCATTTTAAGTGCTATCTTGCTGTTTATCGCAGATTAGTGTCATTCTTGTTTTGCTTGCCATTTGCAAACCGTGCATCCGATTCCGGTGATCTTTATATAGATTTCGACCGAAATCATCCCATCTTTCCAGTGGCATGCTTGGTTTTCCAAGTTACTGCCATGTTCATCATTTTTCCTTCCGGAGCACGCATATGCATCGCATATCACATCTTGCATATCATACATGTTTTGCATCATGTTGCTTGCGCATTCCTCGTTGTTGATTGTGGTTCCGTTTGTTTGTGTTCTTGTCTTGGGTAGAGCCGGGAGACGAGTTCGTGAACGAGGAACCTGTCGAGTACGCTTACGAGGATCAAGCTTTCGACAACTCTGAGAATCTTGCAGGCAAGATGACCACCCCTCGAAATCACTTCTATCCTTGCTATGCTAGTTGTTCGCTCTATTGCCATGCTCCGCTACCTATCTTTTGCTATATCATGTCTCCCATTTTAGCCATGTCAGCCCTAACCATCCTTTCCTAGCAAACCGTTGTTTGGCTAAGTTACCGCTTTTGCTCAGCCCCTCTTATAGCATTGCTAGTTGCAGGTGAAGTTGAAGTTTGTTCCATGTCGGAACATGGTTATGTTGGGATATCACAATATCTCTTATTTAATTAATGCACCTATATATTTTGGTAAAGGGTGGAAGGCTCGGCCTTATGCCTGGTGTTTTGTTCCACTCTTGCCGCCCTAGTTACTGTTATACCGGGATTATGTTCCTTGAGTTTGCGTTCCTTACGCGGTCGGGTGATTTATGGGACCCCCTTGACAGTTCGCCTTGAATAAAACTCCTCCAGCAAGGCCCAACCTTGGTTTTACCATTTGCGACCTATACCTTTTCCCCCGGGTTTTCGCGAGCCCGAGGGTCATCTTATTTAACCCCCCCCCCCCCGGGCCAGTGCTCCTTCGAGTGTTGGTCCGAACTGAGCAGACCGCGGGGCCCCCTCCTGGAAACTCGAGGTCTGGTTTTACTCGTAGGATGTCTCATCCGGTGTGCCCTGGGAACGAGATATGTGCAGCTCCTATCGGGTTTTGTCGGCACATTCGGGTGGCTTTGCTGGTCTTGTTTTACCATTGTCGAGATGTCTTGTAAACCGGGATTCCGAGACTGATCGGGTCTTTCCGGGAGAAGGTCTATCCTTCGTTGACCGTGAAAGCTTATGATGGGCTAAGTTGGGACACCCCTATAGGGTATTATCTTTCGAAAGCCGTGCCCGCGGTTATGAGGCAGATGGGAATTTGTTAATGTCCGGTTGTAGATAACTTGCCACTTGATCCAATTAAAATACACCAAGTGCGTGTGTAACCGTGATGGTCTCTTCTCGGCGGAGTCCGGGAAGTGAACACGGTCTGTGTTATGTATGACGTAAGCAGGTGTTCAGGACCTCTTCTTGGTCATTGTTAGATGACGTCCGTTCCATTGCTTCTCTTCTCGCTCTCATTTGCGCAAGTTAGCCACCATATATGCTTTTGCTGCTGCAGCTCCACCTCTTTGCACCTCTTGTCCTATAAGCTTAAATAGTCTTGATCTCGCGGGTGTGAGATTGCTGAGTCCCCGTGACTCACAGTTACTTCCAACACCAGTTGCAGGTGCCGACGATGCCAGTGCAGATGATGGCGTCGATCTCAAGTGGGAGTTCGACGAGGAACGTGGTCGTTACTATGTGTCTTTTCCTGATGATCAGTAGTGGAGCCCAGTTGGGACGATCGGGGATCTAGCATTTGGGGTTGTCTTATTTTCTTCTGGATTTTGACCGTAGTCGGTCTATATGATTGTATTTTGAATGATGTATGATGATATTTATGTATTGTGTGAAGTGGTGATTGTAAGCCAACTCTTTATCCCATTCTTGTTCATTACATGGGATTGTGTGAAGATGACCCTTCTTGCGACAAAACCACTATGCGGTTATGCCTCTAAGTCGTGCCTCGACACGTGGGAGATATAGCCGCATCGTGGGCGTTACACTAATGACCAGTTAGGCTCCTGAGTTGCGATGCTTAGGAGTCCCCCTTGACGTCCAAACAACCTTTGGAAAAGAAACGCGGGAGTGGGCCTTGGTGTTCTACGTCGGCAGTGCCCGACCCCGCGCATACCTTAGCCACCGTTGGGCCGTCCGGATCACAAGCAGTGAGGGGCTATGTGGCCAGTTGGGCTCCCGAGTCGCGATGCTCAGGAGTCCCCCTTGATGCTCATACAGACCTTCATACCTATCCTCGCCGAGATCCCGCTCGGGAGGGGCGCGCGATGACCAGGTCCAAGGGACCTGGCAGGGCGGCGTACGCTAGGCGTGACCTGAGCGTAGCCCCCGTGCCCAGCCCCCTCGCACGACCCTCCCGAGGGGAAAGCGTTGCGGTGAAGCTGGACACTGAGCCGGGTGGCTCCCTGAGGTTGATGTGGCCATGGGGCCGCCATCAGTTGTTTATCACCAGCGCGGAGCATAGGGCTTCCGCACTTGCACGGGCATAGCCGCTCCTCAACCGTGTCGACTGCCAGCATGGAGCATGGTGCTTCCACTAGTGCGTGCGTGAGGGCTCCCTCTGAGTGGAGCCCCCGGGGCGTGTACAGCCCCGCCCTGACACGTGGCTTGCACGGCAGGGCTAGACGAGGTGTGTCTGGGCACTTGTGAGCCAGCGCGGGACTCACGAGGCCCTACCTCAAGGCGGGTTGTGCCTAGTCTTGATTCTTGGTAGTTGTGACGTCCCTGCGAGATGGTTAGGCAACCTGCGCCGGATGAATCTCCTGAGGTGATTACATGAGGAGGCCAAACACCAACGACCCCAGGAGGTGACGTGAACGAGGCCGGCCCGCCAGACAGAGCTCAGTCGTTGGGTCTATCGACACTACAGGGATGGACCCGAGCACAGACGCCGTGTCTAGCCTTCTCATGCAAAGAAACCTAAAGAAAGACAACCGGCGTGAGGCTCCCGTGGTGGCGAGGGCGGTCGTGGGTGGGCTTTTGCAAGGGCGCACGACGTTCATGGTTTCGAAGTACCGGACAAGCAGGTGACAATCATAAGATAATTCATGCAAGGAGGCAAGCTAGTTCAGATAGATGCAAGAACGGTACATGCCACTGGGACGGACCCGAGCGGCCTGGGGATGATGCAGCCCGAGGGGCGCCCCCAACAGAGTAAGCTAAAGATGCAAAAGGATACACATCGCAGGGACAGTTCCATGCAACTTGGGGATAATGCTGCACGTGGGGCGCCCCACCCTGAATGAACCAGAAAGAGTCACCTGGTACTGTTATCGACGAGGTGTTGGAGTAGCTGAAGATGCATGCCGAAGAAGTTGCCCCTCACGAGCTGCCAGGGCCCTGAGCCTCAGGAGGCTCTGGGGATCTGGGTGCCTCCTGAAGAACTGTCACCGTCTCTGTCAGGACTGCGTGATGCCTGGCCTCCTGAGCCGCCAGAATGCTCCACCAACTGCGCTGGAAGGTGACAGCCGCGTTCGGCAAGCGGAATGGCATGCGAACATAGCTGTGAGGTGAGCCCTCACACCGACCAACGCGCGAAGGCCAGAAACGCTCCTGAGATGCAGCCATGTTGAGCCCTGGAATGTCGACGCAGACGTGCAGCTCGTCATCCTTGCCAGGACGCGGAGCTGCGCCAAGTGGTGGGCGGAGGTTGCCGCACATGGTCCTTGCTTCTTGAAGCTTCTCTGACGCCTTGCTGATGAACTCCTCAGCACTAGGCACTCCGCGCTTGTGCCCTCTTGTGGGAAGCGTGTGGCAAAGCACGCCTCCACGTGGTGCCCGAGCGCCTCCCTCAAGACATTGGCTAGGTCTGAGGCCCTCCAGAAGAGAGCCCCCGAGCCCAGCCCGAGGAGGGCGCCGGGCGCGCCTTCCTATGCGAGGGAGGGAGGCGCCCCGTCTACGGGCGCAGGTCCTGAGGTGGTGCCACTGGAAACGCCGCTCTCCTGAGGCCCTTGGTGGAGCAGCTTCTTCTTCTTCTTGGGGATGGCCTCAGGAGGGTACATGGTGCCTTCGTTGTCGGGGTCTTCGGCCACTGCAGCTTCGTAAGCACGCTCAAGGGAGCACATCGCGTACCTTTCCTTGTAGGCGACCAAGATGATGCCGCCGCTCCCGGGCATCTTGAGGACATTGTAGCCATGAGGGGTCACTGCCATAAACTTGGCCAGGGCCGGGTACCCGAGGATCGCATTGTATGGCAGGCGGATGTGGGCGACATCGAAGTCAATGAGCTCGATGCAGTAGTTGTCGCGCTGGCCGAAGGTGACAGGGAGGCGGACCTGCCCGATTGGGGTGGTGGAGCCGTCGGTTACTCCTGAGAAGGGCTTGGTAGGCTGTAGCTGATCATACGGCACTTAGAGGCGGTCGAACGTCTCGATGGACAGGACATTGAGTCCTGCACCACCGTCGATGAGGGTCTTGGTGACTTGAACATTGCTGATGATGGGTGAGCAGAGCATCTGGAGGGCGCCAGCCATCGCCGCGCACTTGAGCTGGTCGGAGGAGCTGAAGGTGATGGCGCACTTGGACCACCTGAGCGGGCGCGTGGCTTCGAGCCTGGGAAGGGCCGCGTTCACCTCGCGAGCAAACTGCTTGAAGATACGCTGAGAGGCTGGGGCCTGAGCGCCACCCAAGATGCAAGCAATGGCGCAAGGCTCCTGGAAGCCCCCAGCCCCCTCGTCCTGATGATGTTCGTCGTTCCTTCTTGGTGGTGGAGGCAGTGGAGGGAGGCCAGCGTTGCCCTGAGGACGGTCCTCACAAGGCTGCTCCCTCCAGGCACCCTCGCGAGCTTGATCCTGCCAGCGGTCCTCACGAGGCCGGTTGCACCACTCCTGGTGGCGGCCACGGTTGTCCCAGCATCCTCCACTTCGTCCTCCTCCTCGGCCGTAGCCCCGGTCATTGCGCTCGGGGCGTCAACCGTAGCGCCCATCATGGATGGCCCTGAGTTCTTGACAGTCATTGGTGTTGTGGCTGTGAACATTGTGGAAGGCGCAGAATAGGCGGTAGGCCTTGGATGACTCCGGGTGGTCACGGCCGCGCTTAATCTCCGGCTCTGCCGCGAGCACGGAAACCCCCTTGCGCTTCACGTCCTTGGCCTTGGCCTTCTTGTCTTCCTGGTCGGCTGTTGGGAGCTCGAGAAGGGAGAAGCGTCCTTCCTCAGCCCTTGCGCACTTGGTCGCCATGTTGAACATCTCCAGAGCTGTGCACAGGTCCTCGTGTATGGTGAGCTCCTCCTTCATCTTGACATCACGGACGCCATCGGAGAATGCTGAGATGATGGCTTCGTCCGTCACCTTGGGGATCTTGAGGCGAATGCTGTTAAAACGCTGGATGTACTTATGCAGGGTTTCCCCTGCTGCTGCTTGATGCGCTGCAGGTCACCAGCGATAGGTGGGCGGTCACGAGTGCCTTGGAAGTTGGCGACGAAATGCTCAGGCATCTTGCCTTAGGAGGAGATCGATCTTGCGGGCAGGTTCAGGACCCACGAGCACGCGCCGTCCTTGAGAGGCATGGGAAACCTATTCGCCATGACCTTCTCGTCGCCATTGGCCGCCTTGATGCTCAGCTCATAGAGATGCAGGAACTCAGCATGGTCGGGGGTGCCGTCGTAGCGCAGAGGCAGGTCGGGCTTGAACTTGCCGGGCCAGACGACGCTGCGTAGCTCGGGGGTGAAGGCGCGGCAGCCCGCCATGGTCACTGGAGCCCGTTGCGGAGGCGGGGCCTGGTCCTGGTACCCTCGCGCCGCCGCCGCAGGCGGCGCGCGGCCTTGACGTGGTGGTGCAAGGAGCGCAGGGGAATCTTCTTGCGGTAGCATTGTCTGGCCTGCAATGGGCTCCAGTGACCACGGCGGGCTGCTGCGCCTTCACCCCCGAGCTGCGCAGCGTTGTCTAGCCCGGCAAGTTCAAGCCCGACCTGGCTCCGCGCTACAACGGCACCCCCGACCCTGCTGACTTCTTGCAGCTCTACGAGCTGAGCATCGAGGCGGCCAACGGCGACGAGAAGGTCATGGCGAACTGGTTTCCCATGGCTCTCAAGGACGGCGCACGCTCGTGGCTCCTGAACCTGCCCGCAGGATCGATCTCCTCCTGTGGCGAGATGCATGAGCGTTTCTTCGCCAACTTCCAAGGCAGTCGTGACCGCCCACCTGTCGCTGGTGACCTGCGATGCATCAAGCAGCAGCCGGGGGAAACCCTGCAGAAGTACATCCAGCGTTTTAACAGCGTTCGCCTCAAGATCCCCAAGGTGAGGACGAAGCCATCATCTCAACATTCTCCAATAGCATCCGTGATGTCAAGATGGAGGAGCTCGCCATACACAAGGACCTGTGCAAAGCTCTGGAGATGTTCAACATGGCGACCAAGTGCGCAAGGGCTAAGGAAGGACGCCTCTCCCTTCTCGAGCTCCCAACAGCCGACCAGGAAGATAAGAAGGCCAAGGCCAAGGACGTGAAGCGCAAGGGGGTTGTCGTGCTCGCGGCAGAGCCCAAGATGAAGCGCGACCGTGACCACCCAGAGTCATCCAAGGCCAACCGCCCATTCTGCGCCTTCCACATCGATCACAGCCACAACACCAATGACTGTGAAGAACTCAGGGCCATCCGTGATGGGCGCTTCGGTCGACGCCCCGAGTGCAATGACCAGGGCTACGGCCGAGGAGGAGGACGAAGTGGAGGACGCTGGGACGACCACGGCCCCCGCCAGGAGTGGCGCAACCGGCCTCGTGAGGACCGCTAGCAGGATCAGCCTCGCGAGGATGCCTGGAGGGAGCAGCCTCGTGAGGACCATCCTCAGGGCAACGCTGGCCTCCCTCCACTGCCGCCAACACCAAGAAGGAACGGCGACCATCATCAGGACAAGGGGGCTGGGGGCTTCCAGGAGCCTCGCGCTATTGCTTGCATCTTGGGTGGCGCTCAGGCCCCAGCCTCTCAGCGTATCTTCAAGAAATTTGCTCGCGAGGTGAATGCGGCCCTTCCCAGGCTCGAGGCCGCGCGCCCACTCAGGTGGTCCAAGTGCGCCATCACCTTCAGCTCCTCCGACCAGCCCAAGTGCGCGGCGATGGCTGGCGCCCTCCCGATGCTCTGCTCACCCATCATCAGCAATGTTCAAGTCACCAAGACCCTTATAGACGGCGGCGCAGGACTCAATGTCCTGTCCGTCAAGACGTTCGACCGCCTCCAAGTGTCGTATGATCAGCTATAGCCTACCAAGCCCTTCTCATTATTAACCGACGGCTCCACCACCCCGATCAGGCAGGTTCGCCTCCCTGTCACCTTTGGCCAGCGCGACAACTAACGCACCGAGCTCATTGACTTCAATGTCACCCACATCCGCCTGCCGTACAATGCCATCCTCGGGTACCCGGCCCAGGCCAAGTTTATGGCAGTGACCCATCATGGCTAAAATGTCCTCAAGATGCCCGGGAGTGGCGGCATCATCTCGGTCGCCTGCGAGGAAAGGGACGCGGTGTGCTCCCTTGAGCGTGCTTACCAAGCTGCAGCGACCGAAGACCCCGACAACGAAGGCACCCTGTACCCTCCTGAGGCCATCCCTAAGAAGAAGAAGCAGCTGCTCCACCAAGGGCCTCAGGAGAGCGGCATTTCCAGCGGCACCACCTTAGGACCTGCGCCCGCAGACGGGGCGCCTCCCTCCCTCGCATAGGAAGGCGCGCCCGGCGCCCTCCTCAGGCTGGGCTCGGGGGCTCTATTTTGGAGGGCCTCAGACCTAGCCAATGTCTCGAGGGAGGTGCTCGGGCACCACGTGGAGGCGTGCTTTGCCGCACGCTTCCCACAAGAGGGCACAAGGTGCGGAGTGCCTAGTGCTCAGGAGTTCATCACCAAGGCGTCAGAGAAGCTTCAAGCAGCAAGGACCATGCACGGCGACCGCCGCCCACCACATGTCGCCGCTCCGCGTCCTAACGAGGACAATGAGCTGCGCGTCTGCATCGACATTCCAGGGCTCAACAGGGTCGCATCTTAGGAGCGTTTCTGGCCTTTGCGGGCTGGTCGGTGCGAGGGCCCACCTCACAGCTATGTTCGCATGCCATTCGGCTTGTCGGACGCGGCTGTCACCTTCGAGCGCCGCTTGCGGAGCATTCTGGCGGCTCAGGAGGCTAGGCATCACGCAGTCCTCACAGAGATGGCCACGGTTCTTCAGGAGCCACCCGGGTCCCTAGAGCCTCCTGAGGCTCAGGGCCCTGGCGGCTCGTGAGGGGTGACTTCTTCGGCACGCATCTTCAGCTACTCCAACACCTCGTCGACAACGGTACCAAGTGACTCTTTCCGGTTCATTCAGTTGGGGGTGCCCCATGGGCAGCATTATCCCCAAGTCGCACGGGCCTGTCCCTACGACGTGTATCCTTTTGCGTCTTTACCTTGCTCTGTTGGGGGCGCCCCTCGGGCTGCATCATCCCTAGGCCGCTCGGGTCCATCCCAGTGGCATGTACCATTCTTGCATCTATCTGAACTAGCTTGCCTCCTTGCATGAACTACCTTATGATTGTCACCTGCTTGTCCGGTACTTCGATACCATGAATGTCGTGCGCCCTTGCAAGCCCACCCACGACAGCCCTCGCCACCACGGGAGCCGCGCACCGGTTGTCTTTCTTTAGGATTCTTTGCATGAGAAGGCTAGACACGGCGTATGTGCTCGGGTCCTTCCCTCCAGCGTCGATAAACCCAACGACTGAGCTCTATCTGGAGGGCCGGCCCCGTTCACGTCATCTCCTGGGGTCGTTGGTGTTTGGCCTCCTCATGTAATCACCTCAGGAGATTCATCCGGCACAGGTTGCCTAACCATCTCGCAGGGACGTCACAGCTACCAAGAATCAAGACCAGGCGCAACCCGCCTTGAGGTAGGGCCTCGTGAGTCCTGCGTTGGCTCACGAGTTCCCAGACACACCTCGTCTAGCCCTGCCGTGCAAGCCACATGTCATGGCAGGGCTATACACGCCCCGGGGGCTCCACTCAGAGGGATCCCTCACCCACGCACCAGTCGAAGCATCATGCTCCGCGCTGGCAGTCAACACGGTTGAGGAGCGGCTATGCTCGTGCAAGTGTGGAAGCACTATGCTCCGCGCTAGTGATAAACAACTGAGGGCGGCCCCATGAACGGATCAACCTCAGGGAGCCACCCGACTCAGTGTCTAGCCTCGCCGCAACGCTTTCCCCTCAGGAGGGTCACGCCAGGGGGCTGGGCACGGGGGCTACGCTCAGGTCACGCCTAGCGTACGCCGCCCTGCCAGGTCCCTCGGACCTGGTCGTTGCGCGCCCCTCCCGTGAGAGACCTCGGCGAGGACAGGTATGAAGGTCTATTTGAGCGTCAAGGGGGGATCCTGAGCATCACGACTCAAGAGCCTAACTGGCCACGTAGCCCCTCACTCCTTGGTCCCGTCCTGGTGATCCGGACGGCCCAACGGCGGCTGAGGTATGCGCGGGGTCGGGCCCTGCCGACGTAGAACACCAAGGGCCCACTCCCGCGTTTCTTTTCCAAAGGTTGTTTCGATGTCAAGTTGGACTCCTGAGAATCGCGACTCAGGAGCCTAACTGGTCACGTAGCCCCTCACCCCTTGGTCTCGTCCTGGCGATCTGGATGACCCAACGGCGGCTGAGGCACGCGCGGGGCTGGGTACTGTCGACGTAGAAAATCAAGCAACGGAAAGGAAATCGCAGAATCCTAATTATTGCAAGACATATTGTTGTTCAAACACCAAACAGAAGTTTTGACGCCTCCACGAGGCACGTTGCATATCACAAGTAAGTTCGCAGGAAAGTAAAAACAGGAAGGGGCACCATCATCCTCCGGTATGCCTCCTCTTCAGCCTTGGGTGCCATCGTCAGGAAGCGCCCTCTCGTCGGCAGCGTCACCGTCGCCCATGTCATCAGCCTTGGTCCTGGGATCGCGTCACCTTCAGCTGGAGGCGCGGGGTCGATGGCAAGGAACTTCTTCAACAAGGCCTCCACTTGGCCCTTCACGGCTTCGGCAGCAGCTTCGCATCGCTCTTCATCCACAGGCTCGAGCAGGATGCCAAGGTCGGCATTGGGATCACGAAGATGAAGGTGGCTGAGGATGCCCGTCAAGGCCGATGAGGAGAGCGCGCACGCTTCCCCCTCCACCATGGAGCCTGTCCCATTGACGACATCCTCAAGCGCCGTGGCGAGCTGAGGGAGTAGCTGGGCGGGGCCCTCATCATCAGTCACCAACGGCTTCTCCAAGCCCTTCTCGTAAAGCTCCTGCAGCGCCTTGCGGGGCCTCTCCTCAAGAGATTTCAAGGCCACGCGATCCTCAGCCAGAACCTTTGCCTTGGCTTCCAGTTGGGCCTTCTCCGTTTCCACCTTCTTCTCCAGCTTCTCCAAGCGGTCGCATTCCGCGGCCTGCGCCTGCGCCAGCTGCTCCAGCTCAGCATTGCAGCCGGTGACCGCCTCTTCTCGAGCCTTCAGCTTCTCCTCCCGTGCCTCATGCTCGCGAGTCGCGGCAGCACGTTCCTTGCACAGATTCTCTAGCTCGACCTCCGCCGCGTGACAGTGCTCCTTGGCGGCTTCGGTGTCCTTCAACGCCGCCTCGAGGGCGACCGCAGCCTGGCCGGCGGCCCGCTTACCCTCCTCGGAAGCTGCCACGGCCTGGCCCAGTGTCGCCCTGACAGACGTGTCGGAGCGCAGACATCCCGAGATTAGTTCTAGGCACCCCGCCACTAGGCGACGGTCAGCACTTTGAAGGTCGTCCAGAAGCTGGGTCAGCGCAGAAAGAGCCTCCTCCAGAGCATCGGGCGAAGTAGAAGGATCACGAGCCAGCGGCGTGATGGGAGGGGGAGGAGACAACATCATCGCCAAGGCCTGCGAGGTGGCAGTAGCAGAAGAAGAAACCTGGGGCTCATGAGCCCTTGGGACCTCGGCCGGCAAGCTGAGAACGGGCGCCTCCAGAGCCAGCCTGGCTGTGGGGGCTGTTTTCTCCTGGGTCGGTCCTCAGGACCTCGCAAGGATGACCAGGCCGGAGAGGCGCATGTCGGCGTCCTGGGAACGGGGGTACCCAGACTTGCCTGCCTGCGGCCCAGGGCGTGGTCATCCTGCGGCCTGGTATGGCCCATCTTCATCAACAACCACTCAAGACGCTCGCGAGGGGCCAAGCCTCGCGAGGCGGACGACGCAAGACCTCCTTAGGGGCGGCTTCCCTAGGTTGGCTCCCGAGGAGCGGAGAGATCTATGCAATGGGCACCTCGTGAGGTTCGCATGACATGAGCCATGACGACCAAGGCCAGGCGGGCACCAACGGACGCAGAGTACCCGTTGCCTCTTTGGTGCTAAAGGGGCAAGGGCAGGCGATGAGTTCCCAGGCATCAGGCAAAGGTTTCCATATCGGTGCAACGAGACCAAGGCCATCAGGACGGCAGGACGGAGGTCCCCGCGGAGCCCACGACGGCGTCACCACCAGAGCCTTTGGCAGGCGAAGACCACCTTTTGTCAGGATAACTTGTACTAGTTGTCTCCCTTCAAATTGTCCATTGTGGGATCCCTTCCCGCCTAATATTTGGGAGAGGACCCGGGCCTCTATAAGTAGGACTAGCCACCACCGTGGGAGGCATCTCATCTTGGACTGGATCCATTCCACCAAGGCCACCATACAAGCTCACGAAGTTCAATAACACCTCTCCTCAGGAGGCTGTTCATCCCTTGTACTGTTCATCATCAGCCTACAAGGCAATCCACCACACCACACTGGAGTAGGGTATTACACCACAACGGTGGACCGAACCAGTATAAACCCTCGTGTCTCTTGTTCTTTGGGTTCGGGTAGCTAGGCCTTGAGATCGTTGCTAGAGCGAGCGAGCGAGAGAGAGATCGTCGTGCGCACCCCAGTGTTTCAACCTCAAGGTTTTGCCGGAACCCATGATCCGACATTTGGCGCCGGGTAGGGGTGCGCCGAAGCCTCTCTTTTGTTAGCTGATCCACCGACACCCCGCGGTTCCGATGTCCGGTGACCCAAGGACCAACGCCGACCATTGGGCAGCTTGGCCCGTCAGGGCGGCACCGTCCGCCCATGAAGACCTCAACTCCGCACTCCAGGCGGCCCGCGCACCGCCGAACGCCGCGGGGCGCGAGCGGCGCGGACCGGCGCCTTCCACCCTCACACCGCGACGCGCGCGGGCCGCCGCAAAGCCTCAAGCTACGCGTCAGCGACGGCGCCACACACCCGACGGGAACAAGCGAATATGCGAGCCGCGCTCATAGTGGCGCGGGAGCTGCTGCGGTGCCGGCTGGCGGAGAGTGGCCGTGATGCATTGCTGGAGCGCGTCGATGAGCTGTTGGACGCCGCAACTAGGGGTACGCCGCCTTTCTACTCCTTACCTATGCTTCAAGTTGTGGCCAGATCGCACGGTGGGCCTCGTCGCGCCTGCATGCTCCCAGGCGCACCAGGACGGTTCATCGGTGTCGGCCCCGCCAACGGTGCCGGGCATCCGGCTGCACCTTTGCTTCCTGAGCGGGCGCAGGTATGGACGTTGCCCCCCGCGACCCCAGCGGGATGCCACCCTACCACCACCAGGGTGGCGCGCTGGGCCCGGCGGCATGGAGTGCGTGGCATCTCGGCGAGGGTTTCGGGGCGGTGGCTCCGGAAGCCTATGTGCCCCGCATGGTGGATCGAGAGAACACGCCGGAGGATGACCCCGGCTCATTTCTTGAGCCTAGTTGGGAAGAGGAGATGCTGGAAGTTGAGGCCTTCCAGGAACCATCCAAGAGGCTTGCCGACCCCGCCAACGACAACAACCCTAGGGTACCATTAATCTCTCAGGAGCAGGCTTACGCTAACCATGGGTCGCAGGTGGACCAGGTCACAGCGGTGGACGGCGACACCAGCGCGGCAACCTCGGTTCAACCAGGGGGAAGCACCCTGGGGGCTGCGCGGGAGGGGCCTGTAGCAAGGCCCCTCTCCGCTTTGCACGGAGCAAGGCATCGCCCCAAGGTAGGTCCTCTATCAAGGAGGCGCCGGTGAGCCTTCCCCCCGGCAGAGGGCCCGTGGTGGCCGAGGGTGCCGCTAGCATCCCCTTTGCCCCTTGGCATCATCCTGGTTTCCAGATGCCCCAACGGTGGTCGAGGGCGGCGCAAGGCGGGGCCCTCGTCTGGCGATATGAAGCAAGGCTCACGCCTGTGAAGGTCTCCACACGTGACACTCTCACGTAATAATGAGTGGGGCTGTACACGCCCCGGAGTCTCCGGAGAGCCGCCCTCGGGCCTCGGGGGCTCCCACCCCCGTCCTAGTGGAAGCACCATGCTCCGCGCTGGTCGGCGACACTGTCCCCCAATGACTATGCTCACGGCCTCTGAAAGCACTTACCCCCACGCTGGTGGGAAGACAAGAAGACTAGCTAGGTGTCGAACATGGCGATTTGCTTTCAACCCCTCTTTTTTGTAGCTCGGTTTGCCGCCTTTTCGGATTTGAACTTGAAATTGTATTTTCCTTGAAAAGTGCGGGGGGCGCCTTTTTATCGTTGCATTGGTTTCTTGAATTCTCTGGTCCTGCGCCTCATTTTTAATGACCACACCTGCTACCCCTCCCTCACAGGCACCTCGCGAGCGGGGGCTGGGCGTGGCATGCGTGCGCATCCTACCGCGCTCAGGCACTTCCTCCTCGCGAGGCCCTCTTTGGTGGACTAGTAGGCTCCTCAGCAGCCTAACACCTCGAGGGCCCACGAAGGACTCCCCTCGGGAGAAATACACACCGGCAACCACAAGACCAGTCCGAGGTCTGTCTGGACTAAGGTAAGTTGCTACGGCAAGCTCGCGGAAGAACTTAAGGACTCACAAAAGTACGCTTTAAGCCTGGCTCAAGGAATAAAACAATAGTCTGATTACATGAGGGGCTCCCCCTCCCCAAAAATGCTCTTGCATCTTGAAGAGCCATGCCCAAGCTTTTGCGCACAGGTTTAAAACAAAGGAGCGAAGGCCTAATCGGACATATCGCTCGCAGCGTCTTCCGAGTCGTTCCCGGATGCACTGCTCGCGCCATCATTGTCGCCGGCATCGCCTCCGCCATCGTCAACCGCACCACCTTCGTCCGCCACGACCACCACCGCGTCATCCTCGGAAGCGAAGGCCCTGACCAGAGCATCCATATTATCGTCCATCCAGCGCGCCAGGTTATCCCGGATAGCCCCGGGCACTGGGCAATGGTGGTGTCAAAATTGAAGTTGGGGTCGGCATTTTGAAGATGGCTGAAGACGCGGGAGAATGAGCGCCCAAGGAGGCCTCGGCTCTTTTTGTCCACGAGCTTGCGAGCCCTCTCGGCCCGGTTCTCTAGGTGCGTCACGACGTTGCTGAAGAAGCGAAGGTGGCTGGCATAGTCCTCGGTGTGGGGGTGAGGGGCGTGCTCGTCACAGATGACGCCTAGCGCCTGGTTGGCCCTCGTCCTGAGGTCCCGGGGCATGGGAGTATGCTCGCGCAGTAACATCTATCGGTGGAGCGCCTCTTCCCTACTCTGCTGCGTGAAGGACTCGGCGTCGGTAACTCGCCGCTGAAGCGGGAGCAGCTCAGCACGGGAGGAGGCCAACTCCGCCTGAACGGAGATCAGGGCCGCCGCGGCGGCCTTCTCACACTGCTCCACCTCATTCAGCTTCGACCGGAGGGCAGCGGTTCTACCCTCAGCTTCAGCTTCCAAGAGCTTCAGCTTCAGGTCGTATCCGTTGGCAAGATCCGCACGGCCCTCTGCCACCCTGCGGTCAATCTCCTCCTGGATCCTGGCCTCTCGTGCGCTTGCGGCATCCTCTGCCTGGGCGACTTGGCGCTCCCTCGTCTCCAACCGTTCAAGCTCGAGGCTGTGCCCCATAGCCTCCAGCACCAGCGCTTCCTCACGCCTCAATATCTCCTCCTCTTCGGAAGGCGGCCCCTTCATCGACGCCAAAACAGCCCTACGGGACTCGACCTGCTGCTCCAGGCAGGCGTTTAGGGCCTGGAGCTCCTGCCTGCGCTTCTCTGCGACCTCGCGGCGGTGGTCAGCCTCCCTGTCCTCTTCCAAGGCTCGGGCACTGGCCTCGCGCGAGGTTCAAGGGATGCCTTGGCCTTCGCGTTGGCACGCTCGCGCTGAAGACGCCCGAGGTTGATGGCCACCTTTAGTTGATGCCATTCGTCCACTAGCCGAAGACCCTCAGTTTCAAGGCGGGCGTTGACATCCACAAGCTCTTCCCCAAGCCGGCTCAGCGCACCCATTGCCTCCCGGAAGAGCTCGTGACGGATGGCACCCCGCTCGCGCACAAGCTCGAACACGCGACCAGGCCCGTCCTCCACACGAGAAGTCGTTGAAGAGGTCCGAGGTGGCTCGCCTTCTCCCAGTAGGGGCTGGGGGCCAGCGCCTTTCCAGTCGCCCTTCTGGCCCCGTCGGGGGCCCGGAGGGGTGGAAGCTCATTGCCCGAAGGAGAGGCCACCCAGCCGCGGTCAACAACCAGAGGAGGAGCCCTTGGCACACCTTCCGCATCCCAGGCAAGGCCGCGAAGGAGGGACGGCAATAACGCAGGGTCGAGATGCCAGGCCGGCGCACTTACTTCACCGGCCGACCTCGCGAAAAGTGCGGCAGGCCGGCTTGGGGCGCCCAAGGTCAGCAGAGGACTCGAGGCAGGAGGAGGTTGCTTTTCGGGACACTTCGTCGCCTTAGCAGAAGAGGCCCTGAGGAACCATAGTCAGGAGGGGAAGCAGGACTCGAGAAATTACAAAGATAAGGTACTCACTCATCTATGGCAATGTACTTCCTCTATTTCAATGGCCGGAAGGCATCACTGCTGCAGCTTGGAGATCCCTTCCTCTTTTGGAGCGCATAGAAGTTCGGTCGGAGCCGACCAATGCCCTGGGTGCGGTCACCAGTGCCGGGCACGGCTGGTGTGGCTCCTGAAGAGGCGACCTCAGGGGCACTGGACTGCGTGGAGAACTCGGCCCTCGCCTCGTGGAGACTCGCCGAGGCCTCGGGGCTTCGGCCTCACGAGCATCAGGTTGTGTCGTCCCTCCTGCCGCTCCCTCAGAACGACTCTCTGGGGGCCCGCGGGACGACCCCTTAGGAGCCTCGAGCGGCACCGGTTCCTCACCAGCCGCGTCGCCAGCGGCCAGCAGTGGTCGTCCCCCTGCGCCCACTTTCGGGGAGATCACTGTGCTAGCGGCGGGCAAGGGAGCCACGAAGATAGGGCTCTTGCGAGGCCCTTCAAGGCCAGCCGGGCGTAGTCCCCACTCGTAGAAGGGGGGCATCTGCTTCATGAACTCCACCTTGTCGAGTAGCAGTATAGAAGACAACCTTCTCCCAGCAGGCTGGCTGGCGATGGGTCACCAGTCAGGAGCTCGAGCATAGTGCGCCGTGCCTTAGGGGCGAGAGCCGGCACCTGAAGCCTGATGCGGCCCCCGTAGCCGGAGAAGGTCCACATCGGCCGAGAGTGACGCTGAAGCGGAGCAATACGGCACCGGATGAACTCCTTCACCACCATAGGCGCTGTCACCCCGAGGCCCTTCAGCCTGGCCAGCCGGAGCCAGACATGAGCAAGCCGCTAGTCGGTGAGCCTGGCGTGCTCCCAGCCGGAGATTGGGGCGGTTGGAATCCGCGGAAGCAGCACCAAGGTATTGCGCACGCCAACATCCACATACACCCATCGCTTCCAGAAACCACCGACGACTAGCGAGAGCTCGAAGTCGATCCCCGAGCCGGCCGTTGCAGCCACAGCCTGGAAGGACACACACCCCGAGCGCTGGCGAGCGTCTATCAGATGCAGGGGGAAGAAATGGCGGAGCAAGGCCACGGAAGGGGCAATGCCCACCATGGCCATGCAGATGAAGGCGAAGACAGCAAGAAGGATGATGGATTGGGGATCAAGGTGCAACGCATTGATCTGATAATGCGAAAGAACCGCGTTGAAGAAGTCGGAGAAGGGAGAGATCAGACCAGCCTAGAGGGTGTGAAGATGAAGGTGGACCTCGATGTCCGTCATGTTGATTTCAGTGCGGGAAGCAGGCCAGCCCACCGTCGCCCCCCACCCATTGGAGTCGGCGGCGACCGGCGGGTGCACCTTGCCCATCGCCTTCTGGTTGAGCACCACCGACCGCTCGACAGCGGGTTCGAAGATCGGCGGCGCAGGAGCCGAGGTACGGGACTCCTTCTTCCCCTTCTTCTTCCGGCTTGGTGCCATGGCGGCGGGGAGAGCCGGTGTCAGATCGGACCGAGGGAAAAGATCCGCTGTTTGCCAAAAGACGAGGGAGCAGCGGAGCACTCGCCTGCGATGGGGGTGGTGCTGTGTAGGCAACAATGGGTGGGGAAGTGGAGACGCCTACGTCCCATCAACCTCCACGCGTCAATCAAGGCCGCAGGCTATTGGGGCCCGCAACGCTCCACACTTGACCCTTGGCTTCGCCGCGAAGCCAAGTCTGAGCGTGCCTTGGGCTCGGGGGCTACTGTCAGTGTCCTGGGAACGGGGGTACCCAGACTTGCCTGCCTGTGGCCCGGGGCGTGGCTCATCCAGCGGCCTGGTACGGCCCATCTTCATCAACTACCACTCAAGACCCTCGCGGGGGGCCAAGCCTCATGAGGCGGACAATGCAAGACCTCCTCAGGGGCGGCCTCCCTAGGCTGGCTCCCGAGGAGCGGAGAGATCTATGCAAGGGGCACCTCGCGAGGTTCGCATGACGTGAGCCATGACGACGAAGGCCAAGCGGGCGCCAGCGAGCGCAGAGTACCCGTTGCCTCTTTGGTGCTAAAGGGGCAAGCGCAGGCGAGGAGTACCGAGGCATTAGGCAAAGTTTTCCATATCGGTGCAACGAGACCAAGGCCAGCAGGACCGCAGGACGGAGGTCACCATGGAGCCCACAACGGCGTCACCACCAGAGCCTTTGGCAGGCGAAGACCACCTTTTGTTAGGATAACTTGTACTAGTTGTCTGCCTTCAAATTGGCTGTTGTGGGATCCCTTCCCGCCTAATATTTGGGAAGAGGACCCGGGCCTCTATAACTAGGACTAGCCACCACCGTGGGAGGCATCTCATCTTGGATTGGATCCATTCCACCAAGGCCACCATACAAGCTCACGGAGCTCAAGAACACCTCTTCTCAGGAGGTTGTTCATCCCTTGTACTGTTAATCATCAGCCTACAAGGCAATCCACAACACCACACTGGAGTAGGGTATTACACCACAACGGTGGCCCGAACTAGTATAAACCCTCGTGTCTCTTGTTCTTTGGGTTCGGGGAGCTAGGCCTTGAGATCATTGTAAGAGCGAGAGAGAGAGAGAGATCTTCATGCGCACCCCAGTGTTCGAACCTCAAGGGTTTACCGGAACCCATGATCCGACAGCGCGAGGGCTGTTGTGTTGGAGATATGCCCTAGAGGACATCATGTATGATGATATTTCCTATGTGTTTATGAATAAAGATAGTCCTTGGACAATGGTGTGTATCAGCAAGTACGTGACTTGTTTGTGGGACTATGCATTGTATGATGACTGTCCTAAAAGGTCCCTAGTCGAAAGGGATGTGTGGACGCACTGCCACTTAGACTAGAATATGACACAGTCGATGGCTTGGTGTCACTAGCCATGGGGCATTGGATGCTAACCAGATAATATGGATTTCGAAGGATCCGGTCATATTCGACGTAGTCGGATCCGAGTCGGACAGACCCAACTATGAGACGCAACAATATGTCATCTGTGAGTCTCTCGTACAACATATGTTCTATGTCCTAAGACCAGAGCTGGCACATGTACTCGGGATGGTGACAGACTAGCTTTGGGTCGACTAAACGCTACTCCGTGACTGGGTAGTTACAAAGGTAGGTTTCAGGCTTGTCCGGACCCATGCTGTGAGACATGGTCGAGCAAGATGGGATTTGCCCCTCCAATCAGGAGAGATATACTCTGGGCCCCTCGTGTGATTCGACCAGGATAAGCATGGCCATGCGACAAGGATTATGAGATAATCTGGATAGTGGTCGGCATCACTGAAACGAGAAAGAGGTCGGGCTAGCACAAGGATGACAGACTCGCCTTGAGCCCGACAACATATATCGTGTGACAAAAGGAATGGAAGTGTGATGTACAGGTTCGCCTAACCAGCTTCATAGTCTACTTGGTGTTCAGCCAGGGCCGGACCTGAGGGGGGCAGGGGGCGGCCGCCCCGGGGCCCCGCTGACTTGTTTCCTCTGTATATACGTACGTGATCTTTAGCCCAAGTAACAGATCGACACTTTTTTATAACAAGTAACAACTCGACTTATTCTAAAGGAATGTAAACAGATCTAGTAATTCTCGGCTTGCCGCGCGCGGTCTTCTCGACTTCTACTCTTTCTCTTCTAAAATTACAAACGGTGACACACCCGGATAATGTGTCTGTGCATTTGTATCTATCTTCCCTTAGATGTGAGAAATCGAATCTCTATTGAAATCTGGGCCAACCACCGAATGAACAACGATCTCCCGGTCCCACTTGATTCTTGGGGAATTTAGGGAACCCTGCGGACTTGAGTCTTTTAAGAGGAAGAAATTCGAAGTGAAATATCTAGAATATGCTTCAACTAGTAATCAGCTATGGCAAGGTCGACGGCGCCCCATCCGGCCATCCGCGCCATTTAATTATCATTTTCGGCTGCTCGATGCGATTAGCGGAGGAAGGTAATGAGATTTTCCAGATTCCATCAACCTACTCTTCACCGTGAATCCCCTCCTTTTGTAGTCTGGCTAGATCATTTGCTCATGAAGTTAATCCTGGTACATATCTCTTTCTCACACTTTGATTTCTTGAATTTATCGGGATTGGAAAAAGGCAACTCAGATTCCTGGTCATGACTCGTAAGAAGCAGCAAAAGTTTGCAATTTATAGCTTTCTAGCCATCAAGGTACCTTTTTTGTCATGCCTTTCTTTGAATTTTTATTTAATTAGCAGAGTTCTTAATTTCTTGTACTATCATATTCGTGTTCTACTTAGCAAGATTGCTATTAATTAGGAAAAAGATTATTTGGAAGTATTCATCCGACAATGAGATAAAACAAATATGAATATGATTTGATTGAGTCCTTGAAAGGAGCTATTGACATTTTTTTATATCACCTACAATTACGTAAGTACTTCTACAGCTTAGGAGTTCCAAGGAATTAGCTTTAGTCACTGTTGGAGAACAACCTAGTGAAAGATTATAAGATGATAAAAATTTGAGTAGGCGTCGATGTGTTACTAATTCACCTAACAAAAGTATATGTGTCGATTGACAAGAGCGACCAACTTTGACTGTGAATGTTCATGGGCACGATTTCTTTGAATTGTTGAGATGGCAAGACACCACAAATTATAATATACTGAGCTTTTTTCGACAATCGAAATAGTAAAAATTATGCATATGTTTATGAGGATTTAGGGCCCCGTTATGTTGTCTTTCCCCGGGCCGCCGAAATCTCAGGACCGGCCCTGTGTTCGGCATGCCTTGCTAGAGGCCGGTACCAACCGTGCAGTTCGGAGGTGATCCGAACTGCGACCAAGCCGACTTGAACCTAAGGGGTCACGCGCTTATGGGAAGGAACCTATGAGACCAGAACGGACTCCATGAGTCAGATGTGATCCTACTCGGACTCGGGTCCCGGCCGAACAGATTTTGGGCTTTAGGGTCCGTGCGAGGCCCAAGTGTTGAGCCCACGACGGACACCTATATAAAGTGGAGGTGCGGCACACTCATTTGGTTGATCGCTTCGGCGCTGTCACTAGGGTTTGCATGTGTTGCGAATAGACACCTCCACTCGCCGCCGGTTGTGTGATCGGACCTAGCAGTCCGCCGCACGACGTTCCTCCTGCACGCGCGGATACCGTTAGAGGCGGTGCACTTGCGCCGCTCCGGTGAACCTATACATGGGAACTGACGACCGGCTGTTCGAGGGAGATCGGACAAGGAGGAGACGATCCACGCGGATGCGCTACCCCAACTCTTCTTCCGCTGCACGACACTGCTCGTCTAGTGCTAACAATCTGTGATCCATTCCTGTAGCATGCTCTTGGTTGTTCTGCGCGTAGGAAAATTTTAATTTGCTGTCGACGCACCCTACCGTAGAACCCAACAGTGGTATCAGAGCCTCTGCTATAGGATTGGGATTCAGATCATATGCATATTAGATATGTGGAGGCGGCAGATGAGATCGGTCGTCGTTTATGAGATCGGCTGTGTGCACGGTTGATGAGATCAACTGCACATGGGGAATGATGAGGCTATGTTTTCTGTAGCGCCATGTATTTCGTACACGATCACTCAAAACCGGTAGAATGTGATTCTATGTGTAACTTTGTTTTGTAGGTTCGATTTGAATAGTATGGCTCATGTGTATGTGACACATGTGTGTAATTTATACATGGCCTGCGTGTCATGTTTGTTTGCTGGCAGGAGCCAAAGTGCTGTCATTATATTGTATAACGACATGCGTGTCGACTTGTGACTCTATGTAAAATTCATTACTACTAGTAGTAGTTGGATAATAGAGATCAGGTTGGTGGCTTGGCGTCCCGGCGTGACAAACAAGATGGAGTTCCTAGATGGCCATCGGAGTCGGAGCCGACCTGGAAGAACATCCATGAAGGAGCCATACTATTTCACAATATATGTTTATTTGTGATTATTATGCTTCTTGTTTTCTATGCATGTTAGAATGGTAGAAAGCTCCCTCATTAATTTCAAGCGATTTTCCATTCCCGATGTTGCACCTTCACACGTCAAGTACGTCTAGTAGTGGGCTCATAAAATTGAGGTGCTGCTAGGTGTCCTTGAACTGAAGGGTTCGTGTCGAACACGGACATGCACTGCATTAGGTTAACTTGACAAGGCTATCAAAACGGTTTTGGGCCTTGTGGCAAAGAAGGTAGGGGTCCGGGGTATGAGATACCTTCCCGACCGACAGGAGTCGTATAGAGATACGAGTAGCAAGGAGTTGCTTAGCGGATAGGCATGTTGTCTAGCAGTGATGCGAAAGCTCACTAGTCGCATGTGTTAGTCGGATACTGAATCACTGAGAGTTTGCAGAGGGATGCCATCTTCAGTGGGAGTATTTATATTTAAGGCTTGAATTACTCTACATAAACACATTGCTTAGTGATTGTATATTTCATGTTGTAGATCAATGGCACCACCTGCTCAACCCAACTTTGCATTGAAATCAATTATGGAAAAGGATAAACTGAATGGAACAAACTTTACCACCTGGTATAGAAATCTGAGAATTGTTCTCAAGCATGATAAAAAGGAACATCTTCTAGAGGATCCACTTCCAGAGGAACCTGCTGATAATGCTAATACCACAACTAAGAATGCCTACCAGAAACTCGTTGATGAATCAACGGAGATCAGCTGTCTGATGCTGGCTTGTATGGAGCCCGATTTGCAACAGCATTTCAAAAATGTTGAGGTTTACGATATGATCGAGAGTCTCAAGAGCATGTTTAAGACACAGGCTAGGACCGAAAGGTTCAACGTCTGGTGATCCTTGATGGATTGCAAGCTGAAGGAAGGTGATCCACTGAGCCCACATGTGATCAAGATGATTGGATATGTGCAAGCTTTGGATAGGTTGGGCTTCCCGCTCTTGGATGAGCTGGCAACTAATGCAGTTCTGGGTTCTCTTCCGCCCAGCTATGGGACGTTCATCTCGAACTACCTTATGCATGGCATGGATAAGAAGCTCACTGAATTGCATGGTATGCTCAAAGTGGCAGAGCAGGATATTAAGAAAGGCATGCATCAAGTGTTGATGGTGCAGAAATTGGCTAAGTTCAAGAAGAGTTGGTCCAAGAAGAAGGCTAAGGCAAAGGGCACGGAGACGGTAACCTCCGCCACTGCACCAAACTCTGGACCGGACTCGAAGACCATTTGCTACCATTGGAAGGAAACTGGTCACTGGAAGAGCAATTGTAGCAAGTGGCTTGCAAAGCATGGCAAGAAGGCCGGAAATGCTGCTTCAGGCAAAGGTACACTTGTTACATATGTTATCGACATTTACCTTGCTGACATACCTAGTAGCTCTTGGGTATTTGATATCGGATCGGTTGTTCATATTTGCAACTCGATGCAGGGGCTGGCAAGAACTAGGCGTGTGGCACAAGGGGAGATTGACATCAGGGTCGGCAACAAAGCAAGAGTTACTGCATTGGAGGTCGGCATGATGCAGCTCCAGCTTCCTTCTGGATTTATTTTGGAATTGAATAATTGTTATTACATTCCTGCACTTAGTCGGAACATTATTTCTGCCTCATGCTTGATGACTCAGGGTTATGAATTCAATTTAAAGGGCAATGGTTGTTCGTTTTATTTGAATGGAATGTTCCACGACTATGCACCCATTGTTGATGGGCTATTTATATTGAATCTGGAACAGGAACCGGTCTATAACGTGAATGTCAAGAGGCATAAGCCTAATGAGATAAATCAGACATACTTCTGGCATTGCCGGCTGTAACGCCCACGATGCGGCTATATCTCCCACGTGTCGAGGCACGACTTAGTGGCATAACCGCATAGTGGTTTTGTCACAAGAAGGGTCATCTTCACACAATCCCATGTAATGAACAAGAATGGGATAAAGAGTTGGCTTACAATCGCCACTTCACACAATACATAAATATTAATCATACATCATCCAAAATACAAACATATAGACCGACTACGGTCAAAATCCAGATGAAAATAAGACAACCCCAAATGCTAGATCCCCGATCGTCCCAACTGGGCTCCACTACTGATCAACAAGAAAAGAACAACACAACGAACAAGATCTTCATCGAGCTCCCACTTGAGCTCAGTTGTGTCACCTGCACTGGTCTCATCGGCACCTGCAACTGTTTGGAAGTATCTGTGAGTCACGAGGACTCAGCAATCTCACACCCGTGAGATCAAGACTATTTAAGCTTATAGGAAAGGAAGGTGTAGTGAGGTGGAGCTGCAGCGGCAATAAGCATATATGGTGGCTAACATACGCAAGAGAGAGAGAGAGAGAGAAAAGAAGCAACGGAACGGTCGTCATCTAGCAATGACCAAGAAGTGATCCTGAACTCCTACTTACGTCATACATAACTCAGGCCGTGTTCACTTCCCGGACTCCGCCGAGAAGAGACCATCACGGCTACACACGCAGTTGATGTATTTTACTTGGGGTCAAATGACAAGTTCTCTACAACCGGACATTAACAAATTCCCATCTGCCTCATAACCGCGGGCACGGCTTTCGAAAGATAAACCCTGCAGGGGTGTCCCAACTTAGCCCATCATAAGTTCTCACGTTCAACGAAGGATAAACCTTCTCCCGGAAAGACCCGATCAGTCTCGGAATCCCGGTTTACAAGACATTCCGACAATGGTAAAACAAGACCAGCAAAGCCGCCCGAATGTGCCGACAAATCCCGATAGGAGCTGCACATATCTCGTTCTCAGGGCACACCGGATAAGCGAAGCGTACAGGTACCAACATAACCCAAGTTGCCAAGGGACGGTCCCGCACGGTGCTCTAGTTTGGACCAGCACTCAGAGGAACGCTGGCCCGGGGGTTAAAATAAGATGACCCTCGGGCTCGCGAAAACCCGGGGGAAAAGGCTTAGGTAGAAAATGGTAAAACCAAGGTTGGGCCTTGCTGGAGGAGTTTTATTCAAGGCGAACTGTCAAGGGGGTCCCATAAATCACCCGACCGCGTAAGGAACGCAAACTCAAGGAACATAATCCCGGTATCTCAGTAACTAGGGCGGCAAGAGTGGAACAAAACACCAGGCATAAGGCCGAGCCTTCCACCCTTTACCAAAAATATAGATGCATTAATTAAATAAGAGATATTGTGATATCCCAACATATCCATGTTCCGACATGGAACCAACTTCAACTTCACCTGCAACTAGCAACGCTATAAGAGGGGCTGAGCAAAAGCGGTAACTTAGCCAATCAACGGTTTGCTAGGAAAGGATGGTTAGGGGCTGACATGGCAAAATGGACATGGAACCAACTTCAACTTCACCTGCAACTAGCAACGCTATAAGAGGGGCTGAGCAAAAGCGGCAACTTAGCCAATCAACGATTTGCTAGGAAAGGATGGTTAGGGGCTGACATGGCAAAATGGGAGGCATGATATAGCAAGAGATAGGTAGCGTAGCATGGCAATAGAGCGAACAACTAGCATAGCAAAGATAGAAGTGATTTCGAGGGGTGGTCATCTTGCCTGCAAGGTTCTCAGAGTTGTCGAAAGCTTGATCCTCGTAAGCGTACTCGACAGGTTCCTCATTCACGAACTCGTCTCCCGGCTCTACCCAAGGCAAGAACACAAACCAGAGAATAACAGCAACTAGCCCTCTTCCAACAGAGATTTGTGCATCAAGATGACCTCTAATGAACATGGTGCAATTGAACAAAATGTAGAACATCACGAGGCAAACAATTTGACATATTACATGCATGAATCGGAGCTACATGCATGGAGTTATGGCATCACAAATAGAGGCACATACTGTAGATTTTCGAGACTTGCAAAAAAAGGGGATATGGGAGTCAACCTCTACAGTGCGGATCTGGATCGGGAGCTACAGGAGCTCGTGCAAAAGGGGCTAAATTTTCTCGAAGCTTGACCTTCGTATGGGTTATCATCAGATTCGCATTCGTGAAGAAGATATTCCCAAGACAACATTCAGAACAAGCTTTGGTTCTTATGAATATACTGTCGTGTCTTTCGGCCTTGTCAATGCTCCTCCAGTGTTCTCTCGGATGATGAATTTCGTCTTCAACCCCTATACCAATGAATTCGTTCTGGTGTATCTCGATGATATCTTGGTCTTCTCCAAGAATAAGCAGGATCATGCCAAACATTTGCGATTGGTGCTCGACAAGCTCAGAGAGTATCAATTCTATGCGAAGTTCTCTAAATGTGAGTTTTGGCTCGATGAAGTTCTTTTCCTTGGTCACATCATCTCTGCCAAGGGCATCGCTGTTAACCCCGAGAAGGTGTCCGCAGTTGTGAATTGGGAACCTCCTCAAAATGTCAAGCAGCTTCGCAGTTTTCTTGGTCTGGCAAGCTATTGCCGAAGATTCGTTGAGAATTTCTCCAAGATTGCAAAGCCTCTTTCCAACCTCCTACAGAAGCATGTGAAATATGTCTGGTCTCCTGAGTGTGACGTTACTTTCAACACTCTCAAAGAGAAACTAGTCACAGCTCCTGTCTTGACTCCTCCTGATGAATCAAAGCCGTATGAAGTTTTCTGTGATGCTTCTCTCCAAGGTCTCGGTGCTGTGTTAATGCAAGAGAAGAAAGTTGTGGCCTATACCTCTCGTCAGTTGAAGCCCAACGAGAAGAACTACCCCACTCACGATCTTGAGTTGGCGGCAGTTGTCCATGCATTAATAACGTGGAGACATCTCTTGTTGGGAAGACAAGTGGACATTTTCACCGATCACAAGAGTCTCAAGTACATCTTCACTCAGCCCAACCTCAACCTCAGGCAGACTCGATGGGTCGAAATGATTCAAGAGTACAATCCGAGTATCGAATATACTCCAGGCAAAGCAAATGTCATTGCAGATGCTTTAAGCAGGAAGGCTTATTGCAACAGCTTAATTCTCAAGCCTTTCCAACCGGATCTTTGTGAAGCTTTCCGCAAGCTGAATCTCCAAGTTGTTCCTCAAGGCTTCTTGCCAACCTCATAGTCTCTCCTACTTTGGAAGATCAAATTCGTGAGGCACAACTCCTTGATGCCATGGTGAAGAAGGTGAAACGTGGTATCGACAAGGGTCTTTCCAAATACAAGTGCTATCGCATTGATGACAGAGACACTTTATTCTTTGAGGACCGGATTGTGGTTCCTAAAGGTGATCTAAGGAAAGTCATAATGAACGAGGCACACAATTCTCTCCTTTCCATTCATCCTGGAAGTACGAAGATGTATCATGACCTCAAACAGTCGTATTGGTGGACTCGAATGAAGCGAGAAATTGCTCAATTCGTGAATGAATGTGATGTCTGTCGAAGAGTGAAAGCAGAACACCAATGACCAGCTGGTCTCCTCCGACCTCTTGCTATCCCGGAGTGGAAGTTTGATCATATCGAAATGGACTTCGTGACTGGATTTCCCAAGTCCAAGCGTGGAAATGATGCTATCTTCGTTGTCATCGACAAGCTCTCTAAAGTGGCTCATTTCCTTCCAATCAAAGAATCCATCACAGCAGCTCAGCTGGCAGAGCTTTACACCTCCAGAATTGTCTCCTTGCACGGCATTCCACAATTGATTTCTTCTGATCGTGGAAGCATCTTCACCTCTAAGTTCTGGGACTCCTTCCAGAAGGCCATGGGCACTAACATTCGCTTCAGCACAGCTTTCACTTATGGTCAGTAAGGGACTTTTGTCATGTGCATTTAGTAGAACACTTCCGTTGGCTTCTTGGAGGTCAATCTCTTCGAATTTGATAGTGCGCTCAGGCGCCTTGAAGCACTTGCGGAGCTGTGACACGTGGAACACGTCGTGCACGTTCGCGAAGTTGGAAGGAAGCTCAAGTTGATAGGCGAGGTCGCCTCTTTTGCCAATGATCTTGAAAGGACCCACGTATCTAGGGGCAAGCTTCCCTTTGATACCGAAGCGACGAGTGCCTTTCATTGGAGAGACGCGGAGGTAGACATGGTCTCCGATCTCGAAAGCCAAATCACGGTGCTTACTATCATAGTAACTCTTCTGGCGCGATTGCGCGGCTTTGAGATTATCACGGATGACTTTACACATTTCTTCAGCTTCAGTGATTAAGTCATTGCCAAGAAGTTGACGTTCACCAGTCTCTGACCAATTGAGAGGAGTACGGCACTTTCTGCCATAGAGAATCTCGAATGGGGCCTTGCCCGAACTCGCTTGGAAGCTGTTGTTGTAGGAGAATTCAGCATATGGAAGACAATCTTCCCATTTCATGCCAAAGGAAATGACACAAGCCCTGAGCATATCTTCAAGAATTTGATTGACTCGCTCGACTTGGCCACTAGTTTGAGGATGGAAAGCTATGCTGAAGTGAATGTTTGTTCCCATGGCCTTCTGGAAGGAGTCCCAGAACTTAAAGGTGAAGATGCTTCCATGATCTGAAGAAATCAATTGTGGAATGCCGTGCAAGGAGACAATTCTGGAGGTGTAAAGCTCTGCCAGCTGAGCTGCTGTGATGGATTCTTTGATTGGAAGGAAATGAGCCACTTTAGAAAGCTTGTCAATGACAACGAAGATAGCATCATTTCCGCGCTTGGACTTTGGAAAACCAGTCACGAAGTCCATTTCGATATGATCAAACTTCCATAAGTTGAGAAGCCACTTGAAAAAGATATGGAATCAACATATGAATTCGAAGCAACTCGAATACCACAATACAAAATAAAACAAAGTATTGGCTTGTAGAATAAGCCGGAACAAACATATGAATATCCCCAACAGTAGTCTGAAACACATGAAGAAGCTCCATGATGATGGGCTCCTAACTTTGGGTCATTTGAGACATGTGAATCATGCTTGCTCGACAAGATGACTAAGTCTCCTTTCGCAAAGAGTTGCGAGAGGGCGTCCGAGCTGTTGGAGCTTATACATAGTGATGTATGTGGTACAATGAGCACAACTGCCAGAGGTGGCTATCAGTACTTCGTGACTTTTACGATGACTTGAGTAGATATGGATATATCTATTTGATGAGGCAGACGTCGGAAACTTTTGAAAAGTTCAAAGAGTTTCAGAACGAGGTTGAGAATCAGCTCGGCAAGACTATAAAGCTTCTACGATCTGATCATGGAGGTGAGTACATGAGGCAGGAGTTTGATGATCATCTGAAAAGCCGAGGTATAGTACCTCAGCTCACACCTCCGGGTACGCCACAGAGAAACGGCGTGTCGGAATGGAGGAATAGGACCTTGTTGGACATGGTCTGGTCTATGATGAGCAACTCGGATTTACCCTTTTCATTCTGGGGATACGCTCTAGAAACTGCAGCTTTCACACTTAACAGGGTACCATCAAAATCCGTAGACAAGACACCACATGAGATGTGTACCGGGAAGACTCCCAGTTTGTCTTTTCTAAAGATTTGGAGTTGTGAAGCATTTGTCAAGAGACTTATTCAGACGAGCTTACACCTAAGTCGGATAAATGCATATTCGTGGGATATCCGAGGGAAACCTTGGGATATAGCTTCTACAACCGCGAAGAGAACAAAGTGTTTGTTGCTCGGAACGGGGTTTTCCTTGAGAAAGAGTTTCTCAGTCGGGAGGCCAGTGGGAGGATGGTCCGACTCGAAGAAATTCGAGGACCACTCGGGGATGGCTCGGCTGGTGATGAGATCATACCGGAGTCAGTCAGGGAACCCGTAGTGGAAGCGGCACCAGAACCACGGAGGTCAGAGAGATTGCGCAGAGTGCGCAATGTATTGTTGCTAGAAAGCGACGAGCCGGCCACATATGCAAAAGCGATGGTGAGCCCAGATTCCGAGGCATGGCTGGAGGCCATGAGATCCGAGTTAAAGTCCATGGATGAGAATCAAGTCTGGGACTTGGTTGATCCGCCGCCTGGCGTAATAGCCATTGGTTGTAAATATGTCTTTAAGAAGAAAACCGATGTGGATGGGAATGTTTAGATCCGCAAAGCTCGGCTTGTCGCTAAGGGTTATGGACAAGTTCAAGGCATTGACTACGACGAGACCTACTCACCGGTAGTGATGCTGAAGTCGGTGAGGATCATACTAGCTATAGCTGCATATTTCTATTATGAGATATGGCAGATGGATGTCAAGACGGCTTTCCTTCACGGAAATTTAACTAAGGACATGTATATGATGCAGCCCGAGGGTTTTGTCGATCCGACTAGCGCTAGTAAGGTATGCAAGCTCAAGAGATCCATTTATGGGTTGAGGCAAGCATCTCGGAGCTGCAATATTCGTTTTGATGAGGTCGTCATTGGTCTCGATTTCATCAAAAACGAAGAGGGCGCTTGTTTATACAAGAAGTTAAGTGGGAGCTCGATAGTGTTTTTGATCTTGTATGTGGATGACATATTGTTGATCAGGAACGATGTTTCGATGCTGAACTCGGCAAGGAGTCATTGAATGGCAAGTTTTCGATGAAAGACCTTGGTGAGGCAGTGTATATTTTAGGCATTAAGATCTATAGAGATAGATCAAGGAGGCTGCTTGGCTTAAGCCAGAGCACATACATAGATAAAGTGTTGAAGCGGTTCAACATGAGTGAGGCGAAGAAAGGGTTCTTGCCACTGTCACATGATATGAGGCTAAGCGAGACTCAGAGTCCTTCGACATCTGATGAGCGAAGCAGGATGAGTAGGATTCCGTATGCCTCGGCAATCTGATCCATCATGTATGCCATGATATGTACAAGGCCAGATGTTGCTTTTGCAATAAGCCTAACAAGCAGATACCAGGCCAACCCAGGCAAGAGTCACTTGGCAGCGGTAAAGACTATTTTGAAGTACCTGAAAAGGACTAAAGAATTGTTCCTAGTTTATGGAGGTGAGGAAGAGCTCATCGTAAGGGGTTACGCCGATGCTAGTTTCCAAACCGACAGAGATGATTGTCGATCACACTCCAGATTCGTGTACGTCATGAACGGAGGAGCAGTGAGTTGGATGAGTTCCAAGCAAGTTACGGTGGCTGATTCTACCACAGAAGCCGAATACATTGCGGCTTGTGAAACTGCAAAGGAAGGTGTTTGGATCCGGCATTTTCTGGATGATCTTGGTATTTTCTCAGCCTCGGTAAAACCGTTGGACCTTTATTGTGATAATTCTGGTGCCATCGCACAGGCCAAGGAGCCGAGGAATCACCACAACATCAGACACATAGATAGGAAATATCACCTGATACGAAAGATCGTAAAGAATGGTGATGTAGAGTTATGCAAAATTCACACGGATGCAAATGTTGCAGATCCGTTGACTAAGCCGCTTCCACTACCCAAGCATGAGGGGCACGTTAGAGCTATGGGCATTCGATGTCTATTTGATTGACTCTAGTGCAAGTGGGAGACTGTTGGAGATATGCCCTAGAGGCAATCATGTATGATGATATTTCCTATGTGTTTATGAATAAAGATAGTCCTTGGACATTATCAGTGATGTGTATCAGCAAGTATGTGACTTGTTTGTGGGACTATGCATTGTATGATGACTTTCCTAAAAGGTCCCTAGTCGAAAGGCCTGTGTGGACGTGCCGCCACCTAGACTAGCATATGACACGGTCGATGGCTTGTCTCACTAGCAATGGGGCATTGGATG